>NW_028079044.1:27485218-28144216 GCF_014824575.4 Sturnira hondurensis | reverse complement strand
ATTTACAATAGCCAAGAGTTGGAAGCAACCTAGGTGCCCGTCAGTAAATGAATGGATCAAAAAACTATGGTACAAGCGCGGGCCTGCGAACCAGACGATCGAGGTTCGATTCCCAGTCAGGGCACATGCCTGGGTTGCAGGACAGTTCCCTGCAGGCCAACTCCCAGCAGGGGACGCACGAAAAGGCAACCATACATTGATGTTTCTCTCCCTCTCTCCTTCCCTTCCCCTCTAAAGATAAATAAATAAAAAATATTAAAAAAAAACTATGGTACATATACACAATGGAATTTTATGCTGCAGAAAGAAAGAAGGAGCTCCTACCTTTTGCAAAAACATGGATGGAACTGGAAAGCATTATGCTGAGTGAAATAAGCCAGGTGTTGAAGGACAAATACCATATGATCTCACCTCTAACAGGAAGCTAAACAACAAAACAAACAAGCAAGCAAAATATAATCAAAGACACTGAAATAGAGAACAGGCTGACAGTGACCAGAGGGGAGAGGGGAGGGAATTTCAGGGGAAATAAGGGAGGGATTTAGAGGAACCTATATAAAGGATACATGGACAACAACTGAGAAGGGTGGAAATGGGAGGGAGGGGGGAGGATGGGGGGTGGGATGGGATGGGAGTAATAGAAAACTGTACTTGAAAAATAATTAAATAAAAAAATTGGAAAAACAAAACAAAACAAAACAAACCCTTAAAGCCTTCAAAGACAAATTTTAACGACTGAATTTTAGGTGGTGGTTGCAGTATAAGAACACACTTCTAGCCCTGGCTGGTGTGGCTCAGTGGATTGGGTGCCAGCCTGGGAACCAAAGAGTCACTTGTTTGATACCCAACCAGGGCACATGCCTGGGGTTGTGGACCAGGTCCCCAGTAGGGGGAGAGCAAGAGGCAACCACACACTGATGTTTCCTTCTCCTTTTCCCTCTCTTCCCCTCTCTCTAAAAATAAAATCTTAAAAAGAAAAGAGCCTTAAAAATACTATTCAATGTTGAAAGATTCCTTTTTTTCTCAAAAAACAAAAATATGGCGATGAGCCTGATTTGGGGTGTATGTGTCCCGTTGTATTGTGTTAGGCAAGGAGACATTGGTCAGGATCCTTCAGGAATATCGATTTGCAGTCAACAGAAATGAATTATTACCACAGCATTTACATTTGAACAACCGCTGAAGTTCTGAAACCCCTTAGGACCTGTTTTGACCCTCTGGTGAAAGCTATGACCTCTTGACTCTGGGGGCACGGTGTGCATATACACAATGTGGTGCATAATTTCAGGGCGTCTGGAGCCCTCAGGTTTGGAGTTGCAGCACTGCAGGAAATCCAGAGGCTGGCTTTTTTTTCTCCCCCAGTAGAACAGCTGTTAGAAATGTGTGGCAGAAAAAACCAGGGAGATTCGTTAAAATGTAACATATATAAATGCAGCAGCTCTCTTTGCAGAAAGAGTTTTTGGAGTGTGTGTGTGTGTGTGTGTGTGTGTGTATGTGTATAAAGCTGCTGAAACCTTTTATGAGGTAAATAAACAAGCTTTTCAAGTGCTTTCAGTTTGCATCCTGAAGTGCAGTGCCAATAAGTCAGACCATTCTGGGAAACCTGAGACTTAGGAAGCCCAGTTTCTGCCAGTGTAAATGCCAGTAAACTGGTCCTCGGGATCAGCTTCTCTCAGCCCAGAGCAAGAAATTTAGAGAAAGCCGTCTGTTCTTGCCGCATGGGCCACGTGGTGTCCAGGCCAGCCAGCCTCTGTCTCCCTTTGCTGGAAGGCCTCGGGTTTCACCCACCATCCCTGAGGGGACAGAGCCTTTCCATTCAGGTCCCAGGGTGTCCTTTTCTGTCCCCAGCCTCTGGCTGGGACTAAGATAGCTTTTTAAACTAAGTATCATTTTCATATTTGAAATGTTTGAATTGGACTTCTAACATAGGAAGAAGAATAGGGGGACTATAATGGAAAGAATAATGGTGCACATTTTAGGCCTGCTGCATCTTTTCCAGTTGATGCAATGGTCTCTTCAGTGGGGTGATGAGCTGCCAGCAGTCCAAGCGCAGAGCTTCCCATCAGGAGCATCCCCTTTGGCGGTGCCATGGCCGAACCCTAGAGGAGGCATTAGACACTTATGGGAAACCCAATCCCTTCCAAGTGCCCAAAGTCAGATGGAGCCTGAAATATTTTATAGGAAAATATTTGCCAAAAAAAAGTGACTTGGCAATAAATCACAAGATATATACTCATTAAGATTAGTTACTGACAAAGACAGCTGACAAAATGATCCCCGCCCAGAATTATTTTGGAGCCATGAAAAATCTATCGCCATATATATGGGCAAAAGTAGGTTTACAGTTATGCACATGGAAAATAACACAGTAATTAATACATAATAATGCAGGAATAAACTCTGTTTTGCATACCCACTTGGCCAAAATGAACTGTTTTCTGATCGGGTGAAGGAAGCCCAGTGAGCTCAACTCAGAAGTCTAAAGGAGAAAAACGGCTTGGGAAACTCAGGCAGAGCCCCACTCTGCTTATATTGAAACAAGAATTAGCCTCCACCCCATCCCTACTGCAAGGCAGCTCTCCCTAAACACCCCACCTGTGCAGAGGGGGCAGCTCTGTAAGTATTCCATGCCTGGCATGGGGGTGTGTTTCCGGGGTGTCCCCTGGAACCTTCCCCAGGAACTCCTGCAGGGTCTTGGTTGGAGACCCAACTGGGAAGCACACCCAAAACGCTGATGCTGCTCTCTGGGAGAAAGCATTTATTCCCAACCAACACTCCCCCAGCAGTTTTAGGGCCCTGATGGCAGCTGTGTACCTGTACCCTGAGGGGAGAACTGTGACCTTGGTGCCTTCTCTGCTCATAGGCTCCGTTCTGCCGACTTGGATGCTCGGCCAGGTGTCGGTGGCTCCTATGGAGGGCAGTGGTTCTCAAACTTCCACTTCAGAATAACTGGGTGAGTTTATGAAAATGGAAACTGGCCCTATCCCCGGAGTTTCTGTTGCAGTAGGTCTGGGGTGGCAGGAAGCCAGAATCTGCGTTTCTAATGAGTTCCCAGGTAACGCTGAGGCCTGCTGGTCCTTGGACCACATTTGGAGAATCACTGGTCTGGGCCTTTCATCTAAAGTGCCCCTAATTTCTCAGCTTGAGTCCAATCCCAGAAGGAAACTCTAACGATGCAGCCTTCCTCTCCACAAACATCTTGAAAGGAGGGACGGGTACGGATACAGTTAGCCAGACACAGAGTCCAAAGTCATGTACGAAACAGCGCTTTCATTTCACATTCAGTGGAACATTCCAATTCATTCTAGAAACCAAAAAGGGGCTGGGCAGTCTGGAGTGGCTCCCACCAGCTCGCCCTTCTTCTCTCCTGAAAGAGGATTCTCATTGTAACCCTCAGGCACCCAAGGGGCAGCTCCTCCCCCACTTTTGTCCTGGACCTCCTGGCCTGCCCCTCTTTCCCACAAGACCCTCTTCTGCTTTCTCTCTCCTGCTGGTCTGTGCTCTGTTGGTTTCCATCTCGATGGGATAAGGCATCAGGACCAGGGGAGGAAGTGGAAGGCGGAACAGGGGAGGCGTGCCTTCCGTCTTGTCTGCCCTCGGGATGTGCCGTGCGTGCGGCCATCAGCAGGATTCCTGTGCTACCAGATTAGCCATGCCATGGCACGTGTGTCCTGTGTTATGGCTAAAGAGTCTCCCTTTGTCATGCCAGTCTGAAGTGCACCCGGTTCTGGGCGGGGGTGGGGCGGCGACCTTTCTATCGCACTGTACAGAGTCAGTGTGCTGCTGGTCTCTATGGCGACCTCTAGCTCCCCCAAAGGGTCGGGGTGCTGCTGGGCATGCCTGCACTTGTAGATGCGATGATTCCAGACAATGGTTTCCCCTCGGACCCCACCAGGTAGGCCATGCTGTCTCTACCTACAAGGTCGGAGTGGCCCACGCATGGGGCATATTAACCCTGGTGAGTGTACGATTCCCTAGTGGCGGCTCCTCGGCCTGCTGGTCATCAGAGTCACTGGGAGACTTTCAAGAACATATGTATTATGAAAAAATATGTATGACACAAAAAACAAGGAATAAAGTATATACTTTATATATATATACACACACACATATATAAAGAAAAAATATATAAAGAACTTTTACAAACCAAAATAAAAATACTGATAACCCAATAGAAAAAAAAGGAAAAAAGGCACAAATAGGGAGTTCATACACATACAACATTGCAGATACTTAGTAATGTGGGGAAATATGACTGATGCCACTCAAAGTGGTGAACATTTGAACGCTGAGGTGCCACTTCTCACTTGTCAGACCGGCAAAGATAAAACCAGCTGACAATACCCTTCATTGTCAAGAATGTGGGAAAACGTGATCTCATACATTGTCGTGGGAATGTGTGTTGCCATGACCTCTTTGGATGGCAGTTTGTCAATGCCTAACAGAGTGTGCAGGCGTATTCCCTTAGGCTCAGTGGTTTCACTGCTGTTAGTCCAGCAAAGTGATGTCTTAACACAGGTGTGAAAATGTATATACAGGGAGTTCTTAGCAGCACTTGCTTATGATGGCAAAACCCAGTGACAGTAATGCTCATCAGTAAGCAGTGGGTTGAGTACGGTGTGCCATGGCCATCCACGGAAGCTCTCTGCCACTGTAGGCAGGGAGGGTGTTGATCTGCGGTCCTGGAACCGTCCCTAAGACATGGTGAGTGAAAGCAGCAGGAGGCAAATAGAGTGCTTTAACGTACTGTCACTTCTGTAGGAAGACGGGTGATATCTACAAACACACATTGATGCATATTCGGAAATGTGTGCAGAATATTTTGGAAAGGATTGATAAGAGACTGGCAATAGGTTGCCTTTAGTTAGAAGGAATGATATGCTCTGTCTATATCTATATCATCCATATCGATATGTCTGTTTATATAAACTTTGCATTGTTTGAATTCATTTTTACTATAAGTATGCTCTATTTTGTTAAAAAACCATTCTCACACTCCCTCCTTAGATAAACTGGACTTGAGTCTCTGAGGTTGGGAGGCAGGAATTTAAGTTTTAAAAAAGAACTCTGGGAGAAATGGCTACTTCTAGGATCGGGACAGGGGGTACACAAGGGGCGCTTGGAGCATCTTGTAGTGTCAAAACTCATGAAGTACTTAACAAACAGAAAAATGGGGGCACGTCAGAGAGACTCGGGAGTCAGTCTGAATAAGCTTCCACTGGTCAAAGCTGGAAAACTGGAGCAATGAATTAAATAACATAGCATTGGATTGTAGCCCAGAGTATAAAATACATACCCATGAGTATTTATCTGACGAAACCCCAAACCCTAATTCAAAAGAACATATGCACCTCACGTTCATTGCTATGTTATTAACAACAGCCGAGATATGGAAGCAGCCTAAGTATCCACCAACAGATGAATGAATAAAAAGAGCTGAGTTACATTAATACAATGAAATATTACTCAGCCATAAAAAAGATCAAACCTTACCATTTGTGACAACATGGGTGGACCTAGAGACTATCATGCCCAGTGAAATAATTCAGTCAGAGAAATACAAATACCATATGATTTCAATTAGATGTGGAATCTAAAGAACAACATAGACAAACAAAATTGAAACAGACTCATAAACACAGAGAGCGGACTGGTGGTTGCTGGAGGGGCGGGGGTTTGGGAGACCGGGTGAACGAGGTGAGGGGACTAAGAAGTATAGATTGGCGGTTACACAACAGTCACAGGATGGAGAGCATAGGAAATACGGTCAATAATACCACAGTAACCACGTGAGGTGCCGGGTGGGCACTAGAATTATCAGGGGGATCACTTCATAAGGTATATAATTGTCTAATCCATTATGCTGCACACATGAAACAAATACAAAATAATATTGAAAGGAAACTGAAACTGAAAAATACATAAATAAATAAATATCCATGAGCCTATATTGGTATCCATAGATGATTAAACAAATGGGGACAGTGGACACACCTCCCTTACAAAAGAGTTCCGAGGGGTTTATGTGGATACTCTGCAACGTGAGGCTGCAGTCCCACCTCTCCACTGACATGGGCCGTACTTCCTGACTCCACAGAGCACCGCGCAGGGCTGGAGGAGCGACTCACGGTGCAGACACCAACCCCCCTGGATGACCAAGGTCAGCATCCACAGTGATAGGTCTTGTTGAGAGGGCATACCTTTGATATGACGTCTGTATCTATGGGTTCTGCAACTGCAAATTCAACCAATTGCAGGTCAAAAATATATATGTATTTAAAGTGTTCTGTTGCTGGCACATACTATGTAGCTAGGCCTATAATGGTTGCATTTGTATTGAACATGTCCAGACTTTCTTTTTCTTGTCATTATTTCTCAAAACAATACAGTGTAACAACGACTTTCAGAGCACTGTTGTTGTATTAGGTATTATAAGGACTCTAGCGATGATTTAACATATACAGGAGGCTGTGCGTAGGTTGTATGCAAACACTAAGTCATTTTATATAATGGATTTGAGCATGCTTAGATTTTGGTACCCGTGGGGGCCCTGGCACCCATCACCCTGGGAAACTGAGGGATGCCTGTGCTGCACTTCTATGATATCCACCCCCCACCCCACTGCCCAAACCCATAACCTCAGCATAACCATAAGAAAAGCATGAGGCAAACCCAAACTGAGGGACTTCCTGTGAGATACCTCGCGAGGACTGTTTGATGCTATCAAGGTCATGATAAAACAAGAAAACTCTAAGAAACCCTCACAGAACAGTGGTGACTAGAACGTGATGAATGAATGTAATGTGGTGTCTTCGGATCCTGGAGCAGGAAAAGGATGTTGGTGGAAATCCAAATGAAGCCTAGTGTTAAGTCAGTAATCAGAAACAGAGACAAAATGCCAGGCTGTTCTCAAGTAGCCAGCTTGGCTCCAGGCTGCCAGTAAGCACTTTAGAACCGTGGCAGTAGTGTGGAAGTTCTCAAACCTGGGTGTGCAACAGTCACCCAGGGAGTGTTAGCCCTGCAGATCCCACCGTAAAAGATCTGATTCGGTAGATTCATGGGATTTGGGGATGCACATATTTGTTAAAACAATAGCCATGTTTTCATTAGTTTGGTTTTTTTGCATTTAAAGTAAAGTAAAATATTAAAGTATGTTTTTTGCATTTAAAGAATCTCAGTGACACCTTTGAGAGTCTTTGCTGTGACCTTTACTAGCACACAGCTGCAGCCAACCACCCCACAGGTTTCCCCCTCTGTCATCTTTAGAGGCCTGCCTGCCCCCCAGTCCTCGTTGCTATGGACCTTAATTAGGTTGATTTGTTGTTCAGCACAATGGGCTCCCACCGACCTGACAAATGTAGACTTAAGACAGTTGGATGCAAGCACTCAAAGATGGGCTTGGCAGCCAAGACACGGGCAGCTTTGCAAATTTCACCTGCTTGGCCACGGAGAAAGAGGAAAGCCTTCAGCAAGCACCTCGTGTCAAGGGGTATTAACACCCGTTACTCCTCCAGCCGCAGTGCCATGGCAGTGGGCTATTCATGGAGCCAAATCTTGGATGCACCTGAGCCTCTCTGCCTCCAGACAGCTCACTGGTGTCACGGAGAGAAGGAATATGCATTATAAACGAGCGCTTCATGGGCTTCTGAAATGCTACATTTTGGACACAACGCACTGGAAACCAAAATCTGATACTCCACTCATAATTACTATGCCCATGAATAAAATGTGAGTTCAGTGGGAATACAGATCTTCAGAAGATAAAAAGATTATGAACTGCCATTCATTATGTAACATCTCCAGTCTATTTGGGGCATTCAATGAATTTTTAAATAGAATTCTTACTGCCATTTGACATGCACTACGTGTGACATGAACAAATACCGAACCTAAGGAATTAATAGGCACATCATCCCTCCTGACCATCCCGACCTGGGATAATCAGAAGAGTTTATTTCCTACAGCACGTAAGTTGTATTTAGGTCATATTCTTTTCTTTTTCAACACAGGCACAATGTGGACAGTGAATACATTTGCAGAATTAGAGCCTTGGTAGGTACCTTGTACTTCTTTCAAAGGCATTCTGCTTCCTCTCCCTTCAGGTTCTCCCTGCCCACGGGTCCCTCTCCCTGGGACTGTCTTTCCGAACCCGTCCATAGCATCGCACGGCACACAATCCTAGTTAATTCCTACTCAAGTGTGAGCTTGAAGGTCATTTCCTTGTCCAGCCTCCCACCCTGGTAAGGTCCCCTCCATACTCCCAGAACATGTCATTCCAGCCACACCACCATTACTTAATTAGAAAACAAACATAGAATTTCTTTCTTTGTGTTTTGTTATTTCTTCAATCCATTGCTTGGGTTTTCACGAGTAAGTTTCAATGCTGTCCAATGGAACATTCTGTAAGAGTGGAGATGTTCCTTATCTTGGCTCAGGATTCAGTCCAGGATATCGGCTGCCTGAGCCTGTGCTATTAGCCGCCATGGAAAACTGCCTCCCTACACCAAATATGTCCTCGCTTTATTTGTAACTTACCTTTTCTGTTGGGTTGTGTATTTCTTCCTATACTCATCCATTAGGCTGAGAGGTCAGGGAAGGTTAGCGGGAATTTTCACACGGGAGAGCTGATGATTGGAGAGGGTTGAGAGCAGTGAAGAGGTGTCTCTCTGCAGAGAAAGGTCCCACAGGCGGATGGGACACCGTGACAGAGGTTCAGGAGATGAAACAGTGAGACAAAGTACAGGAGACACACAGTTGCAGACAGCTCATAGCTAAGGAAGACGTAAAGAGAACACGACAAAAAAATTTATGTAAGATATGGGAAAACTGATTAGAACTGGATCCTAGGAAGTGAAATTTAAAATTACAACAATAATCTATATCATTACACACTTTAAACAAAAGTTGGGTGGTAATTTTCAGTCTGTCCTAATTTTTAGAATGAAAAATGAAATATTGACTTAGGGTTTAGGAGTGTTGGAGGTGGGGGACTTCCTCCTTACCTCCCTCACATTCTTGCGACTGGACTAATTATAAAGTTGACACAAGACATTAAGAGGATAAAAAACAATTTAATTTTGTGCTCATGTGAAATCATAAGATTGATGCTCAGAGATTGACCACAAAGCAGGTAGCTTTTATATCTTTTTAGACAAAGAAATAATAAATTTGTGAGGATTTGACTGGACGAAGGAATAGGTTTGGGTGCTCGTTAATGAGGAATCTAAACAAAATTTGGGCTTGGGTGGAATAAGTAAAAAAAAGGAGCAAGGTTGATCTGTACAGGCTCTGGGCCCTGAAATCTGCAACTTTGGTGACAAGGATGTCTCTGTCTCAGCCTGCAGGGCAGGGGAAGCGCCCTTCCCAGGGAAGGTTCATTTCCCACACGCAGGGAGATGAGGGGGCAGTTAAGACGTCCACCTTATACAAGCTGCTTTTAAGCAACTTTGATTCAAATAACTAATATGCCAAAGTGATATATTTTGGAGCAGCCTACTCTGCGCCCCAACAGGAGTCACTTAAAAAAAGTCTGCTTTGACAAATATGTTGAGGTCCTTCATTTTTTCCCCCAGCTCCCTCCCTTAATCTATGATTTCCAAGTGTTTCTCTTTGGAAGATTCTATTATGCCCATTTTGTCCCTCTTTAATTGTTAGCTGGTCTAACTCTGCAAGCCTTTTATTTATCAGTGTTTGCCTGTGATTCCAGCATTTCTTCAACATCAGTTCCATCAATTTCATGAAACTGTACATCTGGGGCTATTCAAATTATGGTGATTTGTGTGTGTGTGTGTGTGTGTGTCCCAAACCAGAGGCATTTGCATAATGATTATCAGCTGAAGAAGAACTGCCTGCCATTTGTATGGCTGGCACATTGGGTATGAGGTAGGGAGCCATGGGAAAACCTCCAGACACTTACCAGCTGAAGGACTTCAGCGAGTAACTCTGACTTTCTGACATCCAGATTTCTGATCTACCTGGAGGAATCTGTTGCAAGATGTCAATATAAGCTGCACAAATGAAAACACCTACCACTGTGCCAGGAACAGGAACATCCCCCAGCAAACATTCCTGAGTTGCACTTTGCTTGTGCAAGTCAGAGCTGATTTGTGCACTGATCAGATTGTCATCTCATCGTTCTGTCAAATAAACACAAAACCCGATAGAAGAACTTTTGTGCTGCAGGGAGACAAAGCAGGAAATGTTTTTCTTTTAAGACAGGAGTTCTCAGGAATCTGGTTTCCCATTGATTACAGAGATAAAAGCAAAACAGGAACGTGAAATATTACAGATGCTGAGGATGGTAGCACTGGGACTCAGTAGAGCTGGCACCTGCAAGACATGTGGAGATTTTTTATTCAGGGCCGAGGGATTCTGGAACCCAGCCTTCCTGCGTGTCATTCATTCTGGGGAAATACATAAATTAGACAGTGAAATAGGAGAATCAGCATGCCTCATTATGGTCTTAAAATTGAGTTTATAAATAAAAATAGGAAAATGGAGCACCTCCTGGTGCTCCATTCCTCTTGTGAGGAATTAATGGCAAATGTGGGACTCGACTGCCAGCCAGTGCAAAATGCAGTTTTTTCTGTCTGTTGTTTTCTAACATCTTTTCTGAATTCACATTTTAACAGGCTTGTTTTTAGGATGTTTTGTTTCCCTCAAGAACAAAGGGACTCTGAAAAGAATTATACGTGAAAATTAGCTGAGTGGTTTGCAACCATTTACATTGGCAATTTATATGCAATGGCAGCAATCTAAAATGTAGCATTTCTCTTATCATACAATTCCCATTTCTTCCCAGGTAATGCAGAGATGACACTCCCCAGTCAGTTAAGGAGTAAGGTCCTGATATTATAACGAGGAACTGAAAATAGTAATGAGATTTGTTATCGTATTAGAATCAAGACATCACAAACGGAGGAAGGAACACATTTGAGATTTTAATCTTCGTGTGCCATATTCCAACCACATAGTAATGGTGTCATGAGGGAAGTTTCTCATCATTTCTGTGAGGTGATATTTGCAGCTATTCATCTCGTGTGGGTTAATTTCATGGAATTACCTCCCAAGGATGAATGACCATGTCTAAAGGAGAAAAATGCTACAAGGCTGTGTCTTACTCCTACATACCCTCCTCAGGAAGTTTTCAACCAAGAATTGAGCATATAACCATTAGAGGGTTGTTTGAAGAAACTACTGATTTGAGAGCATTTGGGGGGAGTGAGACCAGATATTACCAACAGGGCCTCGAGAAAATCTAAGCTTCCCAACACAAATGTCAGAGAAGACACGTGTATCCTCCGTTACTTGCCATCTCCAATTCCTCATGGGAGAGCTTTCTTTTAGGCCAGTTTTACTAATATATAAGTTTTTATAAATTAGTAAGAGAGAGCTCAACAACCCAACTGAAGACAGAGAAGAAAGAACACAAATGACATGAAAAACACTTTATCTGGGCAATTATTAACTCAAAGAAAAAAACAGGAAGTTGTATAAAAAATGCAATCTCAGTTCACACCTTGGCTCAGCAACAAATACTATTTAGGCATACAGAAATAATAACCTAAGTGCTGAACCGAATATAGCTGAGTAGTCTGTTGAACAAGATGGATTTGGAAGGTTTCAACTCCCTGTCATCTCTCTTTACCAGCCTTGTGGATGAACTATCAGACAGTTTCTATAACTATTATAAGAACTTTAGGTTATTAAAACATTGCCTCAATTCTTTTCAGGTTCCCCAAAGTCCATCCAGTGTAGTCTGGCATGAGAATACCAAACTCTTATCCAATTTATACTCCTCCTCCTCCTCCTACAGCTTGGGCTTGACCCAGGCTTCAAGTTTACAGCGGGCAAGAAGCATGGGTAGGGTTGCCAAGTAAAATACAGGACGCCCAGCTAAATGTGAATTCCAGAACGCAACGAACACTTTCAGTACCATTATGTTCCAGATATTGCATAGGATGTACTTATGCTTAAAAAAGGCATTCATTGTTTATCTAAAATTCAAATTTAACTGGGCTTCCTGTGCTTTTATTTGCTAAATCTGGCAACTCTGGGTGGAAAGACTCAACATTACTAGTCATCTAGCCCCCTGTGCTGCCTCTGGCTCCTCTGGAGTTAGATGCAAACGTGGAAGGGGGAGACATAAGGGGAAGGAAAGCTCTTGATCTGCAGAGTTGTCATCTGCCATGGGTGTCCTCTCCGTAAGTCCTGTGTCCAAGACTGACTCCTGGGAGCAGCTCATCACCGAGGAATTTTTAGCTGTACTTTCCTAGACCAGGAATATGCCTCATGTTGTGTGACCACTAACAATTATCTCCACAGCATGTGGCTTCTGGTTGTTGGGATTATTCTTTACTCTTCAAGATAGTACTGTTGGGTGAGGAATTTTTGAAAGCTGCCTGTTGGCAGCTCTGTTCCACAGAATCCAGTCTGGCCCATAGAAAAACCACATCCTCGCCCCGCCAATCCCTGGAAATGCTGGCCACCCTTGACTCTTTGTCCTGCTTCCAGGCAGGCCGCTCCAGGAAGCTCTGGCCTTCAGAATGTTTTTTTCAGGTGTGAGTCATTCACCCAGTTAGGTGATTATCCCCTCAAACTTCAGGGAACACCTATCGTTCCCTGTGAGAACCCTCTTGAAATCCCCCTCACTCAGTGTAGGAGGAGCAGAGGGAGTCCTTCTCCCATTCTGCATGGGGTGTGGGGTGGGAAACACAATACTAACTCTGCCCAAAGCAATGCCCAGCACGGGCCACTTCTGCCCCCTAGTTAGCCTCTGAGGGGTTAGTGACTAAGGCTGGGAGAATCACTTGGGGGCCACCGGATCTGCAAGGCCTGCGTGGATTGTCTAGATTCTCTATTTAGAACAGAGGGGCTTTTTGAACCTATTTTTCTCAGATTTGGAGTCTAAATTCAACCTCAGAGGCTTTAAAAATCTATTTTAATTACCTGTTACATAACTACAAATGATTATATTATCATATCGGAAAATGACGAGAGGGAAAGTGTGCGTGTGTTTGTGTGTATGGGGTAGGCTTGTTCATAAGTCCTGATTTTCATTTATTGCAACAGGAAGGCAGAAGAGAATGTCTCAAACTGAAAAATCAGAAGTGCCAGTATAAGTACATTACTTAGAAATATGGATTAAAACATCAGAAGGAAGAACCAAGTAACTGAAAATACTTGGGAATGAGATTGGGGGCGTGAAGAAGAAGAATAGAGAAAAATACTGCTGTTTTTCATTATAACCCTTTTAGTACTAATTTTTAAACAATGTATTGCTTTGATAATAAACATTTAAATGATAAATTTTGACAAAGCAAGTAGTTATTAAAAGAACGAGGCATCAAATGAGTTTCTGTGCAGCAAAAGAAACCATTAACAAGACAAAAAGACAAACCACTGAATGGGAGAAGATAGTCACAAATGATACATCTGATGAGGGGTTAGTGTCCAAAATATATAAGGGACTCACACAGCTCAACATCAGAAAACTCAAACAATCCAATTAAACAACGGGCAGAGGACCTGAACAGCCATTTCTTCAAAGAAGATATACAAATGGCCAGCAGACACATGAAAAGATGCCCAGCATCACTAATCATGAGGGAAATGCAAATCAAAACCACAACGAGGTATCACTCATGCCTATCAGAATGCCTGTCATCAATAAATCAACAAACAACAAGTGCTGGAGAGTATGTGGAGAAAGGGGAACCCTTGTGCATTGCTGGTGGGTTGTAAATTGGTGGAGCTATTATGGAAAACAGTATGGAGATTCCTCAAAAAATCCACACTAGAACTGCTATATGACCCAGCAATTCCACTTCTAGGTATTTATCCAAAGAAAAGAAAAATACTAATTCAAAAAGATCTATGCACCCCTAAGTTTACTGCAGCATTATTTACAATAACCCAAACAAAGAAGCAACCTAGATGTCCATCCATAGATGAATGGATAAAGATGTGGTATATACGATGGGGGAACCTCAGAAGTAACTGGTATTATCTTCTGGAGGGTAGGCCCCCTGTAGTACAGGCTTCCCTTGCCAGGCTAGTGTTCTAGGGACCCATCTGCACCAGCTGGTGTCCAGTGAATTTTTGTTGTTGAAGACTCTTCCAATGGGTTTGCCCATTTTGTGGTGGATGGTTTATGAGTGTACCTGCCCACACTGTGCTGAGTGGTCAGCAGTTTTTGAACAAAACATCATGACCCCCATGCCCCACCCTCCCTACTCACTCGTTCTCACCCCAAGCAACTTTTTTTTTGTTTCCCTGGGTGAAAAAGTCTTCAAAGGGAAACATTTTGCTGATGTGGAAGAGGTGAAACAAAAAAAAGGCAGAAGTGTTAAAAGGCATCAAAATCGATGAGTTCAAAAGCTTTTTGAGCAGTGGAAATAAAGTCTCAACAGGTATATTGCATTAAATGGAGAGTACTTTGAAGGTGACCAAAATTTAAACATGTAAGCATAAATACACAATTGTTTAATAAATAAATTCCAGGTTTTTTTGGTCCCCCCTCATATGTAATGGATTATTATTTAGCCACAAAAAAGAATGAAATCTTGCTACTTGTGCACTGTGGATGGACTACGCAGGGGTGTCCAGCCTCTTGGCATCCCTGGGCCACACCGGAAGAAGACTTGTCTTGGGCCACACATTAAATACATTGCAACACGCAATCACAAAAAAAATCTCTTAATGTGTTAAGCAAATTTATGATTTTGTGTTGGGCTGCATCCTGGAGAGGGTATTATGCTAAGTGAAATAAATCAGGCAACAGGGAAAGACGAATGCCATGGGATTTCACTTTTCTGTGGAAACTAAAAAAAAAACACAAAACCAAAAACTCTACAACCAAATAGAAAAACAAAAGAAAGCAGAAACAGATGCATGGATACAGATAACAAACTGGTGGTTGCCAAAAAGAAGGGGGTTGGGAAAAACTGAGGCGGATCTAAATGACATGACAGCTAGCACTTTGAGTACCATAGTCTGAATACTCTTTTTTTTTTTTTAAAGATTTTATTTATTTATCTTTAGAGGGGAAGGGAAGGAGAGAAGGAGAGAAATATCAGTGTATGGTTGCTTCTCATGAGTCCCCTGCTGGGAACTGGCCTGCAACCCAGGCATGTGCCCTGACTGGGAATCGAACCACGATCCTGTGGTTCGCAGGCCCAAGTTCAATCCACTGAGCTACACCAGCCAGGGCTGAATACTCTTATATCAACCCACTTATCCTCACGCACTCGTTTGCTAGGACTGCAGAGTAGGGGGCTTAGAGCAACAGAAGCTTACTGTCTCTCAGTCCCACAAATTGGCAGTCAGCAATCGAGGTGTCAACAGGGCCAGCCCCCGAGGAAACCCACAGGGAGGGTCCCTCCCTGCCTCGTCCAGCTCTGGCTGCCCCAGGTGGTCCTTGGCCGTGGCAGCTTCCCTCAGGCTCACATGGCATTCTCCCCATGTGCATGTTACATGTCTACATCCAGGTCCCCTCCTTTTATAAGGACACCAGTCCTTTTGAATGAGGGCCCACCCTACTGACTTCATTTTAGCTTGATTACTTCGTAAATTCCCTATTTCCAAATAAAATCACATTCTGAGGTACTAAGGGTTAGGACTTGAGCATGTCTCCTGGTGGGGACAACACAATTCAAGCCATAGCAGCAGGCAAGGACCCCATGAGTGGGTACCATTATTAGCACCATTATCCCAGGTGAGGAAAATGGAGAACAGAGAGATTAGGTAATTTGTTCAAGAACATGTGACCAATGAACCGCGGTTCTGGAATTTTAAGCCCGGGAAGTCTGGGTCCCGAATTCCGTGCTTGTAGCCAGCTGACCACACTCTTTCTCTGTATTAGGTGCACAGAGTAAGGCGGGGCAGAGGGTAGACTGTGCTGTTGTTTGTGTTAAAACGACAACAACAGGGGGCCGCCATCATGTGCAGGCTTACATGTGCACAGTACATGGTGGGAAGGACACTCCAGGGACCGCCAGCAATGTCACCTGTGGGGAGGAGACTTTGGGGACTGGGAAATGAGCCTTTTCTTTTATACATATTTTTCAATGCTTTGAAGTGTGCTGGGGTTTGTTTGTTTGTTTATCATGTACAGCAATTAATTTAAAACATTTAAATTAAAAACGAAACAGGAGCGTCCTCTCACCGATCCATCCCTGGGGCCATGGGGGACTTGGGTGACATTTCACAGAAGTGTGTGAGCACTGTGTCAGGAAGAAGTGATCTAGCCGCCGGCTCCCAGACAACCTCTTGAGGAAAGATGACTGCTTTGAAGGGCGGTTTTGGTGGCTGTAGAACGTGGGGTAGTGGAGTATTCTGCAGCCATTAAACTTCACATGTAGGAAGGATTTTTTAATAGTATTGGGAAATGTGCTTATACCATATTAAGTGAACTTGTATGGGTAGATAGTCAGTTATCTTTAAAAGCAAAGCTAGGAGGAAATAGACCTAAGTCCTAAGTGTGATTATTTTGAGTGAAAGAAGTAGGGATAACGTGCATTTTCTTGTTTGTACTTTTTCATACAGATCTGAAGCTAGAATTTAACACATTTCTTGAGAGGGTGGTATAAGGGGACTAAAAGGTAACATTAAAAATACAGTAACTATGAAACAAAGAATTTAAAACATTTCTCCAAATGCTAGCAGTGGTTCTGGTGAGCCGGCCGACTGCCCGGAAGAGGCACGGTGGGGAGAGGAATGCTCTCCCACAAAAGTCCGCGAGAACTCCTTTCCCACGGAGGCACTTCTCTCACACTGCCACTCTCCTGACTTGATTCCTCACCAAGATGTTTTTACAGGAGAGCCAGAGGCGTGGGGGTATTCTGCAAGGTATCAGCTGTTACACTTGGAACTCCATTAGGATTCTGTCCTTTCAACTGGCCGCAGGACAGAAGCTTGTCCTGCAGGCCCAGAGTCAGCTGGCCAACGATGGGGCAGTCACTCAAGACTACTCCTGCTGTGCACCGCACAACTCACGGGTGTCATTCATGTGGACTGGTGGGAATAGGGTCCCCCAGCGAGGCACGTAGGAGCTGCTCTTGTTGTAAAAACTTACCTAGTTTCCTGGAGAGGTTTGGACTTCTCTCTAGTCCATCTCCTGTCACTGTCCTGCTGAAATCATATAACTGGCAACAGCTCCCAGCCCAGCTTCAATACCGAAGGCACGTGTCTGCAGGGTGGCCTTCCACGGTGCCAGCTGGCATATAACCCAGACACCGTTAAACCATCCTTAGCCTGGAGCCTGGCTGATTCTCTGGAGAGCTGGGGATCAATCAGCTCCTCACATCCAAGCCCTTGGCCAGCAGCATTTCTTGGTTTGCATCCTAGAAAGGATTTCTGGGGCCTTCTCAAGGAGTCTGCATCAAGCATCAGACTGAAGTAAACCACTCTGATCTCAAGGTCTCTCTTCTTATCAAGCTAAGGGGCACCCACCTCAGCCCTAATCATTCTAATAACCAGAGAGATTTGCATAACGCTCTGACATCGACAGAGGGCTGCTGATGACCAGGCAATGCAATAGAGAGGGAAGCGTAAGTTACAGCAAGGTATTGTATGCTTATTCCCATTTAAGTTATGATAATCCTAAATCAATATGACCCTAAATATACAGGGAGGTCTAGAGGAACTTAAATATTATCAGCAGTTATCTCTTGGGTGGTAGAATTTGGTGAAGTTTATTTTTTTGTTTTTACTTCTTTTCTGTAATTCTCAGTACTTTATTTTTAACCATCAGCATGCATTATTTTTATAGATTAAAGACAAAAAATATTTTCCTAAAGAGCAATTACATACATCTTTTGATATGCATACAGCCTTAGGCAAGTTAGCCAACCTGTCTGTGCCTCAGTTTCCTCTGTTGTAAAATGGAGGTAATAATAGTTCATACTTCATGAAACTGGGGATGAAATGTGTTAGTGGATGTAAAGTCTTTAGAACAGTGCTCAGCACTATTATCATGCTGATGGCTGTGGTTGATGTTAGTTTTATTATCGTAACCCCATATTGCACAATGACACTGGCCGGTCAGGAATTCCTCAGAACAAAAAGAGCCAAATTATTTTTGCAACTCCACAAGGCAGCGATGGTCGAAAAGAAGGACGTAACTGCATCGAAACACTAAATATCAGGAGGTAAAATGCTTCAGTGAGGTAACCATCTAGGAGATAACTTCACAAGAAAAATGCGGTGATTTTTAGTTTAATGAACTTCAAAGAAACGTATGAAGGTCAGAATGAGACAAGAACGTCTATGTGGAATCCCTTCCTAGCGTAGACCACAGGTCATCTGCAACACTCAATCTGTTTCATCGACACAGACCCTGAAAGGAAGAATCTGGGAGGGAGGGAGGGCAGAGTGTGTACGTCAACCCCTCCGGTTTCTATCTGCGGTGGGCGTCTCCACCTGGTGTGTGCATGTTGTGAAAGGCCCAGAGAGCTAAGAGTTTGCACACAGGCACAACTCAGGGCACCAGCCTCCCCACGTGCGTGAGCTCATGCAGCCTAACCCTGAAATACTTGCTCTCACACTCCCCCTAATTCAATTTCTGGCTCAGACGCCTGTGGCTCCTGTACCCCGGGGATGAGGGCACTTGAATCCCTGATCCAGTCTCTCAACTGATGATGACCGAAAGAGGATGTGGCAGCAAAGGTATGTCATCTTCATTCAAGCTGATGTGAACCGGAGACTCAGGTTAAGGAAACAGTGTATGTCCTTACCACTGCCAGCGATAAACTCCTGGGCAAAGCTGCCTGCTAATTAAGGATGTGCAACAGCAAAGACCCGTTATCATTGCACTTAGAGGAGTTCTGTGCTTACAATTCTAGGCACTTGTCCCGAGCAGTTCTCATGGCTGGAAAGAGGAATTATTGTCAGTGGCATAAACAGATGATGTTTACAAGCCCAGCCACAAGAAGGGTGTTCCTATGTCTTTCTAGCGGATGAACGGCTCTGTCACCCAATGTCACCCTGTGACAAAAGTAAGACGTCAGAGCCCCTGGCAGAAAACAGACAAATATAGATTCTTTAAAAGGGGGGATAAAAAACTGTTTTTGTATACTTGTATCAGTTTTTATCAAATAAAGACTAAACATTTTGAAGTAGCATCTAGCTTAGTGACCTGAATGTGTGGGCTCAGTATTATATTATGTTGCTTATTCACACCACACTGAGGGTACAAGTGATTATTTAGAAAACAATTTGGAACCTGGTCTAATACAGACTGTGGGGAAAAAAACCCAAGCCTCCACCCCCATAGCAGTCCAGAAATTATTTTGACCTTGAAAGATTTTAGAACAGTTATACAAAGGACCGCCTGGGTCAATAAAAGAAAAAAATATTTATTGATTTGAGCCACAGAGCATCTTGAGGTGGTTTCTGAGATAAACAACTTGCAAAACATTTTCTTGTCAGTATTTGTAGACCACTGAGCTGAATCTCAAGAGAGCCTGGAGTAAGATGGTCCACTGAGAGCTAAACTATAAAATCAAGACATAATCGGAGGCAGTGGAAAATAGTCAAAATCTCCTTAAAGAGAGAGAATGCTACTCAGGCAGGTTTTGGCTACCCCAGGAGAAGCATGGAGGGAAGTGTGGGCAGCGCCCAGGCAAGGAACACTGCCTGGGGGAGTGGAAATCTTAGCCAACAGCCTTTGAATTTTGGCTTTTTTTGCGGCGGGGGGCGGGGGGGGGGGGGGGGGGGCTGAGAAGGCCAATCCCTAAGTGGAGATAGGAACAGGAGATTGTCACCAAGTGGCCCTAAATGTTCAAATTCCTCCGCGAGAACCTCGTTGAAGTGAGCTGGACGTACGCGTCGTGTGTGCGCGATAGCATTCCACACTGACTTAACCCTACTTCTCTTGTTCTCAATTCCTTGTTTATAAGCAATCTCTTGATTACCCTCGCTTATTATGTCAGCGTCCCCGTAGAGAAATTTCTGTGTGGAGAGGACGAACACCTCTTTGTTGTGACGGGAATAATTGCTGTATTCCCATCACCACAATTATCTTTCGTGTTGTAAATAGATTTAATTGTTACCCAGTTTATGATTTGGCTTCCCAAACAAATTGACTACAGGGAGATAGTGGGCTCCCCAGGCCCACTTCAGCATTTCTGTCCGTAATCTGCATTCTGTTTTCATTTTGTAGCTGAAGTCTCAGCGAGCACCCTTGTTTCCTGGTTCTTAAAAAAATGCCTTCTTTGCAGCCCCAAAGCATTAATGAAAGCATGCAAATGAAGGCACTGGTGTTTTGGTTTTATACGTAATCTCACGGGTTCTGTTAAGGTGAGTGTAATGGACAAAACTAGGTTTCTAAACCCGTAACACCAAGAACCACCCAGGAGACCACGGACAAGTTTCAAAGGTAACAGCTGTCACCTGAGGCCTCCAGAGTCAGCTCGCCTCCCCTGGAAAAGTGCACCCTGTGTCTCTAGGGGGGCAGACACACCTCTCTTCCTTTTTTCATAGATCTTGGACCATAAATGAGCTGGTTGCTTTTATGGGATTATTTGAGACAAACTAGTGGGGAAAAAAAGAGGATATCTACTCAAAAGAGAGAATTTGGCTTTTAATAATTGACTCAAAGTTGTTGTTTCTGACAATCATTAGCCATTAGGACCAAATGCCTGTTAAGTCCACTCTTAAATCATGATAACAAATCCACGAGTCATTTGCACAAGAGAATGCTTGTGTTTCTATTCTCCATAACAAGAAGTTTTGCATCCAGTTGACCCAAAAGTAGTAAAAAGTATTATGATCTAGGGCTAAGTCTAAAGGAAGAGAGGCCTCCGCAACGCCACTTTATTCCCATTAGAGATTATTAACTGATCTGCCAAGAGGCCTTTCTGACTCTGATGTTCAAGGTGGTTTCGATGTCCAGTCATTCCAGAACCATTTATTACAAATCTGTCTTTCTTTCATGGATTTTTTTTTCCTTCTGTGCCAAATCACCTGGGCATATTTCTGTATTTCTAGTTTTGGCCCTCTCATGTGTTCCATTGACCTAAGTGTATCCTCCCATAATGCCACACAGTTTTCATTACTGTTATACAGTAAGTCTTGGACTTTTTTTCCACTTTATTCTTTTTCCAAATTGCTTCAGGTATTTTAGGTCCTCTGCTTTTCTATATACATTTTATAATACTCTAGTCATATCTATAAAATCTTTCTGGGATTTTTATAGAAATTGCATTAACCCTGTATTTGCAGAGGACTAGCATTTTTACTAAGCTGAGTCTTCTAATCCATGAACACTCTATTTCTTTTTTAACTAGGTGCTCTTTGATTTCTTTCATTAACATCTTGTAATTTTCAGTATTCAAGTCCTGTATGTATATTGTTAGATTTACATTTAAGAATTTCATTTTTTGAACAATTTTAAATTGTGTTGTATTTCTTTTTTTGACTAATGTTTTTGTTATTTATTTTCTTTTAGAAAAACATACAATGTACAATATTATATTAGTTTCAGGGGTACAAAAATGATTCAGCATTTATTTAATAAATATTTTTTACTAAATACTGAAAGTATATATAAATACTTAAATCATGATTCAGCATTTATATACTTTACAAAGGGTATTATACTTTATATACCTTACAAAATGATCACCACAATAAGTCTAGTGACCATCTGTCACCACACACAGTTGCATTATTGATTCTATTCCCAAAGCTGTACATTCCATCCCCATGACTTATTTTGTAACTGGAAGTTTGTACTTCTTACTCCCCTCCCCAATGGCATTGTATTTCTAAAGTTTGGTGTTCACAAATTTATTGATGATATATAGAACTACAGTTGATTTTTATATGTTTATTTTGTACCTGGCAACATTGATGAACTCACTTGTTATTTCTAGGGGTTTTGAGGGTTTGGGAGATTTTCTATATAGCTGTGTCATCTGAAAATAGGGATGATTTTATTTCTTGCTTTTAAACCTCTCATTTACTTTTCTTGCCTTATTGCTATGGCTAGAAGTTCCAGGATTATGTTGAATAAGAGTGGTAAAAACAGACATCCTTAGCTTGTTCCCTATCTTAGGAGGAAAGCATTCAGGCATTCACAATTGAGTATAATGTTAGCTGCAGGATTTTGTGGATTTTCTTTATCAGTTTGAGAATGTCCCCCTTTATCCCTATTTCTTTCTAAGAGCTTTTACTATGAATGGGTATTGAACTCTGTCAAATGCTTTTTCTGTATGGATTAATATAATCATATGACTTTTCTTTTTTGGCCTATTAATATGGTGGATTACATTGATTGATCTTTGAATATTGAACCACCCTTGCATTCCTGGTATAACCCCATTCAATCATGGTGTAAAATTCTTTTCTATCTATCTATCTATGGATTCTCTATGCTAACATTTTGTTAAGAACTTTTGTGTAAGAACTTAAAATATTCATGAAGGATATTGTACTGTAGTTTTCTATATTGGCCTCCCTATATTGGCCCCTAGGTGGTTTATTTCTTCACTGCAGGCTGAGACCCTTTGGCTCAGTACCAAACTCAAATTTTTTACACATCCAACACCCAATTATTTTTAAAATAGCCCCAACAAGCAAATGTTTAGCCACTTAAGCCCTGCCTGCTGTGCATATCCCATGTAGGTTCATGCAGCACCTGCTGGCCATGGGTAAGATAGAGCCTTATGGTGATGAGACCCCCAAGCTGCTGCTGCCCTTATGAGTTCTCTGGCCCAGAGACTCCACCCCACACTGCTGAGTAACATCACCTGGACACATACTCCCCCTCTCCTCTGGGATCTCCCTGTCCTCCTCCACTTCTTGACAGTGGCTCTCTGGCCATACGCCTCTGGAGGTCTCCTACTATGAGGGACTCTCCTCACATGCAACCCTGTCCAAACACAGCCCAGTAAAGCTGGTGTGCTACTTCCTTAGTGGTTTCATCTTTTTCTTTGATCATCCCCCCATTCCCCTAAATCCCCTGCGGGCATCAGGATAATACTAACTTCATAAAATGACCCGCGAAGTACTGTTTTCTGGAAGAGATCACGTGGAATTGATGTTAGTTTTTCCGTGTTTGGTAGAATTTTCCAGTGAAACTATATCTGAGGATGGAAATTTCTTTTGGGGATCTTTTGTTTAAAAATTCTCTTTCCTTAATCATTATAAGGTTATTCAAATGTTCTATTATTCCATACTGGGTGTGGTGGGGTTGTTTTTGTTTTTAAATAAATACAATATTTTTTATTGTTGTCCTCTTTCTCCTCCTCCCAGGGGTTTGATAAATCAAAACGTTAGATTATTTGTTAGAATCCCACAGGTCTCTGAGGCACTGGTTTTTTTGTTTTCTTTTTAACTCAGCCTATTATCTCTCTGTTGTTCGTATTGGATAATTTCTATTGTTCCAGCTGCTTCCAGTTCACTGATTTGTTTCTCATCCTCTCCATTCTGCTATTGAGCCCATCCACTGAGTTTTCAGTTTCTGTTTTTAATTCTAAATTTTGTCTTTGGTTCTTCCTGGTATCGTCTTATTTCTTTGCCGAGACTTTCTGTTTCTTTGCTGAGTCTGTGTTTGTTTTGTTCCAAGCCTCTTCTTAATCGCTTAATGAAGCATTTGGATGACGGCCGCTTTAAAAGCTTTGTCCGGTGATTCTAACTTCTCAGTCCTCTTGATATTGGCGTCTAGTGACTGTCTTTTTTTCACTCAGTTTGTGATCCTAATGAGTTTTGGTATCATGAGTGATTTTTTAATTTCAATCTGGAATTCAGGGGTACTGTGAGACTTTGGATCTTATTAAAAACCTTTTTGTTTGAGCTGGCTTTCTCTGACTTTGTCCTGGCAGGGGCAGGGGGTAGGTTCTGCCTCTTTACTGCCAAGTGGGGGTAGGGGTCCAGATTTCCCGCTCAGCTCTGTGCCCACGTGATGGGGGCAGGTGTTCTTCGTTACTGCTGTGGGTGGCAGGGAGTTCCAGCTTTTCCCAGGCCTGCATTTACAGCCCTGTCCTCTGCTGACACCACAGCGGGAGGAGTGGCCTTTTTACTGCTGGGCAGTGGTGGAAGTCCTGCCTGTCCACTGGCCTCACCAACATCACTCCAGTGGAAAGGAAAGGGGTACTGCATTATGAGGGGGGGGGCACGGATAGACAAGGCCAGGGTCACCTCATGGTCTCTCTCCACTGAGGCCATGGAGGGGGATCTTGTTACCTCTTCTGGGGATATAGTTCCCATTCCCCAGCCTGCCCTCTCTCACATTGCCCTGGAGATAGGCTTTACATTTTGCATTTTACACTTGCAGTTTGCGTTCCAGTCTCAGGAAGAAGCCATTCAGGCTCCTAGCATTGGTGGGGCTGGGACTGCTGTATTCTTTCCTGCGGTGTTTGGCTACAGTAGAGCAGTTTTTAACTGAAAGTCTTCTGTTCTTGCCAGGCTGCCCCTTTTCTGACTTTTGGCTGAAGAGAGCAGGCTTTTGTTGGGGCCTTTTTGTTTTTCTTAGCTTGTTGGCATTTTGGGGTTGTTGGCTTCTCTAACTCCAAGTCTAAGATAGGCCAGGCAAACAGAAGCCCAGAGAACCCTGCACTGTGTTGTTCCTCGGGTCTCAACGTCCCTAGCTATTCTGCCTTCTCTCCACCTCGCACAGTCTCCTTATCCTTGTTTTATATGTAATGTTCAGGGTTTTTCACTATACTTAGTGGGAAGAATAGGGAAAAGGACCCTTACCCTGCCTTTGTATCAGTCCTTAATTGGCCATTTTGAAAAATAGTCCAAACCCACATTCTGAGTCAAACCAGAGACCAGTGTATCCACGGGATCCCTGAAGGTCACCAGATGGATAATCATGTGAGCTGACTGCTCTGAGCCGCTCTCCAAGGAGCTTTGGGGGCTGGGAAACTCCTCCAGGCATTTATTCAGCTCGAAGTGTTTTATCAACTATGTTAAAAGAGGCATAATCACCAGTTTCCAGTCGGAGAAAGACCAGAGCAGCTGACTGTGTTTGTGAGTCAGCGGGAGTCCCCTCTCCATTGAGAGCTGTGCCTCCCAGACCTCAGCCCTCAGCCCTCAGGATTGTGTCTTTGCCATCGGCCCGAACCTACCTGCATCATCATCTCTGACAGCCAGACGCACACCCTCTGCTGGCATTTACAGTCCCTCTCTTTTCTTTTTAGGTGATGAGAAATCTACAGTAAGCTTCAAATCTGATGTTACTTTAACCACAGGTAAATCCTTAACCTTTTGTCCATGCAGATTGCTGGAGAGTGTCTTCCAGGTTTACCAGGACACTCTGCCCATAAAACTGATTTTCTTGTTATCAGCAATTCATTGGTAAATGGTAAGAGAAGAGATGTTACCCCAAAGACTGAGTTTTAAGTAGATCTCAGGCAGGCAGGAAAAGTCGCCAACTGCATTGAAAGGTCTTGGTCTAAACTCCCATTTCAATGTTATGCACACCCAAAGGCTGCGTCACAAGGAGGAAGAAACGCTCACTTTCTGTCAGTACAGAATATTCACTCTAAAGATGGGGACTCGATCAGGATTCCACTCGGTGGCAAGTGACAGAAAAATCGCCATGACAGTGGCTTACACAAAATAGTGTTGTATTTCTCTGCTACATAAAAGTCTGGAAGAGCTGCCTGGAACTGCTATGGCGTCTGTGCATGAGCAGGGACCTGCACTCCTTTCTTCTCCTTGCTTTCCCACTCTCAGTATAAAGTTTTCACATCGTGGTTCAGAGAGAAGTAGACCTACTGTTTCCCTATCGTGAGACCTCAAAATTGCGATCGCCGCTTCTCACTGGCCTGACCTGAGTCATGGGGTACAGTGAGTTGGCAGGAAGGCCGGGTAACATAGTGCTCCTTCTGAGTGGCCAAGCATCTACGTAACCATGTGTTCCATTACCGAGAGACACGGAGAATAAACCTTGGGGGTACATACCAATTTCTGTCACTGGGACTAACAATGATAAAAATCTGTAAGGTTAACAATGGGTGCCCACCCCAACTCCTGGCTTGCGTTCACATGTCATCATTGCTGATCCTTCGAGGGCTTTTTCATTAGATGACGGCATCTGTCTTTGAGAATCGGGGTCACGAGGAAGCAGCCCTGCTCTTCCCCAGCAGCTTCATGTGAGTGTGTTCTGACTCAGCAGCGGCTTAATGCTCAGGTTCCAAGAATGATTAATTCTGCCATGGAGTCTGTGGAATAATACAGAATAAATATTATGGCAAAAAGACCACAAGACCAAGCAAATTGCATGCCCTTGGCAGGAGAAATATAAATGTTGAAAACAAATCATATCCAGTTGGCCAGAGAGTCAGAGCAAAACTGTGGGAAGCTTTGGTCTCTCTGATGCTGGTAGCAGAGATGCGAGTGACCAACCCACCCTTCTCTTAATGTCCCCCGCCGCCCAGTATATGGAGAGGTAAATCCACGAAATGAGGAGATTCATTTTAAAGTCTGGCTTGATGGTACGACTATAATGTGAAAACTCACCTGCACAGCTAGTGCTAAAGGGTTATAGTGTTAGGGTACTCACTTGCCGCGGCACCCTGGGACTCGGAGATAAGTAACCGTGTCTGAAATTTACCCAAAGCACGTGCTGACGCTGCTCCACCTTAAAATAAAATCTTCATTTGCTTACAACCTCTCACTTCTCTAGAGCTCAGCAATCTGCAGCCTCTGGGGAATATAGCTAAGAAGCCCATATCTATGAGAACATAAAATAGATGGTATACCAACTCAAGTATTTTTCCCTGCAAGGAAGTCCAGGCCATCCACTGGATCCTGACTCACAGCCCCTGAGGTCTTGCACTACACCCGGCTCTAACAAGGCCTGGTACCTGGCTTCCAGCTGACAAGCCAACTGGGGCAGTAAAAGCGAGAAGAGGGCTGTGCAGACGGGCACATGAACAGCAACAGGAAGTGACGATTGTGAACCTGCCAGCAAGAGAGGAAGAGAAATCTACAAAAGATAGACAGGAGCTCCAGTAAATCTGGTTTCCACAGGCATGTCACGGACGGACAAAGAGCCTTGTACCTTAGCCAGCGCTGGTTGGCGTTCCATGTCTTCAGTGAGCAACGTGTGTGGAATATGTGCTCCATGACCCTTGTGCCAGGACGCAGGAGTGATTTCTGGCCAATGGAATACAGACAAAAGCACTATGTGCTGCCCTCGGGTACCGTCCTCCAAATCTAAGTTCTCCCTCTCTCCCTTACGTTCCACAATGTAGAGGACTCAGGGAAGGACTCGGAGGCCGGGGAAGATACTGGAGCCCCAGGCGGAAGGGTTCTGGCTCCCTAATGGCTGCATAATGCAGAGCATGGGTACTGCTCCATATTGGACTGTGATGCCTGCTGGAAATACTGTGTTTTGTTGGGTCAAGACACTGAGTTTGGGGGTGATTTGTTACAGTAACCAGAATTTCTCAACCAAGGTAGTAGAGAAGTCAATACTAAAAATGTGAAAAAACAGAAAACCAAAATAACCTGTGGCATCACATAGTAAGCAGCAAGAAAACTGAAACAGCAGGCAGGCTACCGTCTAGAAATCCATGTAATACAGCGGCAAAACTATGCTAAAATTGTCACCTGTGATAGCTTGGGGGCAGACCGTATGCCCATTGAACCTGTTGCTCTGTGGGGAAAAAAGTTAGAAAGCCACATATTAGTAGTGTGTTGGTCCTTATTGGCTGCATTCAACAGACTATTAAAAGAAAGGTGAACTCTTTGCAAAAGCGGCCAGAGGTGACCTCTGAAAATGGCTCGCTATTCACTTGACCCAGAAAACCCCACAAAATCATGCAAATCAAGAGGTTCAAATTTTCATGTTCACTTTAAGAACACTCGTGAAACTACCCAGGCCATCAAGGTCATGCAGATCTGAAGAGCCACCAAGTATCTGAAGGATGTCACTTTGCAGAAGCAACGTGTGCCCTTCCATCAGTGCGGTGGTGGAGGCGGCAGGCATGCCTGGGCCGAACAGTGGGACAGGATGCAGGGTCGGTGGCCCCCAAAGAGTGCTGAGTTTTTGCTGCACATGCTTAAAAATGCAAAGAGTCCTGCTGAGCGTAAGGGTTTAGATGTAGATTCCCTGGTCACTGAGCACATCCTGGTGAACGAAGCCCCTAAGATGCAGCCAAGAACGTACAGTGCGCATGCGCAGATGCACCTACACGTGAGCTCTCCCTGATGCCTTGAGACGATCCTCCTGGAAAAGAGCAGACTCTTCCTAAACCAGAGTGAAGGTTACACAGAAGAAAAAAATAATCGCAGAAGAAACAAAAAGTTATGGCCCAGAAGTAAATTCAGCATAAAATAAATACTAGTAAAAGTAAAAGAAAAAAGGAGAAAAAATGAGCACAGGGAAAAAAAATGGCCAATTTGTAACCAAAAGTAAAAAGGTAGAGCAAGTCCAGAAATTCAGGGTCTCACAGAGTTGGAGAACAACTATTTTAGGTTCCAGATTGAATGCTGTAAGCAAATGCAAGGCTTTGAGCCTCCAAGTCCCGAGAACGTGTCTCAGTTGAACACACGGCTCAGACTTGCGTTAAAGATCGGATTGAGGCCCCGGCCCTCCAGGCCAGGCCTGACAGCTTGAAGACAGACACCATCAAGGTGAAAGAAGCAAGAAGGGAGAGGGCAGACTGGGATTAAAAAAATAAGGCAGCCTTGAAAACTATGTCTAGGAAGGAATTTGGGGTAAGGTTACTGGCACATGGAACTGACTCGAAGTACAGAGAGGAGAAGCCTACAAAGGTTTTCAGTCCAGCAACCCAGACCAAAAACATTTCCACTATTCAAAAGAAGTTTCGAGCCCCTAATCTTTTTTCCAAGGAGGGCACTCTCCCAAATATACATTTCAGTTGTAGCCAAAGAAAATGATGCACAGTGAAGACTATGCCAAAGGGTAGGTGCAGAGCCACGGAAAACAATGGAAAATTCCTCCCAGAGAAGAGAATCAGGGCTTAATCAAGGGTATGAAAGCCGAGAGGATTTCAAATTTGTAAGGATCAGTGACTGCTGTGTGTTTTCCACTTTCTCTTCCAAAGGGAGTGATTAATGCGATAATTCTGTGTTCCGCCGTGTTATTAGTATGTGCAGAAGGCAGGGCTGGGACCAGGGTGAGGCAAGCGAGACGCCCACGGTGCGAAGTTTAAAGAAGAGCTTGCTGTCGGGGTGCGAGAGCTGGCGGTGTACACAGGAGCCACTTTCGGACCTGACAGCAGACAGCGGACTGCCGGGCAACACCTCATCTGAAAATCCTGACTTTTGAGCTGAATGTCAAAACTGACTGAGGCTTTGGTTCGTTCCTCTTTGCAGGGTGAGGGGGCAGTGGTCTCTGTGTGGAGGAAAGAATGAAACAGACCTTTGGTTACCAGAAGCATGGACGGACGCAGAGACTGGCAAGGCATTCCCCAGTACCCATGTTCTCTCCTGTGTGGCACACTGGGAAGCCACATTTCCCCCTCCCTTTGTAACCGGGTGAAGTCCTGTGATTGTGTTCTGGCCAACAGGATATGCACTGCTCAATACAATGGAATGCAACTTCGGGCCTGGCTCCTAGAACCTCTGGTGCAATTATCACCTGCCACCACATGCAAACAACGGCAGTGGAGGGCGCCCATGCCCTAGGAGGTGATAGAACCACAGATAGAAGGAAACTCGTCAGCAGCATACACATATCTCTTAAGTTCATGTGAAACACTTACCAAAAGAGACCACATTCTGTGCCATAAGCACACCCCAATGAATTTCAAAAAATAGATAGCATACGATGTCTGTTCTCAGACCTCAGTGGAATTAAAGTATAAATCAATAACAGAATAACTGGAAAATCCCAACATACATGAACATTAAACAACACACTTCTAAGTAACACATGAGCAAAGAAGAAATTGCCAGAAACGTTTAAAAGTATTTTGAACTAAATGGAAATGAAAACACAACGTACAAAAATTTGTGGTATGCTGCAAAAACATTGCTTAGAGGGAAACTTATAGCATCGGAGGCATATTTATAGAAAAGAAGAAATATCTAAAATCAATAAGCTAAGTTTCTACCATAGAAAGCTAGAAAAAGAGCAAATGAAATTCAATGTGAATGAAAGAAAACAAATAAGAATTAGAGCAGAAATCAATGAAATCTAAAACAGGTAATCAATCAAGAAACCAATGTCAAAAGCAGAATAGACAAATAGGTCAATATAACAGAGAGCCCAGAAATAGTCTCCCATAAATACAGTCACTGATCTTATAGTCACTCCCATAAATACAGTCACAGGCCATACAATGGAGCAAAGATAGTCTCTTGAGCAAATGGTTCTGGAGCAACTGGGCATCCACATTAAAAAAAAAGGAAAGAAAAAAAGAATCTAGACACAAACCTTACATCCTTCATGAAAATTAACTCAAAATTGATAATGGACCTACATGTAAAATGCAAAACTATAAATTCTATAGGAGATAGCATAGAAAGCAAAATCTCAGATGACCTTGGCTATGGCAGTGACTTTTTAGATACAATAATAAAGGCACCAATCATGAAAGAAATAATTTATAAGCTGGCTTTCATTAAAATTAAAAATTTCTGCTCTACAAAAGGTACTACCAAGAGAATGAAAAACAAGTCACAGACTTGGAGAAAATATTTGCAAAATACATATCTGATAAAGGAATGTTACCCAAAGTACACACAGAGCTCTTAAAATGCAGCAATAAGAAAACAAACAACTAATTAAAAAATGAGCCAAAGACCTTAACAGTTACCTCACCAAAGAAAATATATGGATGGCAAATAAACACATGAAAAGATGCTCCACATCATACGTCATCAGGAAAATGAAAATGAAAACAATGAGATACCACTAAACATCTAGCTGGATGGTGGAAACCCAGGGCACTGACAACACCACACGCTGGTGAGGACGTGGAGCAGCAAGAACACTCCTTCGCTGCTGGCGGGAGTGCAAATGGTACAGCCACTTTGAAAGTATTTTCATGGCTCTCTCTTTCTCATTCTCTTTCTTTCCAAATCTAAATATACCCTTACCATGCAACCCAGCAATCACACTGCTTGGTATTTGCACAAGGGAATTGAAAACATATACACCCCAAATCCTGCACATCAAGTTTACAGCCACTATATTCATAGTTGCCAAAACTCTGCAGCAGCCAAGGTGTCCTTCAGTAGGTGAATGCATAAACCATTGTCCATTCAGACAGCAGAATATTACTCAGCTCTAAAAAGAAATGGAATATTAGGCCACAGGAAGACCTGGAAGAACCTTAAATGCATATTGCTAGGTGAAAGAGACCAACATGAAAAGGCTACATACTGTATGATTCCATCTAGATGACATTCTGGAAAAGGCAAAATTATGGAGTCAGGAAAAAGGTCAGTGGTTGCCAGGTGTATGGGGGGGAAGGATGAATAGAACAGTGAAAATACTCTCTATGGTATTACATTGATACATATATATCATTATATTTTGTCCAAATCTATAGAATGTACAACACTAAGAGAGAACCCTAATGTAAACTCTGGGCTTCAGATGACTATGATGCATCAATGTAGGTTCATCCTTGGTACCAAGTGATACCTTGGTACCACTCGGGTGGAGGATGCTGATAATGGGGCATGTGCGTGGGAAGAGAGTATATGGGGAATCTCTGTTCCTTCCTCTCAGTTTTGTTTGAATCATAAACTACTCCTTAAAAATGAAGTCTTTTAAAAAATCTACATTGTTGGAAGTGATGATTTGTGAGAGGCAGTGCTTTAAAAATGGTGACTTGGATTGGCTGCTGGGGGTAGACAGCTAAGGATATAAGAGAACTAAGAAAAATAAAATTTTATTGTCACAAACAGTAGTTTTTGATCTGTTCTTCCAGTTGGCTGGCCCGTGCTCATGATGCTACGTATGGTCACGGAAGGGACCTTCGTGGGGGCCGGTTGGTGCTCCTGTTCTGAGCCATGGGCACATCCTGCCTGACAGCTGTTGATGGATTGACACCGAGTGGTCTCTCCCACTGACAAGATGGTATCTCCAAGCACGTGTCCTATTGGTGATATGTGGGGAGTGGTGCCTTCATGTATAAAAAACCGTTGTGTATAATAAAGTGTTAGAATGCGCAACAGATGAATTGAAAAAATAATTTTTATTGAATTTGCTTTACTAATATCAAAGTGGGAAGTCCTTGGTTGCTTTCATTATAAGTAAGCCTTACATGTACATTTTGAAACTTTCTATCTCTGTCTACTCCTCATTAAAAATACACCAGAAAATGAACGGAGCTTGACATCTTACATGTCTCTTGCTTTCACTGAAAAGTTATCCTTAATGCTACTCACCCCTTTGAATGAAGAAGATGAAAGAAACCTGGAATCATCCAAACAAAATTGCCCCGAGTTTCCCAGCCTTTGACCAAACCAAACATAATAAAGTCCACTTGCTAGGAGGGGAATGGCATGAGATCTGGAGTTGGGGAGGGTAATTTTGTCTGGGCGCACATGTGTTTCCACTGAAAGAGTAAAAAAAAAATTGATCTTGATCTTTACTTAGATTTTGAGAACAGGACATGATTTCTAGTTACATCTGCATGTGGTTCGAACAGTTCTCGAATCACGGACCACTGTGAGAAGCTAATGAGCGCGATGAACTTCACTCCTAGAAAAATGCACATAAATGCATGTATGAGCCTTGGCATAAAACTCATTTGATGGCCTTGGAAAACATTTTTCCTTCTCTAAATTATAAAATAGTTATGTTTTTCTGATTTGGGTTTTCAAGTGAAAATTAATGATCACCTCTTGAAAAATTACTGTAAATAAAAGTGTACATAGAACAATAAATAAGTAATTCTGCTCCAAAGTAATTTTAGTGAAAAAGATGCTGCTTCTTTGATTTTTAAAATTTTGTTTCCCCTGCCTTCCCCCAAACCAGCAGCCATTTATTATTTCCAGTTTTCTGCCATCAGAAGTTGGGGTACAGGAAAGCCGAGAACCTTGCAGCTGTCGTGGAAGGCTTGGGGTAGGCTTCATGGCCCATCCAGACTGTCATTGGTAGAATTTCAATACAGAATGGAGGCTCTCATTTTCTTGTCAGCTCTGTAGGCTGGTGACCACTCTCAGCGCCTGGATGTTGTCCTCAGTTCCTTGCCATGTGCCCCTTATAGGCAGTTGCTAACAGGGATGTTTGCTTGCTTCCAGGCCAGCAAGGGTGTGTCTCTTCAACTTCTCCAAGGGCCCCTTTAAGGACTCACCTGATTAGGCTGAGCCCACCCAGACCCTCTCCCTTTGGCTTAACTGATTTAAGCCTAACCATGAGAGTGACTTCCCATCATTTTCACAGGTTCTGCCTGCACTCAAGGGGCGGAGGTTAAATAAATGGCACACACAAGGGGGCGGGATCCTCGGGGGTCACCAGAATCTTGCCTGCCCTGACTACTTTCTCACAATTGCCTCCAGAGAGACTCCTTTGATTTAATAAGAAGTTGTGTGGTTTTTTAAAAGATGACACAAACATTATCATTCCATTGACTTTAACTTGCTTCGAAGGAACTGAGGGTCGAAACCCTAATGCACTAAAGCCTGCATCAGGGACCTGGAATCGTGGCCAGCTAAGGATGGGCGTGGATCAAGAACACCATGATTCTCCACAAACTCCTCAAGTGGAATTCACGTTACTTCATTTCCTTTGTTCTCAAGTCAATGAAGTCATCTTTGGCAAGGCTGGCTTCACTACTGCCGTCTGTGTCAACAAGGAACAGATTACAGATTCCCTTTGCACTTGATTGTTTGAGCAGAAGCAGACCCAAAAGTATTCTGGGAGCTTTTGGGTCATTCCAGTTTTCGGGCTGCAGAGGAATCCAAAAGCTTCTCGGTCACTCTCAGGTCTAGCCTGTAGAAGCATGTGCTTCACTTATGGAAAGTTTGAAGCTTCCTGCTTCCAAGTTATTGTTTCAAGTATGCAGGCTTGGCCAAAAGAGTTTGTATTGGTTTTATTTTATTTTATTTTTCCAGCAGAACTAGACTGGGGACTCCAGGACCTTGGTCTGAAAGATTCACCTCATTCAGTATGACCCCAACTCTCTGCCTCACACACCAGGCTGTGAGCAAACATCCCGCCCCCCACTAGCATCACTAGGAATAGGCTCTTTGTTTTCTCAGAAGCACGCAGGCATGCCAACCACTTCTTCAAATCCAATCAGCCCTCTGTGACCTGTCTTATTCTGCCTGGTTGATAATATTCTGCTACTATAAGGTGACAAAATATCGTGAAAGAGGGCAACGTAAGGCCTTGGCTTGGAGGACAGTGAACAGACCCATGGCATAGGCCAGGCTGCAGGCTGGGGCTTTGGCACTGACGCCTGCAGAGCAGCTTTCTCCTCCAAGGCAGGTGACCAGGTGGGCAGCCGGGCTTCCAAGGATGCCTCCTGGAACCCGAGCTGGAGTTTCCTTCCCATCCAAGTTTGCTCAGCAAAGACTCTTCACAGTTTTAGTGAAGTTAGCGGTATGTGTATGTTCAAAAATGGGCTCAGAAAGCATGTTTCTTTTACTGGTGGCATCGGTCAGTAACAAGGAACAAAACCCAGCAGGCTGCAGAGAAATGTTTGTAGTTTCGTTCTTCTCCATGCCAAAGAGAAATGTTATCACTTTCAATTATTTGAAGATGGGCTTCAAACTATGAGAAAGGGCTGTTCCGCGTTTTGGAGTGTGTGACATCGACTGAAATAGTCCTCTTTGGTCTTCAGTCCCCAATACACCCATTTCAGGGTGTGTGGCTTTGCCAAGGGCTCTCCAGTCCCATGGGGATTGTTTGGCTCAGCTGCAGGATGGGCAGTCTTGCAGAAGGCATCAAGTGTAAGGCAGTGGATTTGAGATGACTCCATTTGGTAAGATTCTAGCTATTTCCCAAGCGGGGTTCTTCTCATGCATCCACCCTGCCCGAGTTAGTTGTGTTTTAGGGTGCAGAAGTGTTTGCACAGGCAGAACCAGGACTTGGTGTGTGACTGAGTTCGGCAGTGAAGAGAGACCACAAAGCACAAGAATTTGGTCATACTGTACTTTCCTTCAATATTGTCTAATTTAAGCCACACCTAACAGAAATGGAGGCAGATGTCTGTATTCAAAAGATAGGGTACGTTTTATTTAATGCTTGCCAATGGTAAACTATTTTAAAAATCTTCAAAGGGCAAGAGTGACAATTGTATATTACCCACCTACATACTTAGCATGTGATAAAGACAATTTAAGTAATCACAAGTCCAATTTGGGGAGTTCTACCAGCAAACTGTTCCATTCACTAGTTGTGTGTGTAATTAAAGAGGCAACTGTAACAGCTTGGAATGGATAATGAGCTATGATGTCCAGTTCTGTAGGTTTAAAGAGAATAGCTTCCAGTGCATTACATTGCATTTATAAATGCTTTTATACTGCCAGTATTTTCACAGATGCGTGACTAGTAGAAATCAGAATCGACAGCATTGACTGTAATACCTTACTTCCCTCCAGACCACATATAACTACCCCAGCAGAGGAGCATGACGGGAGCACCTGGGGACCTGGCCTTGGCTCTGCTTACATTCCACTGCAGCTCGGTTACTTTCATCCATGTCAGCAGCGGCATCACAGGTATAACCCTGCATTTTATTCCTATTGGCTCTGGTTCGCTGCAAATAATTTTTATACCATGGGTAGTGAGTCCTGGCTCTGTCTTCATCATCAGTGAATCTCTCCTCTAAGTGTAGACTTTGATATGTTTTGTGATTCGCTTGCATGAATCAATAATTGTTTTTTTCTTTGCACTCAGTCTTCTTGAAACATAGTACTGAATAAACTGAAAAAATATCTTTTTATCATGTCCTACAACTGTCCTATCTTTATCATTCCAATGACTGTGAATTTATACAATTTTCCATCAGGAATTTTTCATGACTGATTTTTTTTAAGTGGAGGAGACTAGTAAGTCTAAGTAACAGAATATTGCATTCTTTGGCAACACCATATGCCAACCATTTAAATAATTTCTTTAAAGCATTAGCTCTGGCTGGTGTGGCTCAGTGGATTGAACATGGGTCTGTGGACCAAAGGATCGAGGTTCAATTCCTAGTCAGGGCACATGCCTGGCTGGGTTGCAGGCCAGTTCCCAGCAGGGGATGCACGAGAGGCAACCATATGTTGATATTTTTCTCCCTCTCTCCTTCCCTTCCCCTCTAAAGATAAATAAATAAAATCTTTTAAAAAAGCATTAGCATTTACCTGGGATGTATCATAATCTTCAGGTAAATTTTTGTGGATACTGTCTATCATAGTTTCATGAACTTTGAACTATATGCACAATACCAAGTGGAAGCTGAATCTTTCTCTGGCTGTCAGATGAACTCTGATTAATTGTCGGTTATGATGAAGCCTCTATTGCAATGTTACCATCATTGACATCATTCTTCAACTTGTAATGGAATATTAGCACATTGTTTAAAGAAAATAAATGACTTCTGTTTTGACAATGTTTTAAAAACAACCACATTTCCAAACAAATGAAACTCATGCAAGCACACACCACTGACCGCAGCTAAAATCTCATACTGCTGAACAACAGCTATAAAATGTGTGGACCATGCCTTGCAAACTTTACAGTTGTTGGCAGGAACAAGTAAGCCTGCTTGAAGAAACAAGCAAACACCTACAGAACAATGCCAGGGCTCGCCAATGTTTTAGGTAAGATACTCAGTCGTGTTCTCCTGTCTTTGTCTGTCCAGGCTACTATAACGAACATACCATAGACTAGAGGGCTTATAAAGAACAGAAATTTACATATGAAGGCTGGCAAGTCCAAGATCAAGGCCCTGGTAGATTTGGTGTCTGGGTGAGAATGCATGCCCTGATTCATAAACAGCCAGCTTCTCCTTCTATCTGCTCATGGCAGAAAGCAGAGAGGGGGCCAAACTCTCTCCTGACTCTTCAGGACACTAATCCCATTCGTGAGGTCCCCCTGATGACCTCACCTAATTCTGATTAGAATTTGGGGCCTCCCCAATGCACCATTCCTAAAACCATCACATCGAGAGGTAGAGTTTCAACATGTGAATGCTGGATAGACACAAATATTTAGTTTATGTATGCCCTTAATTTTTCTTTGCTTTTATCCATATGAAAAATTGGATATTTTTATGTTTTGCCAGACAAATATAACCATGACTTGCATTTTACAATGTACACAACTGGTTTAAGAGGTATAATTATTGTTTCCTATGGAATGCTGTGTAGAGCCTTGCCCACTGCCACCTTTTTTTTCACTATTACCTGATTCTCATCCTACCTTGACATTATATTTATGCAGTTTTTCTGGAAACCAAGGAAGTCCTCACTTAACATAGGTTCTGTGACTTTAAAGCAACACACAATGAAACCAACTTTACCATTGGCTAACTGACACAAACAAGCGTCAAGTTCCTACAGCATCTCGTCTGTGTTGTAACAAAATGACATTGAACAAAAGGACAGTAAGCAAGGACCTGCTGTCATACCCACTTAGGCATAAGCCTGGGTTTATATATTTTTTATAAAAGTCTGAGTACTTTATTATTCCATAGTTGAGAAAGGAAGGCTGTGTTCTTTCATGTCATTGATCAGCAAGATTGTAAAGTATGTTTTCAAGTACATTTGACAGTGATTTTGGAGAAGAAATGACAGGGTTACAAAAGGAACTAGAAAGAAAGGAAGCAAAGCTTAGTAGCAAAATATCAAGTGTTCAGATTTGCTACAGATCTGCAGCTCAGTGGCAAGAATCTCACCTGGGTCTGGAAAATCGTTTCACAGGCAATTGAAGTGCTTGCAGTTAAGAACTTTCCAAGATGTGTGTGAGACAACATGAACCATTTCCCCGTGCAAATCAAGGGCTCAAAGCTGATGAAACTGACAGGACGTTATTACAGCTTATAGAAAAACTGAGGAGAGGTAACAAACAACGAGACTAGCTTAAGTGGCCATTGTCGTGGTTGGGGACTGCGAACACAGTGACATCCACTAGCACATGTGTTTCCAGGTCCTGAGGAAGAGCTCCGCAATGAATGGTTTCCTTTGTTTCATAAAGTCACGATGGCCCCTTGGGCCTGAGCACCCGCTCTTTTCTTGCACAAAGGCTGTGCTCTGAGACTGACCGATATCTAATGTACACAGTGACCAGAATGAAAGGCAGAGATCCCAGGTGCATGGAGACTGGGGATTCGCATTGGAAAGGGCAGAGAAATTTAAAACAAACTTCTTAAAATGATGAAAAGTTTTTAGAAACTACATTGCAAAAGATGTAAGGTATTCTGTGATGTATACAATCAAAAGCAATCAAAATGTAATTAAAATACAATTTTAAATAAAATGTAAACGTTTGTCGATATGGTGTTTTATTTGTTGCTATGGCATTTAGAGAAGCATTACAAACATTCAAATTGTATGAACTTTCTCAAATAAAGTTTAGAACTTTCCCTAATAAAATCCTGCACCTCAAAGTACACGCGGTGATTTCAGAACAGTGGTTGTCCTTAAGGGTGCAGTGCGGGCTGACCAGAGGGGGTCTGCTGGGGTGTGGGGAGGGTCTGTTGCACCCAGGACTGGTCCCACTGCTGTGTTCCCAGGGATGTGCTGCATCCATGCAAAGCAGCTTGGACAGCTCATTCAATTTCAGGAACCTGTGAGCCAGGTGTTAAACAAAGCCATCATTACAATTTTAATCATACACACTTACAATTAAATAAATTATACTAAAGGGTGCTCAAAACTTCCTACAAGTATCCGTGTTTTTCAGGTTATGTATGGACATTGCATCTATATGGTGGAAATGTATAACATATGTAGATATAGTATGTATACATTATCGTCCATCTCTTCCAAACTCTGTATTCAGTGCTAGCATGTCAGTAATTTGAAATGAGCGGTGGTGGGCAATTTGGTTTGTGCCACAGAAATTGACAAATGCTACAAATGAGGTCTTGAGCTTTGCTTATTTTTTTGATTTAAAAGGTAATGGGGGAAATGTTAATAATGTAGATTAAATTTAAAAGTATGTCACATCTATAGTCATTACATTGTAAAGAGCACAGAAAAATGAGGAAATATTCCCCCACTCTTTGAAAACTGCTATCCAGTCCAGCCCAGAAGTTGCTTGTGTCACTGACAAGTGAGTGAAATTCAGACACACCTCTTCATCATTTCACTTTTGCCTTATTCAGTAGTGTAAAGAAAAACATTAATCAACATTCATGTTGGATTTTATACTCTTTATCTGCAACCTTAGATTCTCTACAGTACAAAAATCCAGCAAAAATCAATGATTTTCCATGATTTCTTTATTTTTACCCCTTTGTTTCCTTTCCCCCCCTGTAATTTTAATTAATGAGATATTGACTTTATTACTCTCATATAATCCTCCTCTGTTTATTTGTTCTACTTTCTGAGAGTTTTTTTTCAATTTTATTTCCCAAGACTTCTATTCAATTTTTAAAATTTGGCAATCATTTTAAATTTCCAAGATTTTGTTAGATAGGCCAGGGGTCTCAAGGTCTGGCCGTTGGGAATGTTATTACTGAGTGTTAACATGCAGCCCAGGGTTTTGCAGATGCAGCTGTATGGAGGATGAGCTTGACAGGAGCTCAACTGGATACAGGCAGCCAACTGCAAACCAGAGGAAGACAAACACCATAGGATTTCATTGACACGTGCAATCTAACGAACAAAATAAATCCACTAACAAAATTGAAACAGATCATAGACACAGAGAGTGGACTGGTGGTTATCAGAGGGGAGCAGGTTGGGGGACTGGGTGAAAGTGGTGAAGGGGTTGAGAAGTATGAATGGCAGTTACAGGAATGTGAAATGAAGCGTAGGGGACAGAGTCAGTAACATTGCAGTAACCATGTGTGGGGCCAGGTAAGTACTGGAAATACTGGGGGAGCACTTTGTAAAGTGTATGATTGTCTCACCACTACACCTGAAACCAATACAAAATAATATTGAAAGGAAACTGCAATTAAAAATGAAAGAAAGAAATCAACATGTAATTGACCAAATAGTGTATATAAGCAATGGGTGAGTCTCCCTTCAGAGAGACAGGGCTTTGGACATGAGTCCCATCTCCTCAATTTGCTGCAGGTAAAACTACCTTGTGTTAAGCACGCCTTGTTCTTGCATAGAGCACCCCAAGTGGAGAACCCCTGGACTTCAGTAACAATTTCTTTCTTGTTCTCCTACTGTCATTTTTACAAGCTTCATTTTCTTGTTTTAAAGGTGCAGATTTCATTTCTCAATGATTTCTGAGTACACAAAAGGATTTTTTAAAAGTTATCCACTCTTCTCTGAATTATGTGTTGTAGGACTGATTTCTCTGTTTAATTTGGTCATTTTTTTCTTGTCGCAGCCTTTTCTGTAATCTCTAGGGATCCTTGGTTGCTCATACATGTATATTTTGAAATGAGGCACTAGGAATGCTTGGCTGTGTGGATGAGCTTGTTGAAGTACCATCTCTGAATGGGCCGCCTCAAATCAGACGAAAGCCCGAATGTAAAAAGGCTGATGCCCCAACAAGTGAGAGGGAACTTCCTCCTGCCTGTCTTCAGCCAGGATATTGATTTTTTTCCTGCTTTTGGACTTGAACTGAAACATTGGTTCTTGCTGGGTCTCGTGCCTACTGGCCCTGGAACTAGTGAACTAGAACTACATCATCAGTTCTCCTGAGTCTCCAGCTCACTGACTGCAAATCTAGGGACTTGTCAGCCTCCATAATCCCGTGAGTTAATTCCTTACAATAAATTAAACTATTTATCTATCCTATTGGTTCTGTTTCTCTGGAGAACTCTGACTAATAGAGTAACTTTGCCATTTACATTTATTTTAATTAATATGCTATTAGGGTTCCTTATTTGGCATGTCTTTTAGTTTTTATTTTTTTTTCTTGGGTAGAACAAATTTTCTTCTGATGAAGAAAGTGTCTCTTACAGAAAGTGTCTCTAGTCAATGTTTTATCGATAAATTGCTTCTTGCTTTTTTACATCCAGATGTCATAGGGCATAAGTATAGTGCGATGTGAGACTTTCTTGGCCGGTGTTTATATAGGAAGAAAATGTATTCACACTTCCCAAACTCAGCACAATATTTTAAACAATACACTGAGAAGGAAGCATCAAGTTACATTCCCAAGGCACTTGGTAAAATGTCCAAATCACATGCAGACATTCTGAAGAGTGCACGAAGTGCAAAGTGAGGGAATATATGTTTCAGATGTTGCAGAAGCAGAGACAAGAGGGAATGGAATTTCAAAGCTGTACAGCACATGGCCGAGTGGTGAGAGCGGAGAGCTGAAACCTAGGTCGTTTGAGGCAGGAAACACAACATGCACCAGCAGAACTCGAGAAACTGGCAGCAACTCGGGGCGTTCTGTGAACACAGCAGCCAAGTACAGTCTGACCACAGTGGCAGAAAAACCCGAAAGGTCTACGTTGTGAACCACTGACCCCACCCCCAAATTTGGCCCTCATAACCCTGGAGGTTGAATTTATTCCTAGTACCATCTCCACCCGAGACAGTTCTAGAGGACTACCCTCCGGAGAAATGATTAGCCACAAAGAAGAAATGTCAGAGACTCGAACCTGGGAAGGCTGCCAAAGAGCGGCTGGGACCCCATCCAAGCACCCTTCAGAAATGCCATCAGAACAAGCCCCAGCCACTCAGAGCTTCTAATCACCATCTATCAGAATGATCATATGGCTTTAATCCTTTCATTTCTTACAGGAGAACTCTCTTAACTGCCTTATATTTAATGGACCAACACTCACTGTCTCTCCGGAAAACACACTGACAGATGTGGATGTTCTGTGGACCCTTGAGCAACGTGGGGGTTGGAGTGCTGTGCAGTCAAAAATCCACAGACGACTTTTGACTCCTAAAATCTTAACTATTGTTGTCCCTCTGCATCCTTGGGGGTTGCTTTCAAGACCCCACAGATACCCAAATCCTCAGATGCTTGCCGCGACCTGTGCCCACATCCACAGGTTCCCAACCTCAAATGCTTTTAAGCATTTCCTGAGGATAGCAAGGGCTGACTGTATTTATTGAAAAAAATCCATGGAAGGCCACACCCCCCATTTTCCCCACAGCCTGACTGGCACCGTCCCCTCTCCTGACTCCCAGTGGCTCCTGGCAGACTGGGACAGATTGAGTCGTGTGGCTCTAGTATGAGAGAGATTTTTCTCTCGCACACACAGCTGGTTCCCTTCACACAGCCAAATCTTGGTCTGTTTGGGCCTGATAAACTCTGCTAGCGTCACCCTGATGACTCCCTGAAGCCCCGCCCCACCACAAAGGTGTGCGAGCACCCAGAGGGTGGCAGCTAGCCTTGATATACCCTGAGACATTTGCTGAGTGGTCACAGACCCCGCACTCACACCGAGTTTGAACCTGTATCAGCCTGGTGAACACCCATTGTCCCTACCTGGAGACTCTCGGAGAACCTGTCTCATGCAACACAGGTCCCTCCAGAGGCTCTTCAAGTGACAGCCTATCAGGCAGCTGGAAGGTGCAGGCAGGTGGATCTCAGGGGGCCTTGGGACTTTTGCTGGCCTGCCCTGAAGATCTGGTGCTGGTAAAAGCTAGCTTTGGTGAGCAGCTTGGTCCTTCCTCCACATGCCCAGGCCCATCAGAGGCAGCCACAAACTGCGGCTTACTTTGTAGCTCCAAACAGGTTGCCAAGGGCCAGTCAAGGCAGCATCTGACACTGGTTTGCACCAGAGTCCCTCCCAAGAGGCCCCAGAATCACCATACCCAGTGGCTAGCTTTAGACAACCTCAGAGCAGTAACCAACTACTTCCACAAATGGCACATCCGAAGGGAGAGGAGCAGGCACCTGACCTTGTGGAGGTGAGTCCTGCTCTGGGTGGTTGGCACCTGCATGTCAGCTCATACACTGTGGTCAGGGTGGATCCTCACTGTGAGCAAGGCTGAGGTCGATCCCACACACAGATGGGCTAATCAAGATTTAATTACAACAGAAGGGTCCACGTAAGCCACACAAGGGTCATCCTGGAGCACCCAGCACAGGCGATCAAGGAGACTATGTCGCAGGGTCCCATAGGACACCTACATACGATGTTAGGCCGCCCTGCCAATATTGGGAGTCACAGTAGATCTACCTAATACATAGAAAAAGAAACACAAAGGGGCAGCTGAAATGAGGAGACAAAGAAACATGCCCCAGCCCTGGCTGGTGTAACTCAGTGGATTGAAAGCGGGCCTGCGAACCAGATGATCGCGGTTCGATTCCCAGGCAGGGCACGTGCCTGGGTTGCAGGCCAGTTTCCAGCAGAGGGAGGCAACCAAACATTGATATTTCTCTCCCTCTCTCCTTTCCTTCCCCTCTAAAGATAAATAAATAACACCTTTAAAAAAAAAAGAAACATGCCCCAAATGAAAGAACATGAGAAATCCCCAGAAAAATAGCTAAATGAACTGGAGATAAGCAATTTACCAGATATAAAGTTCAAAAGAATGGTTATAAAGATGCTCAAGGAAGTTAGTGAGAAGTACATCATGGAAAAGGACAAACAAACCATAACAAAAGAACCAGTTAAGATATATATCCAATTAAAAAAATGGGCAAAGGACTCGAGTAGACACTTCTCCAAAGAAGACACACAGATGACCAATAGACACATAAAAAGATGCTCGACATCACTAATCATCAGAGAGCTGCAACTAAAACCACAAGGTACTACCTCATACCCGTCAGAATGGCTACCATTAATAAACCAACAAACAACATGTGCTGGAGAGGATGTGAAGAAAAGGGAACCCTTGTGCACTGCTGGTGGGAATGCAGACTGGTGCAGCCTCTGTGGAAAAAACCCTAAACACAACTCAAAAGAATATATGCACCCCTATGTTGATTGCAGCACTATTTACAACAGCAAAGATTTGGAAAGAGCCCATGTGCCCCTCAGTAGAGGAGTGGATAAAAGTGCTATGGTACATTGATATAATAAAATACTACTCAGCCATAAACAAGAAGGAACTCTTACCTTTTGTGACAGTGTAGATGGACCTAGAGAGTATTATGCTGAGTGAAATAAACCAGGCAGAGAAAATAAGTACCATATGATTTCACTTATTTGTGAAATCTAATGAACAAAATAAACTAACAAAATATAAACAGACTCAGATACAGAGAACACACTAACAGCTGTCAGAAGGGACAAGGTAAGGGGGCTGGGTGAAAAAGTAAAGGGATTAGGCCAAAAAAAAAGGTGAGGGGGGGAGATAAATAGTAATGAAAGAAAATGACTTGGGATGGTGAACAGACAGTACAATGTACAGATGACATATAGAATTGTACCCCTGAAACCTATAATTTTATTAGTAAATGTCACCCCAGCAAGTTCAATGTAGAGAGAAAGAAAGAGAAAGAAAGAAACCCGTGCATAAGCGAGCCCATACAGCTCCAACCTGTGGTGTTAGGGTTGATGGCATACTGCTCAGGCACAACTAGCAGGCTTCTCTCTAGTACCATCATGTACTTCTGCAAATTGAGTTGTTCAGTTGTTGTTTGTCCCCATACTGCTTTTTGCCACTTGTACTGGTTATTTTAAATATTTAATATAATTGAACATTTTAAAATTTGGTAAACTATATGAGGTGAAAAAACTGTTGACCCGATTTGGAATAAGTAGAACTCTAAAGATTTCCCCCCCGCTCAAATTCTAATCTCCTTAGTGTTGGTTACTCCAACACTAACCTAAGCACTGCTTCACAGGGACCTTGCAGAGGAAATTAAGATTATTAATCATCTGACCTTAAATGAGGGAGATTACCCTGGATTTTCTAGATAGGTCAAAAGTAATCACAGAAGCCCCTGAAAACAGAAGAGAAAAGCAGAAGAGATGAGGTATAAGGGGGGAGATTGGAAAGATTAGAAAGAAGTGCAAGAAGAACTTGTTTCACCATCGCTGGCTTTGACAATTAAGGAAGGATGTCCAGAGCCAGGGAGTGTGGGCAGCCTCTAGAAGATGAGAATAACTGGCCACCAGGCTGCCAGGAAACAGGGACCTCAGTCCTACAACCTCACAGGACTAAATTCTGCCAACACCCCAACTGATTCTGGAAGTGATACTCCCTTAAGAGACCCCAGTAAGGAATGAAGCTCAGCTAACCCTTCTCTTACAGCCTTGTGAGACCCTAAGCAGAGCCCACTGAACTTCTGACCTCCAGACCAATGAGATATTATGAGTATTGTTTGAAGCAGCTAAGGTTGTGGTAATTCGTTACAGCAGCAATAGGAAACTAACACACTGCTGAAGCCTAAATTTGTGACTCTGAAGAGATTTAACAAGAGGACTTGCCTGTCAGTGTCCACTGCAGCTAATTTTATGCTCACTACCAGATGCATTTTAGGTCTCTTCTACTCTTGTTTTTAATGGCCACTTTAACCGATAAAAATATATAATTTTATCAATAACTAAAAGGTATACTAATTGCAAGTAGTTGACTAAAGTAAAGTTGTAGTTTTGTAATACAGCAAAACATTTACCCCCACACTTCAGGGAATGCTGATGCAATGATTTGCTGTACAATAAGAAGGAACAACACTGTCATACAATAGGAAGGAAGCAGGAGGTCTGAGGGGATCAGGGTACTTTAATGGGGGTCAAGTTGAGAAAAGAAAAGATGAGGGGAAGTTGAAGAAAGGAGAAATGAAAAGTTGTAAAAAGCAAAATAAGAATTTAGTAAAGCAGTAGGAAAGGTCTTTGACATTTTTAATCTCTTAACTCAGAAAATACAGTTTTATGGGTTGAAGATATATTGCCTACTCAAAAGCAAGTTCAAGTTACTTTCCATGGCTTTTTAAATACTGTTTTATACCCTACAGAGGGTCAGGACATTTTTCTCTGTGCTTTTGAGGGATTCTTCTTGAGATAATCTGTGGTTGGAACTCCGTCCAGCAGAGCTTGCCCAGTCCTCATGGATGAGAAATAACTCGTTTCAGACACAATCTTGCCATTCTGGTGAGAAAGGGGGTGGCAATTCCCTCTAGCGGAGAATGCCCTGAGCCCTTCTCCCAAATGGCTTTTATCGGGAATGGCATGTATAGGTGTATACAGCATACATGCATAGCTCATCAATCAAAAGGCTGTAGTCATACAAAACCAGGTACTATCTATAGATAACAATTGAAGGAACACAGAGATTTGTCATAGGCTAGGGTCTGTTAGTCATGCTGACTCTAGAGGGTCTTTAAGACATGTTCCATGAGATAAGGAGTTTACTCCTGATGCCTTGAACTTAAACATCCGCTTTATATTGGCAGGGCTATCGCAATGCAGAGCAAATTTACAAGGAAATGATGTACATTTCAGGCCTGATTCCCACGGGAACCCTCGGCATTAGAGTCCGGTCATGTCTGCCACCTGCGTTACTCGGTTTTCCAGGGAGACTTACTAGCCCCTTTCAGAGCCTGCTCTCGTAGGGCTGCAATCTCAGAAACCACAGAGTGGTCCCCAACAATAATCTCTAATTATTGGTGGGAAATTAATTTTAATGATGTCTGAGTCCCTTTCAGAAAAAGTTGTGACTTCCGCCAAGATGGAGGCATAGGTGGAAACACTGTGCCTTCTCCCACAACCAAGTTTGAATACAACAAAGGTTGGGAGAACAAAGACACAGCCAAAGAACAGAAAATTGAATTATACAGAAGTCCGACAACCACTAACTGTTCAATGGGACGGTAATAGGGGCGGAGCCAGCAGTGGAGCAGGGTTGGGCAGGAAAGATCCCCAGACCTAGGCCCGCAAGTGGCCCGGACCCAGTCAGGGTGTGGGGCAGACTGACCGTGGTCGCATATTTGCGCACAGTGAGACGGACCAAGCAGGCCCCAGGGGGCGAGGGCTGACGGTGGTGGCACACTCTCGTGCAGTGGGACGAAAAGCGTGGGCCTGGTGACAGTGGCAGCTGCCGCACCTGTGGGGTCCACGGCGGGAGATGGCAGACTGGACGCCATTGCTCCTCTCTGACCCCGCCCCCACATACAGCGTCACTACCCAGTGACTGAGTTGCCCTGCTCTGGTGAACACCTAGGGCCCTAATCCTGCTATGTAACAGGCACGAACAGCCCAAAAGATGGCGCAAGAAGAACTCAAAGTCCCAGAGCCGATAACTCTCAGTGACCGAGAAATTGCCAGTCTCTCAGAAGCACAATTCAGGACACTGTTTATCAGGATGCTCACAGAACTGGTAGATTATAGTCACAAATTAGAGGAACAAAGTCACAAATTAGAGGAACATATGAAGGCTAAACTAATTGAAATGAAGGGAGATGCACAGGAAACCAATAGTGATGGAAAGGAAACTGGGACTCAAATCAATGGAATGGACCAGAAGGAAGAACAAAACATCCCACCAGAAAGGAATGAAGAAATGAGAATTCAAAAAAATGAGGAGAGGCTTAGGAACCTCCAGGACATCTTTAAACGTTCCAACATCCGGATTATAGGGGTACCAGAAGGGGGAAAGAAACAGCCACGAGTGGAAAACTTATTTGAACAAATAATAAAGGAGAACTTCCCCAGTCTGGCAAAGGAAATAGACTTCCAGGAAATCCAGGAAGCTCAGAGAGTCCCAAAGAAGTTGGACCCAAGAAGGAACACACCAAGGCACATCATAATTACATTAGCCAAGACTAAAATGAAGGAGAGAATCCTAGAAGCAGCAAGGGATAAGGGGACAGTCACCTACAAAGGAGTACCCATCAGACTGTCAGCGGATTTCTCAAAAGAGACCTTACAGGCAAGAAGGGGCTGGAAAGAAGTATTCCAAGTCATGAAATCCAAAGACCTACAGCCAAGATTGCTTTATCCAGCAAAACTTTCATTTAGAATGGAAGGACAGATAAAGTGCTTCTCAGATAAGGTCAAGTTCAAGGAGTTCATCATCACCAAGCCCTTATTATATGAAATGCTAAAGGGACTTATCTAAGAAAAAGAAGATGAAAAATATGAACAGTGAAAGGACAGCAAACTCACAGTTATTAACAACCACACCTAAAACAAAAGCAAACCAAGAGGACAGCTAGATCAGGAGTGGAACCATAGAAATGAAGAACACATGGAGGGTTAGCAACAGGGGGGTGGGAGGAGGAGAAGGGGGGAGAAGGCACAGAAAATAGCATAGACAGTAGGTAGAAAATAGATAGGGGGGAGGGCAAGAATAGTGGGGGAAATATAGAATCTAAAGAACTTGAGACACGTGGTTATAAACTAAGGGGGGGAGAATGGTGGGGGAGGGAGTGAGGGGAATGAAGGGGGGAAATAGAACAACTGTAATGGTATAATCAATAAAATATATTAAAAAATAAATAAAAAGAAAAAGTTGTGTACATTCTCCTCCACAGTCACATCAGGACATTAGTGTGGAGATTTTGGACACACTAAAGAATTAGTGTATTTTGACTATTTGTGTTAAAAGTTTTAGGGCAAGGTTTCATTTTTTTTCCTACAAAGTCTGCCAAATTCTGGCTAAAACAAAGCAAATAGACTGGCAGTATAAAATTAGACATGAGTTACATGTCTTTTTTTTTATGAAACCTATTGCAAATAGATAATTGTATGAAAAATTACAATTTTAATGGTGATAAAAAATTAGAAACTAACCCCTACCTTTCTGAAATGCATCAGAACCAAAAGCCTACAAAGAATGCTGCTTCATGGTTCAAGCCAATAATTACCAAAAGATATAAAAGTTAATGCCCTTATTACATTATGTTTCAGAGAGTTATTGAAGTTACTGAAGATTAAGGATATTGAAACAATTATAATGTAGAGGCTGTCTTGTGATGTTATATAGTTTAAAGCAGGATCCAATCAGGAAGAAATTTTTCACTAATAGGAAACAGAGGGAGAAATATCTAGAAAGTAAATTTAGGATAATTGCAAATATTTGATAGTATAACCTGGGTAACTAACTGAAAAGTAAATGTTAGCATAGTTGGGGGTTTTTGACATTTCGTGATTTGTGTGCACTTAAATAAGACTGTTTTACTATAAATACTGACTTGTTGAGGAATTGTTTTAGGCCATAAGCCAGGACAGGAAATAAATGATTAGAACAGTGTTGAAGACAAACACCTGCAAGGACCAGGAAGAGGACAGGGAAAATGAAAGTGGCCTGGTGTGAGAAGGGAATAACGGGGACAGGGACCAACTGGGAGCGGGCATTGCATCGGAAGGGGCAGCTGTTGACAAATGCAAATGTGCGGTGCAGTCTTCAAATTTTTTAAGTGATTTTGGATATTTGGATTTTATGTAACATCTCTTGATATTTAATTCAGCAAATCAATTTTTTAAAACCCTGTGAGCCAAATAAAACTCATACACTGTCTGGATTCATCTTGTAGATCATCTCTAGATTACCAAGGGGGGTGGCATTAATATTCCATGAGCTTCTATTAAGTGTTTGAAAATTTGCAAATCACAGTAGAATACAGCGGAGCCACACAATCACAGGAGGGTAAGCCATGGTGAGAAATTACCAGCTCTGACTCATGTTAACCCCATCCAGAGCCTGGGCTGAATCCATGCTTCTTTGTGGTCTCCCCATGCTGACAGATGGATATTTTCCACTTCTTACCTTCCCCAACCACATAACCTTTCCGGGGTTGTAGCTCCAGGCAGGGCTCCTGGTTCCAACTTTCTGCCTCTTCTACTGTCACCTTGTGGCCATTAAATCCCAAGTATCCTTATCACCTAGAGGGGGGCCAACACTCCGATCCAAGCTGCATCAGCAGCAACCATGGCCCTGCTATTTCCAAAAGTTCCATCTTTCATTTGGGCCTTTGGATCTCTCTTGTTTTCTTAGGAGCTCAGCTCCATGTTTAAAAGGACACTTGTGTTTCATCTAGCATTTAGGGGAGTTTGGGGAGGGAAGGGTTTCATGTTCTGGAGATGGAGGCCCACACCCTTCTGTTTTCTCTTTCCCCATTGGATCTTTTCAGACCAAAGGCTCTCCTGCATCTAGAAAGTGGGAGGAGTTCCAGACTCGGTATGGCATCCCACTTAGATGATAAATCCCACTCCAAATCTGGATTAAATCTTTGATTCCAGCTACAGGTAGTTATAGAGCCAGCACTAGATGCCACCCCAGGGAAGAGACGTCAGGGACAAGACCCCAAGTCGTCTCCTCTTTTTTAATTTTTGCAGGTTCATTTAGAATTAAAAAAAGTGTAAATTGAAATTACTCCTATTAAGGTTAAATCTCATGCACATTCTAGAGATTCCCAAGAGCTGGTAAGGAAACCCCTTTAGATGGGCATATTAAAACGAGTGGGATGGCCCAGGTCACCAAGCTGCTTCCATTTGCTTTACATTTATTTTGAATGAAATTCAATGTTAAAGAGAGCGTCTTACCCACCCAGCCTCCCGGACACCCCCCACGATAATGATGAGGGGCCTGCTGCACCTGAACTGCCACCCTCAGACCCAGAGCTCCGACGGTCATGGGATGGGTTCCCCCGGACACCAGTGATGAGGATAGGCATTGTCTTTCAAGAAGGAACCAAGTCACGTCCAGCGGCTTGAATGATTCTGGAAACATGTCCAGACAGGGCGTCCCCGGTCGGCCTGGTGTGTCCCTGTCCTCTGTTTCTTGCGCATTAGCTGCAACCATGTGACGGGAATTTGCTGGAGAATTGGCTATCTCTCCTCTGGACAAGTCATCAGCTGCAAGAATGCCAAGCATGGCCAGTGGCAAGAGAGCAGACAGGCCCTGTCACCTGCCTCAGTCCCCACCTCAGAAGAAGGTGCTTTAGGAGGAGAAATCCCTCATTGGCAGCATCTCAAAAGTTGTCCTGGGGGGAAGCCCCAGGCCTCTACCCCGAAGGAACCAGCAGCCCTCTCTCTGATCTCTGGCCCTCCAATGCTTGGGATTGCTCAGAAGTGTTCTGAGGAACACTTCCGGGGCCCAAACAGCCCAGGCACAACTCTAGGAAGAAATCAGTGGTGAACAGGATGAGGGAGTTTGAACTGGTGGTCCAAGGAGATACCGACCCAAATAAAAGCCCCAAAGGGCCAACTTCCAGCAAACAGGCCAAGGCCATTGCGCCTATCCATGCATTTGGGAGGATGCAACAGTAGAGATCCCAAGAGTAAGACCTTTCAAGTTCCAGAACATTCACAGGTCTGGGCCATGGCCCGGGGAGGAGTCAAGCCCAGAGTGCCCCCACCCTCAGGTGACCAGGGTCTGCTTCCCCATCTACCACGACCGGGAAAGAAGCAGTGACCTCCTGGGGCACGGGTCTGCCCTCCATGCCCTGTGCTGTAGAGGGAAGTCCGCAGCCTTGAAAGTCAACTTGTGGCCGGGCAGTGCCTCATCAACAAGTTCCCGATCCTTTGAGGTTGGACGCAGCACCCCCACCCCCTCGTCCCACACACACATACAGAGCAGCCGTGCCCCTTGAATCCAAGGCCTGCAGCTGCACTGGTTCCCCGTTCTCCTTGCCCACTTCTCACTGGAAGGTCCTTTTTTGCTGTGCTACCCAGGCTTCCCTTTTTCCTGAGGTTTAGCACAGCTTTTGTCCCCTGTGTGTTGTGGTTTTAAATTAAAGTACTTCTCAGAGGGAGGGAGGGAGAGATAGAGAGAAGTAGTTAGAGAGCCTGGCGATCCTGTTTGAGAGATTTTTTTTTTCCAGGGGGTAGAGTTGGGGGATTAAGGTCAAGATGCATTGTCTCAGGGTATGTCACTTTCATGCAACTTAATGAACATAAACTCAGGAACTGGCAAGCAAAAAGATTAGGACCTTTGAATGGATGGTATGAAGAACAGAGGCAAGGAGGGAAGTGTGGGAGGGTTTCAGTGAAGGAGTTGGAAAGTGGACACAGACAGGCTGAAACCTGAGGCGCAGCAAGCTTTGGGATGGTGCGATGGTTAGGGGTCCACCTAAACTTAGATGACATTCTCCAAAGAATAAAATTTAATGAAGGGGCTATTTACAAAAACCAACAAGGGTTAGTGAAACATGGTGTGGGGGTGGGGAGAGGGGAGGGGTGAGCATTTCCCAGGTTATCACCCCCTAGCCTGAAGAGGAAAGGAGGAGCAGTTACTGGAACCTGGGGAGAACTATAGCTGAAGGAGGCAGGGGGGCCTCGGGTCAGCAAGCCCTGTGAAACCCTGGCCCAGTAGAGAGGGAGCTGGGGGATGGGGCTGGGGGATCTCCCTCTAGTGGTAGCCATTGTTTAGCACAAATAGAAGCCAGAGGAGGAAGGAGCTGCACAGATGAGGTCAAGGGGTCAGCCTCCTGCAGAGACAGCAGTGCAGAGAGTGCATCTGGGAAGGAGGCAGATGACTGTCCAGCAAGGGGGACCTGCACCACAGGTGGAGGGCACGTGGGCACACAGGCTCTTTACCGGCCTCCTTTTCATTTTTCAGTCTTGCTTTCATGCTGCTTCTGCTTTTTCCTGTCAAAATAGTACCTAAATCGTTGCAAAGGCACCAGTTTTGAAGACTGTCTTCAGGAGAAAACACTTTCCCTTTCCCCCTCTTACACCTCCCCGCTACGGTGCTCATGGAAAGGTGACGAAAACCAAGCCATCGCGCAGCATCTTGCTGGCGGGCAGAGTGGCACCGAACCAATAGGTTCAGCAGTGGACTATCAGGGCGAATGGAGAGTTCCACCAACCTTGTCTTTTCCCCAGGGGAATTGTCTCCCCTGGCCACCTAGGTCTAACACACCCTTTTCAGTTTAGTCTCTTGTGTCTCCATTTAGTCACTGACTTTTCTTCACTGGGTAGCAATGGAGGAAAGAGACAGAAAGAGGAGAAGGACAAAGTAAAGACAGTGTAGCTTTTCCCCTTTCTCCCGTCACTGAAATAATGCACTACTGATTTGCCTCTACGGCCGTGAGCACTTGAACCCAATCGAGGGAGGGCTCCGGAGCCAACCTTTAATCACTTGTCAATTTGGGAACCGTGACCCGTAATGGTATTCTCAGCGTTTCACGAGGACATTACTCATAATGATTGGTATCCTTGTGGACCGGGCTCACAGAACACAGCTAGGCTAATGTTCCCTTTTAGGTTGCACATACACAGTCTATTTTCTAGTCTGTGGAAATAGCCACTAATTGCAGCATTGGATGCCATCTGTGAGCCTGCCATTTTTGCCCTGTGGTTGGTGTGAAACTAGTCAGTCCATTTCTGATTACAAAATATCAGGTTGGTTTCTCTGCCTTTGTCATTCCTCAGCTAATCACAAACACCACATTCCAATGCTGGTAGCATAAGATTTGGAGACAGAAGATTCTTTCCCCTCCTAAGCCCCCAATAGTGTGACCATGAAAAGTTGCTTAGAGTTGCACTCTGAGCCTTTCTCTTCTCATCTGTAAAGTGGGAGTTTTAATACCGTTATTTTCCTCCCACACGTAGCTCAGAAGGTTATGGCGTACTTTGGAGGTTGAAATGCGCAAGTAGACATTGATTTTTGTTTGCTTGTTTGGATGATTCGTATACTGTGATTCAGGAGACAGGATTGAATGAGACAGACAGTATTACCCCAGGGAGTGACAAGAAATTTGAAAATACACACTTCTCAGAAAGTGGGGCCAAGGCATGTGGTTGTTGAAGCTGGGGACCACTCGGGGGTGAATGCCACAGGCTGGCTTCCAGAGTGGAACGCTTGAGCCAGTGGGGCCGACAGAATTACATGCGTGGATTACTTCCAATCATAGTGTCAGGAAACCACCCTCCTTTCCAGCTCTTTCCATGACCTCTAATAAACAGCAAACTGGGAAATTAGCATTCTTTAATGGATGTAACAGTAACGACGCTGAACAGAATCAGCAGCTGGGTTCAACACCCAACCGTTGTACTTTCTGGCTGTGTGATTGCAGGCAAGTCATTTATCATTGCTTAGCTGGAGAAAGAGAACTATGAAATCTATTCTGCAGGACTGTTAAGAAGCTACAATAAGTTTGTACATATAGTGTCATTTTGTAAGCTACAAAGCAGGGAACAAATGGAAGTATTAGTATTCTTCCCAGACACTGAGGGAGATGTAACTGAGCAGTACATTTCCTCACATATAAATAGTAGAAGCTGAGGAAGAAAAGTAAGCAAAAGGCCTGGATAATTCATACACTGGAACAACCAGCTTCTGAATCCTATAGATGTGATTAGGCGGTGTCCAACAGAGAGCCCTGGTGGCAACTTCAGTGGCTGGACATTTGAGCCAATGAGCAAAAGCTGAAGGGGCAATTTCCTCTACAGAAAAGAGGGATGGGAGGAAACCTAATGATTTCCAACCATACACAGGGCCACTGTGAGAAATGTGGCGAGCAAATGCACCATTTCCACAGAAAACAGAACTTGCAAGGATGTTGGGGTCCGTGGGTTGGAAGCTGGGGCAGTGGGGCAGGCCAGAGCCGCTGCGGGCAGACTGTGCACTCAGCCAGACCACCTCTTCCAGACCTAGGCTGGGGAACAGACACTGTTACGGAGTTGAGTCACGTTGAACAAACGTGGGCCGACCCCTAACACTGAAGGATTTATCTTTGTGAGATGGAGCTTAAAGGTGTGTTAAGAGACATTACTTTGGAGGCAGCTCCCCCCAGAACTAAAGTGTGCTTTAATCTCTGAGTTAGCTACTTGGGACAATTTGTTACAGCCTTACATAACCTGAAATACAAAATGAAATTTGGAGATAGTCATCTGTCATTCATTCATTCACTTCTTATCTGTGGATCTGGTACGGGTGACAGTTATGCATGGGCAGAAAAACCAGGGTGGACCGGACACAGTCCTTTCCATGAGCACCTTGAGTAGAGCGGGGTGTGAAGCCCGTAGATAACTGTGGTAAACGAGTGCACGAGATGGAGAGTGAACTGTGGAGGTGTGGGGGAGAAAGAAGTGTCACCTGACTGGAGATGATGGGTAACATTATAGAGAGAGTGGCGTTTGGATCAGGACCTCAGAATAGGCAGCCTTTGGCAGGATGTTTGTGGCAGTGGGTATAGTGTGAATCTCTGTGTGGAAGCGAGTATTTGATTTTTTTATTATGTAATAGCACTTGCACATTACACTTCTTTGACTTGTGAGGTTTCTACACGGTGTTTCACACCTACCTGGAGTGAGTGGCCCTTCTTTTCAGCTTCTTTTCCATAGTTTCTCTGCAGAGACTGCCCACACAGACGCCTTCCTCAGAGGAAGGGCTTTGTCGTCATTCTCAGGTTCAAGTCATCCCCGTCTTGTGAGACCGTGTTCCTTTTGTTCCCCCTGGGGAGAAAGGACTCAACCTGTCTGTAACTCCTATTTATAAAGCTGAATCTCATGAAATCGCTATTTCTGTAAATCAAAAATGGTTAGATATTGACAATTTTATATAGTTCCACTTAATGGCATCCCTTCCACTGACTTGGTATGCGAGTGATCTCACATGGTCTCACTTTGTTTACTTCTCATTATTAGAGTTTAAATTATCTTGTTGTTTTTTTTCTTGGCTTTCTCCCTGCTCCCATCCCCTACTCTTACCAAAGGTAAGCCCCCTAAGAGTAAGAAAGATACAGTCTTATCTTTGCTGTATCCCTTGCCCCTAGCATACTGTACATGGTAGATGCTCAGTATTTGTTCAGTGAATGAATGAATGGTTTGCCTTCCCGGTTCTATCCAGGGTTTCTGCGTACACACACACACACACACACCCCCCACTATTCCTATCTGCATATTAAACACATTTTATCTAGTTGTGGGACTGGGTGGGCCTTTCTGGGTCTTGCTTATCTCAGCTCTGAAGGCCAAGTTGTAGGGTACACTAGGTTAGTGGTCCCCAAACCTGGCTGCTCACCAGTTGCCTTAGGGAAGTATTAAAAATACCGATTCCAAGGCCAGCTCCAGACTGGTATAATCACAATGTGGGTGGGAACAGTAATCTTTAGATAGCTTCACCTCCCAACATGACTCTTAGGTAGCCACTGAAATAGTCAACTTGCACCTGGGAACCGCCAGACTCCAAGAAGTTTGGGAGAAAGGACCACCTCTGTCTTGCTCATGGCCAGATTCCCAGTACATGACACAATGCCTAGCACGTGGTGAACCTCAATGAACAGCTGGTGAATGCATGGGGGGCTTTTCTGTTTCTGAGGGCTGAAAGGGGTCTTATGTGGACTGAGAGTTTCTAGGGCTCCCAAGTTCAAGATGCTTGTCTATTTGTGATAGTATATTGTAAGCCATGTGTCACTGGGTAGTTTAACCTCTTAGCCTCAGATTCTTTTGTGAAATGAGGGCACTGGGTTAACTGACCACTAGGGTCCTGTCAAACTTGATCTTGCTTTTCCAAATGACTCCTCTATGTACTACCGGTGTGTTTGGGGGCCCATGACTTACCTTTTATTAAAATATCTGTACCCCCATTTTTTCACCTCTTGCCACTGGATTGTAAGGCCCACGAAAGCTGGCCCATCCCGTTGCATTCATCTGCAATACTCAGTGCTTGGCATATAGCTGTCACTTAAGAACTCATTCTTTGGAGGAACAATAGAAACATTTTTTTTAAGGTAAAGCAAATATCTTTCTTTTTTAAAAAAGATTTTTATTTATTTATCTTTAGAGGGGAAGGGAAGGAGAGAAATATCAATGTATGGTTGCTTCTCGTGAGTCCCCTGCTGGGAACTGGCCTGCAACCCAGGCATGTGCCCCGACTGGGAATCGAACCGCGATCGTGTGGTTTGCAGGCCCACGCTCAATCCACTGAGCTACACCAGCCAGGGAGAGATATTTTTAAAAAATACAACAAGAAGGTGCAAGCTAGCTAAGCTAATAAAAAAGTGTACATATCAACCTACACTCACTGCACCGCTAGTGGGAGCATGAAGCCACAACCATTTTCCTTTTTTGAATAACAAACTTATTATGATATAATTAACATATCATAAAATTAACCCTCTTAAAGTTATAATTCAGTGACTTGTAGTATATTCACAGAGTTGTGCAACCATCACCACTATCTAATTTCAGGACTTGCTGAAATTAGTTCATCACTTGCCCCCATGCCCTGCCCCCCCCAAAAAAACCCTATGCCCATTAGCAGTTACTGCCCACTTCCTCTTCCTCCTAGTCCCTGGCAACTACCTGTCCCCTTTCTGTCTTCGTGGATTTGCATGTCCTGGACACATCACATAAAAGGTAACATACAACACTGGGCCTTTCGTATCTGACTTCTTTCACTTATCCTAATATATTATTCATGCTGCAGCATGTATTAGTACTTCATTCCTTTTGTGACAAATAGTGTTATTCTATTGATGACTATACCGCATTTAATTTATCCATTTATTGGATGATAGACATTTGGGATATTTCCACTGTTTCTCTGTTACAAATAATGTACTATGAACACTTGCATACGAGTTTTTGGGTGTGTAAGTTTTCCATTCTCCTGGGGATATGCCAAGGAGCGGCCTTATGATGGCTCTCTGTCTATTTTTTTGATGAGTTGTTAAAACTGTCACACTGTTTTCCAAAGAGGCTGCTCCATTTTACAATCCCATCGACCGTGTATGAGGTGTCAATTTCTACCTCCTCTCCAGCCTTTGCTATTGTCGGTCTTATCTCCACCATCCTGGGAGATGAGAAATTATATCTCCTTGTGGATATGATGTACATTTCTCTAATGATGAATGATGTTGAGCATCTTTTCGTGTGCTTCTTTGGCCATCTTGTATATATTATTTGGAGAAATGTTATTCAAAACCTTCGCCCATTTCACACCTAAGATTTGACAATTTTTATTTGGCAGTATGGCATTCTCTGGGTCTGGAGGCTTGAATTCAAATGCGAGCCTTAATTGTTCACCTTCAAAATGTGTTCCTACACTTTCTAGACTGCCCTCTTTGGTGGACCAGCCAGGAGTAAAACACTCTGCCTTCTCTCTTAGCATCACTGCGTCACAACCCAGTGCTTCGCCCATTCTTCTCATCTTCGTTCACACACTTTGGCTCATCCTCGACTTCCTCTTCCCCCTTCACCTACTTCTAACTTCGACTATTTTTCTTTCTATTGTTGAGTTGTAAGAGTTTTTAATGTACATTCTAGGTGCTCGTCCTATATCAGACGTATGTCTTGTAAATATTATCTCCTATTCCATGGGTTGCCTTTCTGCTTTCTTGATCTTACTCTTTGAAGGACAAAAGTGTTACATTTTTATAAAGTTCGGATCACCCATTTTTTAGTTGTTTATGCTTCTGCATCTAAGAAACTATTGTCCTCTCTGAGGTCACAAAGATTTGTGCCTATATTCTAAGAGCTTTGAAACTTTACCCATTTTGGTGCATCTATATAGTGTGAAGTACAGCCACTTTTTTAAAAAAGTATCTTTTTCTACAGCGAAATTGAGCACACACAGAACAATACACAAAATAAAAATGTGCAGCTACATAAATGATCCAAGAATAAACATCCTATGACCAACACCCACGTCAGAAGGCAGGACACTGTCAGCACCAGAAGGCCCCCTCGTGCCACTTCTGTACCAGTGCCCCCCCCACCTCCATGAAGCACCCGCAGCTCCTATGGCAGCCCCTCGCTGGCTTTTCTTAGTTTTACTACCTGAACACATATCCGCAGCCATACAGTTTTACTTTGCTGGTTTTTGAAGCTCACATCAATGGCTTTGTACCATCTCTGGATTCTTTCACTCAACATGATGTTTTTTTGAGATTCACTCAGGTTTTTCAAGTAGCTGCAGCTCATTATTGCGGTATGGTAGTCTTTTGCATGAACGCACCATGATATTCTGTCTCTGATGGCCATCTGAATTGCTTACAGTTTGGGGCTTTTATAAATAGTGCTGCTATGAGCATTTGCTTCCTTTTCTCTTGGTGCATTTATGTACACCTATTTGGTATATGCCTGGAAGTCCAAATTTTGGATACATGTATATTTCACTTTTGTAGAAAGTGAAAAACTGTTTCCCAAAATGATTATATCAGTTTAAGTTCTCACCAGCTGCAGGGGTGAGTTCTTGTTCCACACATCACCAACACCTTTAGTTCTCAGTCTGTTTGATTATAGCCATCATGGAGGGTGGGCCGTAGTTACTTCATTGGAGTTTTAATTTGCTTTTCCTTGATGAGAATGAGGTTGAGCACCTTTTTATATGTTTATTAGTTATTTGTGTATTTCTTTGGTGGAATGTCTATTCTAGTCTTCTGTCCATTCGTTAGAAACTTGGTTTTCTTTCTTTTTACTTAACGTGTAATATCTAAGAATTAAAAAATATATTCTGGATGTCAGTAATGTAGTATTGCAAATATCTTCTTCCATTTTGTGGATAATTTTTTAAAAACTCTTAATGTTTTCTTTTTGATGAACAGAAGTTCTTATTTATAATATAGTCTAACATAATGCTCCTTTACGATTAGAGCTTTTATACCCAGTATAAGAAGTTTCCCCTTGAGACTTCCGCCAAGATGGAGGCATAGGTGGAAACACTGTGCCTTCTCCCACAACCAAGTTTGAATAAAACAAAGATTTGGAGAAACAAAGACACAACCAAAGGACAGAAAATTGAATTATATGGAAGTCCGACTACATCTAACCGTTCAACGGGGACGGTAAGAGGGGCGGAGCCAGCAGTGAGCAGGGTCGGGCAGGAGAGGGCCCCCGACCCAGGCGCGCAGGCAGACGGGAACCAGTTGGGGTGTGGGGCAGACCGTGGGCGCATATTCGTGCACAGTGAGACAGACCACGCAGGCCCCAGGGGGCGAGGGCTGACGGCGGTGGCACACTCTCGTGCAGTGGGACGAAACGCGTGGGCCCGGTGACAGCAGCAACTGCGGCACCGGTGAGGGCTGTGTGGCGGCAGGCGGTGGATAGGACGCCATAGTCCCTCTTTGACCCCGCCCCCACATACAGTGTCACAACTCAGCGACTTAGTTGCCCTGCAAGACCAGTGAGAGCCATTGTCCCTCTTTGACCCCGCCCCCACATACAACGTCACAACCCAGCGACTGAGTTGCCCTGTTCTAGTGAACACTTTAGGGCTCTGATCCTGCTATGGAACAGGCACAAACAACCCAAAAGATGGCGCAAGAAGAACTCAAAGTCCCAGAGCCAATAACTCTAAGCGACTGAGAAATTGCCAGCCTCTCAGAAGCACAATTCAGGACACTATTTATCAGGATGCTCACAGAACTGGTAGATTATAGTCACAAATTAGAGGAAAAGAGTCACAAATTAGAGGAACATATGAAGGCTAAACTAATTGAAATGAAGGGAGAAGCACAGGAAACCAATAGTGATGGAAAGGAAACTGGGACTCAAATCAATGGAATGGACCAGAAGGAAGAACAAAACATCCCACCAGAAAGGAATGAAGAAATGAGAATTCAAAAAAATGAGGAGAGGCTTAGGAACCTCCAGGACATCTTTAAACGTTCCAACATCCGGATTATAGGGGTACCAGAAGGGGGAAAGAAACAGCCACGAGTGGAAAACGTATTTGAACAAATAATAAAGGAGAACTTCCCCAGTCTGGCAAAGGAAATAGACTTCCAGGAAATCCAGGAAGCTCAGAGAGTGCCAAAGAAGTTGGACCCAAGAAGGAACACACCAAGGCACATCATAATTACATTAGCCAAGACCAAAATGAAGGAGAGAATCCTAGAAGCAGCAAGGGATAAGGGGACAGTCACCTACAAAGGAGTACCCATCAGACTGTCAGCGGATTTCTCAAAAGAGACCTTACAGGCAAGAAGGGGCTGGAAAGAAGTATTCCAAGTCATGAAATCCAAAGACCTACAGCCAAGATTGCTTTATCCAGCAAAACTTTCATTTAGAATGGAAGGACAGATAAAGTGCTTCTCAGATAAGGTCAAGTTCAAGGAGTTCATCAGCACCAAGCCCTTATTATATGAAATGCTAAAGGGACTTATATAAGAAAAAGAAGATGAAAAATATTAACAGTGAAAGGACAGCAAACACACAGTTATTAACAACCACACCTAAAACAAAAGCAAACCTAGAGGACAGCTAGATCAGGAGTGGAACCATAGAAATGAAGAACACATGGAGGGTTAGAAACAGGGGGGTGGGAAGGGGAGAAGAGGGGAGAAGGCACAGAAAATAGCATAGATGGTATGTAGAAAATAGATAGGGGGGAGGGCAAGAATAGTGGGGGAAATATAGAATCCAAAGAACTTGAGACACGTGGTTATAAACTAAGGGAGGGGGAGAATGGTGGGGGAGGGAGTGTGCGGGTGGAGGGGAATGAAGGGGGGAATGGAACAACTGTAATGGTATAATCAATAAAATATATTTAAAAAAAGAAGTTTCCCCTTATTCTAATATTATATACATATCATTCTATAATACCTTCTTAGAGATTTCATCATTTGCCTTTTACATAATGTGGGTAAGGATTAAGGTTAATTTAAAAAAGTTATATCTAATCATCCCAGCACAATTTATTTTAAACACTTCTTTCCCAAACTTCCCTGAAGCGCCCATGTTGTTATAGTTCTGTGTACATTAACCTTTAGTCTGTGTCTGAGGTCATTATTCTATCTCAGTGACCTATTTGTCCCTCCTTACACTTCTATCTGATTGAGAAACAGCTTATGAGTCTCACTGAGGTGGAGGAGAGGTGTTGGGGTTTTGATCGAGATTGTGTCAAACCTGTAGGTCATTGTAGGGAGACCAGACAATATCCCAGCATTAGGCAAACCAGTCCATGAACATGGTACAGGCCACCATTTAGTCAGGCCATCTGTGCTTTTTCTCAAAATGTTTTAAAGTCCTGAAAAAGAACATAAAAATATGTACAGTAAAATGAAAGCAAACTCACAATTATTAACCACCACACCTAAAACAGACACAAAAGCAAACTAAGCAAACTACTAGAACAGGAACAGAACCACAGAAATGACGATCACATGGAGGGTTATCAACAGGGGAGTGGGAGGAGGAGGGGGGGAGAAGGTACGGAGAATAAGTAGCATAGACAGTAGGTAGAAAATACACAGGGGGAGGGTAAGAATAGTATGGGAAATGTAGAAGCCAAAGAACTTATCTGTATGACACATGGACATGAACTAAAGGAGGGGAATGTGGGTGGAGGGAGTGTGCAGGGTGGAGGGGAGTGAATGGGACAACTGTAATAGTATAATCAATAAAATATATTAAAATAAAAAATGTTTTAGTCCTCTGTGCAGAGGTTTTCCACATCTTTCATTGAATTTTTCTTAGATACTAGATATTTTATAGTTTTTATATTATTTGAATGGTATTTACATTTTTCATTCTCTAATTCTGGTTTCTTTTTTGTATATAAAACAACTGATTTTTGTTGGACATTATACCTACTTCTATTTTGTTAAAGTTACTTATGAATTAATTTTTATATATTAAAATATGTCCTGTGGAAATGTTTTATATTTTCCTTTCTAAAACATATAATTTTTTGAGGTATAAACAGTTTCTTTTAAAGATTTTATTTATTTTTTAGAGAGAGGGGAAGGGAGGGGGAGAGAAACATCAATGCGTGGTTGCCTCTCACATGCCCCCTACTGGGGACCTGGCCCGCAACCCAGACATGTGCCCCTGACCGGACATGGAACCAGTAATCTCTTGGTTCACAGGCGGGCCAACTCAATCCACTGAGCCACACCAGCCAGGGCTTCAGGTATAAACAGTTTTTATTTGGTTTAAATTAGAAGTCTATGAGTCTTGAGAACCTCTGTTTATTTGTTGGTTTTCTTCCCTGTGTTTTTCTTAGCTTGTTTGAGCTACTTCTTCCTGTAAGTGAATCTTGGCCTCATCCTCTTCCTTCTTCTGCAGCATGGCTATCACCACCTGGTACTTCCAGCCAACCTCATATATTAAGGGCCTCAGGTAGGCAAACTGATGTGAGGGCTTTAGACACAGAAATTTGAGCAGGAATGATCATCTGCTTTTTCTCATCAAATGCCTTGAGGTGCTCTTAAGTGGCCTGGCCATGCTTGGTCTTGTGGGGAAGCATACCTTTCAGTCTACCTGAAGATGTGCTTGGGGATCCAGAAGTGATAGGGACTATGGGGTGAGTTGATGTCTGTGTACTTGCGGAAGAAGGCCAGGGCCTGGTACCTCTACTTGGTTCTCTAGAAGTTGCCACCATTTTCCAGCCCAGCAGTACCTGCCTGGCCACCCCGGGTGGCCTTGGAGCTGGTTTTAACCATTGTTTACACTTTGTTCCTCTGCTAACTTTGGCAGATGCCTCAAAAAAATGATACCTTGTACTTCAGTTTTTTTTCATGTCTTATTGTACTAGCTGGGGCCTTACTGCAATACTGAAAGGTAGTGTTGAGAACAGACATCCTTGTTTTCAATCTTAGGGGCAAAGCTTTTAACATTTTGCCTTTACAAAAAGTTGTTTCCTGTAAGGTTTTTAGAAATACCCTTTTTAAATTAAGGAAGTCTCCTATCCATTGTTTGCTAAGATATTTTCTTTATGAATGGCTATAGAATTTTGTAATACCTTTTTCTTACCCTACTGAAATGATGTAATGATTTTTTTATTATGTTAATATGGTAAATTACATTTGCTGCTTTTCCTACATCAAATCATTGAACTTGTTTGTAATCTACTCTCCTTTCAAATTTGTTTTGTTAATATTTGTTTAACATTTTGAAAAGTAGCCCTGCCTGGTGTGGCTCAGTGGATTGAGTGCTGCCTGTGAACTAAAGGATCACTGGTTTGATTTCCAGTCAGGGCACATGCCTGGGTTGTGGGCCAGGTCTCCAGCAGGGGGCATGAGAGAGCAAACCACACATTGCTGTTTCTTTCCCTCTTTCTCCCTCCTTTCCCCCTCTCTAAAAATAAATAAATAAAATCTTTTTTTAAAAAGTAGGCTCTCTTTGAGAACAGTTTTAGGTTCACAGCAAATTTGAGAAGAAGGTACAGCAATTTCCCACGCATTTCTATCTCCATACATGCAAAGTCTTGCCCATTATCAACATCCCCCACTAGAGTGGTGAACTTGTTACAACTGATGAACATACATTGAAACATCATTATTATCCCGAGTCTATAGTTTATAATAGGATTCACTCTTGATGTTGAATATTGTATGGGCTTGGACAAATGTATAATGACATGTATCCACTATTATAGTATCATACAGAATAGTTTTATTGCCCTGAAAATCATCTGTGTTCTGCCTACTCATCCCTCTCTCTTGATTAACCTCTGGCGGACACTTAATTTTTTTACTGTCTCCATAGTTTTGCCTTTTCCAGAATGTCATACAGCTGGAATCAGATTATATAACCTTTTAGATTGATTTCTTTCATTTAGTAATATGCCTTTAAAGTTTCTCCATATCTTTTCATGCTTGATAGCTTAATTTTTCTAGTACTGAATTTTTTTATTCCATTGTCTGGATGTACCAGTTTATTTACGCATTCATCCACTGAAGAACATCTTAGTTGCTTCCAAGTTTTGACAGCATTATCAATAACGCTTCTGTATATATCTGTATGCAGGTTTTTGCATGGAAATAAGTTTTTAAATCCTTTGGATAAATACCAAAAAAGTGTAACTGCCAGATCATGTGTTAAAAGTATGCTTAGCTTTGTAAGAAACCACCAAACTCTCTTCTAAACTGACTGTACCATTTTGCATTCCCCCTAATGGATGAGAGTGTTTATTGCTCTGCATCTCTGCCAGCATAAGGTGTTATCTGTGTTTTGGATTTTCAGGTCCTGTTCTTTTATTCAGTAAGCCATCATATGCCTACATATTTTCCCTTTTCATTCTTCTTCATTCCTTTATGCATCTTGGGCTTACACTGGAGAATCATTTTCCTTTTGCTTGAAGAATATCCTGTAGTGTGGGTTGACTGCTAAAAATTTCTCGCCTTTTTTTTCTTTTTCTCTTTTTGGACTGTCATTTTTCCTTCATTCTTAAAGTTAATCTGTAGTAGTGTGCTTTGCCCACAGCGGCTGAAGCTTGAAGCATCAGGGAGTTAAAAACCCACAATTAATCCTCAACTACTGAGGGATGAAGCTGATGGATAAATGCCTATAGCTTCTCCCCCGGCCACCCAATGGGATAATTCTGAGTATGGCCAAACACAGTCAGTCCCTCAGATGGTCTCCAGTGGGATTGAATTCCAGTTGCTCACAGTGGTAAAATATTCATCAGCTTCTCTTTTATAATTTTTTTCTTTCCCTGTCTCATTTCTTCATTCCCATACAGTGCTTCCTGCAATCACTTCCTAAACTATTTACAGCCAAATTCTTGTCTTAAGGTCTGTTTTGGGGGAACACCAAATCTAAGACAAGGCCTATTTCAGAGGTGTAGCTCTCCAGGGCTCAACCCCAAATAAGAGGGGTTCATTAGCACTCACCACTGCCCCGGGGAACCCTGGACCTCAATCCCTGGTGTTTGAGCCCTGCATGCTCGTCAGAACTGCTCAGCCTCTTGGCTTCCCACTCTGTCTTTCCGGAAATTGGCATTCGTCCCCGAGGAAAAAGTAGCTCCAAATACAAGACTCACTTCCTTGGGTCTTATTCATCCCTTGGATCCCAGTCTGGTAACTCATCATTATTTTAACTCTCTGTATATTTAAGCAGATTTAAACAGATACTGGGCTAAATTCTCTAGTTGTCTCCAAAGGGAGAAAAAGTCCAAATTATTAGGGGGAACTCCCTACCTCCTTTTCTAGGCTCGTATTGCACCCTGGCTCTTCAAAAAGCTGCTGTTTGAACCCTGTTTATCTACATTCCCTATTTGTATTCTCTCCTCCTCCATCCAAGCAATGGGCTTGCCCAATTCCATGCCTTTATTCTTGTTTTTCCCTGTTCAAAGTGTGACCCACCAAAGTGTTAGGGCCCTGGGAGACTAAAATCCTCCTGAATGTGCCATCCTGGGACAACAAAAAGACTGCTGTGTCAAGGTGGTTGTCAGTCAAAGACCAGGCGAGCAGCTGAAATGGGCTGCCTTGAGTGAGGAGACTGGCTTCAATCAGGCCAGGAAGTCTCAGTTCTAGGAAATTGCGAGTGGGTAAGTCAAGTGGAAGCACAAAGACGAAGAAAGATAGGCTTGGAGGAAAGAGTCATGAGGCAAAGTCTGGATGTGCAGCTTGTTCAGGAGCAAGTCTAAAACGACTAGGTTTAAGCTATTCTATTTGCCCAGAATATTCTTGGAAGTGCAATTTAAATGACATTTCTTAATTTTCTTGCCCGGGACCACTTCCTTCTTTAACTCCTGTAGCACTCATTGCATTTATCATATCACATTGTTTTCCTATTGGCTTTGAATATTCTGTTCCTTCTAAATTACTAATTAGATGGCAGCTGTGGCACAACGGAAACAGCAATGGAATAAAAGTTAGATGATCTGCATTTCAGTTTCGCTTCAGTAGTTACCTAAGGTGTTTGAGCCTCGGTGTCCTCATCTATATAATGGGGATAACAATACTTATCCTAGTGTAATTTGAATACTTAAAGACATAAACCCATAAAGTGGTACACTGTGAGTACTTGACAAATAAAAGCTTTCATCTGCAGCATCTATGAAGTGTCATGAAGTACCCTAGGTGCTTGATGTGTTATTTTCCTTTGATCTCACCAAAACCCTATGTACACCTATTACCTGGAATATTTTACAAATTAGAAAAAAGACACCGTGATAGGTTAAGCAATGTAATCAATGTCACGCAGTTAAGTAGCAGCAACAGTACACAAACCAGGTCTGTTGGTCCACCCTGCTTCCCCACGGCTCATATGGACTTCTAATAAATACTGGTCTTGAAATCACGCGTAGTCAATATTAATCTGGGCCAATTTTGGAGCTGGTGAACACCTATTAAAAGTGTTCCATGATGTGTCTCAAGCAGTACCTACTCTATCCTGATTCTTAAATAAACTTTTATATGAGGTCTATCCAGAAAGTATTTAGCCATGTACTACAAAAAATAAAAACATTTATTGAAAAAGATGTAAGAAACATCATACATAGGGCAATGATGCCTCAGTCCCCTTCAAAGAAGGCACCTCGGGACCTCACACAGTTCCAATCGCTGTCAGCTGCCCTATTGTATTTTCCTGAATCTCACTGATGCTTTGAAATCGCTTGTTTCCAATGTGATTTTAGTTTGGGGAAAAGCCAGCAGTCCCAGGGTGCCAAATCTGGGCTACACGGTGGCTGAGTCACCTGGGTGGTTTAATGTTTCCCCCCAAAATCTCTGCACTAGAGATAATGATGCATGAGCAGGCATGTTGTTGCGATGAAGCTGCCAATCACCACCTGCCCATAGCTGTGGCCTTCTGAGGTATCTGAACAGTTTTCCCAAGGAGTGATCAAGCTTAAGGCAAAATTTGATACATATTTATTGTTCTACTCACTCAGTCATTAGGAATGCGATGGCCACACAGTACATATGCTTAGTCAATGGCATCTACCGCTCCACTGACTGGTACAGTGAAGTTTTCATTAATGATTCACATATGCATGTTCCAGTCCACTCTCCCTGGCTGCCAGGTTACAGCCATATCATGCAAACCATTCTCCTTGTATTAACAATGGTTAGACTTTTTTTTTAAGACAGATTTTGTCTATTTTTCTTGAAAGAACTTCCTAAGCAAAAGTGTATATATGTAATACATTTATAGAAGTGTTAAATATTAAGAATTTATCACAATACCACCTGATTTTAACCAATATCCAGAGACTGGAGAAGTGGTTTCAGATTTTCATGTTTACCTTGAAAGAGGTATTTGAGCCCTGGCCAGATAGCTCAGTTGGTTGGAGCATCCTCCTGTTACACCAGGATTGTAGGCCACATCCCCTGTCAGGGAACATAAGTGAATGCATGAATAAGTGGAACAATAAACTGATGTTTCTCTTTCTCTGGCTCAAAAAAAATTTTGATTTTTTGAAGATGCCATAGAAGTCTTTGAAAGAAAGCTATAAACTGGCTCCCTAGAAAAAAAGCAATTAGATCCATTCACAAATTTGCCATCATGATTCCACTAGTCATAAATTCAAGTATGCCTTTGTAGGACAGACCATCTTTCATTTGTAAGTCATAAAAAAATCACGAACCATTTAAATCAGGAAATTAGTAGATATTTCCACATTTTTTTCTTTGTGTAGCTAACCTATTGTGGTGGTGGTGTTGGAGAAATTGGGGAGACTAAGGTAAAAAAAAGTTGCTGCAAGTCAGCTCTTAAGATCCTAGGTAGGACCTTGTGGAAAGGTTCTTACATAACTACCTTCTCCAATAGAAGGCTGTGCATTTCCTGCACCTTAGCTGATTTTACACTTCCACTTTAAATATAACTGCGCAGGGAAGACGAGAAACAACCAAAAAAGCCCCTAAGACTCTGCTAAGTAATTAGGGCAGCCCCAAGGCAATCAAACAGAGAAAACGCAGGAGCCCCACTCTTCCTTCCCACCTCCCCGGGGACATACTGGGGCTCTCGCTGACTCCCTCCCCACGCGGGAAGACGCACCCTCCGCCTCCTCATTCCCTAACACGTGCTCTCCGGGACACACACTCCGGAGCTTCCCACCCCCACCGGGGGCTGGGCTCGGGGCTGAACGGACCAATCGGCGCGCGCCTTACAGCGCCGTGGCCCAACAACGTTGAGCCACCCAATCGAAAGGGCTTGATCGCCCGTTTCCCGGAGCTCCGCCCCTCGCAGCCGGAGCCCCCGCCCGCCGGTCTCCTCCCTCGTCCTCCCCCCCTGCCGTTTGCCCCTCCCCCGCCGCTCGGGAGCGGAGCCTGCGAGACGGAGAAACTGGGGCAGAAGTGAAGATGGCGGCGGCCGTGTTGGCGGCGGCGGCTTCTCGCCAGTGACGCGCGGTGCGGGCTCATCCCAGGCCCCACCTCCCCAGTTTGGATCCCGTCCGCCGCCGGGACCACACCGTCTCCGCAGCCCGCCCCACTCCTCCCTCTCCAGTCGCCCTCCTCTCCCGACGCCCGGCTGCCGCTGGCGGCGGCGGCGGCGCGCCCCGAGCCCCGGCCGCCTCGCAGTCCTGCGCGCTGACGCCGGGGAAGCGGGTGGCTGGTAGATCTGCGCTCCAACCCGCCCCGCCGGACGGCCGGGTCACGAACACACGCCCGGCACGGAGCAACGGCCCCTGCGCATTTCCTTCCCTCCATTTGGGGACTGGGAGCGGCGGCGGCAGGGGGTTTTGGGGAGGGGAAGTGGGTTCGGGGGTGGGGGCGGGCGAGATCGGGAGGGGGCTGTCCTCGGGTGGAGAACGAGAAGGAAGCACCATGACGTCCATCCATTTCGTGGTTCACCCACTGCCGGGCACCGAGGACCAGCTCAATGACAGGTAATAACGCCGGCGGACGGGGGGAGGGGCGTCTCCCCGCCCTGCCCTCCCCCACGGGGCCACGTTGGGGCGGGCGCAAGTGTTTACGCGCCGGCCAGCCGGCCGGCAGGAGGGTGGGGCGGGGGCTGGTGTCCTCACTGCCCCTGGCTAGGCCCATTCAGTGGTAAACTTCTGATCCCGGCTGCCCGGGGCCGCGGGGGTAGCGCGGTGTCGATGGGAGCGCGCTGCGCACCCCCCCCCCCTTTCTCCGAGGAGCCGCGTAGAACTCAGGGAAGATTGGGGGGGTTGGTCCGGCTGCCGGGGAGGGGGAGCGGGCTGTAATTACCGCCGGGCCCAGGCCCGAGGAATCCATATTAGTCAAAGTTGAATTGAGACAGACAATGCGGATGGGGGATGGTGGAGGTAAAAAGAGAGGGAAGAGGGCCCCGGGATAGGGTGGGCTGGCCCGGGCTCCTGGGAGTTGTGTCCCACGGGTGGTCTGGACCTGCCAAGCTGGAGATCGTGGAGTTGGGGAGGCGGGGGCGAAAAGCTGACTCCCAGCAGATCGCGGTGGGAGGGGGGCGGGGAGGAAGCGCCATGATTATTGTTATTATTATTAAATTTGATCCCCTGCAGTGAGGTTTGCCTGCCCGAGGTAGGAATGAATTCAGGCGGGGGTGGGGAAGTGAATTGGATTCCCTGTGCTCTCCTCCCGAAATGGTGCTGGCAGCTCCTGCTCCCTCCCTTGTGGTGTGAGCTTTTTTGTTTCCTTTTTTATTCTAATGATAGTGTTTTCCTGAGTTGTAATTTGACAGCTGAAAACCTTGCGTAGAATCAAAGAAAAACTCTTACGTTTGCAGTTCGCAATGCTGCTTTTCCTAATACGCTGTAAATTTCTGGGATGGGTTTGCTGTGGGCGGAGGAGGGATGGTTTTTTTTGAGGGGGGAGTTCTTTTTTTAAGGCTGTCTTGGCTGTGGATTCATTTCTTTCTTTCCTCACCGTTCCCTACCAGTTTAGGTTATTGAATGCAGGGGCTGCATCCTCTCAGGGAACTGAGATAAAGCAGGAAAAGTTCCTTCACTGTTGCAAAACAGACTCGGTGGAGCCTAAGGGAGGCCTCCATTAAAGCAAATCTTAGAATCTAGGATTCGGATCTAATGATAGGCTAAATGTGTTCGGGGTCACAAAGGGGACATTTTACGAAGGGGACATTTTAAGCCCCCTTCTTTCTGATGCTTTCACTACTGTCTTTCATTTGAGTGGTGGAGGCCATTGGGATCCAAGTTTTGAAGTTACATATAATTTTTGCTAAGTGACTGGGTGACAGAAGTTGCGTGACACCCTGTCATGCGCTTCCCAGAGGGAGGAAGAGGCCTAACTTGCTAAGATATTAACCTCTGTCACGAAGGAGCTAACTGCCTCAGGTGGGGCGGACAGCATTTCAGTCCGAAAGCTGGCTGCTTGGTTTCTGGCGCAGGGTTCGGATTCCTCTGATCTTTGCTGTATCTGTAATTTAACGTTTGTGAAACTTTGGGGGTACTTTCTGAAGATATTACCATTTGCGATTACTACATAGACTCTTTAAATACTGGGAGACGTTTTTAAGTCGTTTAAGATCTTGTTACGGGATCCTTATTCTGATTTTATTTCATTAGCGATAGAGATCTTTTTAAAAGACCTTAACAGCATTTTTGGGTAAATTTTCGAATCAGGCTAGTAGCTAGGATAGCTCTGCTGTCATTCATTGAATCGAACTGGTAGGTATGGAGTGTAACGTCTTGTAACTTAGAAAATTGCACCAGGGAGGAGAGTAGTAGGGAGTGTTTTCAATATTAGTCTTGCTTTATATATGTCAAGAATGCTGACCAGTTTACTCAGTGGACCATGCCTGCCAGAACCTATTTTGCAGTGCTGTTGGGCAATTTGATTCCTTTTTTCAGGATTCCTTTTGCTTCAGCTAGTCTGAGAAATTGACAAGTAATGCATCTTCTTTTTTTAAAGCTAAGCTGCCTTTTTCTTTTTTCATTCCTAGAATAAACAAGTAATCAGCTTTGGTTTTGAGTCCTATAGTGTTGTCAGTATACAGTATTAAGAATATTTAGATCATCTTTAGTTTTCATTTCATGAAATAAAACGCAAGTGATTTTAATTCAGATCATAAACTGTGTGCATGAAAGGTGCAGATATTTTGAAAAAATACGAAAGTTTTGTAGGTAAAATTGTAGGGACCTAAAGTTGTATCTAGTAGCAGTGAAAATGTCTGATCTGTTGAGCTCGGTGGAGGAAGCATTTGAGAAGGCCACTCGCCTTGAGTTTTGAAGTATAGCCAGTCCTTGACCTGTGGTGGAGCCGTTCTCTGTGTCTCTCCATCAGAAGAAAGGAGCCGACCAACCTCTTCTTGCATTGCTTGAGAAAAATCTGCTTCCAAAAGATACTGTTTTTTTTTTCATCTTAACATTTAGCCCAGAATATTTTCATCTTCAGAAAAAACTTGATGAAAGTTTAGTAAGTTTTGGTAATAGAAAAGAGCGTGCTACTATAGCTTGATTTTTATATGAGAAATGTGCCCATGATAGTCACAAGTGAAATGATAAACGATAGTTTTGGGTCAAAAGGGGTGTGAATAGGTGGACTTTATTCTTCACACAAAACATAAAAAGATTATACAGGAAGTGTACTGGGAGTCAGTTGCTCAGTTAGAGAAAAGTTAGGTGACTCAAAACATCAATATTTTCTTCAAATAAGGTTTCTTTTTTAAAATAGCCACATCCTATTAAAAGTCAAATTATTTTGTTCAGTGTAATCATATGATGTCTCAAACATGTAAAATGTACTCAGCATTAAAAAAAGTGACATTGATTTTTTTACTTCAGTTCTTCAAACTTGCTAATTCTGCGGTAGTCTTTGTATATTTTTGCATGTTAAAGTCTTTAATTATAGCCCTGGGGGACCAAGTGACAGAATGCTGTTTATGACTATAGGTGGGGATGTTTGGGGCAGAGAAGAGGAATTCAGACAGCCTAGGATGTAGGTTGCTCGTGGTTTCCCAGAGTGATTGCAAGGTCCTGGCGGGTAGTAGCTGGCCTGCAGGTATTCCTTGTGTTGAACTGAAACCATTTCATGCTCAGATACTTTTGTGACCTTTTGATTTTCTTTCAAGTGAGTTGCTTGAGTTAATGCTATGTTCCTGCGTAAAGCAGTCTTAGAGTGATGGGAAAATGATACCAAGAACATGGTTCTGCTTGTTGAGGCTGAAGGGAGAGCTGGAAGGTGCCCACGGAGTCATTCAGGTACACCAGTCTTTTCACTAATGAGTTGGAAAAACAGGCCTAGAGATTTACGGAATTTATCCAGGAGCACAGTGAACTACTGACAGATGAGATCCACATGATAGGTCTTCTGACTACTTTTCCAAAGTCCAGGGCTCTTTCCACTCTTCCACGTGGCCTGTATTCTGGGATATTTCTGCTTTCTGGGGCATCCCAGCCTTAAAGCTGCCACCTGTTTTACAGTTCTGATTTCCCCTTCTTCTCAGCTCCTCCCTCCAGGGCTCCAGACTGACTTTTGCTTTTTGTTAGGCTGCTCTAACCCTCTCAACCCTTTCCTGGAGCTAGGTTAGGAGAGGAGAGGCCTTTTTGAGGTGATGTGGGTATGGCTTGATCTCTCAAGTGTCTCCTGCATTACTCCTTAGAATGGAGGTTGTTAACAACACAAGCCAGTTTGCATTGTTTTTTCTGTATGTGGAATTTTCATGTGAGCTTTGTTTTTTGGTATTGTTTGTCATGCAGTCATGGGCTATGACTGGTTGAGACTGTCATATCAGAAGGGCTTTCCTCTAAGGAGTTTCGCCTCTAGACGCTGTGAGATACTAGAAGGTGAGATGGACAGGAATTTGAATTTGGAGTCCCTAAATCTGAGTTTGTCTCAGCCCTGCTGTTTATTAACTATTCAGTATATTATAGTAGGCAAATCATTCAATACTGGAGAACCTCAGTACCCGTTTCTCCTTTCCACCCGCCTGCCCCCCCGCCCACCCCCCCCACCCCTCCAGTCTCTTAAGGCCTAGAGATTTACGGAATTTATCCAGGAGCACAGTGAACAGAATACCTACCTCAACATCAGTGTGAGCAACAGTTGAGATAGTGGGAAAACACAAATATTATATAGTAGAGTCTGTGGAAAATATTATGAAGAGATGGTTACTTTCAACTGCTTTTAAGTGTGGTCTGGTTTACAAATACAAAAGCAGGACCTCCCAAAAGAAATTACTTTGGAATATCCTTAGTGCTTAGTGCAGAACCCAGACTCTTAATCTCAGATCAGTGGTTTTCAGCTGGGTGTGATTTTGCCCCCTGGGGATTATTTGGCAGTGTCTGGGGACACTTGGATTGTCATAGCTGGGCCATTGGTCCTGGCTTCCGTCTGCCCAGAGGTGATGCTAAATACCCTGCAGTGCATGGGCCAGCCCCACAACAAAGAAAATCCTGTCCAAAATATCAGCTGTGCTGAAGGGGAGAAACTCTGTCCAGGGTTATTTTGAGTGCATATAGTCGTAAAACTAAATGGAAATGATCTTTATGAAGATGAATCCAAGCAATATAACTCCCAAAATGTGACTTGAAATGGAAATTAATTAAAATATCAGTTCCTCAGTCAGACGAGCCACATTTCAAGTTTTTTGTAGCCACATGGAGCTGGTGGCCACCACATGGGACAGTGTAGGTGTGGGACAGGGCCCGCGTCACTGAAGTTCTGTTGGACTGCATTGACATGGAAGCACCTTTGTTTTTTTGTTTGTATGGCATGACATTTAGTAAGAGCTGCTTATTTTTATTTGGAACCATTGAGTTTTAAACTCAGACATATCCTTGTTCTCTCAGCAGGAGGCAGAAAATATGCCAGGGGTTTCATGCAGCTAAACAAAGGTGGTGGTAGGTAGTTGAAAGCAGCCTACTCAAAACCACAAATACTAGTCCGTGTGGGACAGAACAGCCCTCATATCACTAAAGCAGTGGGGAGTCTCCCTGTTTGGTTATTGAGATCATTACTAGAAATAATCACACAGCTCCTGAACTGGGAAAGTACAGGTGAGCTTAACTAAAAGGATTAAATGAAGTTGATTAGGGAAAGTATTTAAGGTTAAAGACAAGGTATGATATAGTTAAACAAAATATTGAAAATCAGGGCAAAGAAGGGCAGATCAGTTTTATAAATAAAGAAAAATCAGTGACTGTAATAAAAAAATCAGTTGACTGTTGTAGGTTTAGGAGTAAGCAGACTCTTGTGAAGGAATTTACATGAGCAGGGCAACTGGGGGTAATGGGATAAACTTTAGAAAGGTCAGGTTTTCCCCTAAAGATTAGGTTATTTAGGAAATAGTCTCCGGAGGAAAGTTTCACTACTGGAGACCGTCAGAGTAGCCTTCAGTCGATTTTCTAGGGTACATTGAAGGGAGCGATTTTGTGCTGCAGGGGTGTACTCCTGTGCTGTCTCCCCGTCTCTGTCACGCCCGTCTGCTCAGTGGGCACAAACTCTTGGAGTCTGTTTCTGGCATTTTGACTCCTCGGCGTTCTGAACGGGTGAATCACTGTGATTATGGATTGTTGATTTTGTTTTTATAATTTTTAAGTTTTCTTAAAAAACTGTTGTTAAGCTTCTTATTATGGAAAATTTTAAGCAGTTTCAAGCCTCTTCCCCACTTACTTACTTCCATTAGATGATTGAATCAGTATACCTTCAAGATGTTTCTCCAGGAGGAAGACAGAAAAACAAAACAAAACAAACAAACCTTAATATCAAAATTCAATCTGTTTAGATTTTCCTCTTGTCATCAGTGCTAACGTTTGATTGACAATGCCTAATGGAACTAATTAGGTTCTACCATGTTGCGACATTGGGCGATCCCCGAGAATGAGAAAGTGTGTTTGGGCTGTAGACGGAGACGCAGGAGGAAGGGCGGCTTCACGCTGGGAATCTTCAGGCTCCCGTCTTCGGTCACTTGTGATGGTGGTGTGGTGGTGGTGAGGTTCTTGAAGTTCAGTGATTTTCTGTGGGACACTTTGAGAAATAAGCTTGCCATGTGAGAAGTTTGCAACATTCTTCTAAATTAATATGTAGAGGCCAGGCCGTTGGTGAATTGAACTTGGCTATTAGAAATTGTTCTCTAATGAGGTCGTATTTCATACTACTTTCTGGAAAGAATCAGTGTAGTGGTAGTAAACCTCTCTAAAATGAGAAATATGGTAAATTCTTTTTGTTGGCATATTAAATAAAGCATTAGTAATCAGTGTTCTTTCATGTGTTTATTGCAAAAGTAATGTTATTTGTTTAATTCCTGACATTATTGTTCACTTTAATAAAATGGTTTCAACTTTCTGTTTTATAAATCAGCTTTATTGATGTAATAATTTACATGTAAAATTTATGCATTTAAAAAAAGATTTTATTTATTCATTTTTAGAGAGAGGGGAAGAGAAGGAGAGGTGGAGAGAAACATCAGTGTGTGGTTGCCTCTCGCATGCTGCGCATTGAGGACCTGGCCTGCAACCCAGTCATGTGCCCTGACTGGGAATCGAACTGGTGACCCTTTGGTTCACAACCTGTGCTCGCTCAGCCCACTGAGCCACACCAGCCAGGACTAAATTTACTCATTTTAAGTGTACAGTTTGATGGATTTTTGACACATGCATACAAAATTTGTGTACCCACCACCACAATTAAGATAGAGAACGTTTTCACCCCAAAAGTATTTTTTGTGTGTGTGACAGCACACTTGCTGTGACGTGAGAAGTGGAAGACAATGGGTTTTGTAAGCCTTAAGAAAAAGCCAATTTTGAGATTAGGAAATTTAATTAATTTGATGAGAAAGTCAACAGAGATGATATGGTAGGGTTATTTTAATGTCTAGATGATGAAAACAGGGTTATATACACACGTAGATATAAAAATATATATACAAGGCTCTGGCAGGGAGGGATACTGGGTTTGTGCAGTTCATCATCTGCGTTCTTGTGGCGGAGGAGTGGCTTTGTCTCCCATCCAGAGGAGTTTGAACTGGTCCGGCTATAGCTCTGTGTCATCATCTGCATATGGAAACCCCACTTGGTCTTCAAAGGAAGTATTGATCAAGTGACTTTTCTGAAATTGCATGTAAATGTAGTTTGAACATTCGTTCTGTTCTTAGTATGCTTAGATTTCTGGTGGTGTTTAAACTGAAGTCTCTAGAAACCCCTTGATGTTTTCCTTAAGTGGTTGCTTTTTCTGCCTATCAGGGGTTGTGACTGTTCTCTATAGCTAGGAAATAATGAAGGGGAGGGACTACTTCTGTGCTTTGGACAGTGTGACCTTTAGTTTTTGTGGTGGTTCTTTGGGGAGGTACAGGAACTACTTTTTCTTTGCTCCTTCCAGTTGCCAGCAGGGGTGAGAACAGATTCCTCCACTGCTGAGGGGATGCAGAACCAGGATGCGTGTCTTCTGTAAGGGAGGTTGGCCGCCCGTGGTCTGCAAGTCGGAGATGACACGGGGGCTGCGTTGGTTGGCAGCTTCTCAACTTTCTGCCCCTCCTGCGAGCAGAGAGCTCCTGCAAGATACGTGCAACATGCACAGCCAGAGACGGGGTCCAGTGTGAGGGAGCAGCCAGCCCGGAACGTCCCAGAACGTGCCTGGTGTCACGGAACCATGGAGGGGGTGGCTGGTCCTTTGCTTTTCTTTCCCGGGGCCTCTTGACTCCTCAGAAGACTCTCTGGGAACATAAAAAGCCTTTTCAGTTGACACGAAGATTTAACGTAGTAGATTCTAGGACATTCTTGAGGGGTAATAGCATTGCTTTTGGGTATGATATGTTCAAACCTTTTTTTGAATGGAATGTTGAAGATTTTTAAGAGTGATCTAACCTAACCAAATTGTAGTAAAAACATTTATTGTGGTGGATTTTCCTGACTAAGAGTTTCTTTTGTTCAAAGTAGTGCTTCTCATAGTGTCTAAGCGGACCACTGTCATCACGGGCTGAGGAACTTGAGGACCACCATATATAAGGCTCTTGCTCCCCCCCCCCCCATTTCTTTGTTTCAAATACAGTGAGGGCAGCAGATAGGGTCCAGCTGGGGAGCTCCTTATGGCTCCAGCTGTCGCATCTGTGCCCCCACCGCCGCCCCCCCCCCTCCGCTGTGGGTTCCTTGGCCGNTGCCCCCACCGCCGCCCCCCCCCCCCCCCTGTGGGTTCCTTGGCCGTCTGTCTTTGAGAATACGGTATTTTCCTGCCCTCTGAGGCTAGAGTAATCTGTTTTTGTTTGCTTTTTTGTTTTCACAAATGACATTTTGAAAGTTTGAGTTAAGTTACAAATAGTAGGTCCTCCCTGGAACTCTGAGACATGGGGAGCACGGCTTTGTAAGGACGGGTGTCCGTGCTCTGAGGGCCGTGGTCTAACTGGGGGCGAAGCCGGCTGCCGACCAGCAGCCCACCGGGGCGCTGAGAGTCCGCCCGGGTAAGTATTGGGTAAATATTTGCCCTGTGTTGCCGGCCGGCCTGCAGCTATGAGAGCAGTAGCGTTGGTCAACTGCCCTTGGGCAGGGAGTGTGTGCGCTCCATCCAGCACTGGGCCAGGCCCGGTTCTCCGCCAGCACTTCCTGGAACTTGGGGTTGGGAGGAAGCGGGCACCTCTCGGGGTGTGGGGAAGAGGGACTGAGAGGTGAGTGGGCCCGGGGGGCAGATCGGGTGGGCGTACTGTGTACTCTCATCTCACTGTCACTTCACAGCAGTTTCAGACTCACAGGAAGCTACCAAAGCAACGTAGAGAGGTCCCTGGTCCCCGGAGCCAGCTTCCCCTGATGATGACATCTTGATTGAGCCAAGTGCTTTTCACATCCTGGTCAAAGTCCTGGAGGTGGAAAGGAACATTTTTCTCATAGGCTTTTTTGAAAATTATTTATTTCTCTGCTAAGGTAACATAGATTAGAAGACAGATTTAAAGAAGACTTGTCATCCTGAGATGGTTTTAGGTTGATGGAATATATTCTAGGCAGTGATTTTTTGGTCATTCTCTCTTCGAAATGATGGTAAATGAAATATAAATGGGAGGAAACTGGTTGGGGACTTGCTCTTTTTCTACCTGACACTAATTGGCCGTGTGACCCTGAGTAAAGGATGTGCTCTCATTTGGGAAGTGTGAGAGTTGGGCCGGAGCATTTAGGTTTTTCCCACACCAGTTTCTGTGCTCTTAGTGTTGTGGCAGGGAAAGGGTTTTGTATTGCGGAATGGCTCGGGGGGGAAAGAGCTGAGTCGGTGGTTCATTCTTTTACTTAAATTTTGTTGATGAGTGGAAAACTAAACTAGGGTAGTGAGGAAATAAATTTTACTCTTTCGTTCAATTCAGAGTATTTTGCCAACTAAAGTATATAATTGGGGTACAGAGATGATGACCATTGTTTTGTGGGGCTTTTAGTTTAACGAGATGGACATACAAGTAAGAATTAAGTGTGAATAGATCATGTAAGTCACGGGGAAGGAGGGTCTGCTGATTAAACCCGGTGCTTATGAAGGGCTTTGCCGACAAGGTGTCATGGTGTTGGGACTGGTTCATTATCCTCCATTCTCTTGAGCCTAATGAATTCTCATCTGTGGGATTGCAGATAATGTTCATCAGAGGTGCCTGCGTTGGGTACTGATAATGAGAGCCCCGAAGTCTTGGGCTGTGTGAGAACAGCTTACATACAGTGAATGGGTTTTTGTTCCCAACCCAGTGAGTGGGTTTGGTGTTTGTAAAAGCAAATAAATTTGCATTTTATTTGCCAAAGATACTGTCTAGGGATAAAAAGACAAGAAGATAATTGCGCCATCAGGATGTGAAAACAGGTTGCTTCACCCTTAAGCTTGGACTGTGAGGATTGGCAAGGAGGGGAGATGGCGTGCGTGGAGAGTTTATGTGGGGTCTGCCCCTTTCTGTCCCTCAGTGTGCAGGCTGGGACTGTGACCCTGAGGCCACCTTGAATACTGCCAGGAGAACAGTTAAATACGAGACCGAGTGCCCTCTGACTCTTCCATTGTTATCTTTGTTTAAAATACTTACACATTCATCTAATGTACTTGCACTAAATATTTGATGATTATGGTTATGGATACTCATGTGATAGAACTGTTTTAATGGATTTAGAATTTCATACTAGATTTAAGACCTCAAGGTGAGATGAAATAGTGATAAAATACATTTCTGAATTTTGATGTATCTGATTAATTTTTCAAATTTTGTGATACATTTTTACTTGTATTCAGGTTTGCTTCATGTTATAGACATTCATTATTAAGTATTACAATTCTTACAGAGTTTCAGAGTGTTACTGTGTATCTAAAAGATTTTGTGGACTACAGATAGGTCCTGATGGGGAGAGATCTTTGGAAAGACACTGGGTTTGGAGTTAGGAGGCTTGGTCTTTGTGTCTTGGGCACGTCATTGCCTAAGATGAGTCACTGCATGCATCCGATGTCAGAAAGTTCATTTCTGCTTTGGATCCGTGTGGCCTGTGGGCCTCTAGATACTCTTGGATGAGTTATAGTTGATGCATGTTGGTTAGCTTTGCCATTTAAAGATGTGATTTTTTGTTTCCTACTTCAAACATGCTTTCTCCTGCTTCTCTACCCTTTGTACGTGTTCCAAAGGGTGTTTAGAATTGTGGATATTCTGAACTCCACCTGTTTGTTTAACTGGAGGGAAGCTCTTAAAAACCAGCCCAGCTATTCTCCCCCCACCCCCCGTCCCCAAATTACTAGGGCTGATGTATTTGACATGAATGAATTTAACACAATTACATTATCTTTTAATTATACTTTCCATATAAATTTAATGGGGGAAGTTTCCATATGTCAGAAGCTCATTGGAAATAATGTGTGATGAAGCCAAAGCACATTGACCTACTGGGGTGGGAGTGTTTGCTCACCTGGGACTGTTGGTGGGTTGAGACTGTTCTCTTTTGTGAGGCTGTTTAGGAAGGAGGTCCTGGTGCTGTCAAGTGCCCGTGGGAATTGAATGTCTGTTTTTCAGGATACCTGTTGCTGTTTTGTTATGTGAGGCTGTGATGACTGGTACTGTCCTTTGACTTGAGCAGACTGCAGGTCTACTTGACTTTGCCGAGTAGGAAATAATACTTGAAATGTTCAAAATTTTACACCAAGGATGATTTTAGGATTTTTGATGTTTTATAGCTGAGGAATGTGAGGGCTGGAGTGCCCAAGATGATTAGTTACATGACAAATACTAGACTCTGCATTAACTCAGCTTTATTGCTTTTCCTTTTATTTTTGGAGTGGGCAATGGAAAGTTACCTGTTTTTCTGACATATACATATATTAATATATACATGCATTTAAATGTTAATATGGAAACACTGCAAGTGTAAATGTGCCATTAAAATGTCTGATGTAATTCAGTAAATTTGGGGGGGCTTCTGCTACATGTCAGTTCCCGTCTTGAGTGTATGGCTGTGGAGCTCATTCTGTGGGAAAGAGGGGCTGGTACAGGGCAGTATGGTGCGTGCAGTGAAAGAGGGAGTTCCAGATTCTTTACCAGAGGCACGTACGGAGAAAGAAGGCTTACTGGAAGAAGGGATGTTTAGAAGGGTCAGGATTCTGACCTTGAGGGAGGCTGAGGGGCCAGTGGGGGATCGGCGTGGTGCAGGGCAAGCTGTTGAGGGCTGGAAGAGCTTTCTAGGCAGAAGGAACAGTGTGTGTTGCAGACCCTAAATTGGGGGAGTACAGTGCATTTGGAAGAGCTTAAGCCCAGAATGCTTCGAGGGATGAGTACATAGGGTTTCAAATCAGCTGAAAGGTTTTCTTGTTTTTTTTTTTGGTTTGGCTTTTTGTTTTTGTTTTTGTTAGAAAAAGATACCCTGTTAACTATTGGGTTGGCCACAAAGTCTGTTAGGTTTTTCTGTACGATGGCTCTAGTAGCACTTAGTTGTCTTTAACTTCATTCAAAAAATTTTTGTTTGATTGCATTGTGACAGCTGTCATGTCAATGTGCATTTAAAAAAACATCAAAATTGGTGAATTTTTGTGCAGCCATTTTAATATTGAAGGTGGGAGAAAATACACAACATTTTTGGCATATTATGCTTTATTACTTCAAGAAGGGTAAAAATGTACTGAGATGCAAACAAAGATTTGTGTAGTGTATGGAGAAGATACCGTGACTGATAGAACATGTCAAAAGTTTGCAGATGTTCTTGGTATTATTTACATTGGCCAAATAATTCTTTGCTGTGGGGCGGTCTTGAGCCCTGATAAATGTTTTAGCAACCTCTACCCACTAGAAGCCAATAATACGAGAGAGCTGACATACTCAAAATATCCAAATCATTGGTTTTGGTGAAAGTGAAATATATATCTTTTATTTTACAGAAAAAATGTAATAGACTTTTTGGCCAACCCAATATGGTCAATAGTGAGCTTTGTGTTTTCATGATAATACAAATCTGAGGTGCTAGGTCATATATTGGCTGTGACTGGTTAATTGGAGGGTTAGACTTAGAGTAACTGAACCAGCGCAGTAAAGGGTGTGAATTCCATTCCAGTTTATGCCAGTTGCCTGATTTCAAGACCACAAACAGCATCCTTCCCCTCTGTCCAGCCAGCTTGTTGGTATTTGCTGTTATCATTAATGAGGACGAACAAGCTTGAGGGGATTGTTTGGAGCACAAGCCTCCGTGCTGTTGGGAGGACGCGGCAAATCCTGGAGATGAGTCAGTAGCGCACTGAGATGAAACTGTGGACGTTAAAGACAAAACTTTCATGAGAAGTGCTGAAAATGAGAATGAACTTGTCTCTGGGTTATGAGTAATTACTTTTGATGTCTCTTAATTTATATTAGTGTTTTACATACTTCCATATGAGCATGTATTACTTTAATAATGGAAAAAGAATAATCCCTTGTAAAGTGTTTTAGTTTAGTTAGTGATCTACCTAAAATAATAACATGAAAAGCATTTAATAAAGGATACAAATTTAATTTTATTAAAATTTATGGTCTCTAGAAACTTCTTAGAGGAAATATAATTCTTTGACTAAAACTGAGGGGTGATTCTATAAATAGATCACTGTATTTTACCATGTATAACACACACCCACACTTTCGTGCACAGCGTACAAGGGATTTTCATGCCTGTGTAGAACGTGCACCCTTATTTTTCTCTGAAAAATTTCGGCAAAAAAGTGTGCATTATACACGGCAAAGTATGATATTATTTTAAAAATGTTATTTTGAGCTTTGACACTGAACAGAGCCCATTAAGAACAGATACAGGCATCATTTCTGACTTGAGCTTGCAGAATATTTATTCATAGCCCTGCCGAGAAGGACGGGTGTGTAGTGAAAGCCTTTTGGATTTTGGACCAGTATGTATCGTTTCCATTTTACAGCAAGTTCATCCAGGGAAAGAGAGCTTGTAAAAAACACTTCTTTCCCCTAATTGATTGACCAGAATTTTTTTCTTAACTTAAATATAAGTGAACATCCTCAGAAAGTGTTTTAAAAAATTTTATTCATTCATCGTTAGTCAATACACTTATTGAGGGCTTGTTCGGGCTACTTACGGGCAAAAATTGCAGCCCTGTGGAGCTTACATTCTAGTGACGTGCTTTTTACGTGTTACTAATTATGAGGTACTTCCCCTGACATTGGTGGTGGGTGACATCCGTATGTTACATCTGTTTGAAATGTGTTCTTATTAAAATGTGATTAGTTAGAAATGATGGGAAAGCCCACTGAAGTAACTGTTTTTTGTAATATCCTTGGATAGTTTAAGTCATTGTCCTGCACGGCAGGGCTGATCTTTAAACTTGCCCTTCCTTCAGTTGGAGCCTGTGAGTGCCCTTGGGAGAGCTGAGGGCTGACCTCTTCGTCAGATGAGCTCACTGTGGTCTTTGCAGACCTGATGGATGTTCGTATGCCTTTTTATTAAATTACTTTGAACTTCAAAAATAAGCAGAATAAAGTGTTTTATTAAAAATTAGTTCTTACAACTATAGTCCAACCTTTGGAATAAGGAGTGAATCAAGTTGGATGGAATTTAAACAGTGGTTTGGCATATGCTGTTCCAATGACATGGGAAGGTATCGCAGCATAACCTCGCTCCCCTCTTTATTTCAGTGGGAGGCCTCCTTAAATGGTTGACCTTCACTCTGTGTGTGTGTATTTTGGACGAAGTGGGTTTTTTCCCTTTAGTATTCTATTGTAAACATTTTCAGATATGCATAATAATTGAAAAAATGAACAATGACTATTTGGTTATCTGCCTTCTAGGTTCAGTAATCGTTAACACTTGTCAAATTTTCAAAATACACATTTTTAGGTAAATAATTTTGTTGAACTATTTGGAAGTGGCAGTCATTATGCTTAATTTTTAAATGTTTGAATTAATTAATTTTACAATGTTTTAGAATTTATAATGTGGTCCTTCTGTATAACTGCCATCCTACTATCACATCTTAGAGAATTGGCAAGGAGGATTCCTCTATACCATCCAGTAGCCAGTGATGTCCTCATTTTTCTCCCCTTACCCTCACAATGTCTGTATGTAGCAGTAGCTGGGTTTTTTCAACCAGAATACGGTCAGGGTCCATACATTGCATTTGGCTTCTCTTGAATTTTGTCATGGAATCATTTTCATCAAAATATTTGCAGTTTTTCCAAAGGCCACACTTAATTATTGAAATACTAAAATTATTGTATTTTGAAGCACAGTTGTCCTTGTTTTAAATTTTCATGAACCTTCACTTGTCCTTTGTATACAGTTTATTTTGCACTGGATTACATCTTATTGTCAGATAACATCCTGTGATAGGCAACAGCTTCACGTCAGAAGACGTGGAAGTGATAGGCCAGGCTGCGCCCTTGGTAAACGTGCAGGGATGTTTGGAGACCATTTTAATCAGAAATCAGTGGCTTATGAAGGATTTGGCCTTGTTAGCTTTTGTGACCTTATGCAGCCTCCTGAGTGCAGGGGTGGGGAAAGGAGAACACAGTTCAGTGTGTGTTACCGAGGTGAGTGTCAGCCTGTCAGTGTCACACTAGTTACTGTCCTGGGGTGTGTACAAAACGTGGGGCTTTTGGGTTTTGTTTACATAAAGATTGGCTTTTATGTTGAGCATAGGTTTACTGTTCAGATGAGCCTAAGGCTAAATAGATTGGCAAATAAGATAGGTGAAATGTTTAAGGAAGTCCACAGGTGTAGGAAATACAAAATTTGGGGTTTTTAACTTGGTATGGCTAAAGGAAACAGGTAAGGAAGATATCAAAGACAAAGCATGGGTAAGGCTTTGTTCGTATACTGGTAGAACTAGGGCCAAAGAAAATGTTGAGATTTTCTTTGGTCATTTTTTTTTTTTTTGCTGTGTAATAAACCTCTCTGAACCTCATGTGAAACAACATTATTATTATTTCTGGGCATTGACAATACTCGGCTAGGTGGTTCTGACTCTAGGAGTTTTTTCCTGTAGTCGCAGTCAGATGGCAGCTCGAGTCTGAGGAAGACTCACACAGTGGTCCCGCAGGCGTCCCTCCCTTGGTGTGTGCCGTCCCTGTGTGCGGTCCCTGCTTGCAGAGCGGAGGCTTCCAGGTCCCAGCCCTCTGATGTGTCAGTTCTGAGTTTCAAAGGCGTGTGTCCCAAGAAAGCCTCCAGCTGGAGTGCCTTTTTATGACATAGAAGTCATGCAGAGTCACTCTGCCTCATTCTTTTCTCAAGCAAGTCATAGGCCCATTCAAGGAGCATAATTAGACTCCACCTCTTGATGGGAGGAGTGTCAAAGAATTTATAGATTTTTTAAAAAATATGATGAACGCAAAGTATAATTATTCAGAAGGAGATTTGGGTACCATGAGAGTATTAGGAAAGATTACTATCATGTATTTGATAAAAAACAAGATGACGTTTTTATGTAAAAGACGGCATTGGGCATTATGCATTTTGTAGACGTAGTAACTGTTAATGAACACGGTACTTCCAGGCAGAAGTACTGAATGTGCTCAACAACTTGACATCACGGAGGCATTCAACATCCCAGGTTAGGATCACAGGGAAGTCGATGTAAATGTGTGTCTTTGACGTCACTGGTGCTACTCCATAGTCAGGTGGTTGATTGGGTACATTATTTGGGAAATGTGAGGCGTTGGATGTGCTCTGAAAGGGGCCACTTCTTCACTATGATTGTGCTCAGATGCAGGGTGTATCTCACTGTGAAACAGTTTTCTTTGGCCAAGAACTGCTCAGCTTCATCCTCCACAGGATTGATCAACTTTAGCACTGAATGTTTCCTGTGTGCAGAGACACACATGCCTTGATGTGACTGGGTTTTGCTGCTGAGTTAACTCGTTTTAATGACCATTTGTATGCCTGCTCTGTGCCAGGCATTGCACTAGCTACATAGAAACCTTACAGTCAGTCACAAGAAACCTTACAGTCAATTCCCAAAGGGCAGTTACAAAAATCTGCTGGGCAGGGTCACTGAAATAAATGTGTAGCTTACCAGTATGATTACTATGAAGACTGCATATAAAATTTGTTAGAAATAGGCTTTATTTCATACCTTTGCCTAAGTGGTATTCTGGCATTATTTGTGGTCAGTTTTAAAGGGATATTAGTCATGTGACGTTTTTCTTGCTGTGTTGCCTTTTTTATTAAATGCAATATGTGAGGTTGAAGCATCTTTTGTGCCTATGTGAAAAAGAAAGACCCTGTATTTATTTTGTATGTACAGTATTTTTTGTTGTTTTGTCTGTTTCTGATGAAGGAGTCCTGTTGTCTTCATTCTACAGTGAAGATGTGGCGCTGGCCTGTTTCTAGGGCCCTTCCCAGGGCTGACAGTCTTCAGTGGGGAAAGTGGGTGGAGCTCACGGACGGTAGGAGGTGCCAGTGAGGTGTCGGTGATTGTTGAGGCACATTTCAGGCTTTCAGAAAGCCAAGATTGAAGGCAGTGGCTTACAAGAGACTGCTTATTATATCAGAGAGAAACTTACTCAAGCTGAGAGAAATTTTTAGTGACTCCTTTCTATATTTAGAGATAGTAAAAAGCCCAGTGGAGTAAAAAGCCCAGTGGAGCACCAGTTTTAAAATTGACATAAAAGTTTTTTTATGTGACTGTATTTAAAAAAAACAAGTTACAATAAGTTTTTTATGGAGACCTATCTTTGGAGATTGAAGGATGTAGCTTTTTGGATTTGAATTATGTGATGTTTAGAGGCTGATCACGTAACCCTCATTTTAAACATGATTTTTAGTGTTGTTACTTTTTACTGTATAAGAAGCACTGTTTTTCAAGTATCTCTTTTATCATCCTGGCAGTATCGTTGGGGAGAAAATTTGAGTTGGAGGAGACCGAGCGTGGTTCCCAGGCTGCACAGCTCTGAGTAGTAGGTCTCCCAGCCCCGGCCTTTAGTTATTAAGTCACACAGTAGGCTCTGCTGCCGAGGCTTGTGGGCACTTTCTTTGAATTGCAGTTTTAAATATTTGTAGATAAAAACAAAACATCATGGAAAAGGACTATGTTCTAGCCTTTAAAAGCAGCACATTAACTATCTTGTGCCTACACAAACACGTTTTTTAAATTGCTTTACAATATTGGTCTGGTTGCAGAGGGCAGAATCATCATCGTGTGTCTTTTCCCTCCTGCCTGGGGTTTGAGGGAAGAGAGCAGATCATGTATAAAGTGATAAACAGTCTCCTTGTTCAGTTGAGTGTGGAAGCTGGGAGCATTGCTCATTTCTGATGCCAGTATGCCGGTACCTGTTTATTAAGGTCTGGCTAGACATTTTTTAAAAAAGATTTTATTTATTTATCTTTAGAGGGAAAGGGAAGGAGATAAGGAGAGAAATACCAATGTATGGTTGCCTCTCATGAGTCCCCTGCTGGGAACTGGCCTGCAACCCAGGCATGTGCCCTGACAGGGAATCGAACTGCGATTGTGTGGTTCGCAGGCCCTCGCTCAATCCACTGAGCTACACCAGCCAGGGCAGGTCTGGCTAGACATTTCATTCCAACGTGCCCAGGTGTCTGATGGTAGGCTGGGGACACTTTAGAATCATTACTGCAACAACACTGAAGTGTTTCTGTCTGTTACTTGTTTGGGTGAGGAAAGTGGCGAACAGTTGATCTCTGGTGTTGTATAATACTCTAGTATATTTAGGCAATCTATGCAGTATGCGTAATGTGCAAAAAATAAGTCACAGGCCACATCATTGAGATGTATACTGTGTAGATGGGGAAAAAATAGAGATGTGAAAAGTGGACTAGCAGTATCGGTGACAACAGTTCAAAGCAGTAATTGATTAACTGCAAAATTGAGTAGGATCAGAGTTCTGGGTGAGCTCAAAAGAGGAAGTGCCCACTGAGCTGTAGTACCCTGCTTGTACTTTCTGTAGATAGCTGGTAAGTACCTTGGGTAGATAGAGGTAATTCTAAATGTAATTTAGAGAAGTTGAGATACAGATGCCGTGGCTTCACATGGTTTTTCTGGTACAAATGACCTAAGAAGTACAGTTTTATCTATGAACTTGAGTTATGTCCAGTTGATACTTTGTGTTAATTATGAGATCTACTTAAAATTTCAGTGCTTGTTTTTTAATAGGGTGTGATGGCAGGTATTTGCTGTCTTTATCCAAAGTGATACACCCATCCGTAATGGTTCTGCATCCCCAAATTCCTTTTTCACCCGTTCCCATGTAGCATTCCTTTTCTTTCACTCATGTGGATGTGGTGATGACAGACAATAATAGCAGGAGCAGCTAACTTTTTGTACCAGGCTCTGTATTAGGCATATTATGTGCTGTAATTCCCTGTTGATTCAAATGTGTAAGTAAACTTTGCTACAATAGAAGTGAGTGTATTCAAATTATTTCTTGGATGTGTTGAGGGACTCAGCAACCCTTTCTGGTGTAGTTTAGATCAAAACTCTTTAGTTCAAAGGTCAGGCTTTTGCTGTGGTTAGAATTTTTCTGGTTTGTCTACTTCATAGACTCTGGTCAAGCCACTGACTTGAGAAACTGGTGAAGCAATAGGGTCAAGGTGCTTTAGACTTACTGGGTTCAGGAAGAGCTCGCAAGGAACCACTTTAGGTTTTTAAAGAGGGTTGTGTCCCTAGGGCATCTTTAGTTTTGTTTGTTTGATTTTGGTCTCTGTTGTGTTCTTGGTCTTCTACTTTACTCTAAGCTGTTGGCTTTGTGCATGTATAGTTGATGTTTAGAATACTTAAAGGCATTTAAAGTTGTATGCATGTTCTAAACACAAAATAGTACTTCTACTTTTCTATCACTTTTGTACGTAAGACTGCGGGCACTTCTTTGACATGGGACAGATGAGTCTGTGGTTTCTGTATTCAGAAAGGCAGGAGGGTGGGAAATTTTTGGTTTTTGTTTCTATCTCAGTTAACCGTTCTGCTGATAGCTTAAGGAATTTCGGGTCTAGTTTTATAGTTTTCAAAGTGTTTTAAAATCTTGTTTCTACTTTGATATTATGTGCCATTTTGTTGCTTTATTTAGCTGAAAGCAAATTTGCTTTTTGTGTGTGCATTGTTGTTTCAGGATTATAATTTCTGATTGGGAATAATTTTTCCCCAAAATGGTAACCTCCAGTATTTCTTTTGAGGATCAATGTCATTTTGACTCCTGATCCTTTCTGTGTGACCTTCCCCCACCCCAAAAGTTTTTGGGTCTTAACTTGAATACCTGGTGCTTAGACATATCATGTTGAAGTGCCTTGATGGTAGGGCCTTTTCTTGTTTTTGTATTTTTGGCCCCAGATACCTGCTAGGTCCCTTTAGTCTAGAAGCTCGAATTGTTCAGTTCCAGGAAATTTTGTGTGTTATTTCTTTTAATACTGTTTTTTCTCCCACTCATTTTCTCTGTCTTCTTTTGGAACTCCTGGTATTTTTTAAAATCAATTTATTTTTTTATTGACTTTAGAGAAGGAGGAGAGAGATTTGTTGTTCCACTTATGCATGTATTCATTGGTTACTTGTATGTGTCCTGACTGGGGATTGAACCCACAATCTTGGCAAATCAGGACAGTGCTCTCACCAAATGAGCTACCTGGCCAAGGTCACAGCTCCTGGTATTTGGATGTTTGATGCCTCCATTGCTACCATGATTTCCTCATCTTTCTCTATTTTACATTGCTTTGCCAATTTGTTTTACATGAGGTTGAACTTTTTTCTCTCTCTCTCTCCCTATTGGACAAGTTTCCCCAGAGTGCAATCCTGAAGTTAGGTGTGGCTGCAAGCATTCTGGGTTGGGGATCGGCCTACTTCTCATTTCAGTAAATAGCTTTCATATCTTCCAGTGTGCCCATCCCTTTGTAGCTAGGTGTCCCCAGGCACTTATTCTGGTGGGATTTCTGTAAATTGGGAACAGTTCTGCCTATAGGGTGGGAATGCAACTGCTCTCCGGGCAAACTTCCAACAGGCTTCCTGTTTGGGGTTACCCTCAGACTTCAGAAGCACCTGGTGTCTTCAGTTCTAGGAACAGGTCTGTTCGTAGTTGATTCCCCTCCTGCAGATTTTAGACTTCACTTTCTCTTGTCAGGTTATTTGCTGCTTCTCTGTCTGCTTTCTAGCTTCCAAAATTTTTTGATCTCTTGCTTGAATGCTCCAGCCTTCTCCTTGCCCTTATAACTTTAAAATTCATTTGTTGTCCTTTTAGTGGGGTCGTAGGAAGTAGTGGAGATAAACACTTGCTTAATGAGAAGTCCTGTACAAGAAAATGGTTCTTTTTTGCTCTAAACGGACTAATTCTCCTACCCAGTGTTTTAGTTTGCTGCAGCTCTTGTGGATGACTGTCTTCTCACTTGGACCAGAGCAGAGAGAGAGGAGGCAAGCTCTCTCCTGTCTCGTATATGGGCTTCAATGCCATTATGAGGGCTCCACGCTCAAGATGTAACTACCTCCCCAAAGGCCCCCTCTTCAAATACCATCACAACATACGAGTGGGGTGAGGGAGCACATTCAGCCCATAACACCCAGCATAATTTTTGTGTGATTCTCTCTTTAGCTTGTATATACTTTTTCTTTAATCTCTAGTCCTGTATCTGATTCTTGTCCATGGCCCTGTTTGCTCTCAGAAGAGGTTCGAAGCTTGCTCTAGGGCTTCACAGTAACTCTACACTTTCCTCTTGAAGGTGAGCATCCACAGAGTGCAGATTTAGTAACTTTTCAAAGTGTACTCAAGACTGACTTGGCATTTTAATTTTGCGTGACCTCCACTGGTCTTCAGGCATGAAAAATGTTCTTCAAAACTCAAAGTAATCAAGGTTTGTGTTTTACTATTTGGAAACGTGTTCTTCCTTATTTTCTTCTATATCTGGTGAGGGGCCAGAAGAAAGGTTTCCTTTTACTTTGTGTGCCCATTCATTAAGGTTCTCTTCAGAGCATTGACGTGCTTCTGTTCAGCTTTCATTGTGTACGATTTTGTGTCCGGAGCAGGCAGCAAAGTGGAAGGGTTGTTTTGTTAGGTCTGTGTCCCTTATGTCTGCTGTCCTGTTAATGAATCTGTGTCTGAAGTACACGGATCTTTCCTTTTTTTAAAAAATTCCACAAAGGTCATTATTTGATCACCGGAAAGTGGTATGTTGTTTGTCACTATCATTTCTTATTCCATTGTTTTGACTTGGGCTGATGTTGCACTACCCACTGTTTAGATGACTTGTAAGAAAAAGGAAATAATTAAATCTTAGAATTATCTTCTTGGCTTCCCGAAGTGTTTTGGAGAATTTTAACTTATTTAGTTATGTAAGAGCTCAATATTTTTTAGTTCAATAGATACACCCTCAAAAATATTTTCACTTGAAAAAGCCCCTTTTCCCGAGACGGTGCGTTCCAGTGGCCGTCAAGGCCCACTCCCCACCTCCGACCCTCCTGGAGCCCTGGTCCTCATGAAATCCTGTAACCCAAAAAGGAAGCGGTTCTGACTTCTCTTAAAGGTCATTTTTGCTTTTAGCACTCGTCTTGGCACCTGCTTTACTATTTTATGTTTTGCCTTTCAATGTATATATTTTGTTTTTACAAGTTGGATTGTAAATCACCAAAAAAATAAAATGTATGGATTGACTCAGTGTTTCTCAACTTGACTTTTTCCCCTCAGGCTTCCCAAATGGTAGCGCAAACTGCAAACTGTCTTCTGTAGCTGCCTCTGGGTTAGGGGCAGTGTCTCCCCAGGGTGTTTTATAGTTCAGTTTACTTCCTGTAATACTTTGCAGCCAGGCTGCATTCAGGAAGTACTTGTTGATTGAACTGGAGCCGGGGCAGGTGTGCAGAGCGGCCTGGAGAGTTCGTCTGGCACGCTCCCTCCCACCTCTTAATTGAGTAATTGCAGGTAAATAAGTCACTTAACCTCTGTAGTCTTCTGTTTTCTCAAATGGAAAACAAGGAGACTATTATATCAAGGACTCCATAGTAAATTTAAAAACTCTGTACGTGTTTGTTTTCCTGAGATCGAAAATGTTAAGATGTATCAAATTAAGTACAGTTCTGCGTCGGTGCCACAGAGATTCTTTTATTGTAGATTGTCTTTCCTGCTTTTTCAGTGTTAGAGTAATCTTTTCCTTTTATGAAATATTGGTAATAATAGTGGGTTGTTTTCTAAATCTTACTTGGCAAAGCAAAAAGTTGGCAACCTGATGTTTGTCCTTACAATTTAAAGGAAATTCTGTTAATCTGATAAATCCAGATAACATACTTTGTAGTATTAAAAGGGGTGTTACTGCATGCCCAGTTTGGGGACAGTTTTTCTACACATATATTAGATAAAGCTTATTAATGTGCTTTTTCAAAGTTTCTGTCTTTATTAGTATTTTGTCTGCTTGACCTATCAGTTTCTGGTAGAAGTATGTTAAATTTCTCACTGGAGTTGACAGTTTCCCAAATGATCAATTTTTAGTAGGTGTATTTTTGAGGTTATGGTATTAGGAATGTTCACAGTCATGTATTTTAAATGTTCTTGTTGTATTATTCCTTCCTGTTGTTCTCCAGCATCTCTTTATCTCTATTAATACTTTGTTTTCCTTCATTTTGATGATTTTTGACTTTTAATATGTGAGATGAGCCACTTGAATCAGTGTATTTCTACTGTCTGAATTTCATATTTTCTAATTTTTTACTGCTTTTTAAAAATCCATTAGATCCTTAGTTTTTTGCGTTCTTTTCCCTTTCCTCTTTTGGTTTGTAAACCGTAGATTGCTCCCGAAATTCTCAGCTACAGTGTTTAACAAAACTGGGGAGGGGCCACTTCCAGGAGGAACCTGGCTGTGGTGTGCAGTCTCTCACTGGGGAACATTTTCAGCCCATTTTCCTTCTGCGGAGAATGCTTATCTTCTCTTTGATCTTAGCTGTGTGTGTGTCTCCCCCTTTCCCTCTCTCCATCTGTCTTTTATAGACTGTGTGTTTAGACTATAGCTGTGTTTAGACTCCGGAGTGAACTCACTGCACTATCTCTACTTCAACCATTGTCTCACCCGCTGGTTTGCATAACTGTACACAATATTCAGTAAATGCTTGTTACTTGATAACTAACTTACACATTTTGTTCCTTCTGTTTGTTTTAGTTTTACCCACTTTTTCCAACTCTGGTTGGAAAGGAGAGAAAATGGAAGGACTAGGACCACTCAGAGCTCCGGAGGGGCCTCTTCCCTGGCTTCCACGTCAGACGAGGTGTTAGGAGAAGAAAGGAGGAGCAGAAACTTAGTCTGGTTCAGAGCAACTGTAGAGGCCTAGAGTGGATCTGCACGATTTAGTAGTAGTGTTCTTACTTAGGCTGGCCTCGTTTTAGGTTTGTTAATTGTTTTGTTCTGTAAACAGTAAAGTGCATAATACAGATGCTATTCATTTTTTGTGGGAAACAGCAGGGCTCCCTGTATGTTGTAGCTGTGATGATGGTGACAGTTTTGCAAACATTCCTATTTGAACCTGATTATTGCTAGGACAGGTCTTAGACAGTCTTTGATTAGTCTAGCTTCATGCTAATGAAGATGCCCAGTAAAGTCTGCTTCTACTGTTGAAGGAAAAATGATATTGGAGTGTACTGCTGTCTCCTTCAAGTAGATGATTTTGAAGTCAAAGCTCTTTGATTTTTCGTTTAAAGGAATAAAAGTGCCTGTGGCCATATTATCTGGATTTAAAAAATTATCTGCTCAAGATAGTCTTGCTTTTTTTTTAACAACATAATTTTTTTATCAGTATAATTTTAGGCAGAGCAGGATTGTTTATGCTGTTTTATTTTTATTTTTCAAGTTGATGAGTAAGAAAGTTGGGAAATCACTTTTATTAGATAAATAGAAAAGACAGAAAAGGCGTTTTGTCTTTCTTGAGCTCTAGGTTTTGGAGAGGTTTTCTCTGGGCCGGGTACTCCCCAGGCTTCTGGGGCAGAGATAAGTGAGATGTGGTCTTTACCTCAGGGAGCCGGATGTCAAACCCATGTCCTGGCTCCTTATTGGAAAGAATGGCCTGAACTGTGTTTCATGTTTAATTTTGGGAACATAAGCTTAAGCATAGTTAAACATGTTTGTTTGTTATAGGATTTATCAGTTTTTGTTCTATTTATTTATTGTTAGAGAGATGGGAAGGGAGGGAGAAAGAGAAGGAAAGAAACATGGATGTGAGAAAAGAAACACTGATTGGGTACCATTGCCTGTCATACGTGCCTGGACCAGGGATCAACCCTGCAACCTAACTGGGATGCAACCTAACTGCAACCTAACCAACCTAAATGGCCCTAACTGGGAATCCAGTGGGGGCCACCTTTCACTTCGCTGGGTGACACCCAGGCAGCTGAGCCACACCAGCCAGGATTTATCAGAGACTTCAATGGTCATATGTGAATTGTTAATTTCTAAGAGAGGGCTGTCCTGAGCAACATTAACAAAACTTGAAACAGTAGAGTTGTTATTATTTCCCTAAATGTACTGCTAATCTTGTAATTATTTTAAGCAACCCTTACGTGTACTTGTGGTATTTTAGAGAAGTGATTTACAAACCTATTCATTATTAGAATCACTCTGAGTGCTTAGAATTTTTTTTAAATTTTGAGTTGATATGTTTATATGTTTTAAAATTCAAAAAGTGTACATTGGCACCCAGGAAAAATTCCCTCCCTGCTCTGTTTCCTACCTGCCTACTTCCTCTCCTCATAAGGTGACTAGTGTTACTCTTTCCAGAGGCTTTCATGCAGGTGCCAGAATATAAATCACTGAGCCTTGTATTTGGGTATTTCTGATTTAGAAGATTAGGGCAGGGCCCTGCCCCAATCTTAGGTCTTTTAAAGTGTTTCCTAGAGACTGTGGTACTTAGACAAATGTGGCATATTGTCCAATTCTTAAAACAGCTCTGTGAAACAGATATGGTAACCACCAGTGTTTTGGTCGGGAGGTAGAAACATGAGAGCGGGAGATGTTAAATGGCCTACTCAAGGTCATATTCCATCGTTTAATGGTGGAGCTGGGACTCACTGCCCTCAAAGAAGGCGCTGGCTTTCTCTGGTTATCTAGGTGGGACCAGGTTGGCACTGATCCTGCCCTTTCGTGTCTGTAATGCTGATGATTGGCCAAAAAACCCAAACAAAACCCCAAACAAATAAAACATTAACACATGGGTATTTATATCCAGTTCTTATTTTGGTACAGCAGTAAATATTAGAGTATTTTATTGCATTACTGGCCAGTAGATGTCCAGTGATTAGGCTTTCTCTAGTTTGCATTTTAAGGCACTTGGCCAAAGGCAGGCTGCGGGTAACATTTATCTGTACTTTTGCTTCCTGATGAGTCTCCTCTGCTCCCTTTGCTTTCAGCTTCCATTGGCCCCTTTTGCTCGTTGCCTTAACACCAACCCAGGTTAAATCACAGAGGAGAGAGGTGGGAGGGAACGAGGGAGAGAAGAAGAGCATCCTCTAAGAGACTAGGAGAGTCTCCCAGGAGTGTAAAATACTATGCGATTTTCCTGTCTGTCTGGTAAACTTTTCTCAGAAAATGCTTAAGAAAGCATTTCAAAAACTTCTCAGCATTGCAGGACCATTTGAACCAAGGTGTAGCCCCACAGTGGGTTGTTTTGTGGGACAGCATCCCTTTGGGTGTTTTAAAAAACCTTCTCTCACAATAGTGGTCACAGCAGAACATCTAAAACTCTTAAACAGCTTTGAAAGGAATAAAAAAGTTTTTAAGCGTACCGTTTTGAGGCCGTATATGAATGCCCATTCGTTTGTTTAGCTCCCGTCTGTTGGCAGAAGGTTACTAAGGATTTACTGTGTATCAGGTGCTGGGGGTTAAGGAGTTAGTAAAACATGGTTCTTGCCTTCATAGAGTTTGTCTGGTGCTGAAATATTTCATCAAGCAAGTAGTTATAGCATAAGAAGTGCTATAGATGAAGTACACACTCCAGCTGTAACTGGGATTCAGAAATGCCTAGTTGAGCCTGGAACAAAAGGTGAGTTAAGGTTTCTGCAGTTTTTTTAACCCAGCCTTGAGGGACTAGTAGCTCAATACGCAGAAGGCAGTGAGGGTGTAGTTGCTCTAGGCTGAAGGAATAGTCATGCACAAAAACACAGAGCACTTGGGGTGTGTAATTTAGGTAGGGAGTGAATGAGAGTATAATAGTGTTTGGAGGATGTAGAGAGTCCTAAGGAGGAGTGAGGAGATGAGACTAGAGAGGTAGCAGGGGCCAGAAGAGAAGGGCTCTCACTCTTTGTGGCATAAAAACCCATGCACAAGAAACAAAGAATCACAGTGCATCTACAGGTTTCCAGTTCCAAGAATTCCCAGACTTAGTTGTCATTCCTGCATCCTCAGGTTACCCTGAGGTCTCAGGATTCAAATCAGGCCCTATTTGGTTTGGCAGCCAATTTAAGCCAGACATGGTGGGTTTAAGCAGCAAAATATGTATACGAGGTCTATCCTAAAAAAGTTCAACCGTTGTTAATATAATGAGAACGGTTTGTGCAACGTTGATGTAACCTAGTAGCCAAGGAGAGTGGACTGGAGTGTGCGTCAGTGAACAGTGATCAACTCACTATACTAGTCAGTGGGGGTGGTATTGAGTAGCATGTGTAGTGGGTGGCCATCACGTTCAAAATGACTGAGCTAGTGGAGCAATGTATCTGCATCAAAATTTGCATTAAGCCTCTGCGGAAACTATTCACATGATGCAGAAGGCCACAGCAATGGGCATCTGGTGATGGGCAGCTTCGTCTTGACAATGAGCTGCTCGTGCATCATGTCTCGTGCGGAGTTTTTTTGGGAAACATCAAATCACTCAGGTGACTCTGTCCGCTTACAGCCCAGATTTGGCACCCTGTGACTTCTGGCTTTTTCCAAAACTAAAATCATTTTTGAAAGGGAAGAGATTTCAGACCATTGATGAGATTTAGGAAAATATGATGGGGCAGCTGATGGCGATTGGGAGAACTATATGAGGTCCCAAAGTGTGTGCTTTGAAGGGGTCTGATGCACCATTGTCATATGTATAATGTTTCTTGTATCTTGTATTATCTTCAAGAAATGTCTCTTTCATATTACATGGCTGGATACCTTCTGAATGGACATACACACACACACACACACACACACACACAAACATATATATACATAGCTTTCCCAGGATGAGAAAAATGCAGTTTAGTAATGATAGTGGCTACCATTTTTTGCGCATTTAAATGCTTGGCCTTTGCCAAAGTACATACAAAATTGCCTTCAGTCCTTACAGCATCACTACCAGACAAATGCTTTTATCTCTTTTTAACAGACTAAGAAAGCTTCCATACTGTGGGAAGCTAAAAGTAAGCTTGCCCAAGGTTACAGAGCTGGTTAATGGTAGGGACAGAATTGAACCTGGTTCGTCTTGCCCCACCCCACCCTGCTGCCCTTCACAGGACTGCAGGTGCGGTTCCTGTGGCCCACTGGGTGGGAGCTCGGGGTGGGAGGTGACCATTTCAAAGGCAGTGAGTGGAGCTGCTGTTTCATCTTTGATGTTAAAAGGGCACAAGAAGAAATCCCCGTAGCTCAAGTTTAAAGACATTCTCCTGAATCTAATGGTCTCAGGATCCTTGGTCAGGATTATAACCTTCTACTTGACTTGTTTCTGTGGAAAATCAGATTTCATTACAGGTATTTTATTTCAGCTTTGCAGTTTTGGCTCAAGGACTGAATAATTTGCCAAATGGCAGTGTTTGTTCTCTGAAGTGCATCAGTTATGACATGAGACATTTGATTTGTATGTAGAGTTAAAATTAGGTTGTGATGATTTTGAATACATTATCTGCATTTGGCAGATACTTTGATGAATGATGTTGCTGGTATTCAGAATGAGGATACAGCCTAAGGGTAAAGAAAACCAAGAATTTTCTCTGGAAATTTTGGCTGATGCTGATGAACTTTTTGGGTGGCAGATCTGAAGAAGTCTCCCCATTTTACCTGTTATCACAGTTTTGAGTCTTGTATGTACTTACAGTGACACTTGAAGATGAAATTAGGTGAGACAGATGGACTTAGGAAACTCTCAGAAGAATTACCTTGTCTTACCAGCTTTCTTCTTGTCCATTTGACATGTATGTTTCCCTTTTCCTGTTTTCAAAGGAGCTGAAAATAACATGGTTGGTTTTGCCCTAAAGGAAAATGACTCATTTTGTTGTGTTCAGCATTTAGTTTCTCTGAGATGTGTTTATTTTCAAATGGCACGGTTGTTTGGAATTTTGATCTCTATTTTATTAGTAAAATGTTATTTATAATAGTATATAGGAATTTCTAACTAGAAAAAATTTCCAGGTTAAGGGAAGAAATTATAACGTCATTTTTTGCCTTTGATAGTTTGCTGAGCATTTCTGTAACATGAATTTTGTTATCTTAGTTTCATAGAAATCTTTTAACCATTTTAGGAGGAAAAGGTTAAAAAATTTCCCATTTACAAACATTTGTATCATTTATTTATTTAGAAGCTTCTCTTTGGTCTCGAATGCGTCTTGGAGGTGAGTGTCCTGTATCACTTAGTTAGAGGGAAGCGAACACATTGTGTAAACTGGTGTGTTTGTCTTCTCCATGATCATAAAGTGTGTGTAAGTCATAACTATAATTATTACTTAGGAAGCTCCCAGATGGATTTTTTTCCTCTACGAAAGCCATCATTTGTGTGGTTTGGGGTCTTTAAAAGTAGTCAGATGTTTGCTACTTGGCATAGTTTTCTTTGGGCAAAAAGTAAGAGTCACGCTGCTATTTCAGAAATTGTCAGTTCAGATTTTAAAACTAATGTGATTAGGAGTTAGGGCCGAGCATAGATGTGTTAGGGGTTAATGTATAGGCTGAGATTGAGTTATGAAACTGATCAGGTTACTCTTCCCCAGGGAAACACCCTTTTCTGAGGGTGTGCAGAGTAGCGATCCTTCTGTGTCTAGCCTCAAACCCAGACGCCTGCAGGTGCTGGCCAAGGAGGAACACCTCTAGGCACCAATGGGGCATACAAGCTCAGTTGCTGGATCTCGTTTTATAGGAAAAGCTAGAAATCTGAAATTCTAGGTGTAATCTTCTGATTTTAAAAGTTTGTGAAGAATCTTTGAAAATCTTTTAAACATTTGAAATACCCTTTGGTTCAGTACTATGTGTCCATATGTAGGTTGGCAGTTTGTGACATTTCCTTAAGTGTGACATTTCCATAAGTGTGTCATCTACTTTTAGTAAATGACTGTCTCTTTTGCATGTAAATCTTAAAGAAGTTCTTTTGTATCCTTGCCCCTGCTGCCCACCCTCCCTTACTGAAAATCCCTGGCAAGTGAGTGCTAGACCCTCAGAGTGCCTATGGGGAATTTCATACTCTGAGGAAGGCAGTCCTGAACATTTTACTATGCCTGATACTTTGCTGTATCCTTTAATATCTAAACAGATTCATACATGGGTAAATGATTTACTTACAGTGCAAGATAGACCAGTGGGTTTTAGTATACTAGTTCCATTGATCGGGTTTTAGATTCTACATGGCAAGCAACCTGTAAGAAACTGTCACTTGTTGGGTTTTGGTGTAGTATCAAAAAATACCCATGATTTAAAAAGTATTTTGAAAGTACATAATTAGAAAGTTATTTTGGTTGATATTTGCGGCTGTTTTAGTAAGAAAGAACAATTATTTTTTCCAGCTTTGTTTTAATAATTGGTAACTTTGATGGCACTAACATTGAGAATATTCTGCGTCAGTTCTTAGAGTGTGGTCTGTAGCCCACGGGGATCCCCGACACCCTTTCAGGGACTCTGAGATCAAAACTGTCTTCACAATAATGTTGAGACTTATTTGTCCTTTTCACTGTTTTGACATTTGTGGTGTTGTTCAAAAGCAGTGGTGGAGAAAGTGTCAGCTGCTCAGTGCAAATCAAAGTACTGGCACCAAACTGGACCGAAGGCATTGTGTTCTTCCTGCATTTTTGCATTTGCAGAGGGGAAGACGCCGTTTCACTTAAGGGGGTCCTTGTCGAAGCAGTTACAGATATTTATTTTATTAACTCTCAACCTTGAGTAGATGTCCTTTTAATAGTGTGGCAAAATGAGGAGAACAGTGGTTTTGTTAAGGAAACACTTTTGCAGATGTAGTTGCAAGTTGAACTAGCTGTTTATTCTCTTCGTGGAATATTATTTTTGTCTGAAAGAGTGACTGACAAACTATGGTTATTCAGACCTGGGTACTTGACAGACATTTTCTTGAAAATGAAAAAGTGATCTTGTTACTTCAAGAAAACAACTGAAGCTATTTGTTGCCAGTGATAAAATTGAGCTTTTAAGTTAAGATTAGAATTTTGGGAAATTTGTATCCGTCACCATGAGTTAGACACTATGACTTGGTAGTGACAGGAACATACACGGTTTCGATTTTGAAGCTCTGCATAAGTCAGCAAACGAGTACTTTGCACATGCCTGATGCATGCTCTTACAGATGCCTGCGTGTTTACTGACAAGTTTTAGGTTCCACATTGCTCCCAGTCTTGAAGAAATCATCGGTCGTTGAGTTTTGGTGTAATATCAAAGAAGAATATCAGAAGAATATAATGACGTGGAGAGGGTATTAAAGTATTCCTTCCTTTTCTAATGACTTGCCTGTGCAGGGCCAGCTTTTTTTCTTGTACTCGGACCAAAACAGTGCACTGTGCGGGATACTGAATGCAGAAGCAGATCTCGGGGTCTGTGTTATATACTAAGCCTGATAATAAAGAGGCCCGCAAAAGAGTAAAGCAGTTCCGCACCACAAATATTTTTTGGAAAGTAGTTATTTTTCAAAAGGTAACTTGTGTCAATATATAATGAATTTGTTACTTTTTTTAAAAATATTTAAACATTTTCTTGCTAAGCTTTTATGTTACAAATATCAGTGGCTATAACTCAAACAAACAAAAGCTTTTGGGGATCCTCAGTAATTTTTAAGAGTCTAAAGTGGTCCTGAGATGAAAAAGGTTTGAGAACCATTGAAGTGAGGGGTTGGGAACGGAGACTGTTGAGAGACATAAAGACTGTTTGGGGCGGTGAAAAGATGCATCCAGAGACTCCAACTGACTTTTAAACACACACGGATAGACGGTACGGAGAAGTGAATGGTCTTGGCTTTCTTGAAGCCTGAAATCTTTTTTTTTCCCTGGTAACACTCAGTTTCTGTTCTGTTTAGTTTCTGTATTTGTCCTTATAATAATCTTATTTCTTGCTTCATTGTTGTTAAATTGGAAGTTTTCTGTGGTTAACTATGACATGAGAAAAATTAAGGACACAATCGGGACTTTTTAATTTATTTAAACTTAGTTAATTTAATTTATTCTAAGATTATAACCTTCTTACATATTTGGCATGAAAATGAGGCCCAGTAATTTTTTTCCTCTGTGTGTGTTGTTGAAGTGGCTGTATTACTTGTCTCATCGCCCACTCCCACTCCCGTTTACTGGCTCATGAAATCCCAAAGTTGGGGAACTCATAATCAGAGTTAAATTCAGACAGAGGCACTACAAAATGACTTCCCCAAAATGTGTCTGAAATAGAATGTCTTGAAGTCCAATTCCAGACATACACAGTGAGAGAGCTGAGACAGTCTTTCGGAATCACAGAGACAAAGAGAGTCATCCTAATGTCCTGGTGGTTCTCGCTGGGACTGGGCACCCCTTATGCTTACAGACTCATCTGCCATCCTCAGCACCGTGGTGCAAGGCAGCTCCTAATATTTAAGTCACAACACAGAGTGGGTGGATGGGGGGAAAGGCTTTGTCCCCTTCACAGAAAAAGTTTAGCAAGAGGAGGACACTGAGTTGCCCCCACCGTTTTTTACCTAAAGGAGCTCCCCTATGAGTGTGCCCAAGGTGGTTTGCCATTAGCTTGCTTAGGACCGTGAAAAGGAATTTGGGGTTGGTTGCCCTCCGGACTGGATAGAATTAGCTTGCTGATGCAAACCATCAGCTAGTAAACCTGATGGCACAAGTAAATGACCATCTCGGAATGCCCCACTTGGCTAGAAGCACAGACTTTTCCACTAGTTACGCTGGCTGGTAGGTGGGACCAACATCATAGTTTGTGTTTATTGGTATCAGCAGTACTGCAAACAGTTGGTGTGCAAAGAAGCAGTTCAGAGGTAGCAGTGTGTATAGTATGGTACAGTAGTTGTGTAAAAACACAGTGTGTGAAAGTTAAGGGCTTTCTTTCTGCCTATACTGAGGAAAGTACACTGTGAGACAGTGGAAAAGACCATGTCCTGTGGTTACACGTGGGTTTGACTCCTTCCTCTTTCTACTATATGTCTAGTAATGTAGTTCCCCACTTCCAAAAAAAAAAGTACATACAGTTTTATTGCATCTTGAATTTTAGATGTGAAGGTTTTGAGGGTTTCCTTTTGGAGAAATGCAGTAAATATTCTTAACAGTATTTCTTTTTTTACAAGAAAATGTCTGGGCACAGATTTTGAATGTACTGTATTTGTGTTTTGGCATTGCCTGCCTTCTCTGAAATGGATGGCGAGAGGCGAGCTTCAAGACATTTTCTGCAGGAGCCTGCAATTTAGTGTAGGTAACCTTTACTGACTGTTGGCTGTTCTTTTGTTGTCTGGATTACTAAGCCATTTATTCCAAAATAAAATTATATGGGTGTGTAATTTTACCCATTTATCTATGGGTGGGTATCTGGAGGTTGGAGTGAGGTCACTTTAAAGACAGCTTGCTGATATTAGTGGGTGAACAGTGAATTATTGAACATTTTCTCTTTGTCAACTGGTCTGCTTATAAGAGTTAGTATGGGCAACTGTGGTAAAAGAAATTTGAGTATTCACACTTTTCTTGCTTACTTTAAACTTTAATTTGATGTGGGAGACTTGAAGAGTTAGTTTTGTTGAGATTATGAGCAGAAACCTGTTCTGCCTCTGAGATGGATTGTATACAAGTATTGTGCATTTTTCATGGCTGGAACCATCTCTGATGAAGAGGAAGATAGGGGAAAGACTTGGTAAGTTTTATCCTGTCTTTGCATGGAAACTTTGAACCTCTTTCAGCTGATCATTAACATAAATGACTGTAATGTGGAGAGACGAGGAAGGTCCTATAGGAGGGAGAAGCTGTAGATTTCTGTAGGGGGAAGGCGGGGGCTGCCAGGAAAAATCCTGGGAGGAGGCTGTATTTGAGTTGGGCCTGGAGTGACCAGGAGTGAGACTGGAGGAGCCATACTGGTGGCAGAGTGGGCCACACGAAATGGGCGGCGTACCTTGTCTGACGATGACAGGCGCAGAGAGCCATCTTGTAGAATGTGGGATATCGGGACTGTCTTTCTGTTTTGGAGGGTTGAAGTTTCTTAGGAATCTGGATAGACCAAAATTTTTTTAGTTTTGGAAATTCAGCTAGAAATACATCAGGTTTTTAAGTTCAGCTTAGGAATGCGTGTGTCCGAATGGGCAGGTGTGGTGTGTGGCAGGCAGGAGGGGTCAGGCAGAGAATGATGAAGCCGGACAACCCGCACTGAGTGCTGTTGCCAGTTGAGCAGTGCCAGTGAGATGATGAATTGTTTTTGAAATTAGAATGTTAAATTTGGGGAAAATGAGACTGAAATTATAGGGGATTTCAAGTGCCGTAGTGAAATGTGTTAGCTTCTAGCAAGTACTGCTGTATTTTGATTTTCAGTTTCTCTGTTAACATCAATTTGTTATTACCTTGGTGCTTAAGAAAAATCCAGCTCTGGATCCATAAGATGTTTATAAATTTAAAGCAATAAAATAAATTATTGAATCAAGATATTAAATAAGTCTTTTTAGTCTAAGGGGGTAGTTTTAATTAAATTGAAGGGCAGGACACCCCTCTGCATTTTGATAATGGCCCTCATTTTGGGCAGTATCAAAGTGTCTTATTATGAATAGTGGTAGGGTTTGTTCATTGACAGCCTTACCTGAAGTACAAACATGAGCATTGTTAAAAAAAAATAAAAGACACTGGTTACAGTAATGTACGTTCTGCAACTCATGGCCTGGATGATGGGGTTGGGGAACTAAGAGATTGTGCCACAGTTGACAGGAAGGGGAGCATTTAGGGCTCTGAGAAATGGAGGAGTCCTGGGGCAATGAAGGAGGAAAGATGCTCACAAGAGGGCAGCCTCTGCCCACAAGGAAGAAATGGTTGATTTGCTGAGACGCCAAATACGAAGAGACTGACACCAAGAAAATCCTTGAAGCTGGCATGTCAACCATAGTGAAAAGGGCCATTCCAGGGCCTGCAGTTTCCTTGCCCTGTACGTCCTGCTGAATTTAGGAGTTTGCAGAGAATAGCTGTTAGGCTTAGGTCTGCACCCTTCAACGGTGATCAGCCTTCTCCTCTAGCTTCTGCTCCAGCCTCACTTGTGTGCTGTCCCTTCTCCTTCCCTCCCCTGGGGTGACTTAGGACCTGACTTTAGGGAAGGAGCGTGCAAACCATCCACTTCCTGAGTGCTGTCTGGGTTCTGGAGAATCCATTTCCTGGCTCTGTGTTGCCTGCTCTGGGCTTCCTGGTGACCCTGGGCATTACTGAACAGAGTGAATGGTAGTAGATGGCAGCAGAGTCTCCTTACTCAGCTCTTCCACACACAAGCCCAGAACTGAGCCTCCCCAAGGAGAGAGACGTCCCTTCTGCAAGCAGGCACCAGTGAGCAGTGCCAGTGAGTGTGTGGGAACTTCTGCAGACAAATCTGGTTTTCACCCTCTCACCTTGATCCCCTCCCCCTCTCCTCTTGCTCTTGTTTCTCTTTCTCAAGACAACTATCTCATTCTTGCTCATAGTCTTCACTCATAGTCATCTCCGGGAGACACAGGCATGAGTGTCAGGGAACACTGATGTTGTCCCAGTGGTTACCAAGAGCACGTGACCTATTTGTGATGGACACATTTTTTCATCCAGGTGAGGTGACTGAGAAGTAGGATCTATGGCTCTGAACTAATCAATCTGCAACCACAGGCCTCCCCTTGGTGGCACTTGCTCAGCCATAGTGCTTATTCTCTGCTCCAACGAGCTTCTTCTTTTCCCCTTTAAGCATTCAACTACCATCACCATCGTCACAACCATTATTACCAACATTATCATCACACCCATCACCATCATTACAGCCATCTCCACTGTAATTACCACCATCACCACCATCACCACCACTATCACCAGCAATGAAGAACATCTTTGCAGTCGGCCTTCCCGAGGCACTTGTGAGCAGCACAGTGCGCGGCCGTTTTCTCCTGTCTTGGAGCCAGAAGTGCGCCTTGTACAATAGGGAGTGGGTTTGGTGGAAAAGGTGGATACTCCAGGACCAACGAAAATACATTTTTGTTAGTGAAAATAAATGAATGTGTTTCACTGGGGCCATGTCACACAGGATCAGAGGCTGTTTTTTGGGAGTGAGAATAAAGTCATCACTGAGTATCTACTTTTTGGGGAAAGCTATTATGGCATCATTTGAAAATTACTCTTGCTGGGGATTATGATTCAGTTTTATTATTATGAGGAAATAGATTTGTGCCTCCTGTACATTTTCATTTCGTGATGTGCATTTACGTTCAAGAATCTTCTGTTATGCGTGTGTATAGCGCAGTGTTTAGAAGTTGGTGTTCCACTGGTGTTGATTTAAGTACCAGCCCTGCTGCCACTTTCTGTTACGTGACTCTAGAAGCCTAATTCTCCTCATCTGTAAAATGGGATTAATAATATTATTACTGAAGTTGCTAATGGAATGGTGAGGAAAGGGAATTGCAGAGTTGACTTGTGATTTGGGGGGAACCGAAATCAAAGGTAATATAATAAAAACACTGTTGCCATGACGAAAACTATGTGCACCACTGTTAGAAACCACTGAGTAGTGGCTGTAAGCGCCGATCAGAATAGAACTTCGTTTATGGAGCATCCGTGCACGTGGTTTACTCATGTTTTCCTTTGTTTTTAAAGGTTACGGGAAGTTTCAGAGAAACTGAACAAATATAATTTAAACAGGTAAGAGTTGTAAGGTATTTCAGTTTCCTGAAAAGAATGATGTTTCTTTATTATTAATAACAGCTCATATTTAGGCAGCATCTATTTGGGATATTTCAAGCTATCAGTTTTTTTAATGGTTGGGTTCATTTGAATTACAGTTTCTCTTAATGCTAGTTCTTAAACCTGGTGTACCAAGGAGCTATAATGACTACAAGGATATAATTACTCTTCTTCAATTATTGCTTTAAAAATACTCATTTTTTTAAACAGGATTTGCTGGCTTTTATTCTTTTGTTAATTGAATAACATATAAAAAAGAAAACAAATCTATGATGTGTTTGCCATTTACAAAATAATTTTACTTACATACTTTTTTTTTAAATTCACCAGTCACCCCCCTTTGAATGTATTGGAACAGGCCACTATTAAACAGTGTGTGGTGGGACCAAACCATGCTGCCTTTCTTCTTGAGGTAAATTGCTTAAGGTGGGGAAGAGAAATGAAAATAAACAGGTTTTTAAAATACAACCCTGTATCGTTAGGTTTCCTTCTTTTTAAACATGGAAAATAGCAGTTTCTTGCAAGATTTATTTCAGAGCTTGCCCAGTTCCATTCCCCTGTTGTGTAAATTCTCGGGCCCAGAGAAGGCTTCAGTGATTTACTAGAGCTTGAAACGGAGTAGTAATAGAATGGGGACGTTCTGATACTCAGTCGTTTCCTCGCTCTGATTCTGTTAGATTGAGATATTTTAGATTACTTTTCCTGGTTTCTTGGTAATGTATGCAAAATGTATTTCCCCGGCTCACGCGTGAGCACCCTCCAAAGGGGAGCTTATTTGTTGTCTTCTGAACTGACAGGGATGGGCACGTGATCAATGTTGGGAAAATGTGAGTTTGAATAAAGTCAAATTTTAACACACATGTTTCACTTTGGAAATTTCTTCTATTTTCTTTGCTTTTAGGATGGTAGAGTTTGCAGGATCGGTTTTTCAGTACAGCCAGACAGGTTGGAATTGGGTAAACCTGATAATAATGATGGGTAAGACATGTCCTTTCTATTCAGTATTATTTAGCTCTTCAAAGGTGTTATTTTAAATTGTGTTTTGATTTTTGGTAACCCTCAAGTTAAAAAAAAAGCATTGCAGAAAATGAGACACCTAAAATAGAGAAATGGTTACTTTGTAGTTTGATTTTAATTTTTATGCAGTTTTTATGATATATAGCTAAAAATACCAGCATTAAAAATAGCAGCAGTTTCGGTGATTGCTTAACAGAAACATGTCACCAGAGGGGTGATGTGTATGTGCTAGGTCCCGAGTCAGATTGGCTCTTTGACCGAAAGAACTTGTTAGATACGTGTTTTTTTCTTTTTGATATTTTCACATCAAGTAACTCAATTTGGAAATGACAAGGCCTCTAAAATTTTGGTCTTTATAAATGATGGAATGTAAAAAAAGGTTGCTGGGCAATGCATGATGAATTTCAGTGGACTGTTTCTTAGGGAAGCATGATTAATGTATTTGTAGTTAAACCTTGAAAATCGTGTCAACCAGTAAAGAACTCCCGATTGTTACGAGGCAACAAGTTACTAGATTTGCTCTTGCATGTGAGTATATGTTTTAGTGGGAATGATCAGAGAATCCTTAGGCTGCTCTTCTACTATAGGAGGTCCCGGAGTAGTGAGGCCTGGAAATCCAGGCTTGTTCTTCGGCAGTTTGGGACTGTTCTGAGAGTGTTCTACTGCTTGTTTTTTTCCCAGGTCGAAGTTGAACAGCAACTCGGGGGCAGGGAGGACCTCGAGGCCTGGTAGGACGAGTGACTCCCCGTGGTTCCTCTCAGGCTCTGAGACTCTAGGCAGGCTGGCAGGCAACACTCTGGGGTAAGCTGTGGCCGGATGGTGGCGTCCGTTGGTCTGGGCTGGTGCTCTGGGCACGCTCACTGTGAGTTTGTGTCTGCAGTGTTATCTAGTGATGGAATAAGGAAAGTCTCCTGACTCCGGGCAGGAGTTCCTGTTGCTCATGCGCCAGGATAAAAATAACCCATATAGGCTAATTACAGTTAACCCAGGTTCTTGGCTTTTTAAAAATGTAAGGTCTTCACATGGATTTATAATGTCATTTATCATATCATTTATGTCAATTAGACATTTCAATGATACCGTCTTTGGTTTTGTGATTCATTCTTAGGTAAAAAAAAAACAAAAACATAAGATTTTTTTTTTCATTCTGGTATCTAAATCTGATAGCTCTTTCTGAATTAATTTAGTGAGATTTGAAATTCATTTAGCTAAAACTTAGAGACTATAATAAAGTTAATTTTGCTTTTTTTAAAAAAATGGAGATGTAAAGCCCTGGCTGGTGTAGCTCAGTGGATTGAGCGTGGGCCTGCGAAACCACAGGATCGTGGTTCGATTCCCAGTCAGGGCACATGCCTGGGTTGCAGGCCAGTTCCCAGCAGGGGACTCACGAGAGGCAACCATACATTGATATTTCTCTCCTTCTCTCCTTCCCTTCCCCTCTAAAGATAAATAAATAAAATCTTTAAAAAAAAATGGAGATGTAATTGACATGAAATTTCAGGTGTACAACATAATGATTCTATATTTATCCCGGCATGATACCTCAGCTAATTATGACTTTGGGTCCAGACCATTGCAATGAAACAAGTACTGCAATAAAGGGAGTCACGTAAAAGTTATGTTTACACTAGTTTTAGTCCATCTGTTAATTGCAAAAGCATCATGTATAAAACAGCAGTGTATGTGCCTTAATTAAAAATACTTGCTAAAAAATGCTAGCCGTCATGTGATTTATTACTGTAGGGGAATTGTTACCCAATGCTAACCTCTCTGCCTCTCTCCCCTTTTTTGTCCTCAGAAAAGCTGCAGGTCTGGGTTTTTATGTGAAATCCCCTGATTTAAATATTGGAAGTTAATTAATATTTTCATGTAAATAAATACACGCACATACCACGGGCCTACACACCAATCATACATATATAGGATGTGTGTACATGTGCATCTCTTTGCATATGTGTATCCTCTTACATAAACTTTTATTTTAGAACAGGTGTACATTGACAGAAAAATTACAGATAGTACTGACAGTCTCATAAACTCCACACCTAGTTTTTACTGTTATTAACATCTGATGTTTTGGTTTATACCGTATTTGTTTATATGTACATCTTTGATGGACATTCAGGTTGCTTCTGCTGCTTGGCTGTGGTCAACGGTGGTCAACAATGCACTTAGGAATATGGGTGTTGCAAATGGCTCTTTGAGACTCTGCTTTAAATTCGTCAGTGTATACCCGGAAGTGGCATTGCTGGGTCATATGGTAGTTCTATTTTTAATTTTTGAGGAACCTCCGCACTGTTTTCCATGGCACTGCACTGTTTTACAGTCCCACTAACAGTACATGAGGGTTCCAGTTTTTCACACCCTCGGCAATACTGGTAATTTTTGCATTGCTGTTGTTAGTAGTCATTCTGACAGGTGTTAGGCAGTGATCTGACTGTGGTTTTGATTTGCATTTCTCTGATGATTAGTGACATTGAACATTTTTCGATATGCTTGGCCATTTGTGTATCATCTTTGGAGAAATGTCTGTTCATGTCCTTTGACCGTTTTTAGTTGGGCTGTTTGATAATTGTTGTTGTTGGGTGTGGGAGCTCTTTAAACATTCTGGATATGAACCCCTTAGCAACTATATGATTTGCAAATATTTTCTCCCATTCCATAGGTTACCTTTTCACTGTCTGGATTGTGTCCTTTGAGGCATAAAGGTTTTTAGGTTTGATACTATCCCGTATGTCTAATTTTGCTTCCATTGTTGCTTGTGCTTTTGGTGTCTTATCCAAGAGATCGTTGCCGGGTTTGCTGCTGCGCAGCATTTTCTTAGTTTTCTTTCAGGAACGTTACAGTTTTTAGGTCTTATGCTTATGTCTTTAATTCATTTTGAATTTATTTTTGTATATGGTATAAGACAAGGGTTCTGTTTTATCCTTTTGCATGTGGGTGTCCAGTTTTTCCAGTATCATTTATTGAAGATGCTATCCTTTCCCCATTGAGTGGTTTTGGCATCCTGGTTGAAGATCATTTGACCATATACACGAGAATTTATTTCTGGGGCCTCTATTCCATTGCATTCTGTTTGCTTTCATGCCAGCACCGTGCTGTTTTAATTACAGTCACTTTGCAAGTATTGTCAACTTGTGAAGTGTGAGCCTTCCAGTGTTGTTTTTTGATCTTTTTTTTTTTTTTGTTAAAGGTTTTATTTATTTATCTTTAGAGGGGAAGGGAAGGAGAGAGGGAGAGAAACATCAATGTGTGGTTGCCTCTCATGAGTCCCCTGCTGGGAACTGGCTCGCAACCCAGGCATGTGCCCTGACTGGGAATCGAACCTCGATCCTGTGGTTCGCAGGCCCGTGCTCATCCACTGAGCTACACCAGCCAGGGCTCTGTTTTTTGATCTTTATTTGCAAAATTGTGTTGGCTGTTCTGGGTCTCTTGAGATTCTTTATAAATTTTAGGATGAATTTTCCTATTTTTGTAAAAAATGCCATTGAGATTTTGATAGGGTTTGTGGTGAATCTGGAAATTGCTTTGAGTGTTATGGACATCCTAACAATATTAAATCTTGTAGTCCATGAACAAAGGATGTATTTCCATTCATTTACGTCTTTTAATTTCTTTCAGCTGTGTTTGGTAGTTCCCAGTGTACAAGTCTTTCACCTTCTTGGTGAAGTTTATTTCTAAGTATTTTTATTGATGCTACTGTAAATGGAAATTTTTTTAATTTTTAATTTTTGTTAATATTATATACTTTAATGCCCATTTGTTTTTATTTTGACCTATGAATGGCTCTTTACCATTTCACTTCTATTGGGTTGGCCAAAGAAATGTCTAGTCTTTTTCTGTAAAATAAAAGACACATTTTTCATTTTCACCAATAACTGTATTGATTTGGATATTTTGAGTATGTTGGCTGTCTTCCACATTATATAACATTGATTGTTTTCGGTCAATGTCTTGATTTGATCACTGTCAACTTCAACTGGTCCACCTGACTATTGAGCATTGTCCAGTGAGAAATCTCCAGCACAAAATTTCACAAACCACTTTTGACACATTCCAACAGTCACAGCACCTTCTCCATACACTGCACAAATCTTTTTTTGTGTGTATTTCAGTTGCATTTTTACCTTTCTTGAAATAGTAGTAAAGCACAATATGCTGAAAATGTTACATAACTTCTTCCATCTTCAGTATTTAAAATGGCTACACAAAAACTTAACCAATTTTGATTAGTTCTTTTAAAGGCACACTGATATGACAGCTGTCACTATACAGTCTAATAAAATGGTTTTGAATGAAGTTAAGGACAACTAAGTGCTACTACAGCTATCTTAGGGGAAAAACCAAACGAACTTCTTAGCTAACCCAATAAAACGTGTTACGCAGCCCTGAGAATACACTGGGTTCTTCTTCTCTAAAATTAGCTTATCTTGGGCAGTTCTTAGACTCTAGATACTGATGGTGCACAAGTGTGCATTGATGCGTGCATGAACAAGTGTAGAAAGCCTTCAAAAAGGATGGCACCAGGTTTTCTGGAGTGTTTTTCCCACCCATTTTACTAAGGAAACTGTTTAAAAGGTTTTTTTTTGTTAAGACAGAGACTGGGTTTTCCAGTTAAGTGGGAAGAGAGACCAAGAACTTTGTTGTGTATTGATTTGAGTATTGTTACTGATTAATGTAGTCACACATTTTTAAGAGGGAAAGTGAAAGGCTTAGAAAATCAGATGCAAACTAAATCCATTTGCAGTGGGAGGTGGAAGGTTTCAGCCTTGGGTGAGCGCAATGCAGAGGAGGGAGGTAAAGAGCCACTTTCTAGGTTGGATAATCTCTAAGTATTAAAGAGAACCGGGACTGTCACAATTTAAAGCCTAATGTGATTTTTTTGGTGGCCATTTTCATAAGATCTGAATGAATGCAGAAAAGCCATTGTTTATGGTTATCTAGCTTACTTAATTTGAACGAAGATACTTAATTCTCTTGTTTGGGGCGATAAGTGAAGGTGTCATACCCTTCCTAAGTTGTTTTCTCATACTTAAGAAAAAATTAGCCCTGGCTGGTGTGGCTCAGTGGATTGACTGCCTGCCTGTGAATCAAAAGGTCTCTGGTTTGATTCCCAGCCAGGGCACATGCCTGGGTTGCAGACCAGGTCCCCAGCAGGGAGTGCGTAAGAGGCACCCACACATTGATGTTTCTCTCCCTCTCTTTCTCCCTTCCTTACTGTCTCTCTAATAATATCTTCAAGAAATACTTTAAACAAGAAAAAGTCACTAATTAAAAAAAAAAAAAGAAAAGAAAAGAAAAAATTAGGGCCCAGGCCCTGGCTGGGTAGTTCAGTTGCTTGGAGTGTTGTTCCAGTACTCCAAGGTTACCGTTGGGTGCCCAGTCAGGGCACATATGAGAATCAACCAATGAATGCATAAATAAATGGAACCAAAAATCCATGTTTCCCCCTCTCTCACCATCCCTCTCTCCTCGTCTATTTCCCCACTCCCCCTGTTGTTCTCTCTATAAAATCAATGAATAAAAATTAAAAAAATTAACAAATATTTTAAGGAATAGGTTACCCTTGGTCAAGTTGGTTAATAGCACTGAATATTAGTGAACAGTATATTACCTTTGCAAATGAATATTTTATTCCATGTAAAGCACTTCGAGTTCTGAACTCTGAATTTTTACTTTTTGAGTAACAGTGTTGGTAGTTAACGTCTGGTAGGTCTTTTAGGCAGAGGTGAGATGTGCAGTGTAACTCATTTTATTTTAGACTTGCCAGTAGAAACACTTGGTATGTGGATCTTTTTAAAATTTTAGTTACTGTTTTATAAATCCTCACCCGAGAATATGCTCATTGATTTTAGAGATAGAGAAAGAGGGAAAGGGGAGGGGATAGGGCGGTGGGGGAGAAACATCAATTGGTTGCCTCCCCTGTGCACCATAACTGAAGATTGAACCTGCATCTCATGTATGTGCCCTGAGCAGGGATCAAACTCACAGCCTTTTGGTGTGTGGGGTGACGCTTCAGCCAACTGAGCCAACCAACTGAGCCACCCAGCTAGGGCAGTCTGTGTATGTTTTTAAAAAATATTTTAAAAGGTACAAAAGTATGATATTTATCCTTCTAAAAAGTGATTTTATACATAAACATTTAAAAAATTAGAAGTGTATAAAGCCCAGTTCCACTATCAATTAGACAAATAGCTTTATCTTAGCTTAAGAGAATGAAAATAAGATCTGAAGTGATCTTTTCAGAATGATTGTATAAAATGATAATTCTATAAATTCTCCAATATTTAGAAGTCGCTGGAGTTCTGGAGTAGGTGGGAGCGGAGGAGGGTCCTCCGGTAGGTCTTCAGCTGGAGCCCGAGATTCCCGTCGACAGACTCGAGTGATTCGGACAGGACGGGACCGAGGGTCCGGGCTTTTGGGCAGTCAGCCCCAGCCGGTTATCCCAGCATCCGTCATCCCAGAGGAGCTGATTTCGCAGGTACGGACCTTGGAGAGCACCGAACCTAAGGCACAGGACAGGATGAGGTGTATCTGAATTGAATGTTATTATAATGGGCTGTAATCAGGGCTCATTATCACTGCTTTCCTATGTTAATCCTAGGAAGATGGTTTTGAGAAAGAATTTAATCAAAAGAGAATTGGCATAGCACTCTCTTGGATTTTTTTATTTTAGGCCCAAGTCGTTTTACAAGGGAAATCCAGAAGCGTCATTATTCGGGAACTTCAGCGAACAAACCTCGATGTAAACCTTGCTGTAAATAACTTGCTTAGCCGGGATGATGAAGATGGAGATGACGGGGATGACACCGCCAGTGAATCTTACTTGCCTGGAGGTTTGTGGATTGCCAGCATGGTTTTCTCGTCTCTGGAGGGCGAGAGTCTTTTAAACTGGGGGTGGAATTCTAAAGTGCAGTGAATAGTCTGACTTTAATTTCCAAGGTGGCAGGTACTTCTCACTGTAGTGGTTTTTGATTACAAAATTCTTTTTAAGGGAAAATGGGGACATGGCGTTGCTCAGTGGACTCATGTTTTGTCCCAGTGAAGAAATGGATGCCCGTGTGGCTTTATTGCTGGCTGACAGATGACTCTAGAATTTTGTTCTTTGGTGCCTTTATTACTGAATATGTCTTAATCACATTTAAATTTAGACTGCAATATCTCTGATGTCACAATTATCTTAAATAGAGATCTTATTTTCTTGTAACTTTTTAATAGGTAGCATAAGCAACAGACATGCATTTGATGCTCCTTAAAATATTTGTTAAGAATGTTCACTCTGTTTCCTAGGTAGTTACTGCTTTTTTTCCTTAGGCTGTGCGGGTCAGTTCTGGGTTTTAATCTGTTTTGACTTGCAGAGATCTTCCGGTGGTCTGCAGATGTCTCTGTGTCTGCTTCATTTTTACTTGTTTCTGTTTTGTAGAGGATCTCATGTCTCTTCTTGACGCCGACATCCACTCTGCCCACCCAAGTGTCATCATTGATGCAGATGCCATGTTTTCTGAGGACATTAGCTATTTCGGTTACCCCTCATTTCGTCGCTCGTCACTTTCCAGGCTAGGCTCATCTCGAGGTAATTTTGCAATTGCTTCTTTGTGATCATTGGCTGGCTGTGTGGAGAGAGAGTGGTAAAATTTACTGTATTTGAACTTTTAACATTACTGTAGATAAAGTCATTAATTAGTAGTGTTTTTGGATGCTTTGGCATTAAAACTAGTTATTTTTGATTTTTGAACAGCCACAATACTTTAGAGATGATCTTATCTATATTGTGTGGAATACTCATCAAGTTACCTAACTATATTTTTTAAAAGTATTATGGATTCTGAACTAAAAGCAGAATTCTACATTATAGTGACATGCAGCATTCGGAAAACAAGTCTCTTTAGTTAATTTGATTAAAATAAAGTGATTATTAATTTTAAATCCTGGTTAAATGGAAAAAGACTTCTTGAATGGGATTGGCCAATAATAAATATATAGAAATGTTTAGCTTATTAAAATGCTATTTTAGAGGATATAGGAAAGGATAGAAAGGAGATTTTGAAATTATATAAGACTTTCTATATCTGTGTTGGTATACAGATTAAGTTTGCATTTTAATTTTGTTAAGGCAATACTTTCCAGAATGTTAAACTACTTGATTCAATAACAATCAGCTATATTATTTACTGATCATTAGTAAACTGAAAAAAGATGCCATATTTATATTAAGAGCTTGTTGCAAATATCTGGTACTTAAAAACAGTTTTAAAACAACAAACCTATGATCTTTTAACATACCTATTATGTAATAACTTTAAATTTTTTAGAACAAGTGCCTTCAATGCATCAGATGTTGCATTTTCAAATATTCAATATCTAACATAAATAACTCCTCCTAAATTTTTCCCTTTTGCTTTTTCTTAGGTCATTCTGTGTAGTGGGCATTTCTTTAGTTTGAGCCATATAAAATTGCTGTTATTTGCTAGTTTTTGACCTGCATTAATGGCAGTTTCACATGGTTCAACTTAATATTGTTTTTAATCCTCCTTATCAAAATCTTGGAAAGTTTATTTTGATTAACTATTTAGAAAAGTAATGCGTGAGTGAACTGCAGAAACCTGTATAGAATTCATAGTCAGTTGCCAGGGCAAGCAATTTTGTAAGGAAATCTTTCTATAAAGATTAAAAAAAAAAAGTCGGGTCTCGTTTCTCAAAAAATTTTAAGTAAGACTTATGCATAAAAATCCAGCCTATAAAATTGCTGTAAATGTAGGCTTGGATTATCAAAAGTTTTAATGTTAATGGATTTAACCATTTCGACTTTTTTCCTGTATGTGCAGGTTTTTTTTAAATAATAGATGACATTTTAACAGATACTATTGGTTTACATATATATCCAATGTTGAAATTCTAATTTCTGTACATTTTCTAAAAGATAAATAAAAACTTGTGGTAATAAGCATTTTTAACAAAAGCCAGAAATTTTAAACTCCATTTAAAAAATTCAAAGCCCAGTATAAAATAAAGTAATTCTCTAAAAACATGAAGTTGAAATTCAGAAAAGTCTGTCTCTACATAGTTCTTAAAAATACTAGTTTATGATGTTTGTACATTCACTTGAAAGAGTTAATGTTTTGAATGTTGCATGTCAGGCTTATTAGAAGTACATATACGTGGAATTTTGTGAGTAGATAAACTGCTGTTCGTTGCCTCCTGAAGGGTCTTTACTAGAGAGTGGCTTACTTTTATCCCACTGGTGTGACCCAATTGCATACCAGTTCTCCTTCTCCCCTTAGAGAGAGACTCTGAGCTGTTGCGTGAACGTGAGTCCGTTTTACGTTTACGTGAACGAAGGTGGCTTGATGGAGCCTCATTTGATAATGAAAGGGGCTCTACCAGCAAGGAAGGAGAGCCGAACTTGGACAAGAAGAATACGCCTGTTCAAAGTCCGGTATCTCTAGGAGAAGATTTGCAGTGGTGGCCTGATAAGGTATTTGGGAAAAAAAAAAACCCATCCTTTCCATTTTAAATAGATCCTGGCAACAACCCTCCACATCCCTACACCCTTCAAGGCTTCTGTTTTATTTCAAATTTTTATACTACTGTTAATAAAACACACGCACACATACACACATAGCTATACATTTTTGTAGTTAAAATATAGACAGAGCATTTTTATTTGGCACTACATGCATCCTATTAGTGAGATGTTTCATTGGTGCCGTTTTTTCCCACCTGATGAAATAAATTAGAGAAATCGGAATGGTAGTTCAGATAAATACATTAGCATTATATTTTAAGACTTCTTTACTGGTGGTGCTAATTACACCAGTAATTGATGGTGAGCCTCTGGTGTGATTCATTTTGTAATGTCATGTGGACCCGAGTTTCTTCAGGGCACATTTGTGGTCATTTAGATACAAGCGTGTGTGTCAGGGCAAGATTAGGGGTCTGTGTTTCTTTGATTAGTTAGCTGTCCCTTTTGATGGCAGTGAATTCCGACAGGCTCTTTGTTCTAAATGCTGTGGGAGACAAAGCGGGCTGAACAGGAATGGACTGGAGGAGTTCTGCTCTGCGTCCTGAGAAGACGTCCAATGACTGGCCTCTAGAGAACATCCAGGATGTTAAAGATGATGTGAATCTTTAAGAGTCCATCACAGCCCCAAGTGAAACGGGGCTGATGCATCCTATTGATGGTGTGTAGGTTTCATCGTACCAAGTGATGGGTAACGCATCTTCAGAGGGCCCTACGGGAAGCCATGCTTTCCCCCTCTTTTGTGGCGCTCCTTTCATATTTCCAGAATCAGTTGGGTAGGAAATTTTCATAAGTAGAAGTGAAGTAAAAGAACTTTTAGGTTAATCTCTAGCAGATAAGGAGATTCTGACAAGGAATTTTTTTCTTTGAAATTGAATTTGAATTTGGAATACAAAAGGAAAATATTATCTAACTTTCTGAATTTATTTTGTCATAGTTATTGTGAACCTTGACATAGTTCATTTATTTTCCTCTACATTCAGCTCATGTAGAAAACTTGAATGCAAGAAGGAACATGAATTTTAATCAGTCTCTTTGTAAGCAAAAGGTTGTTCTGGTTTCTTTGGCAGCTGACAGACTTTCCCTGACTTGAATTCTTTTTTTTTGACTTGAATTCTTTTACTTATTTCCATAAAACTAGAAATTTCTAAAGTTCTACCTTCATTCCAAGTGGCAGAAGGGGGTTTAACCCACTGAGCTTCTGTTTGTTAGTTCACTGTTCTGTGTTTCCTCTTTCCTCGCCTGGGCCGTATCAGGGCTGCGTCTGCATGTTGTCAGACAGCCACAGAAGACTCGTGAGTATTATTTTAGTAGTGCCTTTGCTTATATGTTAGTCCAGGCCTCTTCATCATTTATTATTTTCAGTTAATCAAGGGATTTTGAATAGTGCAAGTTTACCAAGCTTTTCCCTGCCTACTGTACCCACTGGTAGATTTAGCCAGTATATTTGCCCTTACCCAAGAGGCATGTGTTTAATTAGGTCTCTTGTGTTCAGAGGTAGTTACTAAGTACATCATGAAATCTGGACACTACACAGACCTTACTTTGGTATATTTCCTTGGTTTGTTTAGACATTGACTCAGGAGGAATAGCAGTTTGTGAAACTAGATATCCTGGCTGGACATTCTTTTCCTATTAAACACCTAATTTAAAATATTATCATTGGAACAGGACTTTTTATTTATGATTGAAATTTAGACATTAAAAATTTCAATTCAGGAAAACAGCCTAAGCCTAATTAAACTATTGCACATTAACAAATACCAGTGGCTGCTTGTTTGCAGGGCTGAATGCTACATTCAGAAAGAGAGTCTAGTTTATTCAAGGGTGAAAAGGACTTGCCTTCAGGTAACTTTTGGACAACACGCAGAACTGTTGTGCAAGAGAATAGGATAAATACCACATGGAGAAGCAGGCAGTATGCGGGACCATATTGGTCCTCCCAAATAGGGACAGTGATTCCTGAGGAGTAGGAGGTTTGGGGGAAGGCTCCCCGGGGATGGAGAGGTAGGCGGAGGGTCAGGGCAATGTCAGCATGTCCTCTGGGGAGTAGTCTAAAAATATGCATCCCAGCTTAATATCAGAAATGACCTCATTCAGTATTTTTAGGCTGTAAGCTTGGTTGGTACCCATAGCTTTCTTCATTCTTCCTTTTGGTTAGGGTGCAGTTCCATGGGTGTGTTCTCTGGATTAGTACTGACTTTCCCACCTCCCGTGTAGAGGAACAGCCACTTCCTCGAAGTCTCACTGTTGTGTCGGCTGGCAAACCTTTTAAATGGTGGAGTGTTCTCTTTGAGGCTTTGTGCTATGATCATGAACTGAAAATATTTGAGATAACCTTAAACTTGAAGTATTTCCGTGAATTATTCTTTGAGTTAAATGTCAAAACCAGTGTAAAAGCGTAATTGAAATTTATCACAGGGATGCTGAAAGAAAGCTCCATGAAGACAGGACTGTGAGAGTAATTAAATCAGTATTATTTTATTAGCCTTGATTAAATGCAGGCTGTGTTTTTGGTCATTTGCTTAGGTGTTAGTGTTAGGGTGAGAATTTTGTAGGAAGGCAGAAAAATGGTATTAATACTTTTCAAGTAGATTTAGTAATAGAATTAGGTACAAGAGGCTTTAGGGAGTTGCCGGAGGCCACACAAAGGCATTACTGAGTAAAGTGTGGACCCTGGAGCCAGACTGCTGGATTTTATATCCTGACCCTGCCACTTTGTAGCTGTGTGGCCTTGGTCACATTCTGTAACCTCCCTGGGCCTTTGTTTTTTCGTCTGTAAGATGAGGCTAATAATGGTTTTGACCTTACGGGATTGTCATGAGGATTAAACGAATTAGTACATGTGAAGTGTAAAGAGCAAGGTTCTTGCAGAGTCCGGTTCCACAAAGAGAATAGGAAGTTCTGAAGGTCATCTCAGGGAGTGGGTGTGGGCATTCCTGGTAGTTCCTGTGGCAGGAGTATTTTGTGCACCAGGGTCTCTGTTAGTAGAGAATTAGATATAAACATGCTGAAAGGGTATAAACATGCCCCTTTTCTGACTGGAGTAGAATGCAAGTAATGGAAATAATTACAGTTACAATTTAGCATAGTAAGACATTAACAGGCAGCCTGTGTGCACCAAAGTAAGAAGTGGAGGGAGTGTCTAAATCTATGCCTTGTAGTCCAAGTCCCTGATGTATAAACTAGCCATGTTTACACTGCTTTCTGAATAGTATTACCAAAAATGTCAACTTTCTTATGATGGTGTCCCCTCCCAACACTTCTCTCCCTCCCCCATTCCTGTGCTGCCCTCTCTTTGCTTATTGTCCTTTATATTTCCACAAATAGCTTTGATAATTAAGTCACTTTGATGAGAAGATGGTTTTTCAATTAGGTGATTATCTAACATTGACTCCATTTTCACTTTTTAGTCTTTTTTTTGTAATTTACTTTTCTCAGATTACAAATCTAGTTCTGTGTTGTTGAGTGTACATTGTAACTATATATGTGTAACTATGTATGTGTAACTATGAATGTGTAAATTGTAACTATATATGTATTTATACCAACATACTTTCAACAAGAATCTGAAGTGACTTATTTGAAAGGGGAAGAATGCAGTTATAGTAGTAACAAAGACTGTTAAAAGCAGAGTGCAAATATGAGAGCCGAGTAATTACTGTTGAAGGTAGAGGAAGAAGAAAAATTGCACCAAAATTCATGCTAAGTAAACCTGCTGAAGCTGACCATGAAACTTGCTCTTTGAGCCGTGTCCCAAAGCCTTTCCACCCACGGGATGGGTGCATGCGTTCTTTAAGAAAGCTCTCAGCAGAGCCGGCTTCTCAGAGTTGTATGGTGGGTAAGGAAGAAACACAACTGATTCAGCAAGTCAGTGCTGTTAACTTAGAGCCGTATGCCTTGCTATTCTGGGTCTATTGTCATATATTGCTTAGGGATAATAAGAAAACTTAATCCTCCCAGCCTTTTGAATTAACAGAGTTGTGTGTTATTCTCAGTGTCTTTGAATGATGTGGGAGGAAGTAGCCCATGCTTAAGCTGTTGGCCTCTTTCTTAAGCTGCTGGAGCAGCCTCCTCGTTGGAAGCAGTTGATCAGACCGTTGGCCATGTTGCTTCCCCTGCGGGGTTGTGGCGGTGGAAACTGGGTGGGAGAGGTCTTTGTTGTTCTTGATTTTAATTGACTGAGACGTTTCCAGGAAGATCTGCTAAGTTAGCCAGGTATGTCACAGATATAATTTAACAGTGAAGTAAGAGCAAGACCAGAAATGGTCATAAAAAGGAAAAGAAGGCAGACATATGCATAATGTGGCAGAGTAGATAGGTGAGGGCGACTACGTGTGAATAAGCCCAGTTGATAGACTGCAGTGCAGCCTGTGCTGTGCTGCACCCATTTCACCCATAGTGCAGAGCGCGTCATCGTTGGAGCAGCTGCCTCATGGGAGGAAAACTGGTGTTTGCTGATAATGGGAAAATAGATGAAAACCAAGTTTTGGGGGAACAATTTAGGAATAGAAATACTGACCTTTTCAAAATACAAATTACTGCGCCTCGATGGTGTGGGCGGCAGGAGCTCGTGGTGCTGGGCCCACTGCCGCCTGTCTTTTAAGGTTTGCCTGTGAGCTAATTTCTAATGTGTTTTTAAGTTTCCCTCTCCCCTTGGGGAAGAATTTTCTGAGTTGATTGACGATCCGTTTGTTGTTACTTTGACAGTTGCAAATTTACTAATTAGATTCACCCTCTATTGACTTGCTTTTTGTTAAATAGAGCAGAACTACCGATCTTTAAGGAAACAGTGCCTGTTCGCTTTTCCAGTTGGGCCGAGGCAGGCCCCCAACTTCTTCAGAAGCAGCTATTAGTCTTTCATTAAAACAATAAAAGCATTGTTTTCTATGACATTGTAAAATGAGTGAGCTAAAAATACTGTTTCTTTGTGTGTATTTGATGGTTTTGTCTTTCGCTACATACAAATCTAAAGCAGGCGAGAAACAGTAGGTGATTTTTCCGTTGTCCTCCTCTGCTGGGTGGTTGTGCCATCTGCCCACAGTGGTCTCTACAGTAGTAGGATTTCGCTGGGCTCATCCAGGACTTCTTATTCTGGGGAACATTAGCCTCCCCTTGAAGGAGTGAGGGAGGTCGGTTTTGAGAGGGCCCTGTGTACCCTGTTTTTGCCATAGGGATGGCTGGTTCAAGATCACAGGGTCTGTCAAGGCATTCACTTGAAGAAGTTGGAATTTAGATTCATCTGTTCATTCAGTTACTAGTGTGCTCCTTCTGTGTGCCGTGTGGTGAGCTGGCCTTTGGGAATGTAGAGGTGAATGTGGGGTGGACCCTCCTGCAGGAGACTCAGTGGGGGAGACAGGCATTCACATACCCTATGATGTGTTTACAGTGCGATCGTGGTAAGGACTGAAGGTGAGAATCCGGGGCTCAGTGGATCAGAGTGGGGCCTGACACCACCTGAGAGATTTGACAGTGACTCACACAGGTCAGATGACATTGAAGCAGCATTTTTAAGGTTAAGTAGGTGTTGACCAAGATACAGAGGCATTCCGAACATATCAAGCATGGGCCTAGAGTCCTGAAAGGTTGCCATGTCTTTGGGGAACGATGAGGATTCAGAACTGCAGCCGTGTGGGGGGCAGTAGGAGAAGAGCAGATGGAGCAAGACTGCAAAAGGCCCTAGACAACTTGCCAAGGAGTTCAGATGTGGTTCTACACTCACCAGGAAGTTAGGGGGGTTCTCAGAGAAGTAATGGAATAAGATTGGTGGGGTCTGGTTAGGTTTTCAAGGAAATGGACATTATTGGCATTGAGGGAGAAAGACAGGAATAGGACAAATCTAGAGTCAGTTAAGAGACTGGTAGAACTGTAACAGAAAGGAATTGTGAGGCTCTCCACCAAAGTGGGGGCAGAGGAAGGGGTGACCAGTGCACCCACCGGTCCACTGGTCACTCGGTAGTTGAGAGGGAGGAGTTGAGGAGAGTGCCCAGGTCCCCCTGTGTCTGTCTGACACAGAGTAGGTGGTGGATGGCATTCATTTAGGCGGGACTCCAGAAGTCAAGCAGCTGCGAAGAGATGATGCATTTGTTTTGGCAATGTTCCAGCACTTTGAGACATCCAGAGCTCTTGAAGATTAGCCTGGAGAGAGGAGATTTATGTGTTTAAAAGCATGGTGCCCTAGTGGGTAGTCACTTAGGCCGAGAGTGAAAGATAATTTGAATAAAGCAACAAGGACAGAATCTGGGACAGGGAATGAAATGCATGGTGGGGCAGAGGCGATGGAGAAAACAGGAAGATCTGACGTGTAAACAAGGGAGAGAAAGAAATCTCAGAACTGATGGTGGACAGGACGCAGTAGTGGAAGGAGAAGGTGGATTGACTAAGTGCATGGGGCATTGAGAGGGCTGTTGTAAGAACAGCTGGAGTTGCTGAGGAGAGCTGGTAAGGTGAGGCAGGCCGAGTGCTAATTCTCTGTGCTGTGGGCAGGGTTGAAGGAGAGATCAGCTTGGATGGTTGTTGGAATTGCAAGAGAGGGTTGTGTCTAGTATCTTTAAATAGGAGAGAAGGACACTTCAGTCTCTGAGATGGAGTGTTCTTTTATTAAATAAATGTGGAAGTGGGAATATCCATGAAGCTGTGCTTTCCGGGTGAATAGGAGATAAAGTCTGGGGAGCAGAGTGATGATGGTGGGCTTGGATGGATCCCTGCTTGTGCTGGGCTCTGGGCTTTACTTTACACATTCCGTTATTTGTTTTTTACTCTCCCCATCTCCATAGTGCGATTATTGTACCCATTTTAGAGGTGAAAAAAGGGTTCAGAGAAATTACATAAGGTACCTGAAGTCACATACTTAATAAGTGTTGGGTCCAGGTTTGGGGCTTACTTTGTCTGGTTCCATCTTTCTTTCAAAGAGCTTGAGAAGGAAGTGTTGAAGGAAATGTTAAGATTTGATGAAGCAGCCGTGGAGAAAGTAGGCAGGGATTTTCACATACCCATGGGGATGGGGAGGGAGGAGTCTCTTACTTACAGAATTTCATGTTTGGTCTCTTTCCCATGATGACTTGGTTATGGGTCTGACCAGTACTAATAAAATGGATTTTAAAATTACTTTTTGCACAACTGTGAGGAATAACCTGTTATTACTACATTGAAGAACTTGGCAGACCTCAACAGGCTTTAGCGGAGTGCTCTAACCCCTCTGACCAAATAGGATTGCAATCTGACAGAAAACCGTAAAGACACCGTTAGTTTAGCATACCCTGGAGGCAGAATCCCAAAGAGACAGCTGTGTAGACCTTGGCAAAAAGTATAAGCTAAAATCTGTTGCTGTCAAGTTTTGTGGTGCGATTTCTGGGTATCCTCATGGCTCTGATTATCATTAAAAATTTGTCATTGATAATTGTTTATTTTACTTTTATTGTCCAAGCCTTGTATAATTTAGTTGCATTAGAACGTATTGCATGTGCATTGCCTTAAAACTAAACAAACTTTTCCCTTAAAAACCAACATACACGTTTGTTTTAGCAGCTTGGAAGAGCCTGCAGGGCAGGCATCTTCCGTTTTGGCATTGGACTTTCCCCGCTTCACCTCATGTGTGCACCGCCCTAAGCACTGGGGTGAACAGGACAAAGCGTATGTTCCAGTGAGACAGATTGTAAAGAAGTTAATACGATGTGTCAAGGTGTGAAATGCTGTGAGCTAAAAGGAAAGCAGAGTAAAGAGATAAAACACACGAGTGGTGGTTTTATAGACAGTGTGGCCAGAGCAGGTCGCATTCGAGCAGACTTGATTGAAGAGAGGGAGTGATCACAGAGAAACAAGTCAAAAGAACAAGGGCCTGGTAGGATCCTGGTGGACCGATCCAGGAGCAGGATGAAGGCCAGTTGTGATGTGAGCGAGGGGCTGGGCCACGTTGTGGAGGGCCTTGCAGGCCCTGCTGAAATACAGACTTCACATAGCTGTGGTTTATGTGTTCACATAATTAATCCACGGGTTATGTGGTGATTGTATCCAAACCATTGGGTTTGGCAACTGTTACATTTATATCATATTATTTTTACTTTGTAGGATGGGACAAAATTCATCTGTATTGGAGCTCTGTATTCTGAGCTTTTGGCTGTTAGCAGTAAAGGAGAACTCTATCAGTGGAAGTGGAGTGAATCTGAGCCTTTCAGGAATGCACAGGTATTTTATGGTGTTAAATCTTGCATTGAGTAGGGTCTGCATATCAACATACAAAACGATGATCATTTTTCTTATGCCTTCAAAGAATCCTTCATTACATCATCCACGAGCAACGTTTTTGGGGCTAACCAATGAAAAGATAGTCCTCCTGTCTGCAAATAGCATAAGAGCAACTGTAGCTACAGAAAATAACAAGGTATGCTACACTTTCATTGATTGATGAACGCTTCATGCTTAAATTCTTGATTTTCTTTACCCTTTTCCATCTTTTCATTTTCTGTCTTTCTTACTAGATCCACAAATACAAAGTATCTCTTTTAGTAAAGGCCCAGTGTAGGCCCTGGCTATGTAGCTCAGTGTTACCTTGATATGCTAAGGTTATGGGGTTGATCCCAATCGGGGCCCATAAAAGAATCAGCCAATCAGTGCATGACTAAGTGGAACAACAAATCTCAATCTGTCTCTCTCTCAAAAGAAATAAAATTAATAAATAACAAATTTTACAAAGGTAGCCCTGGCTGGTGTAGCTCAGTGGATTGAGCACGGGCCTGCGAACCACACGATCGCAGTTCGATTCCCAGTCAGGGCACATGCCTGGGTTGCAGGCCAGTTCCCGGTTCCCAGCAAGGGACGCACGAGAGGCAACCATACATTGCTATCTATCTATCTATCTATCTATCTATCTCTCTCTCTCTCTCTCTCTCTCTCTCCTTCCCTTCCCCTCTAAGATAGATAAATAAAAATCTTAAAAAAGAAAAATTTTACAAAGGGAGAGTATGAGGACCTTTGCAATCCTGTCAACAATAAACACAAGAGAAAAAGTACTTGTAATCTAATGTGAAATCTTTTTGTTGCTTGTTTAGCTATTTGTTATGACTCTAGAGGTAGCTTTCTACTTTAAGGGATGGGAAAAAATATTCAAGGTAAATGCTGACAAAAGAAATACGAAAAACACTGTAATTTGAGATTGTATTATGATTGAGAAAATATGAGTATTATACCTCAGATTAATAGTTTGGCTTTAAAAGAATCAAATTCTTTTTAAAAACTTGGAGCAAATATTTACTTTTGATTAATGCCTTATATGGCTTCAGATAGTTCAGTAACTGCTATCTTGATTCATTTGTGTGAAGAAAGTAACTTACTTTCTAGTCTTATTAAAAACCCTTTCTGGATTACTTATTGTTATTATTGGTGGTTTTTAATTTTTTTTAGCATTCAGCTCAAAACATTTTAGAATTCTAGTCCATAGAGTATTGAGTTTTGACCATGATTCTTTTGCAAAGATGACATGTTTTTCTTTAAATCTTTAATATTTTATTGTTTAGGTTGCCACATGGGTGGATGAAACCTTAAGTTCTGTGGCTTCTAAATTAGAGCACACGGCACAGACTTACTCAGAACTTCAAGGTGAACGGATAGTTTCTTTACATTGCTGTGCGCTTTATACCTGTGCCCAGCTAGAAAACAGTTTATATTGGTGGTGAGTATCACAAGGCGGCTCAGTGGATGCTGTGTGTGCATAAGTAGGTGCTTTGAGTAGGAAGGTCGAGAGAAGGTCGGCCAAAGATAATGCGGTATAGGGAGGGAAATTTCACTTTGGAATAAAGTAACATTTAAAAATACATTAAAAGAAAACCCTATAAAAGTAATGTATACTTCCTGACTAAAATTATGAAATTTTATAAAAACATAAAGTGGAAACAAAAATCACCTATAATCCTACATCCTCAGAGACATAACTACTGTTAACATTTGGAGGTGTTTTATTGTTTTTCCTATACATAAATGTGTAATTTGCTTTTATATAATTGAAAGCATAAGTTAAATGGTACTTTTTCATTCAACAGTACTACTTAAAATGTCATTTTAAGGGTTATTAAAGTATTTCATTTTATGAATATTCTATGCCGTACTATTAGAAAGAAACTTTAAATGTATTCTCTGTTGTGTTTTAAGGCATCAGTAAATTTGCATTGACACAAATAATACATTGGGAAATCTGTTAATGAATATACCTATATGGATAAAATACCCAACTGATAAAATTTTTTGTAAATTTTATTTCTAAATGTTTAGTAAAAATGGATTCAATTGTGTATTAAGCCTCTGATCAAGTTGTAATTCAGTATAAGTTGAACATCTTAATGTTCTGAAGCAAAAGTATTGGGGAAGGAATGCACCAGAAATGCCTGAGTGATGTGTGTACTTTCATATCTGTTTAATGGGCTTGTTTGCTGCTTATTTGACCAATTTCTGCTTTTTCTTTTCAGGGGTGTAGTCCCTTTTAGTCAAAGGAAAAAAATGTTAGAAAAAGCTAGAGCGAAAAATAAAAAGCCCAAATCTAGTGCTGGTATTTCTTCGATGCCGAATATTACTGTCGGAACCCAGGTGAGTGATTAGAATCCAGCCTGTCCTCAGGGGATGTCCTTTCTCTTCAAGATCATGTTCTTCCCCTGTTAGTAACTTCCACATAAGCAGTTGTACAAATGGATGCCATTTAAAGGACCAGGTTCTAGTCACACGTAGGTGGCACATCGCTCTATTCAGTAGTTGAGTAACACGTGGAGTGTGGCCCAGTGTCAGGAGGTCTCCCACGGCAGGGTTCCCGGCCTTGTCTGGTTCTAGGAAGCGCTTGGTCTTATATGCAGAGCCTGGAGCCTCTGACCTGACACGTTCCTTCAGTTTGTCTGGTGGTAGTGCCTGGACTGCGTTGTGTTTAACACACATTCCTGGTGATTCCAAGTCAGTTACTCCATGCTGCTCTCTGGGCATGTGATCAGCCCGATGCTGGAGGCTTTGTCAGATTACCTGTGTTTCTACCAATTTTTGCATGTTGACTCAGATGATTTAGGCTCCTATAGGGATCTTATGGAAGGTGATTTTTCTAATACCCAGCTGGCTTTCCACCCTTTCCAGGAATCTGCAGAGTCCATCTTTCTCCAATTACCTATGTGTGAGTCTCAATTGTCTTTATATACTTGACTCAAAGTAACATCACAACACATTGAAAGCAGAAGCAGGCGTGGGAATCCAGCTGTCTTCTATTAAGTCAGACATTAAGAGATTTGCAAAAATGCAGACAGTGCCACTTTTCTTGCTGATTTTTAAAAAATACAATTATTTATCATAAAATTGTATTATTAATGGGGAGTTTGATACTGTTAAATGAATATTTTAAAAATTCCGAGTTTTAATTACTAATATATTATAAACCAACTACATATGACCCACGTAAACAAAAGGTTTTTAGGTTCTCAGTCATATTTAACCGGGAGAGTGGGTTCTGAGACCGAGATTTGAGGGCTCGTGTCACACATCTGATTCATTAGACTCACAGAAGTTTGTCTGCAGGGTCCAACCAGACATTTATATTTATTTAAGCCACTGCTGCACTGCATGCTTGCCGACTTTGAATCCCTAACACTCAGACAGATGTGGTTTTGATTACATAATGTGGTGCAAATTTTCTCATCTAGCATATTCTTTCAACTCATTTTTTTCTCTTCACTACAAAGTGGTATTACTTGTGCAGTATTCTCTGTGTCTTAAAAAGTTGTCACGATGTTAGCTGTTACTTTTCTTTAAAACCCAGTTCAGATGGAGCTGATCTTTTTGTTTGTGGCTATTTTTTGTCCTACTTAGGGCTGGTTGTCTTGTTGTGACTCCTTTGTTGGCCTTCCAACTAGGAAATTTTCAGCAACTACCCACTATTTTGAATATTATTGTTCAGTCTCCATTATTTATGTCCGTTGCTGTGGCCAGATCTCTCCTTTCTTGGATTGCCCCTTTTCCTGTTTAGTTCAATTGCTGCCTTGTGATGTTCTCCAAGTTCCGTGCTCACTGGACTCACATAACAGAGGACATCTTAGTAATTGCCTTACTACCACACAGGACGACATTACTGTAGACAGGGAGGGCAGAACAAATGCTTTAAAGATGTATCAAAGAAAAACTAATTTAGCTTGGCACTGAATTGCTGAATGATAACAGCGTATTAAAGTAGTTAGTGTAGAACTGAGGTTTTGTTTTGAAGATGCAGAAAATGGAAGTTTAAGATAGTCACAACCACAGAATAAGGAGAGTATTCATGTGTAACATCAAAAAGAATTGTTGATCATTTCAGGTTTTCAGCTACATCTGCACTCTCAAATCATAATTGTTGAGAGAAATGTATAGGCATATCTTGTTTTATTGTGCTTTGCAGATACTGTGTTGCAGGGGGTTTTTTTTGTTTTTTTTTTAACAAATTGAAGGTTTGTGGCAACTCTGCATCAAGTGGGTCTGTCAGCACCACTTCTCATACAGGCTCATGTAACAGCGTCTTAGCAGTAAAGTATTTTTAAACTAAGGTATATATATATATGTTAGACATAATGCTGTTGCACACTTAATAGACTACTATATAGTATAAAAAACTTTTTTATGCCATGGGAAACAAAAAAACTTGAGTGACTTGCTTTATTGAGTTAGTAACTTTATTATGGTGGTATGGAACAGAACCCACAATACCTCTGAGGTAAACTTTTTTTCACTGCGTGTCTTGTTATGTGGTAGACCCTCGATGCACACCTCCCTGTCTTAAGGTGCGTTTCTTCTTACGAGAAGGCCTTGATGGGTAGCGACCTGTTCTGTGTCTTGCCACCTTTCCCTTTCAGCCACAGCCCTTCCTCTTCAGGTTTTATGCTTCCTGCCAGTCTTTCCTGCCAAACTTTCCTGAAAAAGTTTCATTTGTGGATGAAACTTCCCTTTAAGTCACAGTAAAGCAGGACGTATATTTTCAAGAAGCCAGCTTCTAAAAACCATTCATTAGAGGTTATAGAACTGCACTTAATAACGTGCAGCTATGCTTTGCTAGAAATGCTACTTTATGCCGGCATTTCCAGTTCTCTCACTTCTCACATGTACATCATCTTCTGTGTCATTTAATTATAAAGCATCAAAACCATGATCTTCATATATGCTCCTGTCAAGTACCACATAATCATTAGTTATTGGACGACTGAATGTTTGTAACTTTGGGCTGTCAGAAATCAAGAGAGATTTCCAGAAATAATGCTCATGTCTCTCTTGGAGCTGCTGTTAGTGCCACCTTGCAGGTTGTCGGGTTCAGGGTGTTCCCCAGAAAATTTATAGATTGTTTCCGGGTGTTCCCCAGTGAGAATTTATAGATTGTTTACTCCTAAACTCAGTTAACTGCTAACACTAATGTCTACGCACTCTTTTAAGAGAAACCTTTTATTATCCAGGGAAGCTTCTGGCCTGTAGAAAATGGCAGTCTTCTGAATGAAACAAACATCAGTAGATACGAAGTGTTAGAACCTATATAGTGTCATAAATTAAGGAAGAAAATAACTCAAATTACAAGAAATGGACCAAATGTGAAATTGTTTTGTTCACGTTTCCCTTTTTAAATGATCTTAGTTTGTTCTCTGCTATTTTTATTGTTTCCTTATAACAGAATGTCAGAATATTTGCTGCCTGAAATGTTCAAGCTAATTTTCAGCAAATGTGCTGAAATTGTTCCTGCCGCTTTGGGGAGCGCATTTTCTTAATGGAGATCTTTCAGTCAGTGCTTTAGCAGCCTCTCGATCGTGTACGATGGATTGTGTTTGGAAAACGGAGGAAGCAATATACTTTCATATATTCTATTTTCATATGCTTTTGAAATAACTTCCAGTTTGTCATCTTGATGGTGATTTTTCTTTTGTTTGTCAGGTGTGTTTGAGAAATAACCCTCTTTATCATGCTGGAGCAGTTGCGTTTTCAATTAGTGCTGGGATTCCTAAAGTTGGTGTCTTAATGGAGTCGGTTTGGAATATGAATGATAGCTGTAGATTTCAACTTAGATCTCCTGAGAGCTTGAAAAGCATGGACAAAGCTAGCAAAACTACTGAAGCTAAGTAAGTACCATCCCCTCACTAATCCTGATCTTCCACTGCTTTCTAGTGTGTGCTCTATATGAAGGGGGTGGTCAAGGGCAACGGAGAGGTGTGTAGGGGCTCAGAAAAGTGCTCAAATGATGGGTTCTTGTTAGGATCTACAGGAGTTTGGAAAGGGAATTGGTAACATTTCCCGGTCACTGTTTGGTTAATGTTTGTATGTTACAGTTATTTTTGGTGTTTAATGGCCAGAATGACCGTGTTGTGTGGCTCTCTTCTGTTGTCTTTGTTTTGTTGTTCTGTTGGGTGCAGGTGTTGTGGAGCAGTAACAATGTGTCCAGCCTTCCCGTGTTAGGTCAACTTTCTCCCCCTTCTCCAGTCTCTAATCCTCTTAGTTTCTAGTCTTGTCTGCATCCTGGTCAATGGAAGGGTTTTACAGGTCATTGTGCCAGGGGGTGGAGGGAGTGGAGGGGTGGGGGGGGGGTGAGTTCTGTGAAGGATTTACAGACTCTTAGATTGGAGGCACACGTGAACAGAAATAGCACTGCCTTGTGTATAGCCCACATTCTGCAACTGGCTTACAGTTTGGGAGCAGATACACAGATCTTAACACCTGCCCTGTTGGAGACGTCTGCTCATCTTCAAAAATATGTGTGTTACAGTTTGATTGTTTGGTACATGAACCTAAAAACTTTAATAGATGTTTTTAAATAACTTTTTTCTTACTCTTATAAAAGTAATGTGACCATTATATAAATATGGAAAAATAATATCACATCCTAGAAATAAAAGTTTAAGTATTTTGCTGTATATTTTTTCTAACTGTATACAGACATTTAAAATAAATGATTGGGATTTTACTATACATAGAGGTTTTTAAAGTTAAAAAATTTTTAGTGTACTGAAACAAATATAATTATAAATTTACTACTGTTGCTCCTCTTAATTTTAAAAACAGAAATTGAAATTCTGAAACACAGGGATCACCATTAAATAACTTGAAAAAGAATATTTAAAAAGCAAATGGAACATCAACAAAAGAAAAAAGCAAACAAAATATAACCAGAGACATTAAAATTGAGAACAATCTAACAATAGCCAGAAGGGAGAGGGGAGGGAACAATGGGGGGAAGGGTTTTCAGGAACCACTGTAAAGGGCACATGGACAAAACCAAGGGGGAGGGGGGAAGCAAGGAAGGGAGGTGGGTTTGGTTGGGGTGGGGGACAGAGGTGAGGGGAAAATGCAGACAACTGTAATTGAACAACAATAAAATAAATTTTTTTAAAAAGCCAAAGCTATTGTAATTTGTGTGTAATTGAAGGGTTTTTTGTTTGTTTGTTTTGTTTTTAGTGCTTGGGACTTTCTCCCTAACTTCACTGATTTTTTTAACCTAAAAATAGAAGTAACAAAACACAGTTTCATTTTTTATGAAAGTTTGTAAATAGTGGTTGAAATATTTTTGATGTGCATAAATAGTTTAAATGAGATTACAATAGAATATGCTTTTAAGTCCTGTACTTACGAAGTTCAAAATGTTCCTTGAAATTTGCCATCGATATTAATTAATTTAGTGAAAGAACTAAGTGAAATGAAATGCTAAGAAGATAATTTTCAGCAATTACCCACTATTTTGAATATTATTGTCAATCACTCTTCTTTGCAAGTCACTGAACCACTCGCTCACTTTAAAGACATGCTAATGGTTGGTCAGGAGCACTTGGCCTCTGCGCCTCAGGAGATTTGCTTGACTGTTCACATGTGCTTGCCCAAAGCACCTGGCTAAGATGCTGGTGAAAATGATACGGGTTTTCTGCGGACTGTTTCTGAACTCGGGTGAAGTTCCAGGTGGGGGTAAGGAGATGAGGGTTAGGTTAAGATGAATACCCTGATTATAGTATGTACCAGGCTGATCTCTGAATAATACATTTCTGACTAAAAATTGACGTCTGCCCTTAAGTGAATAAAAATATTTGTTTTTACCATCTGCAGAATATTGTATAGTTGGCTGCAGTTATTTTCTTAGGTATAATTAATGAGTGACTAGGATTGGTTACAGGATTAATGTTAATCTTGTAATTTCTCATGTTAGTTATAGTGGGTGATGCTTCATCACCAGATGGTTCAAGGGTAAAGTTTGGTAAACCATCGTGAGTAGGGTTCCTCCTCTGAACTCCAGGGAATCAATGATCTCGCGGGATGTTTCATTTCTTTGCCTTTACCTTTTTGTTTTTTCCTGTTACATTGCTGTGTCCAAGCAGGGTTCCCAGAAATGTGAAACTTGTTTGCTCAAGAGGCTTATGATGAAGCTGTGTGGATAAATTGAGCGCAGCTTTCATTGTTACTCCTCGATAAGGCTTATCTGAAGTGTTATTCCAAGTTGTTGGTAGCTCGATGTAGTATATGTCTTTCCCATTTAAAACAGGACGGAAAGTGTGAAGACTGCACTGTGTGTCTTTTTCAGTGCCTAGAGTCCTAAAAATAAACCGCTTTGTTCAAGTGTTTAATACTGCATTCCCTTATATAAGGATAAAATTGAGTCTTAAAAATAAACCATTTGACAAGCTCCTAATACTTCGTTTTTCTACTTATGAGGAAAATCTTATTTCTCACCTCAGGCCGGAAAGTAAGCAGGAACCAGTGAAGACGGAAATGGGTCCCCCGCCATCCCCAGCGTCCACCTGTAGTGACGCGTCCTCCATCGCCAGCAGCGCGTCGATGCCGTACAGTGAGTTTTCTGTGCAGTGCGCACCGGTCGGAGCATCAGGGCACACCGCTGCGGTCGGTTTCTGTCTGTTGGGGCAGCCCCTACCGTTTTTAATACCTTTATATATAAATTGTGTTTCAACTGGTTTGATTTTTGTGTGTGTATACAGCTTTATTTAAAAGTATTATTTATATAGCATTGGCTGTTTCTGTTGTATTTGAGCACTATACTTTTTTACAGTAAGTAAAATGTGTTGGCAGTCATAGAAGAAAGTAACTGCCACTAACTAGCTATCTGCCCAGCTTTGCTGAGAATGTTACTGTAAACTGGTAATGGCCATCACAGGTTCTGCTCAGAATTTGTAAAATTTATAAACCTGGACTTACTATTGCATCTTAGACTTCAAGAGTGTTTTTAAAGTTACTCAAAATAAATTTGTTTTACAGTGTACTTGCTCTGCAGTTGACATTGAAAGTTAGACTTTAATAGCTATGTGATAGTTTTAAAAAAACCTTTTTTTTTAACCTTGCTCAGCCCCAATTTTGAGGGGTCCAAAGTACGTCTGGTACTTCTTCCTTGCAGCTGCTCGTAGTGGTGTCAGTCTTTTTAGACGTAGAACAGATGAGGCTAGTTTTCACTCTGAACTCATTCATCAGTAAGGGAAAGTTGGTCATAAGACCTCAATGTATAAAGCAGCAGTCCACCAGGTTTGTGGTTAGCTATCCCGATTACATACGTACCCCTCGACAGTGAGTTTTCATGTGTCTAGATGAAATCTGTAAAGCCTTTTTTGCACTCTTTTCGGCACTCACCCTTCTGTTGTTGTCTAAGAGCGACGGCGGTCCACCCCGGCCCCCAAAGAGGAGGAGAAGGTGAATGAAGAGCAGTGGTCTCTTCGGGAAGTCGTTTTTGTGGAAGATGTTAAGAATGTTCCTGTTGGCAAGGTGTGTTCAGAACGTCTAAGTGTTCATCTCTAACAGAACTGTAATGGTATTAGTTGTCCCAGATTTACGGCTGGGGAGTGTCCACCAGCTCCTTCAGAGCTGCTTTGTTTCTCACCCTCCATGATCCCCGTAAGTCCCATCCTTTAATCTGGTGCAGGTATCCCCTCTGCGCATGACACATGAACAAGCGATTATTATGCCTCTTGGAACATTTTTGCTATTTTTTGATGCTATTTTGGAATAATTTTAGATTTGCAAAAAAGCTGCAAGGAGATACATTACTTCTTGATATAGTCCATTCTTTGGAACTATGAGACAGTTCTATTGGAGGTCATCTTCCATAGCATTTAAACATCTCATTACTCTAAGACACCTTTGACCTTCCCTGCTTTGTGGAGAACATCTTACCTTCTAGGAAACCAAGTTAGTAGACTGTGTCAGGTAGAATGTCATTGTTTCACCTTTCTCTCCACATAACACTTAAAACCAAAATGGACCTACAGTTGTAGAATATCTGCAAAGTAAAGGTTTTCCTGGTTGCTCATTAATTTCTGAAATGTGATGGTCTTTCATTTGTACTTAAAGGAAAGAGTAGACATGTACACACACTTAACAAAGATCTTTTTCATATTCTGTTACACTTGGTTGTCAAAGTGGAACTGTAGTTTTTGGACAGGTAATTTCTTCTGGCTCAAATCAAAAGCAGTAAGTAGCAGAGGTGGGACTCGGGTATTCTGGTTTCAAGTCTTGTGCTTGTTTTTCTGTGTGTTATTGGTTGTATTGTATACCTCTGTTGTCCAGTATGGTAGCTCCTAGCTGTGATATGTGACTAATTAATTTTAGTAAAATTAAGTAACATTAAAGCCAGCTCCTCAGTCACATCAGCTCCCTCTCAGCCTGCTAATGGCCATCATAGTGACCTTGTGAGTATGGAACATTACCATCATTGCAAAGTTTCTTTTGCATAGCTGGGCTCTAAACTATTAAAGAGGGATTATGTGAGGATTTTATGGATTATACTTAATTTTTTCAGTTGATTGCTAAACATCCACAGACCGTAATCACTGGCTCCGGGGGATAGTTTTTCTCTAGAAAATAAGCCTTGGATAATAGATAACAATAACAGAGTTTTGGTGGGTCTGTTCATGTTAATTTAATAAATTGGTGATGATTAAAGAAACACTCATAAAGAATTAAATTCCTCAATGTTAAATTAATTCAATGAAAACCATTTACATGTTGATTTCCCATACATTATTAATACTTCGCGTATTTACCTGTGTTTCTAGGTGCTGAAAGTGGATGGTGCCTATGTTGCTGTCAAATTCCCAGGAACGTCCAGTAATACAAACTGTCAGAGCAGCTCTGGTTCAGATGCGGACCCCTCTTCTCTCCTGCAGGACTGTCGGTTACTGAGAATTGATGAGCTACAGGTAGGTGTAGAGGACTCACCTGGCGGGAGGGTCTTGGGACTGACTCCTTGAGGATGTTCCGGAGTTTGAGAGCAAAATCCCTTGTGTGTCATTCAGGTTGTCAAAACTGGTGGAACACCGAAAGTTCCTGACTGTTTCCAGAGGACTCCTAAAAAGCTTTGCATACCTGAGAAAACAGAAATATTAGCAGTGAATGTAGATTCTAAAGGTAAAGATTCTTTCAGTTTTTCAGCTGCCATACTCCATGTCTCTTCAGCACTCATGCAGTAAATGGCAGATTAAAGTGGTTTGATCAGCATTTGACAGTTTCTGTTCCCTGCATGTAATGTAACAATAACATGTATCTCTTGGAATTGATTTACAAATGTGGCCAGAGAAGCCAAAATTTGGTAGTATTTATAAGAGAGTACTAAAGACATACAATAATTTATTTTTATATGTTTCTGAAGGTGTGCATGCTGTTTTGAAGACTGGAAATTGGGTACGGTACTGTATCTTTGATCTTGCTACAGGAAAAGCAGAACAGGAGAATAATTTCCCTACAAGCAGCATTGCTTTCCTTGGTCAGAATGAGAGGAACGTAGCTGTTTTCACTGCTGGACAGGTACAGAGGTGGTGTTTGCTTTTGAAAAGTGATATGAGAACATTGCCATTTTCGTGAAGTAAATGGTTCTAGTTTGCTTATTGTTATTACCTAACTATTGAGGGATTTAGAATTTTCAGCACATTTGAATACTAGTTTTTTTGGTCATTATTACTAACTAATATATGTATATGTATTTATATATATGTAAAACCAATTAAAAATGAAATGTAACTATTGTAAAAGTCAGAGATACAGTTTTGATTGGTAAGCAAATTTTATTATTGCCTCTCTGTTTATAGGAGTCTCCTATTATTCTTCGAGATGGAAATGGTACTATCTACCCAATGGCCAAAGATTGCATGGGAGGAATAAGGGATCCTGATTGGCTTGATCTTCCACCTATTAGTAGCCTTGGAATGGGTGTTCATTCTTTAATAAATCTTCCTGCCAATTCAACAATCAAAAAGAAAGCTGCTATAATCATCATGGCTGTAGAGGTAATGTGACTTCTGAAACTACTTGGTATTTGAATTCACAAGAAAACTGGTGAGTCCAGTTGATAGATCAATCATTCATTGCCCCTTCCCTGCAGGAGCTAAATAGTCTGTTAGGACAAGAGAGATGAGTGAATCAGTGGTTACATGGCATTCAGGTGTTTGAGGAAGGCACGCACAGTACGGGGACAGACGCTGTGATTGTAGAGAAGGCTTCTCTGAGGAGGCAGTGCCCTGCACAGAGCTCTGAATAATTAGATAGGAGTCTCCTGGACACACAGTGGAGGTGGGCCATGTTATCCCAGGCATGGGAGAATGTGTACCTTCTTTTGATTGAACCAGAAGGTGGGGCTCACAGATATTCCTGAATGGCACTGGTAAGTCTGGAGAAAGGCACTAGATGTCTCACATGCTAATAACCTAAGGGTGTGGGAGTTCCCCTGAAAGCTAGGAGAAGGAATTTAAGTTGGCTTTCACAAGGAAGACTAGCAGTGGACAGAGAACAGAAGTTCAGAGACAGCTGAAAAAACTACTATACCTATCCAGGTGAGAAACAAAGTAAGCTTGAACTCTTGGAAATGAGGAAGAGTGGGTAGATCTGACAGCTGTGAAGAAAGTGGGCACTATAAAGTTTGAGAGCTTCTGATGTGAGTGTGGCTGATGTGGTGAGGAAACACAGAACGGGGAACGGATGGGAAGAGGGAGGTGGAGTTGTTTTGTGTGGAATGTGCTGCTGTTGAGGTCTTTGTCAGATGCTGAGGTAACACCATTGGAAGTTCCTGAGCACTTTGAGCAGAGGTTGACCTGAGTTGACTTTGAGAGGATCATGGCTACATGCTGAGGGGACAGGGGGAAGTAGGGAGGCAGATAGGAGGCTATTAAAATAATCTAGGTGGGAGGCAGTGGTGGCTTTGCCCGGGAGGTACAGTTGTGAGTGAGAAGTGATGAGATTCTGGGTGTGCTTACCTGTGTTTTAAGGTAGAGCCAACAGGATTTGTTTATGGCTAAATACAGGGTGTCAGATAGAGGAAGCAGGAGGGCAGAAGGTTTCGGAAAATGAAACTGCCAGTTACGGACAAGACAAAGACTGGTTCGGGGGTGGGGTGTGACATCAGGAGTTTGGTTTTGGACCTGTTAGATTTAAGATGCCTGTCAGATATCCAGGAGGAGATGGTGTGTAGAGTTTGGGGCAGAAGTCCAAAGACCAGAAGAGAGAGGGGGCCAAGCTAGAGGAATACACTTAGGAGTTGTCAGTATATCTTTGATAGTTAAAGGAATAATGATTAATGATATTACCAAGCTTAAGGACAAAAGGTCTAAGCACTCAGCTAGGAGAGGAGTCCCAGCACTTAAATGCCAGGAAGACAATGAAGAACCTGCACGAGAGACCGAAAACTAGGATGAGTATGGTCTTGTTCTTTGCAGTTCCTGGCAGTTCCCACTGCTTGGAATTGCTCTGAGTCTAAATGTTGTTGCCATTTATTTATTATACAGGTTGTGTTATCTTTTTTACACCCAGCTGCCTCCACTCATTTATATTACTTTAAATGCTTCTGTAGGCATTTGATTCTGTGACCCCTGCACTTTGTCAGCATCTCAAGGGTAAAGATAAAATATGCCCTCGTCCCATGTCTAGGGGATAAAGTGTGTCATTTATCTTTGTACCTCAGTGAGTAGGACTTGGTGCATAGTAGACTTGCAAGAATTATTTTTAGTGAACTCTCCTTGCCTTTTGCTATAAGAATAAGTGACAAATATAACACAGTGATGCAGAGTACATTTTTTTGCTTGTAATGGAGTAAGTGTGGTACTGATACTCTCAGTTCTGAGAGCCTGTGTCCAGTCTGGCAGGTTGGCGATAGGAGTTCCCTTGCCAAGTAGCTGCTCCTAGCAAAACTGCTTGAAGCTACTCTGTATCACAGCAGTGTGCAGCAGGATGTCCGGATTTTCATTACCTTTAAAAGTACTGTGCTTCTTATTCTTTAGTCAGACCCGGACATATTTCCGTATCAGCATGCTGATTAATGCATGTATGTCACTTGACTTTGGTGAGGTTAGTCGTAAGTGGCCCGCCTCATACTCTCGAACCGGAGATTGCAGTGTATGGGGTCACCCTGGAGTCGTAGTTTCACATTCAGAATGGCCTGTCTCACATGTGACAGGGCCTGAACACAGTTTCTGGATGTATTTTCTTTGGTCCACCACCCCCATCCTGTGGGCTCATGAGGTTGGGGGAAGGGGTGGGGAGGTGGCAAGTTGTTCAGTTGCATCTTTCTTTTCTCTCCGCTTTGTGTTTCCACACATTGTTTCCCCACCTGCTTTCTTCCAGCAGTTTCTAATTCTAGTTAAAATGAACAATATTATTCATTTTCCAAAACGAATGCTTTATATTCATCCCATTAAATATCCCATAACCATAGTTTTACATTCTGAAAGAAGTTTATTTAAACTCTTCGGTATGTTCTTGCTGTGGTTTAGTACGTTCTCTTGTCTTATAAACAACAGAAATTTATTTCTCACATTTCTGGAGGCTGGAAGCCCAAGATTAAGGCATGGGCAGACTTGGTGTACTGTGAGGGCCTCCTTTACCCTTATGTGGTGGGAGAAGCGGATTCTGTTTCCTTCAGGTTTTTTTAAGTGCGTTAATCCCACATGGGAGGGCTCCCCCTGGTGACCTAATCACCTCCCAGAGGTCCTAATTCCAAACACCGTCGTCACGTTGGGTTGAGCATTTCAATTTTCAGCATTTGAATTTTGAGAAGTGAGTGGGGACACAAGTGTTCAGTCCAGAGCAGGCTGTTTCTCGGGTAGTGAGTGGTACATTCTATGCTTTATCAGTACTACCATGTCTTTGATAATGAAGTACATTCCTTGTCGCCTTTGGGGGTTGCTTGTGTCATGGTTTCTGGGAAGTTGAAGGTTTTGGTTTTTAGGTACCACAGTGTGGTGCATCCTTGAAGAGGGTGTGAGTAGGCTTGGAATGAAAAGTATACCCTTCCCTTAATTGGTTAACAGTATTAATTAGGGTTCTAATTTGGTAGTTGTTATATATATAGGGTGGGGCAAAGGTCTACAGTTGTTCATATGGAAAATAATGCAGTAATTAATAAATAATAATAGAAGACAGGCTGTGTTTTGCATCCTCACTACTGTAAACCAGTGCTTTGGCCCCACCCTGTGTGGAATGTGAACCAGGGATTGGCAAAATCCAGCCTGCAGGCCAACTCCAGCTACTGCCATTCTGCTGTGCATTGTACATCGGTGCTTTCCTGCAACAGCCTGAGTCAAGTTAGTTGCAAAAACTGAAAATGTACCCACTGTTTTCCATTCCTGTCAATTGTGTACTCTCCTTACAGGGTACCCTTAAGTTCTGCTCCTTTTGCCAGGCTACCTGAAATTGTCCTTACTTGCAGAGCTGATTGCACTATTTTGTTGGCCACAAGACATTTTTGATGTGTGCAATGTTACTCAAGTTTATTGAAGATATTTTCCCTAATTTGCGCACAGAAACAGACCTTAATGCAGCACATCCTCCGCTGTGACTATGAGGCCTGTCGACAGTATCTTATGAACCTTGAGCAAGCAGTTGTCTTGGAGCAGAACCTACAGGTGCTACAGACGTTCATCAGCCACCGCTGTGATGGAAATCGAAATATTTTGCATGCTTGTGTATCGGTGTGCTTTCCAACCAGCAATAAGGAAACTAAAGAAGAAGAGGGTGAGATTAAAAACTATAATTGAAGTGTTTAGGAGTTTTAGACAATTTTGAAAGTATAACAGCGATTAAAGGAAAGAAGTTAATCATTATGAAGAACTTATGGTACTTTGTTTAATAAAATCTAGGAGTTTTTACATTCTTAGAAGGGAAAAGTTCCTTCTTGCTAGGATGAGTATATGACATAAGCAAGTACAATTTTTATTGATGTATTTTGTTGTCTTGAGTTCTATTCTCTATGATATGTACAAATTCTCTGTGTAATAATTAATGCCCTTTACTGATTTTATAATTGTAGGCAATTTTTATTGCCATGAGAATTATTTAGCAAGTGAAAGCAAGTTATATTAAGGCAATCTTAATCCCAATTTTCAAAATGCAGAGGGGAAAAAAATAACCTAATGAGCTGTTAGTTGTTTTTGGAAAAGTAAATAAGGGTTTTTGCTTTAAGGTTTTTAACTGCTGAATGAAGGGAAACTGAAAACCTAAAGTGCAGCTGTGTAATTTTAATGTTTCTTCTTATTTTGAATTCTGCCAGTAACATTCTAGTAGCCACATTTTTGAATAGTGCTTTGAGTGAGTAGTGTAGAAACAGAGATTGAGGCACTGGTATGTGGATCTCTTCCCTCCGTGGTAGTGAGAGCCGTATTTCATTCTACTTATGAATAGCCACAGTTTTGATCTTTTTGGATGACGTAATCATCGTTTTGGGATTGAAACATAAGGCAGGATAAAGAAATAATTCATATATGAAAGTTCATAGTTCAATCTAGCTTAGGTGTTTATTGTTCTAGGGAGGAAAATTTAAACTATTAGTCATTTCTAGTGTGTTAATCAGAGCACTAAAATATATAGCAGTTAGCATTCAGTGGCCTGTACATGCCTGATCTCTTAGTTACTTTTGAAGTTTAAGTTGATCCTAATTTTTTCTCTTACGTTTCAGAAGCAGAGCGCTCTGAAAGAAACACATTTGCTGAGAGGCTCTCTGCTGTTGAGGCCATTGCAAATGCAATATCAGTTGTTTCCAGTAACGGCCCGGGTAATCGGGCTGGATCGTCGAGTAGCCGAAGGTAATGTGATTTTTACCAGGAAAGCTTAGTTGGCGGAAGAAAATCCAAGTGCAGGGGAATATGTATCTTTTACCTACCATATGCGTGAATTGATGGGTCCTTTCATTTTGTTTTTGTTCCTCCCAGTAGCATTCTGGGAAAAACACCTGGTAATACGTAGTCAGAATTTAAGCATAGAACAATAGTAGGGCCTAGGATGCTTCAGAAATTTATGATGATTTTAACAAGTAGTTCAAACTTGAGTCTTTGAATGTGGTTTAAATTGGTCACATTTGTTTCCTAGGAAGTTCTTTAGTTGGAGAACAACTAATAGCAGTAATTGAAAGAACCTCAACCTTTTAATTTCAAATAGCTTATTTAGGTCAGTTTCTCAGATATCTTGATCTGGGAAGCAATGAAAAGGCTGGTGTGTCTTATGGATATTTGGTATTACTGATTTTCAGGCTCTCTGAGTTTTGGGATGGACGAAGCTAAATAACACGTTAAAAATCACTAGGTGTTTGAATAGGTGACAAATACAGAGACTTCAGGATACAGTTCTGAAGAAAAAGCACACGTGTATTAGAGCCGACAGCCAGAATTCGTGGGTTCTTGACAGATCGTGAACGGGAGCACTGCTCACTGTGCGAGGTGGTAGTAGACAGTCTACCCAGAGTGGGACGGGGTTTTTGCCTGTTTTCTGTTCCATATTCAACCTTCCCTTTAAAAAGGATTCCTCTAGAATTGGTACCAGGTTTCTAGCTTCCCAGGTTCAAAAACATCCTGAGGTGAGATTTATCAAACACTATTCTTTGGGTGAACAAATTATAATTTAAAACAGTACAAAAACATTATATAGACTATACAAAGTGGAAATAATGTGACCAGCTTATTTGTTTAGGATTACACTAAGCAGACAAAGTATTTGGTTAAAAATGGGGAGCAACTTAAATGCTTCATGAAGAAATTAGTGTCTGAATTACTTCAGGTATTTCATTTCCTCAGGGAGAATACAGGTGCAAGTCAAGTTGGACTCTGATATGCTTGGTCCGATGCCAGTGCTGCGGGCATCTCTTTTCATATAAGGATTATTTTGAAGGCAAAGACTAAAAGGAGCTTCGAGAGTGGGTGACGTGTTGCTCACAGAAATAATTTGCAGAGTAAGCTCCTTTGAGGCATTTGCCGAAGATTTCACTGCAGTGCTCTTACCCAGTTCAAACTCAGGGCTGCCGATTGAACAGCTGAAAGCACAGGAGTCTTATTATCCACGCCGGGCAGTAGGAAGTCCACAGACTCTGCTTCACTGAAGTGAAACCCTCCTCTAGCCCACAATGGATTTTCTAGGCGATGCCCCTTGATGAGTATGCAGGCTGGGATTCATGAGCGGTTAAGCTCAAAACTGATGCGATTTCAATGTTGACTGGAGTACTGTTAAATGCCTTCAGATGGTGATTTGACTCAGCAGTTTTGTTATGTGACTCAATAGTTCCTGAGTGCAAAGGGCAGATTTAGTGGAAAGCTTGATTGATGCATCTGATTGCAGGTGTATGTACTCTAGAGATTGTTAACCTGGAAGACACGTGACCTTCGCTTTTTTGTCACAGTGGTATGTTTGAACATGACTGGATTCTAAGGCTTCTGTAGCATGGATATAACGTGCTTACAAAGAGGAAATTACATCATCCTTGAATTCTTCCATATTGTCAGAAAATACGATGACTTCCAGGCAAGCCTATACGAAGAAATGTCCAAACTCTGAACCTTAGCAGCCAAGGTGGTATCTCCTCAGTACTGTCCTCAGCCACTGAGGATACAGGTGAATCTTCATGAATTGTGTACAACATCTTGAAGAATAATTTTCTTTTTTTTGTTTTTTGTTCTTGTTTTTAAAGAATCTATATGAGGAGCTGGGCATTGTACTTAAAAATGTTTCCAAGACCTAATGAAGAAAAGAGGTTAAGGACGACTTTTTCTAATGACAAGGAATGGTCCCCTCATTTAATATTGAATTGACTACACCACAACAACAAAGTTGGGAATTTGCAAGTTCAAGATGAGACTATGGTCTCCATTTACCTTCACTTATTCTTAATCTACTCTAAGCTAGAGGTGTTGGAGAGTAGCTCACATATATTTTGTTTGGCCTGTGCAATGTTAAATTATTTTTCTTTAAAATTTGAATGTGTTTAGATGAGCACGCGCACTGCTAGTTTGCCATTACTTCCTACTTCTTACACCTGACTGCTCTTTCCTCTGCTTATTTTATACCCTGGGCCCAGAAGGCGTAGAGTTTGTGAGCTTGGTGTGAGCCTTCTTGATGAGCCCAAAACATGCATTTATTTTCAGGTTACTTGCAGTGCCTCCCAATTGTAGCTGACTTTTTTTTTCTCTGTGTGTGGTTGAGTAAGACACATTCAGGATGCTCAGGGTCTGTGTTGAGCCTAATTGAAATTGCATAGGAGCCTCACAGTGTGGACAGTCACCCTGGGGTGTTCTGTTACTGGTAAGGAGCCTGCCTTCTCTGTGGGTGACGTCTTTGGGCAGAAATGTGACTTCAGCTGAAATAATCACTGTGACCTGCTCCCCTCCACATTTTAAAACTCTTAAACTCAGATTTCTTAATTGGAAGAGAGAAGACATTGCTAACATAAAAATTAACTGTAGGTATTTTTACACAGTGAATACTATAATAACTAAGATATTATTTGAGACACTAAAACTTACAGCAAAGTCTTCCAAAGAATGTTTCTGTTTCCAGAGGTACATCATTATGCAAGAGCCTTATAAAATAGACATGTTCTTGAAAGTAACCTGTAAATGAAATTTTTGTAGATGCTTTAAATAGAAATTTTTTTAAAATTGAAAACATTGCTATGGAAAAACACAATTACTCTCAGATTAAATAATCATAATTAGAGATTTAAATATTAATAAAAATCTAAGTTACTTACTTGTAGACATAATAATGCTCACCTGGTAAGGTGTTAGGTTTTTTACATCAGAAATGTCATATTTTGGGGATTAAACTCAAAAGGAAGAATGAAATCCCTTATGTGTTGCCTGGCCCTTAAAATTGAATTTTTACTCTTTATTCATTTAGAAGCTCTAACATTGTGTCTGAGTTGAAGGGATTAGTCTCACGTGTGTGCTCTTTTAATTGCTGTTAATTCTGAATGTATTAATTTTGTAGCTTTTGTAAGCTGTTATTTAAGAGGCATAGATTTTTGTGTAGGTAGTTACCAGTTCCCCTAACGAGGTCTGTGTTTATGAATATCTCTTTTTCTTTTAGTGATGTGCACACCTGTGCAGTATTTTTTTTTATAGCAGGAGAAAAGAAATATGCCCAGATATTAATCTAACAACACATTTTACAAGCCCCATTTTCCTTCATTAATTTACTTGGGATGCCAGATGTACTGTTAAAGAAACTTTTTGTATAAAAATAAATCGAAATTTGTCTTTGTTTTGAAACGACTTACTCCGTGGATATTAGTTCAGTTGCTTTTGAGATCATAGAAAAGGGACTTAGTGGCTAAATCAGTCTTTGCTACTTTTGTGCTAATCAGTCTGTTCGCTGATGTCTATTACTAAGCTTAATTCTTACTGATTATAAAGAGGACAGAAAAACTTTTTGTTTAATATTCAGCTGTCATTTGTCTTAACTGTATGAAAGATTATTTTCTAAACTTCACCACAAGTTTTGTTCCCTGGGCTTAAGTTTGTGTGGGAGCTTAATGCAGTGGCTTTAGTGCTGAACTGGGTACTAGGAACCCTCAGTTTGATTTTTATTCCTCACTGACACTCTGTGCTTCCAGAATTGGCATTTGTACTTCACTGCCCTTGCCTGGACTATTTGCTTGTAGAACAAACTTTGATCTCAGATGAGAAGTTCTGTGCACCTTTTTCATTACATTTGGTCATGGTAGTGAGCTTTGGTTTTGTTCCGCGTTCTTCTAGTTTGAGACTGCGGGAAATGATGAGACGGTCATTGAGAGCTGCTGGTTTGGGTAGACACGAAGCTGGAGCCTCATCCAGTGACCATCAGGATCCAGTCTCACCCCCGATTGCGCCCCCTAGCTGGGTTCCTGACCCTCCCGCAATGGATCCTGGTAAGGTGTTATTTTACTTAGTTTTTAACCAAAAGACAAGGTTATGAAAGAAAAGATACTGAGCATTTAATGGAATACTGAGAAATCTGAAATATTTTAAAGTAGCCTAATATGTATTGCAATGAATTATAAAGATTTGGTTTAAGGGGTTTGTAATTTAAAAATTAAAATTCTAGAAGCTCTTGTCAGGTATCTGCTATTGAAATTTTTCCATACTGGTAAGGAGCTACCTAGTAATGTGTTGAGATAAGTCAATAAATTACCCAGGAGATTCCTTCTCTTATAGTTAGGGAAAGAAGTGCACACTTAAACCTCTGTCCGATTTGTCGTTTGGCTTGCGCAGAAGAGCCTTAAGGCCAGTTAAAAGAGCGTGTTAGGGCTGTGTTGCCTGTAATGATATACATCCTGCTGTTCTGTTTACTGAAAGATGGTGACATTGATTTTATCCTGGCCCCTGCTGTGGGATCTCTTACCACAGCAGCCACTGGCACCGGCCAAGGACCAAGCACCTCCACCATTCCAGGTGAGAATCTCTCGTATTTTGTTTGCTTAGGCATTTGGAAAATAAAAGAACTCCCTTCGGAAATAAGTTTCACAGAGCCACACATTATCTCAAGGTGACTTTCCTTGGCTTAAAAAACATCTAATTCTCTGAATTATCTTTCATATGTCAGTGAGATTTTGGTGTACATGTACATACGTTTCATCAGTTGACCCTTGTAAAATATGTTAAAATTCTCCTTCATGAAGTTATTAATTTATGACTAATACTAGATGCTTTTCTGATGGTTTATTTAATAGATTTAGTATGTTATTTCAGATGCTCTTTTAGTCTGTCTTGTTTCCTCTTGGTTTGTTACCGAATGGCTCTGCTTGATTACAGGTCCTTCCACAGAGCCGTCCGTGGTAGAATCCAAGGATCGAAAGGCCAATGCTCACTTCATACTAAAGTTGCTGTGTGACAGTGCTGTTCTGCAGCCTTATCTACGGGAGCTCCTCTCTGCCAAGTAAGGGGTGTAGTGTGCTTTTTATTTTTAGAGATGAATTTTATTTTATTTATTTATTTTTAAAGATTTTACTTATTTATCTTTAGAGGGGAAAGGAAGGAGAGAGGGAGAGAAATATCAACGTATGGTTGCCTCTTGTGCGTCCCCTGTTGGGAACTGGCCTGCAACCCAGGAATCGAACCGCGATCCTTTGGTTCGAAACTTTGGTTTGCAAGCCCGTGCTCAATCCACTGAGCCACACCAGCCAGGGCTTAAAGTTTAATATGCTTTTGATAAGATGATTTAGCTTAGCTCCTTTTAAGTTAAGTTGATCTTCTTACAGGGTATGACGACAATTACCTTATGTGAATTCAAAACAATTTATCAGAATCCAGCATTGTATTTCCTCTGTTACTATGCTCTCTTCAGTGAAAAATGCCCTCTCCATAAAATAGAGTACACAGTAAATGATTATAAAATGATTTTAGGTTGGTGTGATCTGAGTGTGTGTATGTGTTAGAAAGATCAGTGTTTTATTATTCTCAAATGTGAATCCACAAATTAGTTCTATCACTGTCACCTGGGGAACTTTTTAAGCGTTATAGGGATTCTCCCCCAAGCTCTACACCAGAAACCGCCTCTGTAGGTCTGGGATGGGGCCTGGAACCTGTGTTTTAAAGCTGTGCGGGTGGTTCTGATGGTTTCTTTGGAAATCTTTTTGGCTTGTAGACTGCATTGTGACATGGGAGTTTTTGAATAAGTATCCTGTGATGTGTGCTCATTAACCATTAATAAGTTATATTCCTGCTTTCAGCATGATTGTTTACTTTTCTTTACAATTCTTAACAGTAAACAGTTTAATAACAGCCATTATCGGCACCAAACTCTACTTAACTATTAACTCTATTAACTCTTTTAATTCTACCAATAATATTACCTGGAATAGGTAATATTATCCCCACTTTACGTTGGAAAATACAGAGGTTACTTAATTTGCCCAGGGTCACAAAACTAGTGAGTGGCATAGCTGGAATCCCAGCCCTGGTCTGTCCCTTGCTTCTAGAGCTGAGACGTTAATTTTGGGGTAGGAGGGACCCACATGTATTTTGGAGTAAACAGAAGGGAGAAGTGTGTTTATTCTGTAGTAGGTAGTTTTATGAAGATTGTTTGAGTAGGACCATGAGGAATGGATAGGGAGGAGAGTGAGCAACAATATAGGAATGGAGAAGTATAAATATGTTAAGAAATGGTAATTCATCTAATTGAAAATAGATGGTCAGAGGAGAACAGTAGCCAGTGAATCCGAAAAGTTAGATTAAAGCCACCACTTTAGCCTCTATTCTTTGGGTTTGAATCTCCTGAATAATGACTTTGTTTAGACTGTAGTGGTATCGAAGTGGAGTTATAAGGATAACAATGTGATGGTGATACGAAAAAAGGATTAAACTAGCCAAGAGTAGAGACTAGAGTTGAGGCTATGTTTTGTATGCTTACTTACAATAAACTGAACCAATGAATTGTTGAAATGGAAAAGATAGATGCAAAATCAAAAAATTGGTGTAGAAGGAAGATTTCATAAGAATCCAAGTTTTTCGTCTTAGTTACAGTGATATTGGTGGCTGGCACAGAGAAGTCAGGAAGAGAGTAGATTTGGGGAGAAAGATGACGTTAGTAGTTAGGTGTCTTGAATGTGAGGGAGCCCTGGGAAATCCCAAGTAGATGTATCAAGTAAGCAAGTATAGGTGTTGGTACTAACCTCAAGGAAGTGGTAGCTGCTATGGCGCATGAGAGAGGGAGGCACAGACCAGTGGGGTTGGAATCCCTCCTTGGAAATTCCAGGAGGGATCAGAAATTTGGTAAAGAGTGTTGAAGGTGTATGTTTAAGAGAACATGCATAATGTAACATTTATTGAGTACATGTTATTTCACAAGCATTGTGCTAAAAGCTTTTTAAGTAATGATTTAGTCCTTGTCAAATTGTGTGAATGGAGCCCATTCCTGTCCCCACGTTTAAAAAGTATGAGTTTGACTCCAGATCCCTTGCTGGTCTATGGTGTCACTAAAGGCAAATGTGGTTTGGGGAGATAAGGAGTCAACAGAGGTTGCTTTCTTCCTTAAATGAGACAAAATGAGAATAGAAAATAACTACCAGTGATTTTTTTTGAGTGATGGGACATTATTTAACAAAACGTAACTAGCCCTGGGTGGTGTGGCTCAGTGGATTGAATGCCAACCTGCAAACCAAAGGGTTGCCGGATCAGTTCCCAGTCAGGGCACATGCCTGGGTTGTAGGCCAGGTCCCCAGTGGGGGTGCCCATAACAGGCAACCACACATTGATGCTTCTCTCCCTCTCTTCCTCCCTGTCCCTCTCTCTAAACATAAACAAATTTTTTAAAAAGTAACTGGTTTTTGTTTTATCATGAACGTGTATTTCTTTTACAGTCAGAAAGGAAAAGTTACTGCTAATATTTTCATGTATAATGTTGATCACTTCAGGGACGCGAGAGGGATGACCCCGTTCATGTCAGCTGTGAGTGGCCGAGCTTACCCTGCTGCAATCACCATCTTAGAGACAGCCCAGAAAATCGCCAAAGGTATTGGGTTCCAGGCCCCAGATGAGCTTTATTTTTTTAACTTGAGCAGGTTCTATTCTGTACACACAACACTGACCGTAATTATTCAAACTTAATTTCTGTCAGGATAATTATTTCGTGTATATGTTTGTATGTAAAATTTCAGGTGTATTCTATGTTCTAACTTTCCATCAGAAAGCAGCTGGTATACATTTCTTAAATTTCCCATAATGTACAGTGTAATAACCTATCTTTTGAAAATAAAGATGGATTATTGGTAAAAGCTGCCAGTAGTTAAAAGGGTGGTAGTAATGAAATTTTACAGAAATTATAGGCCAGATATCTTGTTCTTTGTTCTGATTTGGAATTCATGCTTAATGGAAAGAATTAAGGAATATTGATTCCTGTCATCCGTTCTTTAAAAGATTAAAGTAGTTATCCTCTTTAAAATAGTGGTTATAAATAGTTGATGTGATTGTCTGTACATTGTTCAATAGAGCCAGGCCTTGAATCCTAACTGCATAGTTAAGAGCTAGGGACTGGGTGGCTGATTTGTGGTGCATTTATATTGTCCTCTTATGTGGTCATGATATAATTATATTTTGCTTTACTTTGCACCAGAATTGGATGGATTTACTTGCATGGTGACTTTGTACATCAATTTTTAAAATTAACATATGGTAGTTTCTGATTTATACTCTGTAGATGTTAGTTAGAGCTTTTCCATTTGAGGAAAGTAGTAGATGGATGGCTATGATCAAGTCCTTTCTTTAATATTTTTAGCTGAAGTATCCTCCAGTGAAAAAGAGGAAGATGTATTTATGGGAATGGTTTGCCCATCAGGTACCAACCCTGATGATTCCCCTTTGTATGTCTTGTGTTGTAACGACACCTGCAGTTTCACATGGACCGGAGCAGAGCACATTAATCAGGTTAGCTGTTTGACGCTTCCCTGTGTTTATGCCGTCTTCGGTTTTCTTTCCCCATCACCATCACTAGAGTTAGAGTTTATAGCTTGGGGTTGCAAGTGTAATATTTCATGTTACTCTGAGTCATAAAATCCTCCAAAGAAAATTAATTTTTATTGAAGTCCTAAATAAATGAGGCAGAGGAGTTGAGTCTTAACTTAATTGTGGGATATCATGAAAATTAGAAATCTTGACTGGGTAGTATAATACAAGCCATAGCTCTTGATATAAATTTTATAACTAATTTTTTTTCCTGGATGATGTAAATTATTTTTGCCCTACTGGGAATATCTGATTTGCCTTTGTCTAATGTTGTTAAATGTGTATTCGCTGTACCTTTCTATGACTTTGTTTCCAGGGCACATTAATTTTGCTCTGCTGTTGTGATTGAATTGTTACAGAAAATACCAGAAATAATTATTATGATGAGGCATACATATCACTTTTTAAGTATACTCTTTTAATTTAGGATATTTTTGAGTGTCGAACTTGTGGCTTGCTGGAGTCTCTCTGTTGTTGCACGGAATGTGCAAGGGTTTGTCATAAAGGCCACGATTGCAAGTGAGTACAATCTTGTTTACTCTAATATTATAAACTGCTTGGGTGTGTATTTCCACATGAAAATAATTTATACCAAGTCATATTTTGTTCCATGATTTAGAAAGCAGAAGTTTTATCAACTTTTGCCCTCTTTAAGCCAGTTTATGTGTTAAAACATGGTTCTTGATTTAAAGTGTCCTTTGAGATAAATGTTTGTTCTTTAAATAACAGTAGGCTAATATGCACAGGAACTGTGATCATACAGTGTGACTAGGATCAGATTCATCTTTTGAGATACAGCTACAGGATGACATTGTCTGTATGCAGACTTACGTCCCCTGTAGCACGATTTTAAGAGAATCATAGTGACTGTTTGGCCTGTACTTCATTTATATCATAAACTAAGTGCAACAACCTTTCAGTTCAGCAGTATATTTACCATGACGAGTCTGTTCTCACAGGTTTAAGAAGCAGTAAAATACCCTGGCACTAACATTTGCCATGTGCCTCCGTCTTGCAGGGACATCAGCTGTAACTGCTGCAGCTGCTTAGATAATTGTAGTTGAGGGAATTGGTTGGTAAAAACCATCTATTCTGGTTTAAAATAAATAATTATGTAGGACAGGTGGAAAATTATTATAGGTACTGTATTGATATTTATGATTTTCATTAAAAGAATTCTGGCTATTTGTCTTCTTATTCTAGACATCTAAAAGTGATAGTCTTTATTCATTCATTGCTTACTGAGTACACTCACTGTGCGAGAAGCTGTGGTGATGGTGGACAGGATCTTCCCTGTCTCGTCAGAGGACACAAGCGAGAAATGTCTGCCCACAAGGATTTGGGGGTTAATTAGGTGTACATAGGAAGGCCACTTAAACTGAACTGGGGCTGTGAGGAAATAGGGAAGACATTCCAGTAGGAGTGACTATACTCGAGTCAGTGAGAGCACACCCCTTCTCAGGAGAGTTTAGTGTTGCTTTATAGACTTCATAGCACTAAGCAGTCCTTCTCGTTATGTATATGTTAAAAGTTGCACTTTGTATTTCAAAATCAACAACAAGGCTTTTGTTTGGTTTCAATGAGTTACGCTTTCATAATTTCAATATAGACCTTTGTCTTTTTAAAAAAGTTTTTGTACTTGTGTGTGAATTCTTTATAGACTCAAACGGACATCACCGACAGCCTACTGTGATTGTTGGGAGAAATGTAAATGTAAAACTCTAATTGCTGGACAGAAATCTGCTCGTCTCGATCTGCTTTATCGCCTGCTCACTGCTACTAATCTGGTCACCCTGCCAAACAGCAGGCAAGTGGGCTTTTTAGGACACAAAAGAGGTTGAAAAAGCACAGCCCATCTAAGTAGTCTCTCCCCACCCCGCCCGCACTCAGGCTCACAGCACTGCTCTGTTTTGCAGGGGAGAGCACCTCTTGCTCTTCCTGGTGCAGACGGTCGCCAGGCAGACGGTGGAGCACTGCCAGTACAGACCTCCTCGGATCAGGGAGGACCGTAACCGAAAAACGGCCAGTCCAGAGGGTGAGTGGGTTTGACAGTTGCTACACATATGAAAAGCAGGTGTTTATTTTTGTCTTGCCCACAATTTCTTTTTCTCTTTAGATTCAGATATGCCTGATCACGATTTAGAGCCCCCAAGGTTTGCCCAGCTCGCACTGGAGCGTGTGCTGCAGGACTGGAATGCGTTAAAATCTATGATTATGTTTGGGTCACAGGAGAATAAGGACCCGTATGTATTCATTCATTTTTTTTAAGATTCATGTATGTCCCATATTGGTGTAGGCGATCACAGTGCATTCTGTCCTTCCTTCCCCGTCCAGCCTGAGTGCCAGCAGCAGGATAGGCCACCTTCTGCCAGAAGAACAAGTGTACCTCAACCAGCAAAGTGGCACAATTCGGCTGGACTGCTTCACTCACTGCCTTATAGTCAAGTGTACAGCAGACATCTTGGTAAGTCCTTTGAACGGTATTTACAGACACATGAAAAGGATGTTTTCCTACAATTTAACTAGTTAAAACTAAGAAGTACTCATGGCTCTAATTAAGCAGTACATTAAGGCGGGGGTGATTTCAATGTCTCAGTTAACAGCAGAAGCTCCTTTCATTCTAAACTGTGTGAATTGACACAATTTTATACAACAGTATAAAAATGTTGAGAGAATTGTTCAAAATTAATGGTAACTCAGTGAAAACTCTTAAGTACTCTTTTTTGCTGTGGAATTAGAAAAGAATATAAAGCATAAAACCCAGTGCTGGTGAGGTTATGGTAGAAAGAACACTCACACTATGGGATGGCATGGCCTTTGGTCCTCTTTTGGAAAACAGCTTAGCAGTGTCAAGAGCTGTAGAAGCATCACTGCTCTCAGAACTTGTCCTAAGGAAATAATTTATGATGTGAGAGAGAAAATCATGTCATAGAATAGTATAAAATTAAAAATGGAAATATTTTATGGATCCAGTAGTGGTGGACTGATGAATCAAATTACAGTTAATCCTCTTACTGAAATGTACTGTAGCAATTTAAAAATAAGGGTTATTTTAAGTAACATTTAAAAAAACAAAATAACATGAAATTGGGTCTTCTCTGTAATACCTACATGATAGACTATGCATAGAAATGAGACTAGAAAGTAATAATAGTGGTTAAGTGAGAGGGATGGGATTATGAGTTTATTAATGTAAATACTTGAGTTGACTTGGCTGCTTCCGAAAGCCCCCTGTCATAAGTGAAACCTGTCTTCCTCGCACTTGACGTATTTGTATTGTCCTTCCAAGTATTAATTGCTATGCACAGGACTATGAGACTATGCCTCCAACCAACTGAGGCACATCAGCAAGAGCCATCTTTTCCATTTATTTGATGGTTTCTGTCACTAGACTGCAAGCTCATTGAGTCAGAAAATTTGGAACCTAAAACGTTCAAGAAATCAGACACTTGAGAGACTTCTAGGTCAAGCACTGTGGTCGGCATATGGCACAAACGAATCACTGACTTTGTAAAAGTTTTGCTTAAATGTATTTTGAAACTGAGAAGGTGTTAGAACTTTTTATTTCATGAATGTCTAAACAGCTTTTAAGGTGTAGCAGTGGTAATAGACTGATTACAGTTTTTTAAAGCTTCTAGACACTCTGCTAGGTACCCTAGTGAAAGAACTCCAGAACAAATACACGCCTGGGCGTCGGGAAGAGGCCATCGCTGTGACAATGAGGTTTTTGCGTTCAGTGGCGAGAGTTTTTGTCATTCTTAGTGTGGAAATGGCTTCATCCAAAAAGAAAAAGTAAGGCATTCTTTTTGATTTCGGCTTTAATAGTGTTCTGCATAAATTTTTTGTGAAAAAGATAACATGATGTATATGAAAGGATTCATGAAAGATTCCAACACTGTCCTTTTTGCTTCAGCAACTTTATTCCGCAGCCAATTGGGAAATGCAAGCGGGTGTTCCAGGCACTGCTGCCTTACGCGGTGGAGGAGCTGTGCAATGTGGCCGAGTCGCTCATCGTTCCTGTCCGAATGGGGATTGCACGCCCCACCGCGCCTTTTACCCTGGCTAGTACCAGCATCGACGCCATGCAGGGCAGTGAGGAGCTGTTTTCAGTGGAACCCCTGCCGCCACGACCCTCTTCTGACCAGTCTAGCAGGTAAATTTCTACCTGATAATAGACGCTGATTAATTCTTGCTCTGGAAATGTCATGTTTGCCTTACCAGAACCTTTCCATAAACATTCAGCTGATGTACACGATCATTTGTATCACAAATTGTAAAGTTTTACTTTGTAACTTGTGAAGGCACTGTAAAAATTATGCATGTATCTCCATGTTTAACCGACGACATACAGTTGGAGTTTTGTTTTTCATTTGGAAAGGCACGCTTTTATTATGCCAATAAAGTAGTCTGAAAAGAAAGGTTACTTAAGACTTTCTTTCATAGATGACATTAGTTCCTGTTCTTACCTTTAAATGAGAGCTGTTGGAAGGCCAAGTTGAAGAATGAAAAGATAGAACTTTCTCCATATCCAAAGTCTTGGGCTGGTGGGGCAAATTATATATAAACTAAATAAAAGTCAGAATGATGGTTTTTTTTTTTTTAAATGTAATATAATTTTTATTTAATTCTTGTTCAAGTACAGGTTTCTGTCTTATAATCCCAACCCTGCCCGCCCCCCACCCTGATGGGTTTTAAATATTCTCTAAAACAGCCATATTAACTAGGATAGGGCTAAAACAACTCGGTAATAAAATGTTTCTAGTTAACAAAGCTATTTAAATTTCATTCATCTTTTCTTTTTTTTTTTATCCTCACCCAATAGAGGGGCGGGGAAGGGAGAGAGAGGGAGGGAGGGAGAGAAACATCGATGAGAGAGAGAAGCTTTGAATGGGATACCTCTTGTACACACCCCAACTGAGGAGCAAACCTGCAGCCCAGTTATATGATCTGACTGAAATTGAACCCATGACCTTTCTTTTGGTCCACTAGATGGCGCTCCGACCAACTGAGGCCCATCAGCAAGGGCCATCTTTTCCATTTATTTGATAGTTTCTGTCACTAGACCGAAAGGTCATTGAGTCAGAAAATTTGGAAACTAAAATGTTCTAGTATATTTTTATTTAGCACAGTGCTTCTCAGACTTTCATGTACATGCAAATCACTTGGGTTTTTATTTAAATGCAGAGGCTGGCTCTGGAGGTCTAGGTGGGCCCTGAGATTCTGAATTTCTTATGAACTGTCAGAATTCCGAAGCTGCCTGTTTAGGGGCTACACTTTGGAGTTACAAGGCTCTGGAGATATGTTTTTTAATCATTAAACCCCCCTTTTAAAATCACCATTTGTCCTGCCCCCCCCCGCCCCCCCAATACCCTCTTCCACCTCCTCACCCCTGCAGTTACCACACTGTTGTCCGTGTCCATGCGTTCTTTCTCTCCAAGGCTCCAGGGCTCTTTGGAAAACACTTGTTTATTTAGTTTTCTCAAGTCTGGTTTTCTTACTGTGTGTATGTTACAGTGTTTCTATAAAGCTCTTTAAAACCTAAAGACCCTTCATCCTCTTCTGGACATCCGTGTGTTACTGAGGATGGCCTGCTTTAGTATTGGGACAGCTGCCAAGTCTTAGTCGCTGAATTTCATCGGGGTTGAGGTTGAGTATCTACTCTCTCACTGTTCGTATTCCTCCATATGCCAGTGTATGTGCGCCAGCTCTTCCTTCACTATCAGGCCCATAGGGTGCCCTGGACTCTGAATCCAGGTTTGTCTGCCTCTTCCATGGCAGCCTGGTCAACTGATGTGCTTCTAGGATTTGCTGAAAACTGTTAGAAATTAGGCTACACATTTTCAGACTTGCCAGATATATACCCTACTGTCCAAAGGTTCTGCTAGTGAAATCCTCTTGGACTCCTGTGATACTCCTGATTCTTATATCCTGCCAGGAACCCCCAGTTACTTACATGATCCTACCTTGTTAATTCTTTGTGCACTTCCCTTGGTTTTATTTCAGAACATACAATTTTAAACAAATTTTGGAATCATCTCAAAAGAGTATCCATGAGCCTATTCCTGTTTTGTTTTGTTTTTTAATCCTCAGTGGAGGAATTGGGGCAGGCTCCTTAGCTTTTTTTTTTAAATTGCTTTTGAGAGGGTAAAAGAGAAAGAAACATTGATGTGAGAGAGAAACACTGACTGGTTTGCCTTCTCATACACACCCCAACCAGGGGTGGAACCTGCAGCCTGGGTATGTGCCCTGCCCGGGAATCAAACCCACAAGCTTCAGTCCTCTGGACAGCACTCCAGCCAGCTGAGCCACACCAGCCAGGGCCTACTGAGTTTTAACATTCTGTTACCTTGCCCTGTTCCTTAGTTTCTTTATTAAAGTATTGTGCACTCTTAAGCTCTCCTCTTTAGTCCATTTCCTCTTGGTGTAGTCTTAGGCCAACCTCTCACGTCTTTCCAGAAGGAGACCCTACTTCATAATGGCCAGATAGCAGTGCTGATGTTTCACACTGCTGCTGTAATTAGAAGACCTTGATTATAATTAGTACAATCAGGGAGTATTTGACCAATGTTCCAAGCATGTTTTAAATAAAACATAAACACTTGACCAGTTTCTGGGATTTCTCTTGTTTTGAATGATAGATAGTGTTTATCACTCTATTGAGTATAAATTCTTAAGTTTAGTAGTTTTTCTTTTTCTGTTATTTCCTCCCATTTTTTAAAACTCTTATGTGCTTTCTAAATAACCCGTGTCTATCTCTGTGCCTCATATAATTAATTGTTCCTGAGATGTTGGCATGAACTAGGAACTTTCCTAAGTATTATAGGTGTTTACCTGAGTTTTCCCAATAACTGGCAGATTCCACAATCAATCTCTCTTCACCCAGCCATGGCTGATGGAGATTAGGTCTCTTGAAATCTATTCCCCTATCTTGGATTTATGTTTGGCTTCCTGCACTTGAAGGGGACAGAAGAGAGGATTGTATGATGCACCCTCCTATTTTGCTTAGGCCCCAGGCTGTCTTCTGTGAAAACTGGGGCTCCTTTAACCCCTCCAGCCTGAGATACACATTGCTTTGTGAAGGCGGAGTGTCTCAGTTGATGACTCTTCACGTGTGACTGGTTTGATCTTGTTTTTCACAGCAGCTGCAGTAAGGACATAGCAGTGTAAACATTCAGAGGTCCTTTAACCTTTTTTAGACTGTGTTTTAAAATCTGTGAGTAAAGGATAATCTTTAGATCACAGGGTAATTTAGCAGCCCTCTGCATGTTAAATTGCATTCTGGTTCTCTCTCTTTTTTTGTGACAGAGGCATCTGTCCTTTCTTGGCTGTTTCTCAGTCTAATTTTCAGGGAAGTGACACTCTTTTGCAACCCCCTTTCATTATAATTCTATTTTAATATCATACTTTAGAACTGATGTCTTTTCCCCCCGTTCACACCCAAGCCAGTCAAAAGTCAGTGAGCTGGGGCAAGAGAGGCGATGTCAGGTCTCTTAAGGAGTGATTGTGTGTTGGAAGCACACTTCATGAACGGCGGCTGCTGCTCTTGGAGCCCTGGAGGTTGTTGAGGGTTGCCAGTGTTGAAAGCGGTGGAAAGGGAAAAGCCTCCCTTTAGACTGTTTCAATGGAAGGGCTCATGAAAAGTACATGCATTAATGCAGATTTGGATTGACTTACTAAAAGGAAAAACAGTTCTGAGATTTACGAGATACATCTTTACGATAAAATAATTTCTTTGGAGTTTATGTTTTCTGAGAGACTAGATTAATTATTACTGGTTTCCAAGAATTACTTGGTCAGATTTAAAAAGCGTCCTGGCAAGGGAATCCCATGGAACGACACTGGATGCTGGAGGGGCGGCAGCTGTGGGCGCTCCTGACCGCTCTTTCCTTCCAGCTCCAGCCAGTCCCAGTCGTCCTACATCATCCGGAACCCACAGCAGAGGCGCATCAGCCAGTCCCAGCCTGTTCGGGGCAGAGACGAAGAGCAGGATGACATTGTGTCAGCAGATGTGGAAGAGGTAGTTGTAACGGTTTCAGTGGTGGTGGATGAGAGGCCTTTACTTGGGCGGGAAGGAGGGGGGAGTAGTCACTGTAAGTTTTAGTAATAGTAGCTTGCAACTATTAAATGTGTTTGTTACCAGGCTTTTGCTATATGTTCTCATTTGTAGTTATATATGTTTAAAAATTTTAATAGTGCTTAATTTACTGGGTAATAGGAAGTTGGAAACATAAAATTGTATTTACCTATTAAGGGATAATAGAAAAGAGACTTAATGTTAAAAACAGTTTTGGTGGTTTGGGGCCAATGTATTTGAAGTAAAATACTGCATATGTATTTTTTAGGTAAATTTTATAATGGCAGACATTTTAAAAAATTTACACTCCACACAATTTGTTACACTTCTAATCTTGAGGTTCTGCATATGGGCAGTAATTATAAACTTGGAGATAGGTCAACATAATTTCTGGTAGCAAATCGTAACCCTCAGATGAAGAGTCCCTTTATTTAGGGACCCTTGTGTTTTCATTTACCGACTGCTGTGGAGGAACGTGGGCAGGGAAGTGGGTTTGCATGTGCTGTGATTGCCTACAAATAAGGTTCTGGTTTAGGTTGAGGTGGTGGAGGGTGTGGCTGGAGAAGAGGATCATCACGACGAACAGGAAGAACATGGGGAAGAAAATGCTGAGGCCGAGGGGCAGCACGACGAGCATGACGAAGACGGTATGCAGGACGTTGGAGAGGTCACTCAGTGTGAGGGAACCAGCCACCTTGGCTCGAAGGGGGAGACTAGAATGGAGAACAGCCCCATTGGCCGTAGAGGGTGAAAGATGGGCGACGTGGTTTCTGCCAGGGGGGCCTGTAGTGTCTTCTTCAAATTTTAGGAAATAATGTGGTGTGTGTATACCCATATGTACAAGTATACGTATATAAGTATATATAAAATAATTTATCCTCTTCTTCCTCTTTACCTTTTGGTTTGCCACTTCAGTTTTTTAAAGGCTTTTAGAAATTAAAATAATTTATAACCAATATTATGAGACATTGGGAAATGAGGGAGAAGAGAAGTGACCCGCAGTGCCACCCGTACACTCGCAGTCTGTGTGCCTCTCACAGGTCTACCTGCACCGCCATTCCTGCGCGTGTCTTAGATGCTGCATGTCTGCATAGGAAAGTTTTCTGACTTTTTCACTCCTGATAGCCATTTTGGTCTTTTTGCTACACAGCCAACTTAACCATTCTTGTCAGTAGCCATATGATAGACTTTTTTGGAACCAGCCTTCTTGTGGTATAACTGACATACAGTAAATATATCATTTTGTGTGTTTTGATATGTGTATATACCGTGAAATATGAAGACTAGACATTTTTAACTTCCTTCCCCTTTTGTGAGCCCAGCATGTGGAACAGATGAGAATGAAGCAGTGGACCTAGCCCAGAGCGGTGCCCACTGGCCAAAGTCCTCCTGCTCGACCCTTTTTTATGTAGGGCTCTGCAGGACAGATTTGGAATTGCTGTGTAAGAATCCACTAAGTACCATAATTTACCTAGGCACCCTTTCCTGCTGCGGAGGCAGTTAGGCTCACTGGAGTGTAGTTACCACTTCTCTCGGCCCTTTCTCCCCCTTCCTTAGTTCCCTCCCTTATGATACTCTGGCTTATGGGACCTAGTCTGGATCCACAGTGAGTTTGTACTTCTTGTTTCCTGTTTAAATATATCTGCTAGGGAGTGACATGGAACTGGACCTGTTGGCAGCAGCTGAAACGGAAAGTGACAGTGAAAGTAATCATAGCAACCAAGACAATGCTAGTGGGCGCAGAAGCGTTGTCACTGCAGCAACTGCCGGCTCAGAAGCGGGTATGTTACCTTCTCCTAGCAACTTCCTTACTGATGCTAAGGCCGTGTGTGTGTGTGTGTTCGGCGTGAATTTGTTACACTGTACTCTGTATGCTAGGCACAAGGGTGACTAAACCTTTTTATAACTTTATCCTTTTACCTTAGAGATGTTAGTAAAGAAGGTATTATTTTAATGACTTTTGTTTTTCTGTTGTTTTAAATGTATTTTAAGGTTCATTTAAAAGAGTTCTTTCGTAATTAAACTATTTTAGTGATGTACTTTGTGGACTGTTGAATATAGTCTGCCATTCTATTTAATGTATATGTTTTTCTGAATGAGAGGTTACACTGTAGTTTTAAATATCAACAGACTCACAATGGTTTTGGTTTTAAAAATTAAAAATTTAGGTGCAAGCAGTGTTCCTGCCTTCTTTTCTGAAGATGATTCACAGTCAAATGACTCGAGTGATTCTGATAGCAGCAGCAGTCAGAGTGACGACATAGAACAGGAGACCTTTATGCTCGACGAGCCTTTAGAGAGAACCACGAACAGCTCCCATGCCAACGGTGCTGCCCAGGCTCCCCGTTCCATGCAGTGGGCTGTCCGCAACACCCAGCACCAGCGGGCAGCCAGCACAGCCCCTTCCAGCACGTCCACGCCAGCAGGCGAGTCTGAAAACTTGGTATTCCTAAGAGTGCTTAATAGGTATTTTTGGAAAGTATGCATGTTCATCTGGAGAACAAATAGTTTCATAATAGTTTTCTATTTTGCTGAGGTCAAATATGAAAAGTTATTTATATAAGCTTATATATAGAAGGGTTTCTCAATTTTTGTAACATTACCACCTTAGGCTAAATAATTGTTTATAGTAATTGTGCATTGCAGAATGATTAGCTACATCCATTAGCAACCCCTCGCCCTGGTGTGACAACCAAAAATGTTGGCATACGTTGCTAAAAGTCACTCCTTTGTAGGGGCAGTGGCAAAGTTGCCTCTGGTTGAGAACATTGTATTAATTCTTGTCTCCCTCATCATTCCCCTTCCTAAATTAGTATGCCTTAAACAGCAGAAGTATCTGCTTTTACCACATTTTGCTGTTTTGCTATTACCACATTTGCAAATGCAATTGATCTTTTAGCATTCTTAAATATATACAGTACTTGAGAAACATCGTTAGCCACTGACATTAGCTTATTGTGCTTGTCCCTTTTTCCTTACAGCAAGTTCAGCAGGCTTGATTTATATCGATCCTTCAAACTTACGCCGGAGTGGTACTATCAGCACGAGTGCTGCAGCTGCAGCAGCTGCACTGGAAGCTAGCAATGCCAGCAGCTACTTAACATCTGCAAGCAGTTTAGCCAGGGCTTATAGCATTGTCATCAGACAGATCTCAGACTTGATGGGCCTTATTCCCAAGTATAATCATCTAGTGTACTCGCAGATTCCAGCAGCTGTGAAACTGACTTACCAAGATGCCGTAAACTTACAGGTATGAAACCACTGAAAAGTTACTCATTCAGATACACTTTTTGGCTGTCAGTTATGAGAATTCCAGTATAATGCGAATTAACGTTACATTTAAATGTTTACATAATAATTACTATAGTTAAGTCCTCACTTAACGTCGTGGATAGGTCCTGCGACTTTAAGCAAACGAAACCAGTTTTATGATAGGCTAATTGATAGAAACAAGAGTTACATTCCTACAGCATCACATCAGTGAACTGACATTATTTAAGGACCTGCTGTATATCAAATTTAACTTTTATTTGGGTAGTTTTAACTATTTCAGTTTGGTTTTCACAGTTTTAACTATTTTAGTTTGGTCTTCATAGAACTATGTAGAAGAAAAACTTATACCCACTTGGAACTGGATGGTCAGTATTATGGATTCTACTGAAGCTCAATTACGTTATGGTTCTGCATTAGCATCTGCTGGTGACCCGGGACATCCAAATCATCCTCTTCATGCTTCTCAGAATTCAGCGCGAAGAGAGAGGATGACCGCACGAGAAGAGGCTAGTTTACGGACCCTTGAAGGCAGACGGTATGAAAGTCTTCATGTTTATGTTTAGAAAGAACCCTTGTATTCCAGAAAGTTTTTTTATATCAGACCTTGCTCTGTTGGGAAGGAGCAAGAGTTACTAACATTACTACTTTTTAAATTGTGTACCTGAAGCAATACAAATTAGTTATAATCCAGGCTATTTAAAAAAATCATTTGTATTATAGGAATCTAATACTAAATATGTGGTCATTTTTGAGGGGTTGGTTTACATCCATGCCTTATTATTTCCAACCCCCGCCCACCTTTCCCCCTTGAAAGACTTATTTTGACCATTATTGAATATGAATGTTCTTTGTACTCAGGAGGGGAAAGTCTGTATAATTACCAGTGCTGCTCTGTGGTTTTTCAAATCACATTTCTTTTACCTGCTGAATCATAAAGAACGTTTCTTTGTGGATATGTTGTGTTTTCTACTCGGTTACAAAATGACCGTTTTCAGGACTAGGAATCAGGTGGAACATTGGTCAGTGAAACAGTGGCAGTGCCGTGAGGTGAAAGTGCCGAACCTGAAGTCGGAGTCCTGGGGTTTGGTTCTAGCTCTGGCTCAGGCTGCACAGCCTTGCCTCTCGGGGAGGGGTCACAAAGCAGGAAGGACGGGGGTGTAGGAGACTGCCTAGGAAACTGGGCACGATGACAGTGGGAGCCTACAGAAGAGGGGTTGGTTGCTGAACTGAAGCGGGGCAATCAAGGTCAGGAAGGGGGCTTTGAACCCATGTGGATAGAGTTGAGGGCCTTGCTGAGGGATGGGGCAAAAAGAAGCAGAAATTACTTTTAGATTTTTAGACTTTGATTCTGAATAATAGGAAAATAAAGAGAAAATCCTAGAGGAGTAGAATGTACATACATACTTGCTTTTTGAACTTGTTGAGAACTGGAAGAGAATATAAAACTGAATGCCTGGCAGAGAGGTCTGGAGCAAAGGCAGGGTTTTGGAGGCCCTAGGAAGCCTGCTCCACGCACAACACGCACACGCCTTGTTTTCATTAGGTCAGTCTACCCTGAAGAATAGTTTTGATAAGATCTTCATTGGTGACATGGTTCTTCCTTTTTCTCTTGCTCTAATATAACAGCTTTATTGAGATATAGTTCATGTACCATATAATTCTCCCATTTAAAGTGTATAGGTCCATAGTTTTGAGTATATTCAGAGCTGTGCACAACCATCACAGTTAATTTTGGGATACTTGATATCCACAAGACACTCTATGCCTATTAGCAGTCATCCCTCCCATTTTCTCCTACCTTTTAACCCTAAGCAACCACTGATTTCCTCCTCTCTGTCTCTATAGATTTGCCTATTCTGGATATTGCACATAGATGGAGTCATATATGTGGTCTTTTGTGTCTGGCTTCTTTTACTTAGCATGATGGTTTTAAGGTTCATCCATGTTGTTATACAAAGAGCTGAGGCCCGAGACAAACCCCAGCATACTGCTTGCCAGTTCCAAAGAAGTGGCCCAGATGACTGGCTGTGAAAGACTTGGGTTCGTTAGGAATTAACGCATGCCCTGGTGTGGTGGCTGGCCAGTGAAGTTTTCTGTGACACAGGCTTTTCAGCACAGGGTTATATAGAGAGTACAGAAAACAAAGCAGACAGGGCAGGGGGAGACACTTGGTCACATTCAAGCTGTGTGAGATGAAAACACTAGCTATTTTTCAGTTTAGGGTCCAAGCTCACATCTATAAGCAATTCCTCTTTGGCTGCTTCTTGACCAGCAAGCTGGCCAGGCTCACAGTCAGTCTTGCAGTCCACTTACAGATGGTGTTTATCATATTTTCATGTAACAGCAGCTTGTTCTGTGGATATATCACCTGAGAGCTTAGAAATGCAAATTTCGAGGCCTTACTGCGGGGGTGGCACCAGCTATCTGTTTTACCAAGGCCCCAGTTGATTCTGATGGATGCTGAAGTTTGAGACCGTCATCTTAGGGAAGGAGTTCTGCTGGCCCAATGATACCAGAATTCCTTTTCTGTAGGAAAGATCTAAAGAAGAGCCATGGCCTTAATTGGTTTTTATTTATGGATAGTTTGAGTGCTTAATTTTGCATATTTATGATAGTGGCAAACTTCATGTTTGAGGTTTTTTGGTAAACACTTCCATTTCTTTTTATTTCTGTAGACGTGCCACATTGCTTTCTGCTCGCCAAGGAATGATGTCTGCTCGAGGGGACTTCCTAAATTATGCTCTGTCTCTGATGCGGTCTCATAATGATGAGCATTCGGATGTCCTTCCAGTTCTGGATGTTTGCTCACTGAAGCATGTAGCATATGTTTTCCAAGCCCTTATATATTGGATTAAAGCAATGAATCAACAGACAACATTGGATACACCTCAACTGGAACGCAAAAGGTATCCATACTTGCCATGAGGTTGGTTTAAGAAATACTTCCTTGCTCAGTGTGGTCTTTATTAGTACATCGTTGACTTTTGGAGTAAGAGGAACAGCACTGCAGAACATACCATGCAGGAAAGTGGGCTCGAGTTTATCTAGCCTTTCGCCATAGCTGCTTCTCACTTAAAACAAGAAACCTGAGGATTCAGTTAAGCTTTACGTTTGAGATAGTTTGACCTGGTAGGTCGTGTTTTCTGCTAGAATTTAGGTAACCACTCACTGTTTCTTGGTGTGATTAGCTTTTTACTTCTACTTAAGTCTTACTTTGTGATTGTAGTACATTTGGCTGGTTAGTCTACCATTCCCAGAGTCTGAAACTGTATCACAATGTTTGAAATTGGTCAAATACTTAACAAACCTTTTCAGTGTTTTTTGCTTGTAGTTCCCATCATCTTTGCTTCTGTTCAGAGTAGACAAATATTTCACGTAAAACAAATCATTTGTCTTTTTGAAGGACACGAGAACTCTTGGAACTGGGTATTGACAATGAAGATTCAGAACATGAAAATGATGACGACACCAACCAAAGTTAGTGCACAGAACACCCGCTAGTCCACCTCGAGGGTGGCTGCCTCAGTAGTTCCCCTTCGAGCTTTTTAACGTCATTATTTTCTGTCTGGGTGGGGATTTCTCTTTTCTTCTCTGTGTCCCATTTCTCGCCTTTTCTGTCCATCTTTCCTTATACATTCCTGCATTATTTGCTTCATAAATAAGGATGATTAAAGGAATGTTACGAACTTTTCAACAGTTTTTTTCTGAACAATCTTTGTATTTCTCCTGTACATTTCTCTCGGTTTGAGGTTAACTTTACTCTTACGTGTGTAGGCATTACATTAAAATCTTTGTTAATTTTTTAATAGAAAGTTTTCTTTTTAAAAATTAATAGTTTATTTATTTATTTTTAGAGGGGGAGGGAGGGAGAAAGTGAAGGAGAGAAACACCAATATGTGGTTGCCTCTATGCACCCCCAGCTGGGAACCTCGCCTGCAACCCAGGCATGTACCTTGATGGGGAATCAAACCAGTGACCCTTTGGTTCACAGGCTGGCATTCAATCCACTGAGCCTCACCAGCCAGGGCTGTTTGTTAATATTGATGCAAAATAGATTTAGTCAGGTAAATGAGAAATGCCAGTTGTAACTCCAAAATATCAAGCTCTGTAACAGTAATGCAATAAAAAGAAAATACTCCAAATTCAAGAAAGTTTTGGGATCTTCTATAGTCTATCTATTTGTAGTTATCAGCTATTATTTCAAGTGGAATTTAAAAAAATTTTTTAAATGGGGTTAGGTATTCCACTTGACACTTATTATCAGCTAGAACTTCTAGTCAGCTCCGGAAGAGACAACGGACCTAACTGGTAGATTTTGAGAACCCAGCCACTGCTTACTAATGTTTTCACAGCACACTTTAAGCACTGCTCAAAGTTCCACACGAGTCGGTGTGCTGACTTCCTATCAGGGTTCATAAGTGCCCAGAGATTTCCTTGTTCACCTTCTTATAGAGGAAGCAGAACTTAACAAGCAAGCAAATGCTCAAATTTCAGCCTCTGACCATCCCCTCTTTTTGGAGTCATGTGTGAGCCAGGTCCTGAATATGCTAGGAACCTACCTGTATTCAACCTGTATTCAGATCTCAATCTCTAGAGAGATAAAGGAGAGGCTGTGGGAAACTTCTGTGTAATACAAAATGGAGCAATATTTGTTACAGCCAATATTTTTTTGGTAAATTCTTATTGTTATTTAAAAGATGTAAAATTTATTATTGTAACCCCTTTAAACTGCTAATATTTTAAGTTATCACTTTAAAATATTATCAAAATTTTGGACTATTAACTGGTTTTCTTTCGAGTGGCATTCAAATTTATAAAGTGGTAATGAGGATTTTGGATTGAGCCAGATTAAGGTATTTTTATCCTTTCCATTAATTAAATGATTTTTCTAAAAACCAAACATTTTCTCTATGTTTAGGTGCTGCTTTGAATGATAAGGATGATGACTCTCTTCCTGCAGAAACTGGCCAAAACCACCCATTTTTCCGGCGCTCAGACTCCATGACGTTTCTCGGGTGCATACCCCCAAATCCGTTTGAAGTGCCTCTGGCTGAAGCCATCCCCTTGGCTGATCAGCCACATCTGTTGCAGGTAATTTAAACGAACTAACTGTTCTCAAGGTTTCTTTTCAATTGACTTTATTTTTTTCAAGTGTTCAATGTAACTAGAATGTTTCTGCTAAAATTGCAGCCAAATGCTAGAAAGGAGGACCTTTTTGGCCGTCCCAGTCAGGGTCTTTATTCTTCATCTGCCAGTAGTGGGAAATGCTTGATGGAGGTTACAGTGGATAGAAACTGCCTTGAGGTAAGATAGTAAAAACCTTTGTAATACAGTATTTGTGAATGGCACTTGTCCCCAGCAAACAGGTGTTTGGAAATGCATTAATTCAGAATATTATGTTTCCCCAAATAATGGAAGTACCAGAAATTCCTGTTTTATGACAATAACAGGAATTCAAGCTGTTTCATTAGCCTGTTTTGAGACGACTTCCCTGTGTAAGGTTGCTCCGTCTGTAAAATGGTCGTTTGCACGTGCTCTCCCTACTTCACAGTTGATTGTTGCCGTGCTCTTGAAAGTTTGTTGATGTGTATGTAAAAGTACACATTTTATATATCTGAGCATGTATAATATTAGCTTGAAACTTCCTGTGTCTGGAATGCAAATAAATGGCAAATAAATAATAGCATTATTTATTGAATAATTCTATTTGTTGGGCACTGCCTCAGTCTTTATGGCCATGTTGGGTAGAAAATCTTGTTTTCTTGATTTGGTGGGTAATAAATTGAGGTTTGGGGAAGATTTCATAAATTTCATGTGGGAATGTCTACTGTTATATAGCTAAATAAAAGATCTACGTTTTAGATAACAGTCTGATTTGAGAGCCTAAAATTATACTTTACTGTTTCTCTAGTGGAAAAGTAATACATGCTTAAGAGCAGGGATAGAAGAAGTTTAGTTGAATAGAATATTTCATTATCTAAATGAAAAAGGGAAAGTTTGAAAGTGCAAAAGAGACTTAACACAGATACTACAAAGATTTCTTTTAAAAGTTCTTGTTGGCTGCTGTGGTAAATGCACTGGAATTGGTGGTCAGTTTTGAAGTGTGTAACTTTTAAGTGTAAAAATTCATAGGTTCTTCCAACAAAAATGTCCTATGCTGCCAATTTGAAAAATGTAATGAACATGCAAAATCGGCAAAAAAAGGAAGGCGAAGAACAGAACATAGTGCCAGAAGAAGCCGAGAGTTCAAAACCAGGGCCATCGGCTCATGATCTTGCCGCGCAGCTGAAAAGCAGTCTGTTGGCTGAAATAGGGCTGACGGAGAGCGAAGGGCCGCCTCTTACATCTTTCAGGTATTTGTTAAGGGAAGATAGGTTTTCTGTTGTATTACTTTTAGGCTATTATTATAATTGTAAGAATTTTTATTTAGATACTTTATAATTTTATGTTATTTTTGTGTTCCCATACGTTATAAGCAGATATTTAAATAACAAATATGGGTTTGGGGGGCTTTTTGTGACTATGTTGTCATTGATTGGCATTATAATTCTCTCCTTACTGTTGAGGAAATTCTAACACCGTGTTTTATAGCCGATGATAGATTTGGTATCAGCAGCACAGCTAAGGAGGGGCGTCAGAATAACGAAAAAGAGGTTTCTGGATTTGTGGCTGTCATACTCACTTAGGCTGCTTTGCCAGGTCCACAGTTGGTAATTCTCTTTCAAGAGGTAGATTCTTCATTTTGCCAATAAAAACTTGCCAGTATACATTGTGGCTCAATATGACTCATCACCAAATGATTTGTAGAGTGTCCGCTTCATGCTATTTTTTGCTTAGGAGAAATTAAAGCTGGTTTAGGAAATTCTATACACTATACATGGTCTAAAAACTATAAAAAGTCAAAGAAGAATTATGGACTGGGTGGCCCAAGTGTCCTAGAAACAGCTTGGCTCGGGCTGAGATAGTTTGAATGGGTAGAAGCAGGCGGAGCGGTGGAGAGGAGAACGAGGTAGGGAGAAGAGTTAGAAAGCTGTTGTTAGTTCTGTTAGCAGTAAAGTGGGGTGGTGGCTGAAGTAAAATATTGCCCTTTGGGATGGAAAAGAGGAGAAGCTCTGCGGGACTTGATCCCTCTGGAGGAACTGGGGAGAAGAAAAACTAGAACTGGTTTCATGTACGTACAGTAGGGAAGTAGATGTTACTACTGAAAGGAATCAGGAGGCAATAAATATCATTGTAGTGAGAGGCCATGTTCAGTTTTATGGTTTTGACTTTGAGTATCATTGGAGTGATTAGATCAGTGCAGTGGGAATTCTGGTTTATTTTGGAAGTGTGAAGTAGGGCGGGGTCTGGGAGTCACCTAGATGGAGACAGACATTGTACTTGAAGAACAGGAGGTCGAACGAAAGATGAAGATATGGGGCAACTTGGATAGATATCGTTACATAAAGGACAGAAGGGAAAAATTGAGTGAAAATGAGATGTCCTGTGAGGAACGAGTAGCTATAGAAAGTTCCCCACTAGAGAAGATGTGGTTTGAAGTATTTAAAACCTCAGAAAATTAAAAGATCAAGTAGATTACTGTCATTGGCCAAAAGTCAGAAATTCAGAGTTGGCTGACTTTCCACTCTCCCCTTAAACCTCCTCCAGGCCCCAGTGCAGCTTCATGGGAATGGTCATTTCCCACGACATGCTGCTCGGACGCTGGCGCCTTTCCTTGGAGCTGTTCGGCAGGGTGTTCATGGAAGACGTCGGAGCAGAACCTGGATCGGTATGTATTTTCAGCGCTTTAAATTCTACTTTGTCTATAAGAACGTATTTCAGAGAATAATTCTGTCATGCATTTTTTTTAAGATCCTAACCGAATTGGGTGGTTTTGAGGTAAAAGAATCAAAATTCCGTAGAGAAATGGAAAAACTGAGAAATCAGCAGTCAAGAGATTTATCACTAGAGGTAAAGGTATTCAGATTTTCTTATACTATACGTATAGTATGCCATTTATATGAAGTATAAAAACAAAAATTAACAGTCTCGCTTAGGGTTATGTGCTGTATAACTCAAAGCTTAAAGAAAATAAATGGTAATTGCCACACTCAGAGTAGTGGGGGTCTCTGTAGTTCGTTTCTGAACATCCTCTCTGGATGATCAATGAGTTTTTTGTTTTTTTTTTTTAAGTATCATTATGAACACATGGATTTAAATATCTTTGTGTTTCATGTTGTTGAGGATATTATTCCAATCAATGCTGAGATAGTCTCTTTTTGGGCCAGTAGGAGTCTGGTTCCTTTTTGGCCCGAGTCCTTTTGACACGACTCCAGTGATCTTTGATAACTTCCTTAGTTTTTGGTATGTCTCATCAAGTATATTTCCTGTCACAGCCCTACTTAGCGTAGTCATTTCTTTAAGCAGCGCTTGTTCCTTTCATTGGGGAACTGTGTTCTGAATAATATTTGTAATCTAATCTGGATTGCTCCCACCTCCTAGACTGGTCATTGCTTCTAGTTTTTTTTTAGTGGAGAGAGGTAGAAAATGCTCTTTACCAAAAAAAAAAAAAAAAGGAAGATGATGATGTTGATGACCACCTCATAAATTCATACTGATAATCTCAATCAAATTACAGATGAAGGACCACTAGGTTGTTTTATTTTCACCTTAGTCTTTATCTCCTTTCTTCCAAACTGAATATCCAAATTCCCAACAATGCTAATAAAACCCCTTAATTTGCTTTTATCCCACAGCACACACACAACAGTCTTAGAGTCATGTCAATACTACCACAAAAGGATTGTTGAAAATAGCTTAAGATTCACAGTTTTTTGTCCTTACAGCGTATTCAGTTGGGAGATGTATGGTCACGTTACTTTATTTTAAAGTTAATTGAAAAAATTTGTATCTGTGTGGTTTTTGCTACTATCTCCATAAAATTAGGACATTTTGTTTCATTTTGCTTTTAGTTTTTAGGGATTACTTTTTTCTTTTTTAAATTTAGTTTTCATTTCCTAATTAATGTAAAGTATCTGTAGTGTTGCAAGTCAATTACACAAAGAAAGGTGTATGTATTTGGAGAAGCCTAGTTTCCATTCCTGTTGTTGTTTCTTTACAATATACTCCACCCTTCAAAACCTTTCTTTTGTTGTTTCATTTTGTTTTCCTTTGAAATTATATTTTATTGGTTATGCTGTTAGAGTTGTCCCAAATTTTCCCCCTCTGCCCTTCCCCTACCAGCATCCCACTTTCCCATAGGCAATCCCCACCCCTTTGTTTATATACATGAGTCACGCTTGTAAGTTCTTTGGATACTCCATTTCCTGTACTACACTTCACACTTGCATCATGGCTATTCTGTAACTACCTATTTGCACTTCTTAACTCCCTCCCATCTGTCAACCATCAAAACACTCTCTGTATCCATGATTCTGTCCCTGTTGTTCTTGTTTGCTTTGTGTGTTATTTATATTTAGATTGAACCGTTGATAGGTATGTATGTGTTTATTATTACCATTTCGTTATTCACAGTTTTGATCTTTTTCTTAAACAAGTCCCTTAATATTTCATATAATAATGGTGTGATGATGAACTCCTTTATTATTTTCTTGGCTGGGAAGCTTTTTATCTGCCCTTCAATTCTAAATGATATCTTTGCTGGGTAGAGCAAGCTTTTCATGACTTTGAATATTTCTTACCAATTACTTCTAGCCTGCAATTTTTTTTTTGAGAAATTAGCTAACAGTCTTATGGGAACTTCCATGTAGGTGACTAACTGCTTTTCTCTTGTTTCTTTTAAAATCTGTTTGCATTTAAGCTTTGGCATTTTAATGATGATCCATCTTGTGACTTGCTGTGCTTCCTGGACTTGCATTTCTGTTTCCTTCATCAAATTAGGGAAGTTTTTTCCTAACTGATTTCCAGGTTTTTTTGTTTTTTTGTTTTTCCTCTTTTCTCTTCTTCTGTCATCCCTGTGATGTTGGAACACTTGAAATTGTCCCAGAGCCTGTGTACACTATCTTTGTTTTTTGGACTCTTCTTCTTGTGCTTTTTTTTTTTTAAAGATTTTATTTATGTTTAGAGAGAGGGAAAAAGAGAGAGCAAGAAACACCAATATGTGGTTGCCCCTCACACGCCCTGCACTGGGGACCTGGCCCACAACCCAGGCATGTGCCATGACTAGGAATTGAACTAGTGACCCTTTGGTTCACAGGCCAGCACTTAATCTACTGAGCCACACCAGCCAGGAGTCTTCTTATGGTTCTTAATTGGTTGTTTTTTGCTCCTTATGTTCCAAGTCACTGATACGATTCTCGGCTTCATCCATTCTACAGCTGAGCCTAAAATTGTTCTTTATTTCAATTAGTGTATCCTGCATTTCTGACTAGATCTTTTTTGTGCTTTTGAGGTCTTCACTAAGTTCCTTGAATAACCTTAAAACCAATGTTTTGAATTGCACATCTGGTAGATTGCTTACCTCCGTTTTTAGTTCTTTCTCTGGAGTTTTATCTGTTCTTCCTTTTGGGCTATGTTTCTTTGTCTCCTCATTTTGGCAGCCTCCCTGTGTTTGTTTCTTTGTGTTAGGTAGAGCTTCTATGGCTCCCTGTCTTGGTAGCGTGGCCTCTAATGTACTAGGTGGCTGTTGGGGTCCAGTGACACAGCTCCCCTATCACCCAAGCTGATTACTTGAGCTGTGCCCTTTGAGACACAAAACATTATATGCTTTAAAATGTTGTTTATGTGGAATGTGTAAGTTTCTGAGAACCCAGATCACTTTGTAATTATTTAAGTTACCAAGAAAAAGCTAAAATTAGATTTTCAGATTTTACATGAAAAATTTTCAGGGTAGTTTCCAAGACTGAATTCACTACTTTCTGATATGTTTCAATAGGTCGATCGGGATCGGGATCTACTTATTCAGCAGACCATGAGGCAGCTTAATAATCACTTTGGTCGAAGATGTGCTACAACACCAATGGCTGTGCACAGAGTAAAAGTCACATTTAAGGATGAGCCAGGAGAGGGCAGTGGTGTAGCACGAAGTTTTTACACAGCCATTGCGCAAGCATTTTTGTCAAATGAAAAATTGCCAAATCTAGATTGCATCCAAAATGCCAACAAAGGTACTCATACAAGTAAGTACCCTACAGGTAACAAGCAAGCATCATACAGATCTTTCCTTGTTTGATTGAAACAGCAGTAATTGTGGTTTTATATATATATATATTTTTTCATTCTAGAGTATGATTTAATCTTGTTTAAAGTACTCTGATCCACAGATTAGCACTTTGCTGTTTTACTGCCACATTTATTTTCCTTAATCTTTATTTCAGTTTCTCATCTCAGTTGTTATACGCTTGGGAGTGGAGTTTATAAGATCCATGGAAATATAAATGTTCACCAAGCAGATTGCAGTATTTTCCACTCTTGTGTTATGCCGATACAGATACCTGAAGATAAAATAGTGTTCTCTAGAGCAGCACTATTAAAAGTATGATTTGTAGAGTTGCTACTGGTTCTTAATGAGATAATGGAGCCTGCAACCAAATGTAAATTGGTTGATGATATGTCACCAACATCACTGTTTAATAGAGCAAGACTGGTTTTTGATAATAAGATTTCTGTTGACATTCTGGTGCAATCTCTTTACCTCCTTTGGGGATCAGCACTTTGGGATTAGAACCCTTGCCTAATTTTCAGGATTACCATTAGCAAAGTAAAATGTGTGTGAAAGTTATAAAAGCCTTAATAGGTGATAATTGGCAATTCATGTAAAGTAGGGGCGGAATATTTTCAGTTTTGTAGGTTGATGAATAAAATAATTGAGGGAGAGGGAATTACTAGGAAAATGCTGTATTTTACCTAGACTGTAGATAGGTAGCCAAACCTCGGTTCTCAAATGTTTGGGTTCTCAAACAATTCAGTTCTCAACCAAGTTGTTCATGGAAATAAAAAGTCTCTGTTACCTAACAAGACTTTGGGTCTTGGTTCTCTACCCAACAGTCCTTTCACAGTGATACTCACATTTTGCAGGCGACAAAGAAGATTCAGTTTTCAAACAGATTGCTTCTCAAACGGTTTTCTGGAACAAATTTAGTTCAAGAGCCCAGGTTCCACTGTGTTTTACTGTGGTTCTGTAAAACCACGGCCATATAGGCTGAATGAACGCTAGAAAGGATTGAGGGTGAAAAGAGTAGACAGTGAGCCCCAGCCTTACATCACTAGTTTCACCGTTTGACTTTCTCTAGTCTTAAAACCAAGTACCAATAATAAAGAAGAGATTCAAATATGCTTCTAATGCTATAAGAAATCTCAGCATTATTTATGGTGAAAGTAACATAACCCTGGTTGCTACCACAGCTTTGACATGCCAAGGGGAAAATTCATTAAACAAGTACTGAGTGAACATCCATTACACACTAGCTACATTAGGGAGAGTGAAAGAAAGGCACTAACACAGATGGTAAGGAAGATGAGCTAATGCTGTCATGTCTTACTATATTTGGTCTTGTCCTCACATCGACTTAAAGTAGTTGTATTTACATTCATGGAGACAAAGTGTATTTTCTGTTTTCTTCCAGGTTTAATGCAGAGATTAAGGAACAGAGGAGAGCGGGATCGGGAAAGGGAGAGAGAGAGGGAAATGAGGAGGAGCAGTGGCTTGCGAGCAGGTTCTCGGAGAGATCGGGACAGGTAAGATAATTTTGTAACTTTTCTCGAATTCTACCTTTTTGGATGAGTTGAAGGTAGGCCTGCAAATAAAAGAATCTCAATTATGGACTACTTTTTAGAAAATGAAAGTTAATATTTGCATATATACATAATAACTAAAAATAGTCTAACCAACTGTTATTAAAATTTTCTGCTTTAAAAACTCAAGGGCAGTTGAATTATATTTGCTTTTTATTTATCATTCTCAAGCTCTTAATTTTTTGAAACTTTTATTAACTTCATAACATTCTTACGTTTGTTTTAAAATTAGAAATGTAGCAATTATGTTTAAACCTTTTAATTTTTTTCTTATTTGGATGATTGGCATTTTACTTTTGACTAAAATCTGTAAGAATTATGGGTAGGCTCTTGATTATGGTATTTTAAGGGCCTACTCCCTTAGACTCAAATTGAACTATGCATCATGAATGTCTAGATTTTCAAGTGACAAAATGTAGATAATCCTTATTTCCCAACTGTCATCCGTTTAGGCATTGCACCCCCTTGGGGTGCCATACCTGGACCAACCTGTATGCTCTGGTTTTCTAACCTCTGGGTTTCTTACCAGTTGTACTGATACTTTCATTTTGCAGACAGAGGAAATGAAGTCATAATAGCTTTGTTCTTCTTTCAGAGACTTTAGAAGACAGCTTTCCATCGACACTAGACCCTTCAGGCCAGCCTCTGAGGGGAACCCTAGTGATGACCCTGATCCTCTGCCAGCACATCGTCAGGCACTTGGAGAAAGACTTTATCCCCGTGTACAAGCGATGCAACCAGTATGTACAGTGCATGTAGCTGCCACTTAACTGGCTGTGAAGCATTTTTGTTTTTGAATTAAAGTTGGTGTTTTTAGAAAGTTGTCAGCTCCTTGCAAGCCATGTGGTTGAGGACTGCGGTAAGAAAGAAACTTAGGAGGGAACATGTTTGCTGGAGGGTAACTGTGTGTAGCTTGAAGTCTGTTTGGTTTTCCCACCTATGCTGCCTTGGCATTCTGCCTGTGCTAAAAAAAATTCTCTGTCCATTGTATTTATGTGTACCCTTATTGGCATAAATTATCGTTACATTCCAAAGCAGATTTTTATCTGTTAGGAATCTGTAGCTAGAATACATTGCGCATATTGTACTTCACTGCTGATAAAATAAGTACTGCAAGATTTTTTTTTTAAGATTTTATTTATTTATCTTTAGAGAGGAAGGGAAGGGGAGAAATATCCATGTACGGTTGCCTCTCGTGAGTCCCCTGCTGGGAACTGGCCTGCAACCCAGGCATGTGCCCTGACTGGGAATCGAACCGTGATCATGTGGTTCGCAGGCCCGTGCTCAATCCACTGAGCTACACCAGCCAGGGCTGCGAGATTTTTATTTTGAATGTTCTGTCAGGTTTCTTTCATAATATGAAACAAACTGGTTGTGATTTTTGTCTGTCTTTATACATAACTATATGTATATGATATAGCAAAAGAATAATAAAACTGAGAAACCCAGTTATATTTCTTTCATTAAATCCTTAGCCTTTAATGTAGGCATCTTTTTCTCTTTCCTTCCTTCTTCACTTCTTCCAACTCTTTTTCTCTTTTCTAACAAATGAAAGAAACGTTTCTGGTGCCCTGACAGGAAATAAAAACATGCAAATTGAGTATTTGTGCATTTACTCATGAATATCAAAGGCATTACAAAAAGGCTTGCCATACAAATATTAAGTAAGCTTTAACAAGACTGTGCTACTGCATGGACCATTCATTCCTTACCGAAGTTCTCTATAATTGAACTTTTAGTTTAATAAAATAAAATACCCTATTGGTTCAGAAATTTCTGAATTGTTATCTAAGTTTCTTACACATATTTTCTTTTTTGTGGTTAGGGGTAAGATTGATTTAGACAAGATGTTTCAGAGAGTAGGGGCAGTTAACATTTATTCATCATTTACAGGCATTTGCAAGTAAAATCACTGGCATGTTGTTGGAATTATCCCCAGCCCAGTTGCTTCTCCTTCTAGCAAGTGAAGATTCTCTGAGAGCAAGAGTGGATGAGGCCATGGAGCTCATTATTGCGCACGGACGGTAATGTGTACAGTTGGGAAGGCATTTCCATTTCGGCATCACTTACTTTATTAGGAGGATGTGGATGCCACCCTATCTTAGAATTTATACTATACAGCACAAGACTTCAAATGGCTTTTTAAGAGATGGCTTAAAATCCATGATAGAGACATCCGAGTTTCATATGTAGTATAAAGAGTTTTAGCAGTCCCTTATGTACCTGCTATTTAGAAATTGTAAGAAGTACACCTCAAATTATCCACCAGGGTACCCCTCATGGCAGAAACCAAAAGCCTCAAGGAATTGAAGGGTAATCCTTAAGTTCTTGCCATAAGCATGCAATTTCATTTAGGCCTCCTGATTTATCTTAATCCATGCAAGATTTTGCTTTCCTGCTGTGTAATATATTGTTTTATTTCAATTTCAATATGAAAGTTTTATTTTAAACATGTAACATATATTACCCTTCTTCCAAGCTGACAGATGACATTAGGAAGATATGCCTTCTGTCCTGGGGCTACTCTGATACTTTGAGGCTTTGAGGTGTTCGTTATTTTAGATGAAAATCTGTTTTTCTCCCAGTCATGAGGAACTTAGATTACAGGTGGAAAGCAGATAGGACTAGGCTAAGCACTGGAACTAATAGTCCCTTCCCCTCCTTCAGAGTGAGCGGACCAAGCCAAAGACTATTGCTAGAAGTTTATTTTCTTTGCTATTACTATTTTTCTTCTAGACTTTGTGTACTACTGTATCCTCTTTTGTGTCTCTGGAGGTATTAGCACACTGATACAGCTCAGACTATTATAGAGAAAGTTGAGAGGATATATATATATTTGATAAGAGTTTTTGTAAATATATGTAAGGTTTGCTAATTTAGTGGTGTTTTCTATGTAATGCAAATAATATATAATATTGACTGCTTTCTTCACCTAATTTTATGGAGTGAACAGTAAAGTATTATTCTGGAATAATACACTAAAGAATTTAATTCCATCTCGTGAACAAACTGAACAAACAAGCGAAATAGAGACTCATAGATAGAGAGCAGGCAGACAGCTCTGGAGGAGGGTGGGGGTGGAGGGATCAAGTAAAAAGGAAGAAAGACTCATGGATAGCAGAGTGGTGATTGCCGGGGGTGGCATAAGAGGGATAAATGGTAATGGGAAAAATACAACACAAAAATTTTTTTTAAAAACCTTTAATTTCTATTGTAATTGCTTTCTGAAGATTTTCCTGGTCTTCACAATGCTCCCCCAAGTAAGTGTAAGTTTCAGCACCTCTGTGAAGACCACGTTTATTTAGTCTTAGACTTTAGCTCATTACCTTGAATCATAGATGGGACATCTAGTGCTTTTTTGTATATATTACTGACTTCTCTGCATTAAGACTAGCAAGTGCCACAGATATTTACTTACTTAAAATCTTCACTGTATTTATACATTCTTATAAATTCGAGAAGTTTCAGTTACCTGGAATGTGAAAGGCTTTTTGTTTTTAGGGAAAATGGAGCTGATAGTATCCTGGATCTTGGATTATTAGACTCCTCAGAAAAGGTACAGGTAAGAGATATTTTGTACATGTACTAGTAATGAGTTAATCTGAATTACAGAAAGGTAGGAAAGCCATATTAATGAAATTATGCCTTTATAAGTAAAATGCTTGGTTATAGTAGGAAAAAAACAAAGACAGATGTCACATACAGATTCAGGTAGTAAGATTGGTTTTAATTAGGGCTCAGTGTAACGCTACTCACTGGCTGCCTCTATTTGAGCACAGCCTGAATTAAGCTTTAATTCAGAGATGTCATGAATTAATAGGAGAGAAGGAGAGGCAATATGCAATCCTAGAGCTTATTCCTCAAAGTGGTGCCAAGTGTCAGAGCAGCAGGCGGAATGTCATGTTTAGTACAGCAGTTAGAAGGCTTTCTAGTGCATAATGGGTTTCCTTCTGAAGCTACCTGAGAACTCATTGTCAGCCAAGATGGAGCAAAACCAGTATCTTCTCTCTTTCACTGCTTACAACTAAAAACTCTGGACAAAATACAAAGTAGAATTGCCTGGGGATCCTGAGAAGTAAACAGTAGCACCCAGATTGGAGAGGGAATCAAAACTTGAAAAACAGCTGGTATGGCATCTTTTCAAGGAGGGGAGAGTAAAGCTGGTCACTGCTACTCCATTGGAGCTGGAAGGTAGAGCAAAGGCTTTGAGAGCTAAACCACTGTCTGAGTATAAACCACTGTCTGAGTCCAGATGATGTGAAGTGGTGAATATGCAGAATAGGCCCTAAATAGTACAGTAATAAAAGACATTAGGAACTTAGTTGGCGTTAGAACCACTGCACACAGAAAGTGACACTTCCAGTCTGAAGCTAACCTGGTTGATTGCCTACTGAAGCCAGAACAATCCCTAACAAGACCCAAACTTTTACAACTTAATATTCAAAGTCCAGGATACATACGCTCCAGATTGCTCAACATGTAAAGAACCAGGAAACACTGACCAGTTTTCCCAGGGAAAGAACCAGTAGAAGCTAACTTCAAGATGACCCAGTTGTTAGAATTATCAAAAACACCAAGCAATAACAAGAGGTTTTAAGCAGAGAAACAGAAACTTTCTAAGAGAATGAAAAGAAAATTTCAGAATTAAAAGTACACTGTCTGAAAAAAAAAATGCACTGGATAGGCCAGTAACAGAATGAAGACGACAGTAAAGCGTCAGTCAGTTTGAAGAGAGTTAGAAATTATCCATTCTGAAAAACAGATTTCAAACAGAATTTTTGGGGGAGCCATGAATGATTAACTATTCATGTCATTGGAATACCCAGAAAAGAGAGTTTGTGATAGAAAAAACATTTGAAGAAATAACAGCTGAAACTTCTCCAATTTGAGGCAAGACAGACTTATCAATTAAAGAAGGTTAGTGAACTGTAAACAGGATAAACTGAAAGAGAACCCCGTCCAGACACATTATGGTCAAACTGCTTTCATAAAACTGACGAGTCAGCAGTACCTTACACGGAGATTAACAGTGATTCGAAACACTAGATTTCTTATAAAAAACTCTGATGCAGAAGACAATGGAGCATCATCCTAAAAATGCTTAAGAATTATCAACCCAGAATTCTACAACCAGTGAAAATATCTTTAAGGATTTGAGGTGGAAGGAGCTACCCGAGTTTCATTAAGTGATTTAATTTACGTGAACAGAGAACTTACAGACCTAACATGACACAAGCTTTGTACATCACAGTTCTCAAAGGATGAATTACAAAGTGTGCCTTTAATTTAGTATGTTGTACACATACATTTAAATATGAATGTTGGCCTACTTACCAGACTTCACTTTGAATGACTACTTTGTATGTTTCATTTTTTAAATTAATCTTGGGACTCAACTTCTGATACTGTTGTTAGGAAAACCGGAAGCGCCACGGCTCCAGTCGGAGTGTGGTGGACATGGACCTGGATGACACAGATGATGGCGACGACAACGCCCCTTTGTTCCACCAACCTGGAAAACGGGGGTTTTACACGCCACGACCGGGCAAAAACACAGAGGCAAGGTTGAATTGTTTCCGAAACATTGGCAGGTAAAATACCCCTAATCTTATATTTTAAGTTTTTAAAAATTTCAGTTGATCAGACTTTGTAAAATATGTTAGTTTTAAAAATAGGTGTTATATTCAAATCCATGCTGATTAGAAATGAGGCTATAGAAAGTTTCTCAAAGTACTGTATTTATATTGCATATGTATGTGAAGGGTTATACATGTTCTAGAATTGTTTTTGAATTTAAATATTTTTTTTGTTTTTGCTTTTAGGATTCTTGGACTGTGTCTGTTACAGAATGAACTATGCCCTATCACATTGAACAGACATGTGATTAAAGTGTTGCTTGGTAGAAAAGTAAGTGATTTTAAGGAACCGAACTGCCCTGGCAATTGGAAAAATCATCTTTTGTAAAATAAGTATATACTAGCATACTGTTTATGACATTATTTTAATATTAAATTTTAAAGCATTAGAGCCACTGTAAATCATTTTCTTTAATCAAACCCACTATTGTTTTCCACTAATACACTATTGTTTTCCACTAATACAGCAATGTTGTATTACGGTATAAATATTACTCTTTAAAAAAACACAAACTCTGACTGTTGAATTCTTAACTTCAGAGATCAGAAGAGATGGGGCACATTCAGGATGGTATGGCCGTAGACTGACTCTACTGAATTTTTTTAAAAAATTTATCTTTAGACAGAGGGGAAGGAAGGGAGAAAGAGAGGGAGAGAAACATCAGTGTGTGATTGCCTCTCATATGCACCCAACTGGGAATTTGGCCCACAACCCAGGCATGTGCCCTGACTGGGAATGGAACCGGCAACCCCTTGGTTTGCAGGCCTGTGCTCAGTCCGCTGAGTCACACCAGCCAGGGCTCTACTGAATTCTTAAAAGTAGTCTAGCTATAAAATGTTCTTGTGCAAGGAAGAACTGGAATTAAAGTTTAGCAACATACAAGCATTGCTGTCTAGCCTTTAACAGGGTTACAAGGTTTATGGCAAAGATCATGGACTTAGATTACAAGTTTAACCCAATGACCTGATCTTAGCAAATTACTGAATTCCTTTGAGCATCAGATTTATCATGAATTAGTAATCTATATTTTATAATTATTGACATGATTAACAGGATGCATATTTACTTTAGGACTAGTTGCTTAGCATAATCACTGTTTAATAATTAGTGCTGGTTTTTACAAATGTGTTATTTTGAAACTTAAAAAGAGTACACTTTGGTTTTGAATTTTTTCAAAATATTCTTGAATTTTTGAAATCTTTTGAAAAAATAATTTGAATACTTTTCATACTTTAAAAATTAAATGTGCTATCAGAACCAAAGATGTATTAAATATTTCCTCTTTAAATCAGTTGTATGTAGATTATTTTTCATCACTATAACTTCAGATTATTCTTTATCATAGATTTCAGTTTACTGATGAATCCAGTAAAGATACTTCTTTCATAATTTTCATATGATTACTTTCTTAGGTCAATTGGCATGACTTTGCGTTTTTTGACCCTGTGATGTATGAGAGTTTGCGGCAACTTATCCTTGCTTCTCAGAGCTCAGATGCTGATGCGGTTTTCTCAGCGATGGATCTGGCATTTGCAATTGACCTGTGTAAAGAAGAGGGTGGAGGACAGGTAAAAGCAATTATGTAGTTTTCTGATTCTGGCAAGAGAATTTGGTTAGTCTGTTGTGTTTGTCTTATGTAGAAACAATTTAGATAGGAGCCAACAAAGAAAGAGGCATACACAAATACAGAGAAAAAAACCCCAGGAGATTAACAGAAACTGAGATAGAGGGAGCAGGGGGAGAGAAACAGAGCTTGAGAATGAGAAGTTTTTTGTACTTATTAGGCCACAAGATTTGATTTCTTAGATACTTGCCAGATACAGAATTGTCCTTAGATTTAAAAATTTAGGAAATTGTTTTATGAACTGTTAAGCAAGCTTTTTAAATGGCACTGCTGAATTTTTCACAGGTTGAACTTATTCCTAATGGTGTAAATATACCAGTGACTCCCCAGAATGTGTACGAATATGTGCGGAAATATGCAGAGCACAGAATGTTGGTAGTTGCAGAACAGCCATTACATGTAAGTGTTTCCTAAAAACCGTTACTTGATCTGAAGAGGCTGTATGTGTCATCGTGCGTGGCAAACTAATTCATGGTATATTCAGCTTGCCTATAAAAGGTCAAAATTTTTAAACCAAAGTGAATTTATGTATAATGTGAATTACACCCAAATCCAGGCCTATTACTCACTTTCTTTAGGTGAAACTACTTGGAAAAAACATGTGATCATCAGAAACTTAATTTTGTGGGCAAACATTTGGAAAGGATGCTCGTGGGACTGACATGAGTGTTTGGGGATCCACAACCACTCATACTTCGATTGACTTACTAGATGTACTCCTAGGGCTCAGAGGCAGTTGTGCTCATGGTTATGGCTTATAGCGAAAGGACTCAGCAAGGTGTGCAGGCTTCCCTGGTTCTCTCACTAGGCATGGGTTGTCACAAAGAACACACTTCTTCCCTTAGCAGTGATTTAGAGCAACACATGCAGTGCTCGGGAAGCCTGCTTGGGAGTCAGTCTAGTGTTTTTAACTAGAGGCCAGTCCCATAAGCATATTCTTCCTGCCTTCACAACCAGCCACGATTACTGAGATCAGACGCCCAGAGGGAAGCACGTGTTCATCGTAAACCACACTGTATGCGCAAAGAGTCGGGGCAAGTTGTACAGCAGGGTTCATTGCCGGAGACATTCCGAACAGCCACATTAGATAGTCATGTAGGCAATATTCCAAAAACCAAGTTCCGGATACCAGCCAAGGGCTAATCAAGCCCTTCTAAAGAACAACGTCAAGCTTGCTACATTGACTCTTTCCCCTTCTGGGGAAAATGTTTGTTTATGTAGATTAGGACTGGCAGTGTCCGATCCCTCTGGTCCTTGCACTGGGAATAATTTTGCAGGCTCTGGAGCCCTGCTGTCAGGGTTCTGGTCATGGCTGCAGTGCTGAGGTGTGACGTGAGCAAACCACTTACATTCTTTGTCCCTTGCTTCCTTCCTCTGAGAAATGAGGATAGGATTAAATGAATTAATACATGCAAGGTGCTTAGATCAGTTCTTGACACGTGGTAATTATTTCTCAGTAAGCTTCTAGATTTTGGGTTTGTGTCGGGGAGGTTTGTTTTGTCATTATAAGACCTGTCCTGGGATGTTGGCAGGGTAGCACATTTGACAGATAAAGCTTTTCCTGTTTATTTAATGACTACCCTCTTTGTTGTCAACACAATTTAAAAATTTACTTCAGTTAATGACTGCTGTGTAATACTACTTCACCTTGCAAATGAAGCCTACTGATTACCCCTCCCTTTGCCTCTTTTGAATCTACTAAAAGAAATTAAAAATGCAGAACTTAATGTTTTTGTCTCTGGTTTAAAAGGGGAACTAGCATTTTTAGAGAGAAGCTGCTAAAATTAGATATTAGGCTTTAACAACAATAAAGGTTACGTGGAAAAGTACCAATAATAATAAAAGGATACTTTTTAAAATTCTCCAGGCAATGAGGAAAGGTCTACTGGATGTACTTCCAAAAAACTCATTAGAAGATTTAACAGCAGAAGATTTTAGGCTACTGGTAAATGGCTGTGGTGAAGTTAATGTGCAAATGCTGATTAGTTTTACCTCTTTCAATGATGAATCAGGTATGAAATTTTTGAAATGTTTATTTAAGGAATAAGCTACACAGATAGTTTGGTCAGTCAGCATTTTCTGAGTTTCTACTTTTTAGATATGTTTATAGGGCTTTTGGAAATGCTGTAATTACTCAGATGCTTAAAAGTTTTGTTGTTTTTTTAACATATGATTGAATGACGATGGCTCAGCACTAGACTGTTATTGCTTATTTTTTCTAGATTTTAAAGGATATATGGTTTGTAAAAAAGTAAAAATTCTTTGTAGTGAGCAACTGTGTGAAAAGGATCATATATATATATATATATATATATATATATATATATATATATATATGGAAAAACAATTCATGTGACAATTCCATTGAACTCGCCTGATTCATGTCTCCTAAACTCTCTAAAGAATTGGGCTGCATAGTATTTGCTTTGTGGAACCGGACCCAAAGCACACTTACAAAGACACGGCAGCACACAAACACACGGAGAATCTAAAAAGAGTAAAGAGAGGTGGGGATAACCTCCCTAGAATAACATTGACCTTCAGTGCTTGGTTTGCTGCAGCTTTCTTTCCAAAGTCCTGTAGTCTAGGAATAGATGTCATGGCTGTGACTATACAATAAAACACCAGAAGCTCCAAGAAACTCATTAGGAGAAGATTATACGTGTAGCCCAAGATTATTGCATACATTGAAGGTGCCAGATTTTTCCCCTTTATTTTTCATGTTTTGCAAACAACTTCAGCCAAATTATAGTAAGTTAAATTTGGATACATTTTCTTGTTTTTTCTTCATGCTTGGTAGTACATATGTCGTTGTATAACAGTTTTTGTACTACTTTTTCATACAGTTTTCAGTACTTTTGAGGTAAAAATTTGTTGCATTTACAAGTCAAAAAGCTATGAGGGGAAAGAATGTATCTAAAGATACTGTGGGTATAATCCTCAGAGCAGCAGCAGCAGCATCTGAAGTTTTGTAGAAATGCAAAATTTCTGGTTTCTTTCCCCCACTCCTCCCTGTAGACCTTGTGAATGAGAATCTGCATTTTAAAAAGATCTCCAAGTGGTCTGTAAACTCATTAAAATTTGAGGAGCACTGGCTTAAGATCATGAGAAGAATCCTGACTTTTAGATGGGATTAAAGTCATGTGAATTATCAGTTTTGAGACTGAAGGTTCATTTTTCTTGGTTATCTTGAGTCAGGATCGACTAATAAACTGTAGAGGTTTTACATTGTGCAAATGGTCCTAATGTCCTGTATTAAAAATTAGACCTAAATAACATTTTAGTTATATATGTATTTTTATGATAAGAAATACTCTAAAGATATAACTACTGATAGAGTATATTGAATTTGATACGTTCTTCAATCTTAGGAGAAAATGCCGAGAAGCTCTTACAGTTCAAGCGTTGGTTCTGGTCAATAGTAGAGAAGATGAGCATGACAGAGCGGCAAGACCTTGTAAGTTCATAAACTTGTAGAAGGAGATATAAAATGTTAATTGTGTATGACAGCCTTTTGTTTAAAGTTTGTAATGGTTATTTAAATTTTGGTGAAAGAAACTATAGAAGGTCAGAAATAACAGGCAGTTTTGCTTTTCTACTCTACAACAGAACAGATGAAGTATTATCTGAGTAGTATAGTATCTTGATGAATCTCTGTACACTAGCAGTAGAGTAGCTTAATTGTGGTATGTGGATATTAAACCTATGATTTTAATCTCATTATTACTTACTAACTTAGAAGCTGAAATTAGATGTTAACTTTCATCACAGTGAAAAGCCTGTCATAAAGTCAATGGAATCTTTGTCCAATCTGGAGTATATCCATAACCAAATAACTTGTCTGTTAATCTTGAAATGGAAGTCTCCACTATACGTTCTTGTAAAAATTTGAGGAACATTTCCCTTACTGAACTAGCCTTAGTTCTCAGTAATCTAAACTGATGCAATGTATAAAAATGATCCCATTTCTAGATACAGCCCCCAGTTTTATCTGAAAGGGGGAGATGGTTACTTGTGCAGGAAGGCACAAACTTGCAATTTCCCACTGACCTTCAGTTCAGGCAATACTTATTTTGGGGAGGGGAGAGGGTCCTGCCTTTAGTACTCCCTAATCTTTACACATGTGCATCCCCCTCTCCCAAGCCTTCCAGTATTTCTTCATTAATATTTCAGTTTGTTCAGCAGTCCTGGTGATTTCTATTTACATTGTTCCATAGGTAAATTCTGTATAATTGGTTCAATATAACTTTGGTTTTCTCAATCTTGTGGACCCTAAAGTCCCTACTCCCTAATACCATATCTGTCCTCATTGCTTTCAGGAACACCTAAATAGCTGAGGGTTATACCACTTGCAGTCAATCTTTGAATCTGGGAACATTCTTTCCCTGTAACAGGCAAGATACTCTGTAAGATCTACCAGATCTACCAGAAACAGAAATAGAAATGATTGGCTATCTGGTATGAATTCTAAGATATATTTTTATCTATTCCCTAGTTTTAATTTTCTGCTGCTTTTAAATCAGTACCTCCTCTATCCAGTTAGTCAAGTTAAATCTCATTGCTTTCCTGGAAGAGAAATATGCTTAACTCTTCAGTCGAGACAGAGAGAAAGACAGAATCTCCCTCTATAAAGGCCTCAGTATTTCTAATCAATAGCTTTAATTTGTGAGCTTCACTTTTTAAATGCCTGTATGAAATCTATTCCAGGGGCTCAAGCAGTATATCAAGGTATCTTTTCCCTCTCCTTCACATATTGTTGGCTTTGTCCTGATGTGTTTGAGGGGAAGTACTGAGGGATATAAGAATATGACAAGGTTTTCCCAACTGTTCTCTCTTGAACTATTAGTCCTGCAAATTATAGGGCTTCTAGAATTAATGGTATTTCTCACAAAACTATGCTTCAGGAAATAGCAGATTAGTTCATTTAGATTTCCTAGTCACTCTGGGATACTGAATATGCAGGGTCCAGCAGAAGTAAGGCCCGCTTGAGTGAGGTTGGTAGGGTAATAACATGGGTGTAATAATTTATAGTTTTAATTTGAACACGTCATGTGGTGTGCTTGAGTGTGATATTGTTATGTTATAGAATTACATGTTTATGATTTTGTAATAAAAGATTTGTAATAAAAAAGGGTGTTACTTGTCCTGGACCCTGTATTTGTCTGTTTAGTTGTGCACTATAAATGCATTAGATTTTAAAAGCTTTACCTTAAGAGATAGACACTGTGTTTAATTATCACTGAAGAACGACATGCATGTATAGATGTATGGATCCTTTTGGAGTGATATATATTAATAAAAATAAACAAAAGTAAACTATATGAACATTACAGGAAAGCATATCCTTGGTTACCAAATATAAGTAAAAAATAAAGGAGAAGTTAACATTTATCTTATGTCACACAAAGTAGGTGAGTAGTAAAACAATGTTAATGTGGCTTATTACATAAATTTTGATGTACAGATTACTATTATAAAGTTACTGTGTATCACAGTGTAGCACTGAAAATACTTGGTTGTTTTGCTAGTAGATAAAATGCAAAATAATTTTTTTGATAACTTGTATGAATTTTTAAATCTTTTTTGATAACCTGTATGAATTTTTGGAAGACTTGGTGTATTTTTTCCATTAAGAGATTCTCCATGCAGTTTAGCCATTGGAAACGGACCTTAGAGAACGTTCGGTCCGATGGTCTCACAGTACAGATGAGAAGCTGAGTGCCTGAAACACAGCTACTTTTCTGCGCACCTGGCACTGTTTCTTCTTTTATCCCCAAACCTTTCCTTTTCAGTACAGAGAAAAAAATTTAAAACCTAGTTCGAAATATTTTAATATCCTTTTGTAGGTTTTAACTCAAGAATGGGGTTCTGTGTGTATATTGCCAGAATTAAGGGTTGAATATTAATCTGTTAAAGTCCAAAGCTATAATTATTATATTCCTGTTTAGGTTTACTTTTGGACATCAAGCCCATCATTGCCAGCCAGTGAGGAAGGATTTCAGCCGATGCCCTCAATCACAATAAGGCCACCAGATGACCAGCATCTTCCTACTGCAAATACGTGCATTTCTCGACTTTACGTCCCACTCTATTCCTCTAAACAGATTCTCAAACAGAAATTGCTACTCGCCATTAAGACCAAGAATTTTGGTTTTGTGTAGAGTATAAAAAGTGTGTACTGCTGTGTAATATTACTAGCTAATTTTGTAGATTTTTTTCCATTTGTCTATAAAAGTTTATGGAAGTCAATGCTGTCACACCCCCGGGAGGTACCTTACAGAGATTAAGTGCAAACATTCCTTGCTGAGTTTGTAGCATAAAGGCCTGAGGAGCACTAGCAACATTTGACCATAATGGTTTTGCTAGTCAACAACTTCTGGGTCGCACCCCAGCCAAAGATGACAGCAGAACAACATAATTTACACTGTGATTTATCTTTTTGCTGAGGGGGAAAAATGTAAAATGTTCTGAAAATTCACTGCTGCCTTTGTGGAAAGTGTTTCAGCAAAGGTTCTTGTATAGAGGGAATAGGGAATTTCAAAATAAAAAATTAAGTATGTTCTGTGTTTTCATTTTAACTTTTTTATGGTGTTTAATTAATTTGTGGTTGGCTGCAATTGTGTATCATGTATATGGAACTTGTAAAAAGTTCTGGACATTCAGATCTTAGAGATAAAATCACTTTTACCTATGAAAACCACTTATTGTGGTTTATTTTGGCTGCGTTGAGCTCTAGGATATTAAATGATATCACTAATATTTTGCATGTAATTGTTTGAGTGAGGGCACTTTTTTGTACATACAATGGGGCCAATGCACAATACTTGATCACAATCAACTTTTTTTCCCTTTGTATCCCTATTTCAACGAGAGGTCAGCCAGGAGGTTACTGCACTTCAGTTCTAACTAGACATTTGTATTAAGGTATTTCAGTTATGTAAACTCAGCCTGGGCACTTTCTGATAACTGTAAAATGTTTTATAAGATCATGATTATTGAAGATACATTTTGGAAAATTTTAAATGTTCGTGAGCAGCTTAAATACTTTTGTATCTAGCCTTTTTTAAGTATCTTGTTACATTTTTTAAAATAAATTACAGAAGAAATGTCAAGTAATATTGAAGAAACAATAGTTTTTATTTATGTAGTTGTACATTTTTAAACTAAGGGCAATACATGGACACGGTTATGTGCATAAATTTTTTTGATTTAAAGAACTGAAAGTTTATATACACATGGACTAAAAAAAAAACTAAGAAAATCAGTCCACATTTTACAGTTAGCAGATTCCTGAATGGCACTGGCCAGGCCACCTTTTCTTTTTACAGATGGGGAAGTGACCTTGGGACCCTTACTTGGCATAGGAAGTTAACTCGCTTAATAGCTACTTAATAACTGAGAGGTTCCTTTTTGATGGCCCATTCATTATGTAGCCTAGGACCAATATCTCTAAATTCCTGTGGTTTTAGTAGCATAAATCGATGGCATAATAAGGAACACTTTTCTTCATGAAGTCTTTAATAAAGTGACTTAAACTATTCACTTTGTATGTTGAAAACGAGGAGAGAAATTCTTTGGAATCTCTCCTACCTTTCAGTTCCTTCATAGGACTCCTGGCCTTCGGGATGTTTTTCATGTTCAAAGGCACTACGCTTCCATTATATAACTTCCTTCAGAAGACTGAACCACATGATATTCTCAGCCCTGCTGACATAGTAAATATTAAAAACTAAAATGATAGTGAAACTCATTGTATTAACTTGAAACACAACATGCTGTTAGATTTGTGTAAATTAACCAAAGGTAACCTTACAAAGACATTGGTTTTTATGTCTAAATGCTATTTCTGAGTAAATGAAATAGTGATTAGATTAAGAGCTGATCAATGATGTGTCTGCAATAGATAAACTTATATATGACCTTCTGTGTGCACATGATCGGGCTGATAAAATATGAAATGAGAACAAACTAGATATGAATAGGACATTTGAAACCCTAATTGTGAACTTATTTTTAATAATTACTGAGAATGAAAATATTTAAAATAATGCAAAATGTCTCAAGTCTTCCTAAATCAAGATTTTTGGTTAAAATGCTTTTAGGAATATTACAAGCAGAATGAATTTTTTTTTAAGTAAAGCATAAAATGGTTCTAAATGTAAAATAAAGTCATGTAAAATAAAGTTCTCTTTTGGTCTTGTTCAGTGATTAAATCTAATAGACTTGAAAACAGATTTAGGAAGAGAAGACCAAGAATGAACTTTACTGAGGGTTTCCAAAGTTTTGCTGCTTTTTAGCCTTTTCTTACATCATCTAAATATCAAAGACTCCATAATGACTTACGGGGCAGGCTTGAGAGGGCTTTTAAAGAGTATGATCTCACTATTTAGTATGTGCTCTAAACATTTCTAAAGATACTATTTTTGTGAGTTTAAAGGTAGCAATTTGTAGGTCTAAACGCAAACTGAGATATATTCCCCTGCGGCAGTTCTCATGTGACTGTGGGCATAGGATTCTCTTGTGGGACTTGGTAATCACATCTCAGTCACACTCACATTCAGTAAATCCGAAATGGAGGACAGAAGTCTTTATTCTTAAACAGGATTCCAGGTGACTCTGAATCACACTCCCCGAAGAGCATTACTTTGTATTTACGAATATAAATCCCCCTCTAGGTAAGCTCCCAGGAGCCACATCTTTCCTCCTTGACAACCTGCGGAAAAGTACTTCGTTCATCACCTTGTCTTGAGGTGGGTTCTTCCTCCTGATAAATGGCTGGTTAGAAGTATCTCCGATAAACTGCCTGACAGTGAGGGGAAGTACTTTCCTTTTTGGAAATATCTTCAATATTTACATTAACCTAAGTAAGCAGGCATGAATATACAGATAACTTTTCTACACCTCATTTGATTAATGTAGAAATTAAAGTGTGCCTGTCTTCATGTCAAGATAGGTTAAATGTAAGGAAAGTATCTTAACTCTTAAAAAATATATGAAGTGTGCCTGTCTTCATGTCAAGATAGGTTAAATGTAAGGAAAGTATCTTAACTCTTAAAAAATATATATTACTGGACTATTACAATTAAGATGAAGTTTCTCTCAATTACTAACCTTTTTTAGTACTGCTAGGCACTTTCTCAACTGCTTTACATTCATTATATTTCATTTTATTCCACGAGATAAAGCCTATTACCAATCTCTTGAATAGTAAACTAGACACAGGTAAACAATGTGCTCACGGCTGCACGGCCCATAAGTGAAGTGAGGCACGTCTCCATGCATTCTGGAGCCTCATTCCTAAGGACCCGGCTACACAGTTTTGTGGAAGGTGTAATTATAAGCAAGTGAGTTGGTCACTGAAGGTTCTAATCACCCAAATCTAATATCTTCAGTGTGGGTGAGTGTCCCTCCACACCACCAAGCAATGCTGTGACACCAGCTGGATGTCCTACAGTCCACCTCAATTCTGACATTGTAACCTGAAGACAGTATCAGCTTCCACAGGTAAATGGCTCAGTCCCATCAGACCACACTCCAGATGCGAACTGCAAGCACAGCTTGTCACCTGTACATCTGACAGGCTATATATATCTGTTTTGTAACAACGGTTCCCATGACTCCTTTCTTGGGTTCGAAGGCCTCAGAGAGACATTTTACTTATTAGATCACCAGTTTATCACAAAGATATAACTTAGAAAGAGCCAGATGAGTGATAAGTGTAGGGAAAGGAGGAAGAGCTTTCATGTTCTCCAAGAATGCCACTCTCCCCGAATCTCAGTGTTCACCTACTGAAGCTCTCAGAACCCTGACCTTTGGGGTCTTCACAGAACTTCATTACATAGGCATGACTGAAGTTGGCCATTGGTGATTGGTTCAACCTCCAGCCCCTCTCCCCTCCCTGGCTGTAGGGTGGGTTAGCTCTCAAGTTTCAACACTACTGTCACCTGGCATCCCTGGTGACAACCAGCCCCTATCCTTGGGTGCAGTCCAAAAGCTACCTCATTAAAAACAAAGACACCTTTATCATTTTTATCACTTAGGAAATTCCAAGCATTTTAAAAGCTCTGTGCCTAAACAGGGAAAAGACCAAATATATATTTATTATAAATCACAGTATCACAGTCTACCCCTGGTCTTTGAACACAAATACCTACAGCAAAACAATCATAAAGGTCGAAAATAATGGCAAATTACTAGAATCCCATTCAGTGCACAACTATGCAGTCCATCACAAAGTGTCTCCCAGGGTGAGGCCACTCAGGTTTGCAGGCTTCCCATCTGACTTTGTCAGGTTCCAAAAGCAGGAGAGGAATCAGTGGTATATGGCTTCACCCTGCATCTGGTGTAAGTGAGCAAAGGAGCTACCATTTTTAAAAATGTTTTCTTAAAAGATTTTCTTTTAATTTTTGGAGAGAAGGGAAGAGTGGGAGAGAAACATCAATACGAGAAAAACACTGACCAGTTAGTTGCCTCCCCTACTGCGGACTGAATCCGCAACCCAGGCATGTGCCCTGATTGGAAATCGAACTGGCCACTTTTCACTTTCAGGATGATGCTCAACTAACTGAACCACACTAGTCAGGGCTTCCCCCGCCTCCCCCCCACATCCTCACCTGAGGATATGTTTGTTGACTTCAGGCAAGGAGAGACATTGATGAGAGAGAAACATCAATTGGTTGCCTCCCTTATGCAACCTGACTACAGATCAAACTTGCAGCCTGCATATGTGCCCTGACTGGGAATTGAACCCCGCAATCTTTTGGTGTACAGGGATGATGCTCCAACCAACTGAGCTACCTGGCCAGGGTGGAACTATCAACTCTTGCTCTAAGCCTCTTTCAGTATGGTAATGTAATATGGGATATCCCTAATTACATAACCATTTATTTATTCCTTTACCCATAACTACTATATTTCCTCTCCATTTATACCCAAACTTTTCCACCTTTGGAAAGGACCTTAGGTGCCTCTGTGCTTGCCTACACTGCAGACAGCAGTACTAGTCTAGCGAGTCCTTCCCATTTCAGTTCAGATAAGGTAAAGTTACAAAGGTGCAGAACTAGTGGTATATTTTTACCACCACGAAATACAGCTGAATTCACTGTTAGCCCCAGTTTGGAAGATGGGGTGGTGACAGGACATCCTGCCCCATCAGACCCTTGGGAACTCCAAGTTCAAAAGCAGAGTTTCTTGCTTAGGCATCATTCCTGCTTCTAGCTCTTGCAGTTGCAGCAACCCTGGTCCTATGACCACTGCATTAAGTAGAAGAAAAAAAAGCTGAAGTGATGTGAGGAAGAAAGAGTATCAGCATCTTCCTCATTCCCTCTTCTCCAGATCCAACAGAAAAACCTACCCAGCAAGGAGACTCCTTTAGCCCCACTCATACTCATGTAGAGTGTGGGCACATTAACAATCACTGTTTTAATCACTCACTCCAATTCCCTTCCCCACTAACCAAGGAGGAGAGCTCTCTCCCCCCACTGTTGGACATTATAGGCTATAAATTATGTTTGCTCCTTGGTCTGAAGAAATAATAAACTGAAGTTCAAGCAACTCAATTTGATCTGAACCTTTTTGATCCATGACCTCTATGATGGCCTGATTAGTAGTGTACTTGGAAGCTACCAGAGTAATTTCCCACCCCAACCAAGGCTTTACATATATTTGATTTAATGTATTATCAAATCCATACAACAATCTTATTGGGAAGGAATTATTATTATTTTTATCCTACAAATGAGGAAACAGTTTCGAGATGCTGAGTAACATGTCCAAGGTAGCACGGTTAATAAACAGGGAGCTCGAACCATGGTATGGTTCTAAAATTTATATTCTTTTTCACTAAGCTCATTCATTTTCATATCTTCAGTAGCAAACATGTTATCTGACACACATCTTGTTTGATGACTTTAATTAAATGACAGAATTTTTGTTCTTAGTTTGCCATGTGGCCTATGATAAACAATCTAATTTCTTTAAAACTCAGTTTTCTCATATAATTTGTTTTATTACTTAAAGGTTATATTTGTAAAAATATGACCCCACACTTGACCCCTGGTAGTTGCCCCAGAAAGGATAACTCTCACCCCCTACTCTGGGGCAGGTTTTAGAAAGAGCTTTCAGTTATTTTCAAAGCTGAATTTTCTATCCTATTTACCCCACTTCACACAGCTATCCGCAAAACAGGTGCGTGTTGTTCAAGGCTTAATAGTTCAGCTTCAAGCTACCTAAACAAATCTCTTTCACCTCATTTTAGATCAAATTATTTTTTTTCCTTCTGTTGTGTTTTTTCTTTAGATAGTTCCCCTGAGAGAAAGGTCTTGGTAATTCAACCAAATTATTGTGACATCAGTAGCCACTGCCTGCTGCTGTTACAGGGGAGAATTTCCTTTCCTCCCTCCAGGGCTTTAACTTTTGGCCTTGTAAAGAGCAGTTGCTAAGGAGACTGCGCAGTCGACTCCTTTCTAGGTGGGTAATCTTATCTATCCTAAGTCTGCGTTTCTTCACTTGCAACCGGAGGGCACTGCTATCGCTACTTTAGAGATACACTCACAACTAAACGACTTAATTTATAAAAGGTGCTTAGGGTGGCGCCTGACACTTTGTAAGAGCTCAAACAACACTACAAAAAGCTCAGTTTGTTGAAACAATTTCAGAGCTTTCAAAGTATTTTCCTCTAGTCATTTTCCCCTCTCACACTTACGCCCCACCTACTCCGCGCACAGGCACTCTAGTCCTTGGACCCCTCCTCGTCGGACTGGTAAATACAAAACAAGGCAGCGTTCCCTCCTCCGTCACTTGCCGGTGGTGCCGCAGGTTTTTTGGTGCCGCACCAAGAGTGTGGCTTCCCCCCACCACTTCGCACAAGGATGGCGCTTTCTCCTTATCATCCCATCTGGAATGTGGTCCTACCGCCACCTGGACGTCTCTCGGGACAGGCCGAGTTAGCGCGACCTACCGTGTTCCTGGGGCACCGCGAGAGCTGCGGGGGAATCGCGTCGTGGAGAGGTGACCTAGCGTGACGGGCACCTCCGGTCCGTACCAGGGCAGTGGAGCCCGAAGTTGCCAAGGGAGGCGGGGCCGAAGGTACCTCGGGCCGCAGGCGGGGAACCGAGACCCGGCGGGCTCCAGCGAGCTCCAGCGAGCTCCCTCACAGCGCAGGCGGGAGGCGGGGCGGGCGCAGAGGGTGGGGCGGGGCCAGCCGGGGAGGCGGCCCCTGAGGTGGTGTTGCCCGGGCAGGCCCGGTGAGTCCGAACTGGATGGGGGAAGGAGGCGGGGCCGGGGCAATAGAGTTGGGCGGGGCCGGCCGGAGTGGGCGAGTCCTTGAGGCAGGAAGGCAGGACCAGGCCTACGCAGCGAGAGTCCCTCACTGGGCAGACCAGAAAGCAGGGGCGGTGCACCGGGGAGAGGCGGGGCCGGCCGGCGTGGGAGGGGCCTCTGCCGCTGCGGGTGGGGGCGTATTCTGCAGCCCTACGGGCCACCTGCGTCCAGTCCTAGTTGGAGGTGGCCTGCGGTGCTCGGTTCCCTCAGCTCCCGTAGCTCTGGCGGAGTCTGCGCGATGGGCGACCCCGAGAGGCCGGAAGAGGCCAGGCCAGAGCTGGAGGAGGTAAACGTTGCTGCCGCTATTTCCCTGCTGCCACAATCAGCCTAGCTTCTAGATCGCAGGTTGCGGCGGGGACTTGCGAGGTGCAGGACAGCTATAGGAAAATTTCCCCCTTGCCGTTGGAAACCCCGTGCGGGCCCGATCTGGATCCCTTGGCCAGAGCCTGGTTTCAAAAGCCCAAGAGGCCGTCCCCCGGGACGGGTGAGGAGGGAGCCGGGTTTCTGCTCCACTGCTCTGCACCGGGGCCGAAGGCAACGCTCTGAGGCTTCAGGCCGGGGCGAGGCGCACCCTCTCCCTGACTCACCTCGCATCCTTTCCTTTTCTGGAGCCCTGGGTTCGGAGACTGAGGCAAGGAACGACGGCTGGTGGACTTAGTGGAGAAATGCATGTCATGTCTGCGGTGGTTCGAAGGAACTGGATGACGCCGGTGGAAATTGACACACCAGTGGGGCGGAGATGATCCGTACGAGGGCTACAGGAAATCTTCGTAACAATCAAAACAACCAGTTCAGGGGGCCTGTTTTGCGCATACCAGATTATGTAACTAGTTGTGAGTCTTTGGGGTGTCACTTTCTGCTTTTATACAGTGGAGGTGATCCCACGCTCCCAGAGGATTAAGTAAAATACTTACGTAAAGTACTACGGAACTTCTGGATGCTTCATAAAACCTAAGTTAACATATGCATCCTCGTACCTAACAGTAAAGAAACTGGGATTTATTAGACTGGAGTGTTGTAGGGTAGTTCAAATTGTTGCTCCATAATTTTCCTACTTAGTTATTTTCCAAATACTAAACTGTTTGTGTGTCCTTTGAATCGGTTACTGTGTGGTTTCTTTGATTTAATACTTTCAGCTCACAGAGACATGCTTAACTCTACATTTTTAAAGAAAGTTGTAGGTTCCTGATTTGTGATTTTATTTTATTTTGAATTTGGAAACATTTAGTAACTAACAAATTGTTAGCATCCCTCCAACTTTTTCTTCCCATATCGAAACAAATACTTTCAGTACTGATTTCCCCACTTGGTTGAGGCAACTCAGATTTTTCCTTTTGTGGTAATGGCCCCGCCCCAGCAGTCATGCAGGCGCAAGGCCTGGAAGTTAACTTATATTATTCCTTTCTCAGTGATACACACCCACTAAGACAGAGTCATAACTTTTTTTAGGTCTAGAATTAATTTTAGTGAGCATCTGTTCTGCTGCCAAGGATGCCTGAAGTACTTTGTTTCTCTAGATATGGTGGTGCATTATGGGCCACCTGCATCAGAATCACCTGGAGTACTTTGTAAAGAATGTAAATTATTGGGCCTACACCCAGTCATCGATTTTGTTTGTTTTAAAATATATTTTATTGATTATGCTATTACAGGTGTCCCACTTTCCCTCCTTCACTCTCCTCCACCCTGCACACCCTCTCCCACCCACATTCCCCACCTTTAGTTCATGTCCATGTGTCATACTTATAAGTTCTTTGACTTCTACATTTCCTATACTATTCTTACCCTCCCCCTATTTTCTACCTACCATCTATGCTACTTATTCTCTGTATCTTTTACCCCCTTCTCTCCTCCTCCCACTCCCCTGTGCTAACCCTCCATGTGATCTCCATTTCTGTGGTTCTGTTCCTGTTCTAGTTGTTTGCTTAGTTTGTTTTGTTTAGGTGTGATTGTTAATAACTGTGAGTTTGCTGTCTTTTTACTGTTCATGTTTTTTATCTTCTTTTTCTTAGATAAGTAGAAAAAACATTTCATAAAATGTTTTTTAGCATTTCATAAAATAAGGGTTTGGTGATGATGAATTCCTGTAACTTGACCTTATCTGAGAAACACTTTATCTGCCCTTCCATTCTAAATGAGAGCTTTGCTGGATAGAGCAGTCTTGGATGTAGGTCCTTGTCTTTCATGACTTGGAATACTTCTTTCCAGCCCCTTCTTGCCTGGAAGGTCTCTTTTGAGAAATCCGCTGACAGTCTGATGGGAACTCCTTTGTAGGTGACTGTCCTCTTATCTCTTGCTGCTTCTAGGATTCTCTCCTTCATTTTAATCTTGGCTAATGTAATTATGATGTGCCTTGGTGTGTTCCTCCTTGGGTCCAACTTCTTTCAGACTCTGAGCTTCCTGGACTTCCTGGAAGTCTATTTCCTTTGCCAGACTGGGGAAGTTCTCCTTTATTATTTGTTCAAATAAGTTTTCCGCTTGTTGCTCTTCCTCTTCCCCTTCTGGTACCCCTATAATTTGGATGTTGGAACATTTAAAGATGTCCTGGAGGTTCCTAAGCCTCGCCTCATTTTTTTGAATTCTTGTTTCTTCATTCTTTTCTGTTTGATTGTTTCTTTCTTCCTTCTAGTCTACTCCATTGATTTGAGTCCCAGTTTCCTTCCCATCACTATTGGTTCTCTGTACATTTTCCTTTATTTCACTTAGTGTAGCCTTCATTTTTCATCTAATTTGCGACCAAATTCAGTCATTTCTGTGAGTATCCTGATCACCAGTGCTTTGAACTGTGCATCTGATAGGTTGGCTATCTCTTCATGGCTTAGTTGTATTTTTTTCTGGAGTTTTGATCTGTTCTTCCTTTTGGGCCATTTTTTTAATCTTGTCGCACCTTTGATTTATGAGAGGCAGAGCCTTAGGTGTTCACAGGGGGTGGGGGGTGAGGGGTGGGTGGGACAACCCAGTTGTTGGGTTGTGATGCTGTATATGGGGTAGGGGTCTGAGAGGGAACAGTGGCGCCTGCTCTGCTATCTGCTGGAGTTCAGTCACTTCCCTGCTTCCCCCAGGCAAACTGGGCCCTTCTGGTGCTGATTCCCAGGTGGGTGGGTCTGTGTACATTCTAGAACCCTGTGGGTCTCTCTAACGAACTCTCCTGTGAGGCTGGGAGTCTCTTGGCACCTCAGTCCCCACAGGTGTTTTCAATTGGTGTTTTGAGGCTTTATTTCCTTGGGCTGGGACCCTGGGTTATGTGGTCAGTCCTGTTCCCCCTTTGTTTCACCTGGTTTATCTGCATGTGAATGTGGGACCGCCCAGCCAGCCAGCCGCCTTGCACGCTGTGCTTGTCCACAGTCCACCACCTCGCTGGGTCCACCAGCTGCCACCTTGCACGTCCTGGGTCCACCAGCCACTGTGTTTGAGGCTGCCTGACTCCACCCTTCCTACCAGTCTGGATGAATGTGTCTACTTTAATTCCTTGGTTGTCCAACTTCCATACAGTTCAGTTTTCTGTCAGTTCTGGTTGTTGTTTTTGTTTCTAAAATTTTGTTGTCCTTATTTTGGTTGTGCGAGGAGGCACAGGGTGTCTACCTGTGCCTCCATCTTGGCCAGAGGTCCCCCCTCCCAGTCATCAATTTTGATAGTGAATCAAAATCTCTTGAGATGGCTGTGGGTCTGCATTTTTAACAAGCAGCTCAGGTCATCCTGGCCCACAGATTTTCAGAACACTGCCTTGAAGGGTTTATACATGGGCTTTGAAAGAGGTTTATAAATCTCCTGAAGTTTGAAGATTTTTCATGTGTAGACATGAGTCTTCTAAGAAAGGGGTCCATCGCTTTCACTCATTTCTCAAAGCTAACTGTCTAATTGATAGTCTCTGTTTTTAAAGTAGAAAAGTTCAGGCCGGAACAGATTAAGTGACGTGCCCAAGACCACACAGCTCAGTAATGGAACAAGGTTTAAAACCAAGTTCTTGCTCCTGGGCTAATATTCTATTTGTTTTGTCAGATTTGATGGAAATAGAAGAATGAAAACGATACCTACAACTAGTGTATGATCATGCCAGTGTCTAAATATTCTACTTCACCTGAGCAGTAGCAAAAAGGTGAAGGCAAGTGAAAGTGGTGGAATTTGGGTGGGTGGAAGGGAGGGGCCTAGTAGAATGCCATGGTGGGTGAGGGCCTACGTAGGTGAGTGCGAGCTAGAGAGTCTTGTCTTAGATGGGTGTGCTAGCATGTCCAGGCACTCTGGGGACCAGGTGACCAGAAACTGAGGCAGGTGGAAACTAGTGGCACTTTTCTGGAAGAGACAGTGGAATGTTGCCAAGAAGTGCCGTGGCGAAACTTTATTTTAGACCTTCGTCACTTCATAGCCGAGCTGCTGCCACTTGGATGTCTTTCTGCCTGCAGTCTTACCCGCTCTCCTATCCCGTTTACCACTGCCCAATCAGTCCATCATTAAACCAGTGCCTCTGTGTCACTCCGTCCAAATAAAAACTGCTGAAAGGGTCTCAGTTCCCACCAAAAAATGCCCAACTCCTCAGACTGGCAAAGTCCTGTTCAAGCAGTTTTTTCATGCTAACTGCCATATCTTAACTCCGATTGTCCTTTCCACCTCTAACTTGACACCATAGTTAACTGCCAAAACCTAGGGGTTTTTTTCATTTCTAACTCATGGATATCTGATTAATCTTCCTTATGCTATCCCTGTTCGTGTCAATTGCTAGTCAGGAACTTTCCATGACTCTCCATAGAAATGATTTTCAGATTGTGCCGCACAGTGAATGCCGGCACCTGGAGGTTGGGAGCAAGTGTGGAGGATTAGAGAAGGAGCTTCCCAACCGCCCAGATGTTTGAAAATCTTTGTCTCATTCAATTCCTAACCTCTTGGTTTCATATCTAGGGGGTGGATCCTGTTCCAAATTCTTCTCTGTCTCATCTGTTGACCTTTCACTTTAGCCAGTCAGATCACTCTGCCTTTGTTTTACACACACTTCAATTTGTTTTCACCTCAGCTGGCTGCCATTCTTCCACCGGCCCTTGCTCTAGGCTTCATCCTCAGTCTTGCTGCTGCTGCTGCTGCTGCTGCTGCGTAAGACGTCCCCAGTAATCGCAGGCCTCCCTTTGGTGACTACTGATGGCATCTTTAGGGAGGGAGTGGAGACAGGGCCTCTGCCTACCATAGCATTGTATTTTCATCTTTCACCTGGACATCTTGAAACTGAACCCATTGTCTTTTTTTATCAACCAAATCAATGTTTTAAAGACTTGTGTTTGCAACTTTTTACTCTTGTTGTGCTTGTGTTGGTAGGGGAAGTTGATTCCAATTAAACTTTTGCACTCAGAGAAAGCTTGATTTGAGTGGTCATTAGATTATCTCACTGATGGATTGTGGCCTTATGTTAATTAAAAAATTCTAACAGCAGCCAGTAATCTGAGCCCAGGATAAAAAGAAATTAGCAGCCCATTCACTTGCTTAGCTAATGCGTATTGATATGTGCCTGACAGTACTCTGGGAACATCACAATAAATAAAAACTAGTTTCTACACTCTGGGGCTTAAGTGCTATAGCTGAAGAGGCTCATGCCTTCAATAAAAGCAGTTACCAAATGAGACAGCATGTGTGAAATGTGTAAGCCCCACCTGTATTTGTGTGGCCTCAGGCTTTGATTGTGGGCCTTTCATCTGGCCTTGCCTCTTAGCTTCATCCACATTAGCATGAGGATTGGTGGAGGCACTAGTAGGGATGCAGGAACACAATGAATCAAATCCCAATAACCTTGATTTACATGGTTTAGTCTATTTGTATATACTTTGTATATCCTCATTCTAATGTACTCGTAACTCTTCTGATGCTCTTGCTGACTATTTAAAAAAAAAGAAAAGGCACTGTCCCCTGTGGGAGCCCCCTGGATATTTCTGAGTAGTATGTATGTAGATATGTTTCTCACTTTATTCCGCAAAGCTTTGAGGAGGCCCACAGTGAGACTGAAGTCAGGAATGGTAACATGTAACCAGCACTAACAAATGGGTGTGTGGTCAGGGTCAGGGGAACAAATGCTCCGTTTGTTACGGAGTTTTCAGATAAGTATTATTATATTTCAGTTAAGACTAGAAAAGAAAACATTAAACTAAAAAGAATAAAAGGTTTTAACAGTAGCTTATTTGTGCCAGCATTTTGTCTCTGAGAGAGGAACAAAGGGACTTTTTATTTATAAACTTAGAAATTTTCCCACTGTGACATGTATGGGTTGAGTTTTGTGCTTATCCTCAAAGCAGCATTAATGACAGTAATTTGTTCAGTGTTTATGATGTGCCAGGTTCTGTTCAAAGCACTTTTAGTCACATCAAAATTAATTTGATGATCACTTGTGAGGTAGATACTATTTTATTGATTTGGAAACTGAGGCTCAGAGAAGTTCTCCAACTAACCAAACACTGTTAATCAGTTAGCAGATGCGAGTGAGGATTCAAGCAGACTGGCTCCCAGACCTATGCTGTTTCCCTAATCACCCCCAGATGTGTGTTTAGTTATGAATAAAGAGGAAGTATCTACATAAAATGGGTGTTTGTACTTTAATTTTCATAGAGGTTGTCTTCAGATCCCAGCGAAAATGAAGTGAAGTCAAATGAAGAACCACTCCTGAGGAAGAGTTCTCGCCGGTTTGTCATCTTTCCAATCCAGTACCCCGACATTTGGAAGATGTATAAACAGGCACAGGCGTCCTTCTGGACAGCAGAAGAGGTCGGTGGCATCACCTTCATCAGCAGTCATGATCTGGAGCGCAGGGCTGACATTTTCTGCTACAGGACATTAGAGAACTTTAACTTGTGAGATACGTTGTATAGGATCACTTTTTCAGATAATGTTTGAAATTACTGAGATTAAATACAGTGTTTGCCAATGGTTGGTGTTTAGATTGATGTCTATACACGTTTCCTACCACAAAAATGGCATCTCAGACTGTCAGATTTTTACTTCCAATGTATTTTAGGACATTTTCTACTTTTAAACAGACATTTTCTGTTTTTAAACAGACTTTTGGTTTGCCGTGACTAAATGAAACGAATCTTTACTTATTGTCAGCAGAATAAGTAAAATTGCAGCTGTAGCCATAAAATAAAAGGGAAAGCCTTCGGGACCCCACCTTCAGTTGAGGTTGTGCAGAAGGAGCTGTCTCGGAAGCGTTGGACCGCTGGACAGTGCTCCCACTCTGAGCTCCTCCCAGGCTGGCCCTGCCCTCAGCCACATCACACCTGGCACAGCTGCCCCAGTAAGATGGGACATCTGGAGAATGCTTTCTGTTAGTGTGGTGTTTTCCACCTAGGAAGTGACTTGAACTCAGCAAATTAGAAAATACTTGCTGGTTTCGTAAGGACATTTGTCATGTCACTTGTTGCTCTGTAGGCTCACTGAACACACAGATAGCCATTGTTGTCATTTTAAACATGATGGATGATAGCTGTGTAGCACTCTTGCTCTCTGCGTATGCGTGTATCTATTTGTCTATCTCTCTATCTATCTAGGTAAATATATTTGGGCCTAAATGTCTATCCATTTTTTCCTTGAGATTGATTCTATATATGTAAATGCCTGCTGTTAAGAATACAGGCTCTGGAGGAGCTGCCTGGGTTCAAATCCTGGGCCTGCCACCTACTAACTGGAACTGCAGAAGTTGCTTAATCTCTCTGTGTCATCTCATCGGTATATTGAGCTAATAGCACCTGGTTCACTGGGTTGTTCTGAGGATTGGTGAGATAAATCTTGTCAATGAGATTAAGGCCATATTTAGAATATTATTTGGTGCTAAAACGTAAGCTATTATTTTGCCCAGAATGGGGGAAATTTGCACTAGAAATCAGAAACGCAAATTTTTGAAGCTTCTATTACAAATTTTACCCACTTACCCAACTTCGTTATATTGTATTGTTATGTTGTCAACATCTTTGTTGTATTTGATATATAGAGCAAAACCAAACCAAACCCCAGCATTTTCAAATTGGGTCATAGTGCTTGGCACACCTGGCTGTCACTAACTGTCTGTGGGTTTTTTTTAGATTTTATTTATGTATTTTTAGAGGGTAAGGGAGGATGAGGGAGAGAAACATTGATATGCAAGAGAAACACCTATTAGCTGCCTCTCGAACACCGGCAACTGGAAGCCCCGCCCACAACCCAGACATGTGCCCTGATTGGGAATTGAAGTGGAGACCTTTCTGTTTGCAGGCTGGTGCTCAATCCACTGAGCCGCACCAGGTGGGCGCCTGTGGTTTTCAGAGAGGTTTTTGTTAGATATAGTTAAAAGAACAAAGGGAGTGTACAGGTGACTTTTTCATTTATCATGTTAAAAAGGCACTTGTGACGCTTGGGTTTCTTGACATTCATTTGAAAATTATATGCATCTTTTAGTCAATGTAATATATGTTATATTATGACTAAGAAATACTACTTTGAAAATTTATACAGGGTGTGGCAAAAGTAGGTTTACAGTTGTGAGTACATGAAACAGGGTTTATTGTATTATTATTTATTAATTATTATATAATTTTCCATGTGAACAATTGTAAACCACCCTATAATATACAGGTTGGTATGTATTTTGTAGGCAGTTTATAGGAAGTTTCAAATACATATTTTTAAGGGAAGCCAAACACATTTAGTTCCACATATTTAAACAAATTTGTCAGTTACAATTTATCAACTTTAGATATTGTTTTATCAGTGGTTTAGCTTTATTCCTAAATATGGCTGGACATCAGGAACCTTGATTCAAAAGACAAACTTCTGGGGTTTGTTTTTGTATTTTTATTTTTTAAAGGTATTATTTATTTAGAGAAAGGCAGAAAAAGAAGAGAGAAATACCAATGTATGGTTGCCTCTTGCACGCCCCCTACTGGGGACCTGGCCTGCAACCCAGGCACGTGCCCCAACTGGAAATCGAACTGGTGACCCTTTGGATCGCAGGCTGGTGCTCTATCTACTGAGCTATACCAGCCAGGGCTCCCTTGACTTTATTGATATTATTGACATATAATGTTGTGAGTTTGAGGTATACAACGTATTGATTTGATACAGTTATGTACAATACCTATATTGCAGAAAATGATTGCCACCATAGCATTAACTAACGCCTGTATCCCGACATGAAATTACCATTTCCTTTTTGTGATGAGAATAGATTACACTAGTTTTAATATTTTGAAAGCACATTTTGCCAGCTTTTCAATTTACCAGAAGACAGATTCCTTTATAATTTTTTATTTTATTATGTTCCTCTGTAATTGTCTTGGTTCAGGCTACAGTAAAAAATACCCTAGACTGGATAGTTTATCAACAACTGAAACTTGTTTCTCATAGTCCTGGAGGCTGGGAATTCTAAGGTCAAGGTACCAGCAGCTCTGCTATCTGGGGAGGGCTTGCTTCCTGGTGTAGAGACAGCTTTCTTCTTGCAGTGTCTTCCCATGGCAGAAAGGGCCATGGAGTTCTCTGGGTGTCCACTCTCTTGACCTAATCACCCAAAGTCTCCATCTCCAAACGCCAGTATCTTGGAAATTAGTTTTCAACACAGGAATTAGGGTTGGGGGTGAATACAAACATTCAATCTGTAGCAGTGATGTTAACATTTTCTCCTTTTTGAACATTTTACTGTTTATGTGATGCTCCTCCTTAACTTTAAGGTAAAAGTTTTCCAAACATTTTGGGAAGAATTTAACTTCAAGTGAAAAATTTAAAAACCTTTTTGTTTTAGGTTGACTTATCAAAGGATCTCCCACACTGGAACAAGCTTAAAGCAGATGAGAAGTATTTTATTTCTCACATCCTAGCCTTTTTCGCAGCCAGTGATGGAATTGTAAATGAAAATTTGGTAAGATTTTTGTTTTTTTTTAACTTTTGTTTCCATTTAGTGGTTAAATGATGATAATGGCAGTAAGATAATTAGGCTGAACCTAGAAACCTATGTTTAGGAAACAAACTAGATGAAGCTTATTTCTTGAATATGTTTTTCTGACAAAGTGTTAGAGGAAATGGTTTATGCATTTCTATTGTTTGACCAGCAAAATATCATTAAATCAAGCAGAATATACCAATCAAAATTACTTAAAATGCATAAACATGAGTTTGATTTTCACCCTTAGACATGAATCCTAGTAAAGAACCTGCACCTTAGTAACCCTTCTGAAGCTCTGTAGCGGTGCTCTGGGTTCTGGCTCCCCATCTTTAAACCTATGTTGTGGTTGGCCAGGGGGCACACTTTCTTCTTAAAGAGAAGAGAAAGATTCAGACTTTCATCATGAACTGGAAGGGGCTTCAGTAGATTTACTCTCTGCTGTCAGAAAAACAAAATGACCTAAGGTCAATTCTATAAAGTATAATATTTTTTGTTAGATGTTCTACAATTTATTTGGCAATATAGTCTCCACCTATCAGACCAATTCATGTAACTGCTTAATAATACATTATACAACTAATTTATTGTAGAGGGTTGATGAGTAAGCAGTACTGTTTAAAGTCATCCATAAGGTCTTTCTGATCTGTTTGTGGCATGACAGGCAATTTCTAATTGATAATTCTGATGTCCAGATTCTGATTTATAGTGTTGAATGAGAGCCACAGAATTGGATATATTTGTTTCCTTTATTTTCATAGGTGGAGCGATTTAGTCAGGAGGTACAGGTTCCAGAAGCTCGCTGTTTTTATGGCTTTCAAATTCTCATCGAGAATGTTCACTCAGAGATGTACAGTTTGCTAATAGACACTTACATCAGAGACCCCAAGAAAAGGTATCACCACTGGGATTTTATTTACAAAGGTTTATCCTGTTATTTGACTATGTTAAGAGCAGAATTTACTCCAAAAGTAAATGTTAGGGAAATATTATTCAAATATAGAAGTTTAGGAGTGTAATGTTTTCTGTTGCTCAAAAATGTGTTTGTTTTAAAAAAAGAACTTGTGTAGAATTTGTGGAGTGCATTCTGTTTTGCAATTGAATGTTTGAATTTAGTCAATTTTACATCAGATCAGATCCAAACCACTAATTTGAATTTTACTTTAATATCTATATTTTGTAGACATGCAAAACTATAGAAAGATTACAGTTCTGATAGTAGACCATAGAGTTGCAATTATTATCTCTGATTAGCAAATTAAAATTTATTCTGATTAAGAAAAACAAGTGAATAACTTTGCCATTAATTGTTTTATTTTGACAGGGAATTTTTATTTAATGCAATTGAAACAATGCCATATGTTAAGAAAAAAGCAGATTGGGCCTTGCGGTGGATAGCAGATAGAAAATCGACTTTCGGTATGTAGCTTTATGTATATCAAATTTGCCTGGTGTGACTATCTCGGAGTCTAAATGTGCACTTTGAGTAGGATCATTCTTTCTAGTAATTGATTAGAAACCATCATTAAAATAATCTGCATTTATTCTGTTTAATAAATTAAAAGTTGAAAAGTTAAGATGTCAGTGCATAATAACAGGTAGATAAATCAGTTAAATAAAATCTGACGAGCGTCTTCAGCAATCCACACTTTGTATCTGCTTTCACAAGTGTTTATGTTAGGAATTTAAAACAAGTCAAAATCTTCACATTTTTCAGGGCAAATAAGTAGTTTCTGAAAAACTAAAGATTAGTGTAGGAACAGGCTTATTTTTCACCCTTCTGGATGAGTTGAGATCCAATACTTTTTTTAATGAAGAAATTAACATTCTATCTTACACATAGTAGTTGCTCAGTAAATCTTTTTAAAATTTAGGTAAAATATTCAGATAATTCATTTGAATAACTATAAATATCTGTCTCATTCTTATCTGTTTTATAATTGGTAGTCTTTATTTTCTGGATTTATTCAAATGGTGGGGAAGCAGTTCTCAACATTTCTGGTTTCAGGACTCCTTTGTACTCTTAAAAATTATTGAGATCATATGGTATTTGTCTTTCATGGCCTGGCAATAAAATATTAATAAAAAATTTATTGAGGACCTCAAAGTGCTTTTATTTGTGTGGGTTATTGATAGTTCCATATTATAAGTTAAAACCAAGAAACATCAGCATTTATTAATGCATTTTTATTTTTATTTATTTTTCTAATAAATATTCATTTTTCGAAGATTTTATTTATTTTTAGACAGAGGGGAAGGGAAGGAGAAAGACGGAGAGAAACATCAATATCTGCTTGCCTCTCAAGTGCCCCCCACTGGGCACCTGGCCCACAACCCAGGCATGTGCCCCAACTGGGAATCAAACCAGCGACCCCTTGGTTCACAGGCCCTCATCAGTTCACTGAGTCACACCAGCCAGGGCTATTAATGCGTTTTTAAATGAGAGTAACCTATTAGAGTTTAACATATATTCATGAAAAAAACACCATATTTTCCAAAAAAATGAGAAGAATGGCATAGTTTTTAATTTTCACAAATCTTTCAAATGTCTGATGAAATAGAAGACAGCTGAATTGTATCTGCTTCTGAATTCTGTAGAATGTTGTTTTAGTTAAATTACACCAAAAAAAATCCACCCTCATTCAGATACATAGTTAGAAAAGGGAATATTTTACCGGGCTTTTCAGATTATTATGGAAATGCCATGTAGCATCTGGAAGATGCCGCTCTACACGCAGAGAGAATGGTAGTAAACAAACAAGCAGTGCCTTGGTATTATTAGGAAAATAGTTTTGACACCACAGACCTTGGTCTGTGAGTGAACAGGGCACTGAACCACACAGTGAGAACCAATGATGTAGTGTAAAGTGTGGCAAGCTTATAGTTTATCTGGGAAGACACAGTCTACCTTGCCTTCAGTTTCTTTTGAGGTTGAGAAAGGCACTGATTCTCAATGTGCATAATTATCACCTGAGAATTTGTGGGAAAACTCAGAGTCATGTTGGAGGCCCAAGGGGAACTGAGGAATCTGCGTTTTTTACAGTTGATTCTCTCACAGGTGGTTCAAGAGGCAGGTTTTGAGAAACCTTGGCTTTAGAGAAAGAAAGAAGGGAGATTCCAAGGTGTTCAGTATGCACTGAAAATATTAGGCTGAATAGGTACTGATGGAAAAATGAAAAACAGGCTCCCAGAAATCATGTATTAAGTGACACTGCCAAAGAAAGCAACCTAGAAATAAAGAAAAAAGAGGTGGGTGGCGGTTACCATGTGACATTAGGGGCTTTATTTAAATTTTTCATATTGCTCCCTTTCAAGGCAAACTCCATTCAGGGTTCTGAGTCAGAGTCTCAGAGGAAAGAACATGGACTGAAAGGGTTGCAACAAAAACATGGAGTGGAATGGGTGGTGGAGAAAGAAAAGGTGAAGAATACATTGATGGCCCTTCTCTTTGGGAGAGGAGCTAAAAGCAAGAGCATGAAAATGTTGTCTCGCCTCAGCAAACACCTGCACTGTCCGTTAACCAGCTGGGGAAGTGCTGTTTTGTGAACTAATTGTGCCACCTGCACCGTCAGTGCCTTTAGGTTGGTGAAGCTGGCTTTGGGCTTTGCTAGTGATTAAGGTGAACTTCTGCACCTAGTAGGACTCAGGACAGCAACTGGTCTGTCCTCACATTCAGACTCTTCTTTTAGCTAAAGAGAACCTAAGAGTATTCCTTAAACAAGCATTAGGTTGTTTGGAAATTGATATAAGTAGATTCAATTCCTGTAGAGCTAAAAATTCTTAATTGTATATCTGCTTAGTTTTTAAAAAACTGAGATATACTGCTTAATTTTAAAATATCTTTAAAGAGCCCTGGCTGGTGTAGCTCGGTGGATTGAGCTCGGGCCTGCGAACCACATGATCACGGTTCGATTCCCAGTCAGGGCACATGCCTGGGTTGCAGGCCAGTTCCCAGCAGGGGACTCACGACAGACAACCATACATTGATATTTCTCTCCTTCTCTCCTTCCCTTCCTCTCCAAAGATAAATAAATAAAATCTAAAAAAATAAGATTTATCTTTAAAAAATATCTTTAAAGAACTTTGAAATATTAAATATATAGATTCAACCTTAACATATGTACTGAAATTTTATTTCACACATCAAAATGTGTGTTTTAGCACTTGGCACCATGAAGACCAGTGCACTGTTAAAATATTGCCCAAATCCCCATCTCTGAAACAAGCCATGAGGCCTTCACATTCAGTGGACCTTTCAGAAAAAGTGTTTTGGAAATCTCTTTTTGGTTCACATTCATCCATGGAAATATGTAAAATATACCCTTTATAATCCTTCGATCCTCTCCAAAAAGAATAGGCTGCTCTATGTCTGTTACGATTTTCATTCTTTAAGCATTCACACGAAGGCACAGGATAGTTAAAATTACAGCTTTTCTCTTGTTCACAGTTTGTATTAAATAAGAGTATTGTTTACTTACAGATCAGTGTCCACATGACATCGCCTATGTCCGTGAAAAATATAATTATCTTATAATTAATAGTTAATTATTATCTTACTAATAGTAAAATGAAAATGTAGTAATCTATATAATAAACTAATGAGAAATCTCCATCTTAAAAGCATTACTAGTCTAAAGAGCCATTTTTGTATTCAGGAATTACTAGAGCATAATGATTATTATATATTTTAAGATTAAATTTTAGCATATTTAACATGTATTACACTGAAGAGGCTTGGTAATTCCTTCTACATAGTATGTACTCAAGTACTTACTTAATTTTTATTTCTTCTCTTGTTTTTTCAAAGTGACTTAAATTGTGCCAAAAAGATAAAATATTATGAAGGTTTTTCGGGCATTTTGGGCTAATAATAGATAAATATTTGGTATAATTGCCCTATCTAATTTGATTTGTTTATAGTAATCAAGGAAAAGAACAAGGGCAAACCAGAGTACTATTTAGGAACAGCCAGAAATATTTACACTTAGTCATCTTCTTTTTGAAATTAAATATTATAATAACCTTTGCTTCAGAAGTTACACTTATTCAGTTTCTGCATCAAGTTATAGCAATTTCGATGATGTCTCTTATCATCAAGTGCAATGATTTTCCACCAGTGCACCACAAGAATTTTTAAAACATGCAATACCTGACTATTTAGTCAGGGGCACTGACCTCTATTTTCTTAAATTGTCAAATAAAATAATGACAACAGCCAGCACAACAATAGCCATCCAGTGTGAATGAATCAAAATTATACATATTTTTTGTCAGACTGATAAAAAACATACTTTTTGGTGTGTTGCAGAATTTTAGTCATTAGTTTATATGTGCCATGACATGAAAAAGGTTGAAAATCACTGACGTAGGGCTACTATAGTTTCCATTGATTGAGATCAGGACATATTTATTCAGTGCCTGTTATTGCATCTTTGGTTGCACGACAAGGATTGGGATGCAAGCTCTGATGTCACTATGAAACAGGTCTGTAGCTGGTTCAGTTACTCAGCTGCCTTTCACGGTGTCATAGACTAAACCTTTTCTCCCTAGACAGACACGTATATAAATATTTCTCCTGAGCAGCGATGTTGTGGCATAGGAGCTTGAGAATGATCTTCTTTCAGGTTAGACCTATAATCACCCCCTAAAGATAGTGTTATAGATATACTGCAACATTTCATTCTAAGAGATGGGCTTCTGCAAAGTCCTTGCCTAACAGTAAGTAACCTTTGAAATTGGGTCTTATATCTTTAGCAGAAGATTGTATTTTCCTTACGTGATAGGACATTTTATCTGGTAGATGTATTTAAGATGTATTTATAATCTTCAGCTGAAATGTGTCCCCTACTGGGGACCTGGCCCACAACCCAGGAATGTGCCCTGACTGGAAATTGAACCGGTGACCCTTTGGTTCGCAGGCCGGCACTCAGTCCAGTGAGCCACACCAGCCAGTGCTATCTGTTTTTCTTTCATTGCAGATGCAGGGCAATGATTTTTGAAATGTTTACAGCTACACTAAGATATTTCTAAATTATAAACCTCAGCAACCTCCCTTCTCCCAGCCACAAACCAGGGGGCATTTGTCATAAAAGCTATCTTCCACTCTCCACTCTGAGACACACAAACACGCACATGCACTTAACTGCACTCACAGGCACTCATGGTGCACAGGTAAATCGCCTCATTTTTTTTTTTTTTTGTATGAAAGGCTCTCTGTCTACACACTGAGACTGACAGGAGTTCAGTGTCTGACGTAGATGCGAAGTAGATACACCTTTCTGCTGTGGTAGGTAGAGGCCACAGAGTTCCCCCTGTGCAGACCCTTGGCTGTTGCACTAACTTGTCCGTTTTATTTCCTGGCATATTAGCTGTGGTATTGTTATAAAAAATGTACAAAAGTGTGTGTGTGTATGTGTGTGTGTGTGTGTGTGTGTGTGTATATATATATATATATATATATATATATATATATAGCTTAAAATGTCTGTGGTATATGATATTTCAGAAAATGAAACTGTTTTTTGTTTCTTAGGGGAAAGGGTAGTAGCCTTCGCTGCTGTAGAAGGAATTTTCTTCTCGGGATCTTTTGCTGCTATATTCTGGTTAAAGAAAAGAGGTCTCATGCCTGGACTCACCTTTTCCAATGAACTCATCAGCAGAGATGAAGTAAGAAATGGAGTGTTCTTCTAGTTATATTTGTATTTGTGTTTGGTGTTCATTTATTTTTCTTTCCCCTCGAAAATGCTTGTGACCCAGGATCCTGGTAATTACTGGAAAAAGAAAATAAGAGGTCATTTCCTCCCTGGCTTTTCAGACACTGTGCTTTCCTCCTGCCTCTTACGGTTTCTCCGTAGTCTCTTCTGCTCATCCTTACATACTGTGCTCCAGGTTCCCATCGTGGCCTCGTTGTTTCACTGTACAGGACGTCCTGGCTGATCTTATTTATTCCCATGGAATCAGCTACCATCTAGATGCTCATAACAACCCAAACTTTATCTTTAGCCCATATATTCTCTCCTGAGCTCCAAACCTGTGTATTCCAGTGCATGTTAGACAGTTTCTCTTGGAAGGAGAAATCAAACTTACCATCTTTATCCCAAGATTTATTCTTCCCTCTGTTTTCACTATTTCACTGAGGGCTGCTAACTTCCATCCAATCATTTCTTAATTTTTTTAGACATTAAAAATGAATGAACTTTTATTTTGGCTCTTCTTTGTTTTCCTTTAAAAAGTTCTTGTGGTTGCAGATTTCTGTTGTTGTTAATTAATTCTTCTTTTATGTTGATGAACTGAGATTTGCTGACACTGAAATATTTCCACCATAGGTCACTGTGATTGGCATTTTAAGGAGATGTGAAGAAGAGAAGTTCCCAGCCCCCGGATCCTCTCTGTGTCTTCCAGAGGCTAGGCGTTGCATTCCTAGAACCCGTTCTGTGTGATCCCTGGCACGTCAGTGTGCGAAAATAGCTACTACATTTTTTTTGACATTGGTATTTCTCTTCTGTTTTAGGGCCTTCATTGTGACTTTGCTTGCCTCATGTTTCAGTACTTAGTAAATAAGCCATCAGAAAAAAGGGTCAGGGAGATCATTGTTGATGCTGTTGAAATTGAGCAGGTAAGCAGGGAGCTTGTACGATCCACACATCTACCTCTGAAGTTTGTGCCGTTATATTATTAGATTGACTCAAATGAAACTGCCGTTTTGTAGGTCAAAGTAAATGTCAGTGATTTCATATGGTCAATCTGACAGGACTAACAGATAATGTATTTCAATGATTATGTCAGCTAATACTTGGGTTTGTAAGTGGGTATTGTATATTAAAGTTTTACGTATGTGAAGTCTGTTTCAAGGACTGGTGTTTCTGTCTCATTGACCTGTCAAATTTTATGCCCTAACAATCTATTTTAATTATTTTAGCTTTATATTTTTAGATTGTTAGCTACTGGAGGACAGTGATGCTTCTTGTTTGTCTCGTATTGTCAAAACTCTACCAGGGTGTCTAGCTTGAAGCGGGCACCAGATGCTGATGGAATGAATAAAGAAATGAATTAGCAAACACTAAAACTTAATGTATAGCATGTAACAATATGTGACTAGAAAGATCTGACTGCTCCACTTAGAATGCACGTTTTTATCATTTGAAAGAGCTAGATTGAAAGTAAAAAATTTTTTTAAAATTTAATACTATATAGTTTAACAGCCATACTTTTCATATTGTGAGGGGGAAACACATAAAATACATTTCAGTATGTTTAATCATTTTGAGAACTAAATCCAGATGATTAATGGTTTTATTTTTCTTCTATTAGCACTTACCACTGATTTCCAGCATAGCATAGCTGGAGTTCAGTTTATCCCCCAACCTGCAAATCCAATCCTATTTCTTCCTCATTTTCTTTCTTAATTGTGGTTTTTTTTTTTTGTAATTCCCATCCATAATTATGTTCCCCACAATGATCTTCTTTGGTGAGTCTTTTTCTAGATATTTCAGGACAAAGTATCTCTTTTTTTTCCTATAGAAAAAGCATATGAATTCAGGTCCTACATGTGCTCCTTTACCAGTGATTTGATCATTAGTTTTCATTTATTTTGGCTATTTGAGAATATGAAAAAATATGAACAGTAAATACCCCAAACATTTTAAACAGATGAACATTATTTGCCATGTTGAAAGAATTTAACCTAGTGTACTTTCCTTGGACAAGATTAGTGATTTAGAAGATGAATAAAACTAAAACCCACTTTTTATGTGGAAGATACATACTTATTTCTTGTTCTGTCTTTGTACTATATTCTGCTTTTGTTTTTATCTCAGGAATTTTTAACAGAAGCCTTGCCTGTTGGCCTCATTGGAATGAATTGTGTTTTGATGAAACAGTATATTGAGTTTGTAGCTGACAGATTATTTGTGGAACTTGGATTCTCAAAAGTAAGGTGTTTTATATGTATTCCTACTAAGCTAAAATGTTATTTGTCAAGTAAGTCTACCAAAATGTTGTAATTGAACTGAAAGCATTTGTAACATACTAGTTTGCTTTTAAAATGTTCACAGCAGAGCCTTGTTTTTCGTGAATAGAAAGGCTTTGCAAAATCCTTTGAAACTTGAAATGAAATTCGTAACAGAAGTAGGAAGCTGATAAATCTTAGAATAAGCTCAACATATTACTTTGTAAAAATTGCAGGAGTCTATTTAAAAATGGCATTATTATTGAGTAATTGAACTTAATATGTATATATGTGTTTTACCCTCATATAAATATCCATATATCTTTGTTGTAATTTTGGGGTTGATACTTTTAAATAGGAAATAGTTATTATGAAGACATTAACTGTCCTAACTTGACTCTGAACTCAATTATCTTTAAGTTATTTCTGTTCTGTTTATCAGAGATAATATACCTGAGTTTCATAAAGAGGTGTGCTTTTCACATGACTTAGCAGATGGAGGCTGCAGCCAGACTGCCTGGGCTTGAATCCTGGTTCCACTACTTTCTAGCTTTGTGACCTTAGGCAAGTTGCTTAACCTCTGCCTCAGTTTTCTCACCCATAGAATGGAGATAACAATAATAATAATAATAGCTACCACAAAAGATTGTTGATGAGCTAATAACTTCAAGCACTTGAAACAGAGTCAGACATACAATTAAATGCACACTGAGTGGGCATGTCATATTCAACGTCAGTGGAACATTCATGTAACTTAACAATGTACTACACCATGGTGGTTAAAAATTATAGCTTTTGATTTTTGAGCATGGAAATGTGAGTTTAAATTGAATTTAATGAGAAAACTTATGAAATCCATGATTCTGAGGTAATTGTCACCTTTCCTGGTAGTGCCTTTATATTCTGGTAATCACAGAAATACTGTAAAGAGGTCAGGTGAGGGAAAGGTTTTTGTAAGATAAACTATTTGTATTTTATTATTATTTTAGTTGCAAGGTCCTCTCTATATTTATCAGTAATTAATGAGAGGAATCAAAATTACAATTGTATTACTATGATCTCTTAAATTTATAAATTGTGTATTAAAAATGTGTATTTGTTCCTAAGTTATACCAATATGTTTGTTATAGGAAAGTTAATTTGCTTCCTTAAACCTGAAAGAGAACTCAGCATCCTTTATCCCACTACCATATCCTCCCATCCGCGCATCCATGTTCTCTGGCTTATTGGAGACCTGTGGCTTCCTGGGTCTGGTTTTCCGCCCATGCCTCCTGCGGAAGAATATCTAAACCCAGTATGAAACAGCGTATCTCAGTAAATTCTCAAGAGCAGAAATTATACAGACCTCTTAGATTTTAATGCATTAACATGAGAAGTTCACAACAAAAGATTGTCAAAAATTCCATCTACTTAGAAATTGAAAAGATACCTTTAAAACAAGATTAAAAATGAAAATACAAACTCATAGAAAATATAAACGAAATGACATTAGGATAACTGCATATCAAAACTTGTAGAATTCAACCAAATAGATCCTCACAGGTGAATTTATAGCCTTGAATGAGGATTTTTTTTTTTAAGTATTTTTATTTATTTATCTTTAGAGAGGAAGGGAAGGAGAAAGGAAGAGAAACATCAATGTATGGTTGCTTCTCATGCATCCCCTGCTGGGAACTGGCCCCTGCTGGGAACTGACCTGCAACCCAGGCATGTGCCCTGACTGGGAATCGAACTGCGGTCGTCTGGTTCGCAGGCCCGCGCTCAATCCACTGAGCTACACCAGCCAGGGCTTGAATGAGGATTTTGTGTGGACATATGTTTTCATTTCTCTTGGATATGTATTGGGTTGGCCAAAAAGTTCATTTAGTTTTTTTCTGTAAAATAAAAGACATTTTACAGTTTAAGCAATAATTTTATTGATTTGGATGTTTCGAGTGTGTCAGCTCACTTTCACGTGGTATAATGTTGATTGTTCTCAGTGAATGTCTCAATTTGATCGACTTCATCTTGTCTACTTGACCGTGGAGCATCATCCAGTGAGAAATTTCCAGCACGAAACTTCACAAACCACTTTTGGCACATGTAGTCAGTCACAGCACCTTCTCCACACACCGCACAAGTCTTTTTTTGCATTTCAGTTGCATTTTTGCCTTTCGTGAAATGATGAAACACAATATTCTGAAAATGTTGCATATTTTCTTCCATGTTCAATATTAAAATGGCTACACATAACTTTACTAATTTTGATGAGTTTTTTTTAATGCACACCGATATGACAGCTGTCACAATATAGTCTAACAAAATTGTTTCAAACCAAGTTAAAGACAACTAACTATGCACTGCTAGAGCCATCTTATGGGGAAAAAACCAAATGAACTCTTTGCTGGGTCGTATACTAACTCCATTTTTAATCTTTGAAGGGACCACCAGTCCGTTTTCTAATGCGACTGCATCATTTTACACTCACACCAGCAGTATACTAGACATCCCATTTCTCGACGTCCTCACCTGTACTTGTCGTCCGTTTTGCCCCCCATCATTGCCACCCTGATGCATGTGAAATGGTATCTCATTGTGGTCCTGATTTGCGTTTACCTAGTGGACAGTGATTTGGAGCATCTTTTCCCATGCTTACTGGCTTTTTGTGTATTTTCTTTAGAGAAATGTCTATTTGTCTATTCACACTTTTTGCCCATTTCTAATTGAGTTATTTGAATGTATTTTTATCTGTGGTATTCATAATTTCTGCTGGAATATTCCTAATTTAAAAAAAAACCTTCTTTTACGGACCCTCATGAATCATTAAAATGTCTCACAGTTTTCATCAAACTGTATCCCCAAATCTGCCTCTTGAATCGAGAAGCAGTGGAAAAGCTTCTTGTCAATGTAAGGCCCACTTTTGGGGGGTCCACTGTGGGTAGAATTTATTCTGCCTTACCTCATGATGGTCCCTTAACTGATGTGACTATCTGTTCTTTTATGAACTAAGAAATGCTTGGATCTACATTACATTGTTAGTAATTTAATAATTTGTAGTGTCCTGTATAGGTGACTACCTATTGGTAATACCTGTGAGAAATGCCTGTAATATCTATGGTGTATTAAACTTCTCAAACTGTGAGAACATTTTAGTTGGTTGGTTTTAAATCTTTCATTTCCTAAAGGAATCTTTTTTCCCCTTCCTACTTTTTAGGATATTAGAGATGTTAGTACAGTTTCTTAGAGATGCTAGTAGGTGATCTTAGTCATCTGAAAATGCATCCGCCCTGAGCACCTCCAGGCCCCCGAATGTGGGATCCTGAAGCTGCCTGGGCCTTTGTCGGGAGCCCTGAGCTCTGCGTCAGGTGTCTGTTGCTCTTCTTGTGGAATATGATTTGGTTGCCTCAGGATGTCAACTAACATTTCCTTTATTTTTTCTTTCAGGTTTTTCATGCAGAAAATCCCTTTGATTTTATGGAAAACATTTCTTTGGAAGGGAAAACAAATTTCTTTGAGAAACGAGTTTCAGAGTATCAGCGTTTTGCAGTGATGACGGAAACCACGGACAATGTCTTCACCTTGGATGCGGATTTTTGAAACCCTCCCCATGTCCAAACCTGTTGTTGGTAAATAGCTGTCTGTTCTTCTCTGCTCAAAAACAAATCCAAACCTTACAGTATCTCCTTTATGGGGTAGGAGTTTGTTGAACAGGAAATCCAGAAGCAAATGTCAGTCCATGTGGATTTATGTGAATCGGTAACTTTCCAGTTTAACAAGCAGAGTGTGACCTAAATGCTTTCGTTTTGTTACTGAAATAGAAGATGGCATGATCTAGTGATTGAGAGCTTGAGGGTAGGTGTCAGGTACGAGTTTGAGATTCTGTCCTTCCTACTCTGTGTGATGCTTGGTGAGTCATTAATCTCTCTACCTCAGTGCACTTGTCTTTAAAATGAGTGGAATAGGAAGCCCTAATTTCGTAGAGTGGACGTGAGGAGTGGGGCACAGCCTGAGTACTTGGTACCACCGGTACCACGACCACTGCTGCTGTCACCGCTACTACGTGCTGTTACTAACAGTGTTCATCACAGTGATACCGTGATGAGACGCTCCCATCTCAGAGCAGTTGGGAACTAGATTCTGAGACCTGGAGTTCGATCTTGGTCTTTTTAGTGTTTGAGGAAGGATATAAAGATTCCCTAAAAATTATACTTCTCATTAATTTGAGAGGAACAGCTCTGAATTCCTCAGTATGTAGTAAAGGGAATTTAGTTCTTAGTTGCTCTGGGCAGGATGCTATGGAGTGGGGTCCAGGGGGTTATTGTGGTAGTTTGCCTTGTGAGCAGACTGATTCTGCTCCTTCAGGAATTAAAAAAGATAACTATTATCAGATGTAACCCTGGAAGGTTTAAAACCCTGGGAGGTTTAATATGCTAGAAGAGTATTTCCTGAAGAATATTCTAAGAGCTGTTAGCTTCTCCAGATGTTTTGTGGAGAAAAGAGATTCTGTGGTCTCGTGAGCTTGGAAAATGCTGTACTGTCTCTTCCTCCTTACAGTGCTCAGTCAGTACATCAAAGACTGACATTCTGCAGTTCGCAAACTTATCTCCCCCTGCTTATTCCAAACTTCACACAGACCTGCTTTTCATGTGTTAACATCTAACCTGGCTAGTGGTCTTCAGAACATAGTTTGGAAAAAGCTGGTCTAGAACCATTCATGCATAGAAGAAGGGCTTGTGGACTAAGCCACAGAGAACCTGGTGGGGTTACGAACCCATTTCACGTCTGTGCCCAGCTGAGTGAGGTATATGTTTGGGCTCAGGTGTGTTTCCTTAGTCATCTTATTGCTACTTTGTGCTGTTGTGAGATGTAGTTCTTTTAATACTACCGTGCAGGATGCAAGGGGGCAGATGGTGGGGGAGACAGGTCTCTGTAGGAGACCGAGGGAAGGCCAGGAGCCAAGGTCCCTGAGAAGTCTGCCCTTTTGAATGTAAGGACCTGTCAAGAGATAGCCTGAGCCCCAGAAAGCAGTGGGGTCCCCCACTCACAGCATGCTGCTTTATGAAATTCTGGAAGTTAAAATTTAGAGATTTTCTCTTTGTATACATTTTTGCTCCATTTATGCCACAACTATCTAATTGATCAAAACAGGGAATTTTCAAGTGAATGCAAAAGGAAATGACTATCACCTTATTTGTTAGAATATCAGAAACTAGATAGTTGGCCTACGATAATATCATTTACGTTTAGTGCTTCTTCGTTTGCTGTGTGTTTTTACATCATCACCTCATTTAATTTCACATCAGTTCTCTGAGCTTGACAGAGCAGTTAGTATTAAAGTTTTACTGCTGGGAAGAGTAAGTAAGGCTCAGAGAAGTTAAGTGACTTGGCCAAGAACTGTTCATAGTTGCTATCCCTACAAATGTCCCTACAATGTCATTTTTACAGGATATTGTATTTCTTGTTTTAAGTGTTTTGTCAGCCATCTCAATTTGATTTTACCTGTTTCCCACTAAAGTATCATATTTTAATTATATATATTAATTAAAGTCTCAAAGTATCATAAACATTTTAACTATAATCAGGTAATATATTCAAAGAAATGTATCTACTGCCATACCAAAACTTAACATTTAAAATTGATAATATCTGTAATGACATCAGAATGAAAGCAAAACTGTCTATATTTACAGCTCACATCTTCCTTGTTTTGAATCCAGATTCTTCTCCAAGGTAGAGACCTGCGCCTTAATATGAAGTTCATTTACAGTAGCAATAAACCTAACTGGATTGAGAGGAAACCATTTTAATATCAAAATACTGGATTTTATACACTGGTGTATTATATTCAATATTCTATGCCCTTTTCCAGGCCCCCAGGTTGCATATTTATTTATTATGTTTAATATTTTGACTCTTAGTTTTTAAGGTATCAAGAAGTTGTGGAATTTCTTTTTAATATTATTTTGTAGGTAAAGAAAAATTCAGAGTGTGCTTATAATTTTTTAACAGCATCTGTATTTAAATCGTAGCTTTAGTAGTTAAAGTTAAGTTTACTTGGGAATGCGAACACTGGCAGTTCTGTGATACACTGCATTTACTAAAAACGTGGCAGTGCGGTGAGCGGAATCGTGTCTCGGAAGGGTTTGGGGAGACACCTCCGTTCGGAGTGTTCCGACGGGGCTGTTTGCTGTCCGATCATGTACAATAATAAATGATCATTATTACAACCCAAGCTTACTCCAGTCATGTCTTTACATATGAAATTTTTACAGTTCTCTCATTTGGGGACATCCAAAGTTTTATGCTTCTTTTGCCATTTTGTTTTTCATTTGCTCCTTAAAAAAGTGACTGTCGGCAGGTGCTGGCACTCACACAGTGGGGGAAAGCAGAGGAAGAAGACCCGCGTGGCACCCTGATTGCTGTCATGACAATGCTGCGTCCTCCTTTAATAACATTCCTTGTGATGACAGCAGAGAGCGGAGACCAGCCTGGGCTGGAGAAAGATTAAATGCTGAAACATTTGGAATCCTGCTTTGTCCAAACTGTGTCTGCTGGGCGGGGCGGGGGGTAGTGTACAGAGGCCCAGGAGGTCTTGGGTTCCATGTAGCAGGGCTCTTCACCCCCTGGGGATTTCCTCCTCTTGGTGGGGGCCTGGCAGCTGGGATCGTGCAGACTGCGAATGTAGGAAAGACCACACGGGGGCTGCATAGCCTACAAACAAGTCTTTGAAAATAGGTGAATTTCCGGCTTTCTGTGGCCCTGAGAATTGGTTTCAGTCTTTGCCAACAATGAAGAAGGGAACTGTTGCATATTTGTCACCAGCACTGCGTTTTTGTGTGTTCTTCTGCTTAATTTCAAAGATACAATGTGGGTATACTGGGCCAGGTTAGGGGTGGGGGCAGCTCACCTTTAAAAACGAGCATTAAATATATTTGAAATAGCAAAAGCTTAAGCAGTTTTTAATATATAGTTAAGCTAAAGCAGTACTTCAGTAGGACTAATAACTGAAGGGATCTTTCTTGTCATTAAATCCTATTTGACAGTTACTGCAACTTGCCTGCAGATAGGGCTGTGATACCATGTTTGAGCCACGGAAGGTTGAGTGCCCGCCTGCAGGTATATGCGTGTGCACACGTGTGTGTGCGTGTGTATCTTTTGTCCTTTCTTTTTGGAAATCTGTAATAACCCTTTTGAGATAGCTTATTTCATCAATTAATTAGAGTGCTGGATGGTAGAGAATTTTGTCAGTAAACTAAGTACACAGTAAATACTGTTGCTTAGGCAAAGGTAACTGTGTGTTGTGAAATTCATTGTATTCCATTGCCAATGAAGCATTAAGAGCTTTTCAGAGCTGGGTGGAAAGCAGCTATTTTTGAAAGGATGAACATTCCCAGGTCAATAAACACACTGCATCCTTGCAGAAGTCGGTGTGCTGAGGAGCAGAGCTGTGCATGGGTTTTTTACTCACAGCTTTCTAGGCTCAGGATTTTTCATTTAACTTTCTTTTTTAATGTTTGGAACAGAAATGAAGATCTGATACATTCTTTTATTGTATGAAAAGGATAAATTACTCACGCACACTGTAAGAACTTCATTTTCTAGGAAGTGATGCATCACAGGGTTTGTCCGAATAGTAGATTTTTTTCAGGATATGGATGTAAGTCATCCCAGGTAAGAATGTCCTTAGCTGTATTTTCAAATAAATAACACCCTCCCTTTTCTAGGACAATAAAAGTAGGCACCAGTTCCCTTGTTCTTTCTGATAATGCGTGGAGTTTTGTTGTGATAAGTTGACTCATTCCAGTGTATTTTAAGAGGATTGAGAGTGTCAGAAATTACTTTGGGGACCTAGGAGATACCATCATCGCCTGGGGCCTGGGGCCTGGGGCCCACCGATGACTCAGTGTAGAGTTCATTGCTGATATAAATTACCAGTACATCTTTGTGATCTTTTAAACTTTAGTGGGGAAAAAGTCTGACCACTTTTGTGTCTTTGTGAAGGTCATAGAGTAAAGCAATTCAAAGATTTAAATATTCTTATCTCCTGATTTTCCTTGAACTATTCACTAGTGATAAAGATGTGGAAAACCGTACCGCAGGAAAACTGGAATATTCAACGATGGTTGATATTTTTAATTTTATACCTTTTGTAAAGCTCTGCAAGAAAATCTTGTGATTTGATTTCATTATTAAGTTTTAATGTTCGGCAGCCATCATTTAGAGAATATCGTTGCATACGCTTTGCTTGCATAAGCAAAACCTTGAGGAGGACCCACAAGCCGTGACGTTGAACACGGTTCTGCGGCGTCCTGAACACCAAAGCAAGTGCCGTGCCGTGACAGTCCCTTTAGAGCTTAGACTGCTTCAGATGTCCCGGGCTGATTCAAAAGAAAAACTGCAAATACCAGCTCCAAAAATGTGCTCTAAATATATGAATTCACGCATTTTCCAAGCCCTCCGGGTCACTGACGGGCCATTTGCTGCCCGAGTAGTAACTGGCAGCGTGGCCTACCTGCAGTGCACCGTACAAGTCAAAGTGAGGATGTTATTTTGAAGCAGAATAAAATTTCAGTGAAGAAAAGGGATTATGGAGAAAGTGTTGTAGATCTGAAAAATAGATTACTTAATTATCAGAATCTTGCATTTTACATTTGTATGATACTGTTTATGTTGAAATAAACTGTATCGTAGCTACATCATGTGTGTATGTCCTTTAAAAGTAAGAGTACTTATGAGTGCAGGGGCTACCTTCACTGTCATAGAATTTCCAAACTGGAGATGAAGCTGAAGGTGAAATGTTGCTAACTGATTTTCGGCCACACAGGAAGCTGCCGTTGTTCCTCTCCCCAGGTCTTCCTGTGCTGAGTGGATTGGTAGCCAGCCGAGGAACTCACACCCAGCAGAGCCTGCGTAAGTGGGACAGACGTGAAATCTGTGTATCGGAAAAGGTCGGCTCCTTTCTAGACAGGTTTGAAGGAGAATCTGACATTCCCGAGGCTTTGGAAGAGAGGATTTAAGCCTTCAAACTTTAGGCTTAATTCTGTTGAAGGAAATACAGGTGAAAATGGAAGGCTGAAGAATGATTTTTTTAATACAGATAAGAAAAAAGAACAGTCTTTCTCTAAGTTCACAAGATTCTTATACATTTGATTCTCTTTTACAACTATGTTTTGATCTTTCCAAATGTCTCGTTGCAAAGTTGCTTGGTATCCACTGTGTACGGAGAGCTTTATGAGATGTGTACCTAAGTATTTTTTGCTAAAATACTCAATGGTCCATCAAGACAACCCTGTATATAAATTATAGAATTTGTTTTTTTTCCCCAAAGAAGTAAGTTTTGTTTTTGTTTAGTATGTTGAAGTGAACTGTCATAGCTACATCATTTGTGTATGTCCTTTATGAGTAAGAGTGTTTCTTTATAAATGTGGGGGCCACCCTAGTGAAGAAACATATACATTTTCCCAACCCATTATGGACCCAACAATCCCATTCTTCCAGGTTTGCATCCTGGCACGAAGACTGCATGAAGAGAAAAGGTCATATAGGACGGATTGGACCTACTATAAATTTACAATTACCCACTGTCTTAGTCTATTCAGGCTGCTATCAAAGAAGAAAATGCTAGGTGGCTTAAACAAGACATTTGTTGCTCACAGTTCTGTAGGCTGGGAAGTTCACTGTCAAGGTGCTGACAGGCTCCCTGTCTGATGAGCCTCACTTCCTGGTTTGCAGACAGGCGGCTCCTTGTTGTGTCCTCACCTGGCGGAAGGGGAAGAGAGCTCCCTGAGGTCTTTTGTTTTCTTTTCTTTCTTTTTTTTTAAAAGATTTTATTTATTTATCTTTAGAGGGGAAGGGAAGGAGAGAGGGAGAGAAACAACAATGTGTGGTTGCCTTTCGTGCGTCCCCTGCTGGGAACTGGCCTGCAGGGAACTGGCCTGCAACCCAGGCACGTGCCCTGACTGAGAATCGAACCGCGATCGTCTGAGTCACAGGCTGGTGCTCAATCCACTGAGCTATACCAGCCAGGGCTTTGTTTTCTTTTTAATAAGGGCACTGACCCCATTCCTGAGAGCTCGGGGCCCCACCTCTGAATCCATCACGTGGGGGATTAGGTTTCATCATGAATTTCAGTGGGACACACCTACTTCAGTACTTTCTTGCAGTCCTCTGTGATTTCCTGGTTAACTCTTCTCCATTCTCTGCAACTGCTGTTTCCCACTGTCTCCACTCTGCTTCTACCCTCCCTCCTCGAAGAGCGGCCTTTATCATCTGTTCTTTGTGCGCTACGGACACACGGGACATTCTCAGAGTCCTCACAAGAAACAGCCTCAAACAGGCAGTAACTCGAGACAGGCGCTGCTTTGTGGCGAGGGATTTAAACAAATCAAAACCAGCATGTCTTTGTTTGCTATCACTTTGCTACCCTGAGTTCCGGGCAGCTCCGAACATTTGAGAGACGTGGTTTCAGGTTTCCGAAGTCTGTCCTGTGCAACCACTATGAGGGTGTGCCGTTAGATGGGATGGAGCTGTGGAGTCCAGAGACCAAGAAGTGGGCAATGGAATTCAAGATACAGATTTCTACGCATGGTTTTTGTTCCGTAGAGACATTACCATCACAGAGTGAGATTAAGGAGCATACCTGCGTTTCTCTCCCTTTTTCTGGGAATAACAGCCACTTAATCCTGGGAGCTGCTGCGCTCACTCCCAGCATGTGGTTCTTGAAGGGCTGCCAATACTAGTACAAATGCCACCTGCCTGGGCACAGGGTTAGTGTGTGATCAGGCAGGGCCAGGACCTTACCTACGGGTTTTCTAGTTGAAATGAAGGAAAGAGGGTCACTTATTCCCATGACAAGCTAGGGAAAGCATCCTGGTTCTAACTGCCCCCAACGCCCAACTGCATTCCACTTACCAACCTTCTGTTATCAAGGTAATAAATGCCTACTTTGTGTTTATTAGCTTTCTTGACTTACCACCCAAAGAACCCTAGTTGAAACAGAAATTGGGACCTGGCTGGTGTGGCTCAGGGGGTTGAGTTCCAGACTGTGAAGCAAAGGTTCCCTTGTTTGATTCCCAGTCAGGGCACATGCCTGGGTTGCAGGCCAGGTCCCCAGGAGGGGGCGCATGACAGGCAGCCACACACTTATGTTTCTCTTCTTTTTTTCCCTCACTTCCGTTTCTAAAAATAAATAAATAAAATAATAGAACAAAACCCAGAAATGAGTTCCTGGAAACAAAAACATAAATGGAAAGAACTAGGGTGTTCGTGTGTGGCTCAGTGAGGGAGCTGAGAACCTGAAGTTTGCACCCTGCGTGGATCCTGAGAGCCAGGCGTGTAAACCTTCAGGGAAGGGGACGTGCTGCCTGGAGGCCAAGGTGAAGAGTAGAAGGGCAAGACAGAGCCGAGGTGTGAACCGTGGAAAAGCAGGGTTGTTACCAAAAAGACTGTGGTGTCCACAGTCTGTGTGGTCAACCTGCAGTGACGAAACTGCCGTCCCTGTTGTATGTAACCTTTCCGGGTGACTAATGCATCCGGGCTTTCTGCACCCTGTGCCAGCTCGCACCCTGCTCCATGTTCATTTCTCCAGGTTAGCACGTTTGCACATCAGAGGAAATAAGAACAGTTTGTGTAGTGGCCAAGGAGGGTGTGCTTGATGTTCCCTCATTGTTGACCAGGGCATCCAAGTTCTGAGTAAAAGTGTGTGCTTTGCGGTACCTTGAAAATTTGATTCCCAGTAAAGTGATAAACATTGGTCCCTAGTTTAAAGTCTATGAGGCGGTTTTGTAATCATGTCATTCCAGTCATCTCACTGGTTCACTAATATTGCAAGAACTTGCTATGTCATAATTACCTTATTGAGAAGGAACCCGCATTTCAGACAAGTTACTTGCCCAAAGCCACACATCTAGTAAGAGGTAGAGACAGGACTCCAACCTGAGGGTCATGCCTTTGAGCGCCACATGGTCTCACTGGGTGCATCCAAGTTCCTATCCCTACTGCTGGTGCTGCTAAAGATTTGTGGTGGGACACAACCGCCTTGACCCACACTCTCTTTCTAACATGCCACATTAGTAGGGACCAATTCAGGGCCTCATCGGTCCAGAGCTTGCTGGGAATTGTGTTTGAGCCTCTCTTCACGGAGGGCGAGGAAAGGGCTCGCCTGTGGGGGCCCGGCCGGAGCAGCAATACTGTGTGAGGACAAGGGCAAGCGATACTTGTTTGCTCATCACATACGTCAAATACACCTTCAAAAGGGCTTCTTTAAGTAAAGAGTAATTCATTTTAAAGTGTCAAGTGAGGCAATAGAATAGGAGGAACACGGAACAGCACGCCCTGACAGTGGTTGCATGGGACAGACTTCGGAAACCTGAAACCATGCCTCTCAAATATTGGGAGCTGCCCGGGTTGGAACGTCCCGAGAAGTCCTGCCCGGAACTCAGGGTAGTAAAGTGATAGCAAACAGAGACATGCTGCCTTCTGTTTGAGTCCCTCACGTGAGGCAGCGCCTGCCTCTAGTAACTGCCATTTGTTACAGGTTTGGGCTCCAAGGTTGGAGCCTCAAACCTCAGAGCACTTGCCCTGGACTCGTCTCCAAGGGAGTCTGCCCTGCAGAAGGCCATGTCCAGATGCAGTCGCCTTTACAGCTTGTGAGAAAAGAGACAGGGAAAAAGCCTTGTCCGAGCATGCCTCCCGTGTGTGACAGCAGTCATCCCCTACTGCCTATCTCCAGGGATTCAGCTTGGTGAATGGGCCATGAGAGTTTGATGCAGCAAGTTCCTTCCCCTTTCAGATCCCCCCACCCCTGCTCTTGCTTTCTTTACTGGTTAGCCCCTACCTGTTCTTTGGGAAGGCCCGTGTCTGTGTGTTCATAGCTCTGTGCTCTGTATGTGGCACACGATGTATTAAAATTATAACCGAGCCACTTCCAGCTGAGGACAGTGCTCTATATTCTCATTGTCCATGAGACGTGAGGTAGTTGCTCAGTAAGTATTTCCTCAATGAACGAATGAGTGACAGTTGTAACCAGTCGTATCGTGAAGCCTCGTGTCATGTGGTCAGAATAAGCTGGTCGCCAAAAACTGTCATTCACAGAGCACAGACAACCCCCATGCTTTACATGTGTCATCTCACTTAATGCTCTTAACAACCCTGTCGGGAAGGCATTTTTCCCCTTCCTCCCACCATCATCTGTTGAGTGCAACTAAGTGCTAGGCACTGTGCTGGGTGCTGGAGATCAAACCATGGAAAGGTGTGATGTCTGCTTCGTGGAGCATAGAGGCACAGACACATCATAAACAAGCAAAGTAAAGAAATGTTGCTTCCTCCATTTTTGAGGTGACTTTCAGAAAAATCTACTCCTTGTCTACTCTTTGCTTAGAGTGGTACAGATGGCCCTGGCTGGGTAGCTCACCTGGTTGGCACGTAAAACCAATACACCAAGGTTTTGATTCCTGGTGAGGGCACATAGAAAAATCAAGCAATGAATGCACGAATAAGTGGAACAACCAATCTCTCTCTCTTGGCCCCGCCCCTCTCTAAAATCAGTTTTTTAAAAAAGTGGTACTGACAGAGCCAGACTGGCCCAGCTCCGTCTGATCTCGAGGCTCATGCTTTCTCCAGAATCCCCAGGTAAAAACCTTGCTGCATCTCTAACGGGCACAGAGGCACAGGCCCCACCCCACTTCAAAGGGCTGCAAGGTCCGGGGTGCCCGGGTCTCGGTGGGAGAGGCCACCGGCCAAGTGTGGCTCAGGCTTCGGGGGAGAAGGCACTGCAGGTGAGGGCCAGACTCTGCTTCTTCCTGCTAGCAGCTGGCAGGTGGCCCTGTCGCAATCAGTGGGGCATTTGGTTCCCTGGACTAACGGAAGAATTTAGCAAAGCTAATTTTATCTAACTTTCTGAGAGGGAAGAATAGCTTCAGCATCTTTAAAGCTGCCATCAATAAGCTCAGAGTTGCCAGCCCTCCATAGGTCAAGAGGTGGGGTTGAGGTGTGGGAAGACAGTGCCAAGAATCCTTCCGTGCTCTACAGACCAGAACCATGGCCTGGATACTCCAGTGGGCCCCTGCTCCCTGTCTCTAGCCTTGGGCTTCTTGTGGGTGGTGCCCTCTCGGGGAGGTGGTCCTGGAAACGTTTTGCTGGAGAGCTCACTTCCTGATGTCCACACGGTGGAGCCCTTGACCCGCTGGGTTTTTTCAGCTGAGGCTGTGCCTTCCCTGCAGGAGCTGAGAAGGGTAGAATGAATAAAAGGAAGATTCTGTTTGCAGATGGGCTTGGGCTGCTGGGCAGGACACCTGGAAGAAATTCGTGCTCAGCACTCGCCCTTTAGGAAGGGCCAGCTCCCTGCTGGAGCCCTTGGGTACCGCAGCCCAGGCCGGCTGTGTAGAGATGGGAGTCTGAGGAACAGTGCCACAGGGAAGCCCTGCGTTTCGGTACCGACGGGGAAGAGGAAAGGCCTCTTTCCATAAATGGATGCTGAGCAGTAATGCAGCAACTAACCATACCACACGTCCTTGTGAGCTGTCAGGAGGACTAGACCAATCACAGAGTTGCCTGTGATGGTATCTGCTTCCACGGAGAGGACTGTGTAGAGGGCAGTCAGACATGGCAGAAAGGTGGCACTTCCCCTCTGGCCCATGCTGAGAGGATCTGAGGATCCAGGGGAACAGACTAGCTCTTGTCAGATGTCCCAGAAGGTGTCAGGCGAGTCCCTGTGGCCTGGAAACCCGAAGCTCCCACTCGCCTCAAGTCTGGGATGGTGATGTCTAGGGTAGGGACAGGATGGGTGTGTCTTCACAATTCGGGTCCAGGGAGCAGGTTTCCTGGAGGCTGGGGGTCACTTAATGATGCTCCATCCTATGAATCTGCCTTGACCCGGAAAGCACCTCAAAATGTGGGACACTGCTGTTGTGTGGAGGAGCACAGGCCTTAGAGCCGAGCTACTGGGGTTCAGATCTTGGCTGTACCACTTGCTGGCTGGGTAACTTTGGCAGGTGATTATCCGTGACACTGGGAAGGCCAGTGGTGTGGACTTCCTGTGTGGTATCATGCAGGACAGTGAAAAGAGCACCCCACATACACTGAGTACTCAGCAATTGGAGCTAGTATCTCAAAGCTCCTCTCTGGCACCGAAATTCCAGCTCTGTGCCTGGAACATGCCCAGCAGCTTAGAGAGCCCTCATAGTCAGTCGTCCCTCTGGGGTTGCCTTATGGGTTTTTTGCTCTGTCCCCGTTAACAATTTCATTGCGTGGGTTTCATGTCCATCTGACAGAGTGGTCATTCAAATGTTTGCACAAATTTCTAAATGGTCTTAGTATCCAGTGTCTATCCAGCTGGGAAATATATTCTTGTGTTTCCTTAACAAATAATATAGCTTTACTTTGCCCACAGCATTAGGAGCAAGTGAGATTCAGTTCGCCTTAATTATCCTTGCAGGTTTAACATCCTTTGTTGCTGTTCCCTTTTAAAGCTAATGAACGAATCACGAGTCCTAATAGTGAATAATTGCCATTTTGTTCTACACTGAGCAAAGCAGCTGCTCAGTTGGCGCCTCAGCAGTTGCTGCTTTGATCGCTGCTCTAAGGGGAACCCTCAGTCCCAGATCTCATCCTTCTGATCCCTTGCCTGGACCAAAAGCCTGATGCGCAGGCTTGCTGCTCCTCTACCTTAACTAAAGGCCCTCCTTGCACCAGGTGGGATGCAGGTGGGTTATCATTCACACTAGGGGCCTCTATGTGAGCCTAAGCCCCACCACTGGGATGCAGGCATGGCTGGGTACATGGAGAAAGCTTGTGTGGCAGCCCACCTGAAGTTTCTTTGAGTGGGGTCTCCTGGGAGAGAAGCAACCCTGGGACAAGAAGAGGACAGATCTGACGGGCTTGAGCCAAGTGATGGGAAGGGGCAGAGATTCAGAATGTAGCAGGGAGGTCATTCCACAAATCCTCTCAGGTGAAACAAGAGTGAAAGCCGACCTTGAAGGAGTGGGTTTACAGAACCTCGCCTGTGTCGAGACACAGACCACAGTAGGGGTAACACAGAGGGAAGGTGTCTGTTCTTCTTTCCAGGCCAACTTGTAATTGACCTTGGTGCCTGGAGGAGCAGCATGGAGCAGGTGTGCTCAGTTGTTCCGACTTCTTGCCATTATAAGCGTCAATAGGGAACATCGATTTATATACTTACGCACTTTACATATATAACTTTATGCACGTCCATCATTCTCCCCTGGGATAATTTAGGTCAGAAAAATGCAGAATTCTGAAGTTGTCCTGCTACTTTAAAAAAAACTCTATGTGCATATACAGCCTGACTTGTTTCCTTTTTTTCCTTTTATATAAGAGATGTTTACATACAAAACTTTCTTTTTACTAAAACTATATAGATACATTCTGAAACCTTTTCTTTGGCCTTTGGGGAGGCATTTTTGTTTTCATTTTTATTTTTTTGGCCACACTTCTGTTTATCTCTGTGGCAGCTACTCTTAGCTGTCTGCTCCAAAGCCATTCCCAGCCCTTGCCCACTTCCAGGGATGGGTGTTGGGGAAGCCACATACTGGCTTTCTCTGCCTTCTCTGTAGCAAGCAGTGGCTAAGCGGCCCTGTCTGACCAATGAGAGAGACATAACCTTATGGAGAAGTGGTTTTGCTCTCCAAGAGGAGGCTTGTGAAAAGAAAATCTCTGAGGGGAATACTCCTCTGTGCCCTGACTTCAACCAATGGTGTGAGGACGTAATCTTGGAACAGTGGCAGCCATCTTGTGATCATGAGGCAGCAGGCATGAGGAAGAACAAAAAAGCAAAATACCGATGATGACAGAGATAACAGGGGAAAAAAGCCTGAGTTTTGAAGATACTGTTACATGGCTGGATCAGCCTTGGAAACTCCTACCTCCCGTTTTCTGTTCTGTGAGATGATAAGTACCAAGATTACCTAAGCTATTCTTACTCGTGGCTTCTTTTACTTATAACAAGTGCATCTTAATTGAAACAACCTCTCCTTTTTTTTTTAACAAGTCAGCATGAGATTATTATCCCTCCCCACTCGTCCTGCATTCCTTCACCACAGGGTGGTTTTGATATTCCCACTCTGATGACATCATTTACAAGCCATTTTAAAATGGGAAACACCAGGTTCATTTCTTAGCTATTCAGACGTCCCTCACAAATGTTCCTTCCCACTCAGCCCGAGTTCAGCCTGGCTTTTCCAGGGTTTGGCAGGGGACACAGTGCAACCCTGAGCAGTCAGTCAGCTAAAATGTGAGTCCTGTGGTGGGAGTCACAGAGAGCAGTAAAGTGGAAAGATAAAATACTCAAGGCTCCACCCTGCTGTCCCCTGCCTGGCCCCACCCCCCAAAAAAAACATGGCAGCAAGGTCCTGGAAGAAGGTATTCCTGAGTTCTGCTGTTGGGCAGCCCTGCCTGCTTCTCCCTCAGGACTGACCCCAGCACGTTCCTTCCTGAGGAGGGGTCAGAGTGGGTGGGGTCTCTGTCCTACTGCCTTGTAGCTAAGACCAAGTTAGGCAGACTTAATGTTAAACCCAGAACCTTTGTCCTGGAAATAATACATGAAGTGCTCACGCCTGGAATACAAAATGCTCAGCAATTCCTTCCGATTCAGAGTCAGCTGGGACCCCCTTTTCCCTTCTGCAGGTATGTTTGGACTGCGTCACATGTTTGATTGCATTACTCTCGAATGGCTGGCTTCCTATTGTGGTTTAGCTAATATTCAACTTTCCCGTGACAGGAATAAACTACAGGGCTTGTTCCACCCTGTAGCCCGTACCTTTCACGCATGGGAGGCTGTGGGAAGCGCAATCATGCCCCGTGGCCAGGGTGGGAGGGCGCAGGCAGGTGATCAGTGTCCCCTTCTTGGTCGAGAGTGCCATAATGGAGGACAGAGGGGGAGGCGGGGCAGAAGCTCAGGTGGAGGTGTTGCAGGTGCACTTGACACAGAGCAAGGTTCTTAGTAAAAATGGGAGTCCTGTGGTGGGAGTCCTGTGGTGGGTGTCACAGAGAGCAGTAAAGTGGAAAGATAAAATACTTTAGACACATAAGAAAAATCTTGGCTCTACCGCATATTAGCCATGTGACCTTGGGTGAGTGGTTAAACCCCTGTGAATCCGAGTTTTCCAACCCATAAAATGGGAGTTTAAAGAAGTTGTAGTATAACGTACGAGGAACCCGGATCTGGGCAGAACAGGAAGACCACTGAACTGTTAACCAGTTTAAAATGATAGTTGATTTTCCCACGGTCAGGCCAGGCTGCCCTTAAGGCTGTGTTACTTGCAGGATCGCCTAGTGCTACTTGCCGGCTTATTTTATGGAGAAGGAGATGAAGGTTCAGAACAGCCAGAGCCTTGCTCGAGGCCCCCCAGCTGTTGCAAGGTGGAGCAGTGAGCAGAACTAGACCTCAGTCATCAGTGTTAACTTGAAACCCTGTTTGGTAACTAGGACTTTAAAATTTTCAGCCCAGGCTGGCCAGGGGCAAAATGGAGTAACAGGAATGAATTACAGGCCATCCCCACCTTTCACCCCCTCTCACCTCTCTGCATGCTCTGAAATTTCTCAGAAGGCGTTTTCCCACAGCGAACCTCGCACTCAGTAGAAAGCTTTTCCCCAAGCTCAGGCACAAGACGAGGCTGCTTGCTCTCGCCCCTGCTCTTCAACTGAGAACTGGATGTCCTAGCCAGAGCAGTTAGGCAAGAAAAAAAGAGAGGCATTCCACATTGGAAAAGAAGAAGTAAAACTATCTTCTTTTTTTGCAGATGATAATTTTCCATGTAGGTAGATATTTAAAAACTTTAAAGTTCCAGTTCCATCCATGATGTTGCAAAGGGTAGTAGCTCCTTCTTTCTTTCTGCTGCATAGAACTGGAAAGCATTATGCTGAGTGAAATAAGCCGGGCGGTAAAAGACAAATACCATATGATCTCACCTTTAACAGGAACCTAAACAACAAAACAAGCAAGCAAAATATGACCAAAGACACTGACATTCAGAACAGGCTGACAGGGGCCAGAGGGGAGAGGGGAGAGAATTTCAGGGGAAAAGGGGAAGGATTCACAGAAACTAGTATAAAGGACACATGGACAATTACTAAGGTGGAGGGGGGTGGAAATGGGAGGGAGGTGGGGAGCACCGGGGGGTGGGCTGGGATGGGAGTGGGGGACGGAAAACTGTACTTGAACAATAATTAAATAAAAAAATTTAAAAAATAATTTTTAAGTTTTCCTTGGCCACTGAAATCACAAGTATCCACAGAGTGGACTGCCCTACCCGCACTGTCACACAGTGCCTCTTTCCAGGCCCCTTTCTGTCTCCTTTTTCTGTCTCCAGCTTCCTTCCATCTTCTTCTTTTTACCTGTTAAGGGTAGGATGGTGCTTAAAGTGTGGTCCCTGGACCAGCGGCAGCATCACTCGGGAACATGGGAGGCCAGCTCTCTGGCCCTGCCCCAGGCTGAGTCAGGAACCCTGGGCTGGGGCCCACACAGCTGTGTTTTAAAAGCCCTCCAGGTGATTCTTTTGCAGACGAAAGTTTGAGAACCAGTGGACTATGGAGTGGAATAAAACCAGCAATTTATCCACATCAGGAGATGTTGGAATAGTAGCTAAATAATAGCAGGGAGTGTTAACAACAAGGCAATCAGACGTAAAATGCCACCCCTCCCTTAGCTTGGCCTTTTGGCAAGGACCTCCTACTGGGACTGCTGCCCCAGGTCCCCTGCCCAGCCCCTTAGGTGCCCCTGGGGCTCTGCCCAGCTCACTCTTCAGCCTTTCTTTCTCCTTCCTCTTCCCACCCCTTCCTGGGTTCTGAGTTTTCCCCAAATAGGCAGATACTAGCTTGCTCAGTTTGGTAACGCTGTTTTCTGGGTAGCTCCCTCTTGTCTGTCACCTCCCTGAACACCACAGTGTTGGTTCTGGGCCCTGAAATCTTGGAGGCTCAGCTTCTTAAACATTTAGTCCTCTCTTATGAGCTTATGGGAATGACTGTACAGAAATTCCCACCATCACTGATGGTTGTTTGCTGGGCCACTTGGCACATTTTCTCCATCCAACCCTCAGAGCAAAGCAATGGCACTTGCTTCTCTGCCTAATCCATTTGTTTAAGGATCCTTTCACTACTGACCTCATTCTAATCAAAAGGCAATTCTATGGGGAGTTACAGATGCCCTCGAATGAGAAGTTTCTGTTTAATAAGGACAAGTCTTTACCTGGCGGCCAGGTGGAACTTCTGCCACTTTTGAGACTGGCAGCAGCGAATAAGCACACTGACAAGTCCCCCAGCCCACGAGTTCTTCAAGGAGCCAGACTACAGGTTGAAGTCTGCACTGAACTAGGACATCCTGGAAATGAGGTACGTGCTGGAATCCCTAGTTCACCAGAGCCCTGCAGGGCAGGGGCACGGAAACCTTGACTTCAGGTTTGCCAGTCCGTGGTCTGTGGTGTCGTCAGGGATCTGGTAGCCATAGAGATGGCCTTCCTGCCCAGACAACATCCTGGAAATTAAGAACTGTTGGCAGTTTTGCTCTGCGAACTCAGTTTCCCCCCAGGAAGGTTGGCCATGGGATTGTGAGCACAGAGGGTATCTTTGGGGGTCTTTGTCTGACATTCGGGCCTCCTGAGAAGAGACAATTTGGAGGCATAGTTCTGTTGCTAGTAGGGAGAGTTTGAGTGACATTTCTCAAAATGTTGAAGAAAATATTTAAAAATATAATGTTAAGAATTCACTTTCATCTCATAGCCAAATGCCTTGGAGGTATGTGTCTCTCAATCACAGGGTGCTTTTAAACTTGATGTATTCCACACTTGGTTATTTAGCTCTGGTACAATTACTGAATTGATGGAACAAATCACTTCATTACAGATGGGACCAGAAGGTGCCTGCCTCTTGTGGAAATGGGGTCTCAGAGGGTCCCAAGCTGAATCTCTGTAAGGTGTGAACAGAGAAAGGGGAGGATCGGAAAGGAGAGCTGGACTGCAGAGTTCTTTTGTTTCTGGAGACCATGCACTGAGATCCCTTGTGAATATTGGGTATGTGGCTAACAGATTTAAGGGGACTCCTCACCTAAGACATTAAGATGAAGACTCCTCACCGAAGACATTAAGTTGGTTGGGTTTGCCAGGGTTTGGTTTACTACCCAGGACCAGTTTACAATATCTGAAGACATTCTGTAATCTGAAAACATTCCCATTTTTGGAAACAACAAAAGGAACTAGCTGAGAACACAGACATAACTATGGATGAATGATACACGGTCTGCTAAAAAAAGAGGATTCACATGACTTTCGATACTGAATAAAAAAAAAACACGCAGTACAGGAGTGTTCTTGCTTAAATTCCAGTTCCTTCTGAAGATACTGGCAAAGTCTTCTAGCCATGAGTTGCTGATCTCAAATCTGATTCCAGCCCACGTGTTCCGATCCTGTCCTTCTGGTCCCAGCCTGTGTTCATCGCTAGAATTTCACATTGATCTTTACCTCTCAGACTGCTGAGTGTCCTCGGTCCCATGCTACAGAGAATTCTCACGCAGCCATCTGGCCTTGCCTCTTTTATTTTATTTTTTGAAGATTTTATTTATTTATTTTTAGAGAGAGAAGAAGGAAGGGAGAAAGGGAGTGAGAGAAACTCCGATGAGAGGGAGAACATTGATCTGTTGCCTCTTGCAATGCCCCTAACCAGGGACCTGGTGTACAACCCAGGTGTGTGCCCTGACTGGGAATCGAATGGGCGACCTTTCAGTCTGTGGGGCAACGCCCAACCCACTGAGCCACACCAGTCAGGGCAAGGCCTCACCTCTTTTGGCCTCTGTGCTTTCCCATGCTGGGCTTGTTTCTCCTCGCATTTTCTTCCATGTTTTGTCCTCTGCATGGCCTCTGAGACTTTTTCTTAGGCACCTGCTTTTCAAACCTTAATCTTCAGCCTCCAGACCTTGAAAGCAGTGTTTCCTAACCTTTGCCCATCACAGCACACCAAGAAAGGGATGTTTTGGTTTCCCACCATGACAAACTGGCATGGTTTTGAGCCTCAGTGGAGGCTTCAGGGGGTGGGGGTGACCAGCTCGGGGCTCCAGCCACTTGACAATCAAGGGGTCAGCATCTTGGGGTACCCTTGTAGAGATGCTCTGCTCTGGTAGAGCCTGCCTTGGCCACTTGACCATGCGGTGAATGTCTGCAGTGGTATCCTAGCTCTTTCCGGTTTCTCTCACCTTCTTGACTGCGCAGGCCCTGCTGTCCTGCTGAGTGAAGACTTGCCTCTCAACCAGCTCTGACCCCTCACTGCCCATATTCTTGCTATTCTGAGGTCCTCAACCCAGCACTGCAGACATCTCCTGGGAGCTTGCTAGCCATGTAGAATCTTCGATCACACACAGACCTACTGACTAGGAATCTGCACTTTTATTCCGACCCTTCTGGTCATATTCCAACAGTTTAAGTGTCTGGACCCCTCATTGGTCTGTTGGCATGTTTATCTTCTCTGGAAATGTAGCAATACAGGTTTTCTTTTTTAAAACATAACTTTTTGGAAAAAAAATTAAACATAACTTTTTGTTTTTCAATTACAGCTGACATACATACAGTGTTATATTAGTTTCAGGTATACAACCCAGCGATTAGATATTTATATAACTTCTGGCATGATCAGCTGATAAATCTAGTACCCATCTGGCACCACACATAGTTATGACAATGTTCCTGACGGTGTTCCCTATGCTGTGCTTTGCATCCCCGTGACTGTTCCGTAACTACCACTTTGTACTACTAATCTCTTCCCCTTCTCACACAGCCTCTGTTGCTCCTTTAGGTTTTAGACTCCACTGTAGTTGAAGGCTAAGTGCTTATGACTGCAGTGGTGCCTATTCCCTCCTTTCTTTGGAAATAGTGCAGTATAGTGGGAAGAAGACGATGTTTGAGCTGGACATCAGGCTGGGGGTCCCGGCTCTACCACTCACTGCTGTGTGACACTGAGGTCACTATTTAACCTCTGGGCCTCCTTTCCGCATGTGTTATCTAGAATAGAAGCAGCTGCCTGGTGGGGCTTCTGTGAGGATTGAATAAGATGATACTTGGGGAGTGCTGAGAGGGCAACCAGTATTTGTTCTTCCTCTCCCTCTCACCTGTTCTCTCCCCCGATTCCTTGGCTCATGGTCCTTTTAAGAAAGCAGATGAAAATAAAGCCCAGCACAGGACTTCCTCTTTGTATTTTTTAGCATTTGTGTTCTCCATGCCATCTTTGAACCACGCTCTTTCTCTTCTATCACTACATCCTTTTGCAGAGTGATTTCCTGTGTTTCCACGGCATTAACTGCTGATCACATGCCCGCGACTTCCAGATCCTCTTCCTCTTGCCCAAACTCCAGACCCACATTTCCATCTGCTCACTGGGTGCCCCACAGCCCAGAGATCATTCAAATCAAACTTCCTGTCTTTCCTACCACTTACACCATTTGAGTGAAATTCTTTCACCAGTATATCTCCCTGATTAGGCTCCCTGATTTTTTGAGAGCAGGGTTGTTTTTCCTTTATTTTTGAGTATATAGCATTCAGACAGATTTTATCTGAAATAAAGTCTTTATTTGACCTCTATTTTTGAAACATATTTTTTCTGGTCATAAAATTCTTGGCTGAGAAGTCTACCCCCATACCAGTGTACTCCCCCCACCCTTATCCATGAGTTATGCATTCCAAGAACCCCAGTGGATGCCCCAAACCATAGATAGTACTGAACCCTATGTTCAGTTGGCCCTTGAACAACATAGGTTTGAATTACACATGTCCACTTATATGCAAATTTTTTTCAACTGCCCCACATAGTTCAAGCCCACGTTGGTCAATGGTCAACTCCGTGGTTGGGAATCTGTATACAGAGGGCATGCTCTAGTTATACCTGGATTTTTCACTGCACAGGAAGTTGGTGCCCTTAACCCCAACATTGTTCAAGGGTAAAATGCATACTATACTTTTGCCTATGTGTACACACCTTTTCAGTTAAAGGAAGCAGTTTATGGCTTCTCTTTGGCACATTTGAATTACTAGTATCATTACTCTTGTGCTTTGGGGTCATTATGCAAATAAAATAGCTTGGTAGAAGTTAAGTTCAGAAGCCAACAATTTTTGATGGATTTAAATTTGACTTTTCCCTTGAGGAAACACTACAAAGTTATAAAATTTTACAAATTTATCCAAGGAGGAAATACCAAATTACTGATTTCTGCGGTGATTTTTTTTACAATATTATTATTAGAAAGCAGATGCTTTCTCTTTCTGACTGAGGACAGAGAAATTATTTCAAGTCATTAAATCACAAATTCCAGAGACTTCTTAATGAGAATGTAAGTAGTTTAATTACGAAGACATTTGTGGTGCTGTGGCTGCTGCTAAATTTAATGGGAAAAACAATTAGGATTATTATATCCCCAAGTTTCTCAATCCTTATAAATAAAACATTCAGGCATTAATCAGTTAATTAATGTAAATTATCACAATGTTTTCTAAATCATAAATCTAGACTGTGTGATCACAATATGAATATATTTGTGAAAGCAAACATTATCTCCCCAGCCTCTGGAATGTTTCATGATTGAGCTACAGTTGTACCTCCCTGTTCTTTTCTGTGGATTGGCTCATCATGACGATGATGAAGAGGAAGAAGATGAAGCTGATGATGTTGGTGACCGATGATGATGGCTATACTTATAGGGTTTACCACGTTCCAAGAGTATCATCTCATTTCATCTTCCCTGCAATCAGAAGGGTAAGTGCTAATATCATCCCCATTTATAGGTGAAGAATCCAAGGCTCTAGGTTGTTCAAGGTCACATGGCTGGTGAATAGCAGAGACAGGATTCAGACTCAGGTATGCTCCACTCCAAAGACCACTGACTTTGCTAGAACAAGTCACACGGCTCCCCAAACTTGGATCAGTTTTTGAGCTGCTCACAGGGCTGAATCTCACATCTTGATTCTGGGGACACAGCCAAGACAGGATCACTGACAAAGATCTTTTTGTTTTCCTCTGCCTTGTCAGTATTACTTTTCAGGCATTTCTCTGACACCTCAAGATACAGAGCTATTTGTAAGCCTGCCAAAATGCTTATGACTTGGAAATACCTTGTTTTTAAAAATGTTATTTTTCAATTACAGCTTACATTCAATATTATTTTGTATTAGTTTCAGGTGTACAGCCTAAGGTTAGACAAGAAAAATAGGGAGGTACCCAGTTGTTATCCCAAGTATTTTTGGATTAGTAGGTCCTGTGAGTCAATATTCATGGATCAAATGATTCTCTTACTTCAAAAAATGATAAAGCCTAGTTGTTTACCCCAGAACTTCATACCTCCCAACAGTTAGAAATGCGTGATCGCTTTCTCTGCAGCAGAGGCCCACTGTGGGAACTGTCCATGGTGGCTCCTTACAGAACTAACAAGTTACATTAGGACCTTCCAGTGTTAGACATGGTACTGAATTTCTAGCTCTCTCTTTCTGTTTCTCTTCCCCTGTCACCCTCTATTTTTCTCTTCATTCCTTCCTCCCTTTCTTTCCTCCCCTCCCTCTCTTTTCCACATCCTTTCACGTATTTTTGATTACAGAGATACTACAGGAATACAGGAAAACTATGTATATCTATCTCATTTGTCCTCTTATATTTCAGATTTCAAGATTCTAATTTTCTGATGGTTAGAAATAGAAATATGTTTATCACATGCTAAAACAATAAAAGAATGTTCTTTGATGAGAAAGATCATAGGATGTCTACCACGCATCCAAAATACATGTTACCTTTACATTAAATGTCATATATTGTTAATCTTTAAGTCCCACGAATATAAAATGCAAAAAACATTATAGTTGCAGGGCCACTTTGGCCGAATTTCTGAGTATATGAGCCAATTTTTAAGGAGCAGATGGAGCCAACTCACTATGGTGGGGTATACTACTGTTTCCCGTAATTTTGTTCTTTCTCTCTATCGTATGTTTATGGGAAGATTATACATCCCTGCCCTGTTGAACTCAGAAGTGGCCACGTGACTTGCTTCAGCCAATACAATGTGGGCCACTTCTGAGCAGAAGCTGCAAGAGCCAGCGTGTGTGGTTCACAACGCCACAGTGCAACTTGTCCATTAGCCTGAGTCCCAAAGTGAAATTAATTGGGTCAGAGCAGCAGCTGACCCTGGCTGGACAAGTAGAATAAAAAAGGAACAAATCTTTGTTGTTGTAAGTCACTGAGGTGCTTAGAACCATTTATTACCACAGCATATATAACTTAGCCTATCATGAGTGGTGCTAAGCAGTAGACTTTGAATGTATATAATAAAACCCATGTGGGTTACAAAATACTCAACCTTCTTTTCTCTCCTTTTGGCTGGAACTAAGCTTTCTTTTCCATAGGAAATATTCCTGATAGCCCAGACCAGTTTCTTGGCTCTTTGTATTAGTTTACATAGGTTACCATAACAAAGCACCATAAATTGGGTGGCTTAAACAATAGTTGTGGGTGCCTAACATGCCAAGGAGGAGCTGGTGGAGGAGGCTGTGAGAATTCCTATGACTATGTGCAACATTTGCTTTTTAAAAAAAACAATGGAGTTGTCTAAATTCAAAATGAAAATCTAATTGCACCCAGTATAACCTAAAATTAAAGTAATCCTTGCTTTCTTTTCCATTCTGTTTACTTTGTTAGAATGAATGAAGCTTAAGATTTAATAGTATGTTCCCTTGGAAACAGATTCTGAGAGATCTAAATGCCAAAGGATGTTTTGGGGGAGTGGCATTGGGACATTTACTTGTAAGGGCATAAGGAAGGCAAGATTGGTTAAAGTGAGAAGCTATCAAACAATGTGGTAACAACTGAGACGTTAGCTCATCCTTTGAGGAATGCTGGAGATAGGAAAGCCCTTCATAGTTGTCCACATGGAGGTGAGGAGGCCTGGCCTTTCTATTGTTGCATCGACCAGTCATGTCTGCAGGTTGCTCTCTCAGAAGGGGCATAGCCTTGGGCAAGGCAAAGCCCTGTGGCTGAAGAGACACAGTGAGAGACACTGTGTGTCTCTAATATCAGCTGAGTCATCAGTGGCTGATACTAGCAGCTGGGGCAACGAGTGCATTGACTCCAGAGAGCAGCTCTGGGTAGATTCATTGCAACACACCTTTGCACCATTCATATTGACTTTCTTCTTGGAGGAAGTTTGACCCACCTTGGAATAGCTTTCACAGGATTCTTGTTGATCTTGTATTTTGATGAGTGGAAATCCCTTGGTCTCCTGAACCCCTGTATTCTACCAACTGGTACACAGCTCCATGTCATGGCCATGGATTTGAAATGGCACCCAGTCCTTTCATTTTATCATCTCTGAGTTGGCACCTCACATGTCCCTAAGAGCCCATTTGCCACCATCAGGCCGGTGGCTTCTAACGGCGGGCAATGTCATAGGGCCAATGGATGCTGAGATCATGCTCTCATGGCTCCACCTTCTTTCCTGGAGTGTGAGTCCTTCATTTGGAGGTGGTGTTTTGTGGTGTTCTGTGTAGGCGAATCAAACATCCTCTAAGTCCTTGGTTGGTGATTCTGGGCCAAGGCCCTGAAGAAAGGAAGGGCAAACTTCTATCTCAGTTGAAATACATGGCTGCCTCTTTCGGGGTAAAAATAGTCAGTCTCCATGAGAGATGGTGTCACACCCAGGAGCTAAGCTCTGTTGCTGGCACATTGGACATTCAACAGTGGCAGTAGCTAGATCAGCTTTGGTGAGTAGAAGTCCACGCTGCTGGGTGTCACCTCCATCCCTGCCACTGTGGCTGTCATTCATGAGCCCAATGTGCCAGCAGTGAAGCGGGTGAAATTAGGGGCTGGCTGATGACACCTGACCAATCACTCTGTCTACTGGGTTGTTTAGCCCCTCTTCCATCAGGGACAATCTGTCAGGGGTTAGCATGTGAAACATTGATATCTTTGCCCACTACCATTCTTCCATATGTCTTTTTCTGAGATATTTTTGAGCCTGATATTCCAATCTTTCCTTTTTTAGTTCTCTGCCAGGCCATTGCCACTTTCTGTGAGTCCATGTATATTCCCTCTCAGGCCATTTCCCCCCCACACAGTGGGTGACTTGGTGTGCTGTCTGCATCTCTGTGTTTTGGGAGGATTTCCTATCCCTTCAGAGCCATGGCCAAGCGGTGGAATCAGCAGCAGGTTCATGTCAACACACCAAGCTGGACTAGTCTGCTTGGGCTGCTATAACAAAATGCTACAAACTGGGTGGCTTGAACAATGTGAATTTATTATAGTGTTGGAGGCTGGAAGTTTGAGACCAGTTTGTTAGTATGGTCATGTCCTGATGAAGGTGGTCTTCCTGGCTTTCAGATAGTTACCTTCTCACTGTGTCCTCACATGGTAGGGGGGGGGGGCGGAGAAGAGAGAGAGAGAGAGAGAGAGAGAGAGAGAGAGAAAGCTGCCTGGTATCTCTCTTCTTATAAAGACACTAACCCCATTATGGGGACCCTGACCTCATAGTCATCTACATTTAATTATGCTACAAAGACCTATCTCTAAATATCATCACACTGGGGGGTGGGGTTTCAGCATACACTTTTGAGGGGGACAAAATTCAGGCCATAGCATGAGCCAACTCAGCCATGAACCAAGATCAGCCTACTTTCCTCCTCTTTCTGCTGATAATGAGCTCTACCGCTCCCCCTTGTAGCCTCAGATATGAACTGAAATTGAGGGATTCTGGGTCTTCTGCATCTGCTGCTTGCTTGTACCCTCTGGCCCTGCTGGTGCCTGACCCTGGCTACACCACTTTTGCCTTAAGATGGATCTCTCTCCTTTGCCAGAAGCTACGTTGTGAGGGGCAGCTTAGCTGCATGGCCATCTGATGTTCCATGCTCCATCCCTATTAAAATGAGACACTTTATTTCTACTAAGACCTAGTAGCATGCAAGTAGCTGCTTTTGAATTAGGCATATTGCATATATTACCCATAATGATGACAAATGACTTTTTAAAAACCTAATGATTTAGGAAATGGCTTCCCATTATCTTCAAGATAAAATCTACACTCACTCTTTACAGAGAATCTAGGTCCCCCAAGGACCCGGTTTCCTCCAACTTTCTGTCTCCGTCACGTTCACCACGTACAGACATAAACACCCTGTTTCAGCCCTGCAATTTTTGCATAATCCACACGTGTGTCAGGTCCTGGCAGGAAACAGATAATACACACAAAAGGGGTAACTGAAGAGTTTAGTAGGCTATGTACAAAGGTGTGGGCAGAGCTTAGGGAAACAAGAATGGAAGGCCATTAATTATCAGTTCTTGGCCTGAAGGGCAATGTGAGGGGGCTGTTCCCAGGACCTCAAGAGAGGTGGGTCATCCTGGGGAGTTGGGGCTGTGGACTCCTCCCTGCCAGGCAGGGAGGGAGCTGGGGAGATAATTATCTGAACTTTGTCTCCCACTTCCCTCTATTCTCCACCTGGTGCCAGCCCCTTGGCTGAACCCAATTAGAAGCTGGAAGGCAAGAGAGCCCTGGAGACACATTTTTTTTTAAGATTGTATTTATTTATTTTTATTTATTTGATTTTTTAAAATATATTTTATTGATTATGCCATTACAGTTGTTCTATTCCCCCCTTCATTCCCCTCCACCCTGCACACCCCCTCCCCCACCATTCCCCCCTTTAGTTTATGACCCCGTGTCTCAAGTTCTTTAGATTCTATATTTCCCCTACTATTCTTGCCCTCCCCTCTATCTATTTTCTACCTATTGTCTATGCTACTTATTTTCTGTACCTTCTCCTCCCTTCTCCTCCTCCCACTCCCCTGTTGCTAACCCTCCAAGTGATCTTCATTTCTATGGTACCACTCCTGATCTAGCTGTCCTCTTAGTTTGCTTTTGTTTTAGGTGTGGTTGTTAATAACTGTGAGTTTGCTGTCCTTTCACTGTTCATATTTTTTTATCTTCTTTTTCTTAGGTAAGTCCCTTTAACATTTCATATAATAAGGGCTTGGTGATGATGAACTCCTTGAATTTGATCTTATCTGAGAAGCACTTTATCTGTCCTTCCATTCTAAATGAAAGCTTTGCTGGATAAAGCAATCTTGGCTGTAGGTCTTTGGATTTCATGACTTGGAATACTTCTTTCCAGCCCCTTCTTGCCTGTAGGGTCTCTTTTGAGAAATCAGCTGACAGTCTGATAGGAACTCCTTTGTAGGTGACTGTCCCCTTATCTCTTGCTGCTTCTAGGATTCTCCCCTTCATTTTAATCTTGGCTAATGTAATTATGATGTGCCTTGGTGTGTTCCTTCTTGGGTCCACCTTCTTTGGGACTCTCTGAGCTTCCTGGATTTCCTGGAAGTCTATTTCTTTTGCCAGCTTGGGGAAATTCTCCTTTATTATTTGTTCAAATAAGTTTTCCACTCATGGCTGTTTCTTTTACCCTTCTGGTACCCCTATAATTCAGATGTTGGAACATTTAAAGATGTCCTGGAGGTTCCTAAGCCTCTCCTCATTTTTTTGAATTCTTGTTTCTTCACATTTTTCTGTTTGGTCGTTTCTTCCTTCCTTCTGGTCCACTCCCTTGATTTGAGTCCCTGTTTCCTTTCCATCACTATTGGTGTCCTATGCATTTCCCTTCATTTCAATTAGTTTAGCCTTCAAATGATCCTCTAATTTGTGACTAAAATCAACCAGTTCTGTGAGCATCCTGATCACCAGTATTTTGAACTGTGCATCTGAGAGATTCACTATTTCTTGGTCACTTAGAGTTATTGGCCCTGGGGCTTTGGGTTCTTGAGCCCTGTTTTGGTCTGTTCTTGCCTGTTGCCTATGAGGAGCGGAGCCCTAGGTGTTCGCCAGGGTGGGGCAACTCAGTCACTGGGTTGTGACACTGTATGTGGGGGTGGGGTCAAAAGGGAGCAATGGCGGCCCCCTCTGCTGCTTCCCGCTGCTGGGGCCTGAGCGGTCTGTCTCACTGCGCGAGAATGTGTGACCGTGGTCAGCCTGCTGCCTTACACCCTCACTGGGTCCACCGCTGGGGCCTGTCTCACTGCTCACTCCTTCGCTAGTTTATCTGTGTGCGAATGTGTGACCGAGGTCCGCCTGCCACCTTGCGCCCTCACTGGGTCTGCCCGTTGCTACCCCACACCTGGGATCCGTCCATGGCTGCCTGGGCGCCTGGGGTCGGGGGATCCTTCCTGCCTGACCCTGCTCCGCTGCTGGCTCTGTCCCTCTTACTGGTTCTGGTTGAAAGGTTTGTTGTTGTCAGACTTCCGTATAGTTCAATTTTCTGTTTTTTGGCTGCGTCTTTGTTTACTAAACCTTTGTTGTATTCAAACTTGGTTGTGGGAGAAGGCAGAGTGTTTCCACCTATGCCTCCATCTTGGCGGAAGTCCCTCTGAACACACATTTTGAAGAAGCCAGCCCCAGTGCACAGAGTAGGGTGGACAGGAGTGAAGAGACAAACAGAATATGGATCATATGCACTGCGCTTCATCATGTGCTTCTCCCTCTGCCTGAAATGCTCTCTAACCCCAAACACCTTTCTTGTCTGCCTTGTTCACATGACACACTCATCCTCAACCATTGAGACTGATGTGCAGCCTTTCAATTCTAATAGCAGCCTATGCATATCTCAGCTACAGCACGGAGCACATTGCATTATAATTGTTTATTTACCTGTCTGGCTCTCTAACATGGAAATTCATTCAGAATGGGAGTTGGGCTCTTGCAGCTTCCATTTCTAGAGCCCCGCCCTGTGCCTGCATCTCATGGGTGCACAACAGCTATCCCTTGATGACTATCTTTATTTTTCTAAAAGCAGGAGTTTCTTTATGGGAGTAGCCCCTTTAAATGTAAACTGGAAAAGGTTATTTACTTAAGAGGAACAGTAGCCCCCTGATTTCCAAGTTGTTGTAAAGTTTAAAGAGTCCTTACCTATTTAGGGAACAAAACCGCTAACTTAGCATCAGCAGCAGTAATGGCAGAGAAGTGGATAGAAACCGGGTCTTCTGCCACCTTACCTGTTGCTCTTTCCTCTCATTGCTAGACATCCCCCGATGAAACTGAGTGCATCAGGTGGGTCTGGGGATGGCTCACACAATTTTAACAGGTGGCCATCTCACAGGGAAAATTTGAAATGAATGATATTCAATGCCTGGTTGAAGAAAATGAGTGACTTAAAAAGAAACACTTTAAGAACTTTGCTGGGTCATTAAGAGTTGAATTTCAAGAAAGGGAATGTCCAGTTAAATGGATCATCTTTCCTTTGTTTTTAAAGTGAAAACATGTTTGTTGACTAAATTGTAGGCTGCTTGAGGTCAGAAACGAGCTTCCTTGACACTTGTTTTCTGTGAGCCTTAGACTGATAGGTTTGAGGAATGGCGGTGCGCTCTCCAAAACAGCCAGGTGAGGTCAGTCCTTAAATGCTCAGAGCGATTCCTGAGACGTTTGCTTCGGTTGGCTGCGTAATAGGAGTGAGGTGGTTACCAGTGGGTTAATGCCCAGCATATGTCCTTCTGACAAAAACATTCCAAATTTCCTTTGGGAAATCACTTCTTCCATTTCCAGCTTTGTGGTATGGATGAAATTGACTTCAAACCTGACGTTCAGAAATGGCCTTGGTTGGCTAATCAGCCTATCACAGTTTCTTAGCCACAGCGATTCTTTCGGGAATAAGCCAATGACACAGTCACCAGGAATCCTGGGAAAGTGGCTCTCCGGAGCTCTCCTTGTGTTGGTTGGACATGAGAGAGGAGGCAGTTGTGGGAACTGCTTCACTACCTACAACCACGTGGGGTCAGAGTTGGAGCTAAGACAAAGGAAGTGGGGGGAATGGGAACCATGTCCCCTTTGAGTCCTAGATCACGTTGCACCTGAAACCACACTAAAGTGAGCCACTACCTTCCCTAGTCTTAACCAGTCTGAGTCATGCTTACTGCCATAAATGGCTCATCGAGGGAAGCAGCTTCTGTGGGTGAGAAGTAGAGTTTCCTGTGGCTTTTCACGTTAAGCCAGAGAAATGCCAGGTGTGGATCAGGGCATATAGCAGAATCACCTAAGGAGCTTTTTAAATCTTTCTCTCCTGTACCAGGGTTCATTCCAAAATCACTTTGTGTGTGTGTTTTTGTCTGAGTGTGGAAAGTTTAGAAGCCCTACCTCAGGTGATTCTGAAGCAAACCAGACCAATCACAGGACTGATTCTGCTGCCCATAACTTGACCTTGAACATAGTGCCCCACTGCTTCCTTGGGACCAGCGTGCAATCAAGGCCTCAATGAAGGACCCCACTCGCTAACCTAACTCAGGTGTTGAGCATTCAGCCCTTCTTTAGGCCTTTCCTGGTGCTAAGCGTCAGCTTTCCCTTTCTCCGGGAGAACCTCCCATGGGCCCCATTTCCCCTCTATCCCCCATCTCTTCTATGCAGGTTGATCTTTTAGGTCCTATGAGCTCACCTACCCAGTCACAGAAATAAGGAATTTAAGGTGTGAATTCACAATACAATTCCCATGGACAAGAAGTGATTACAAGGGTGCAGAAACACAAAAGGGTAGATATTTAAAGCGATGAGTAGGAAGTAAATACTAGGAAATAGGGCCTGTTAAGCCTGGAGGCTTGACCCTTTCCTACCCCTTCCCACCGTATTGCCACACGAATTCTCTCTCCTTTCCTTTTTTTCTACCAAATGGTACCTGGTTAAGATTTTGTCATGTAGTTTCTCATGATGCAAATCTCATTAATTCTTCCTGTGCTTAGCTGGCCCATCAGAGCCAGAACACAGCTTAAAGGGACAGGGGTAGTGATCTGCTCTTGTACCATATTTTGTATCACAAAAGTGAATGCTGGGTGAATAAAAAACAAAATCTCAAGCATAGCACCCTCAATTAAAAATGCACAATTAGCTCATTCGACAGTTCCCTGTGTATGGTTTCCGGACTGCCCCCTCCCTCCCCGCCTGCCTCAGACTAGCTGGCTGAGGAAGGTAAGGGGAGGGCACTGAGAGAGGACAGAGAAAAGTGATGATAGCTAATCATTTCTCAGCTCCCTGGAGAGAAAGGCTTCAGAACAGCCTCTCAGATAACCACCTAGCAGTACGATGGACTTGGCCCCATCCATGAAAGGTGTTAATAGATGTCTTGTAGAATGATGGATACTGCACAGGCCTTGCTAAAGTGCCTTCAGCCAGCAGAGCTGCTGGGTGTGGCGAGATGTGCTGTGAGTACCTAGGAAGGTGGAAGATGTTCTATTGAGCTTTGCACTTTGTTCTTTGGGCTTAACCCAGGGACTGAAGAGCCTGGAGAGGAGCAAGAAACATAAATAATGAGGACTGCTAAGCACCATGTGTTAACTAACAAGATGACAAGAGGCAAAAATGTCTTAGTCCTCTGGCTAGTGTTAGCTTCATCAATATGTCTTCCCTCATCTTCTCTGCCACATCACCTATACAGTTCAGCAACCACTTCAAGAGCCAACCTAAGGCTTGGACCATTGTCAGAAGTGTGAACCTGCTCTTCTTTCTGAGATAGGACCACTGTTGGAATCTTCTCCGTTATTTACATTGGATGGGAGTGGGGAGGGGAGACTGGCAGGCAATTTATTCCCTCTGTGCACATATTGAGAAAGATCTCCAGAAATATTTAATCCCTGAAGTATACAGGTCATAGTTTTAATAGCATTTTAATACTGTATTGCTTTTAGCTTGTATATTAAAATGTGAAGTCTGTTCGGAAGGTATCTAGCCATGTAATATGAGAAATAGAGACCTTTATTGAAGAAGATACAAGATACCAGAAACATCATACATATTACAATGACTCCTTAGTCCCCTTCAAAGTGGGCACCTCAGGACCTCACACAGTTCTCCCAGTTGCCATCAGCTGCTCCATCATATTTTCTTGAATATCACCAATGGCCTGAAATTTCTTCCCTTTCAAAGGTGATTTTAGTTTTGGAAAAAGCAGGAAGTCTCACGGCACCAAATCTGGGCCATAGGGGGACTGAATCACCTGGTTGGTTTCATGTTTTGCAATAAAAACTCTACATGACACATGATGCACGAGCAGGCATGTTGTCATGATGAAGCTGCCAATCACCACTTGCCCATAGCTGTGGCCTTCTGAATGATCTTAAGAGTTTCTATGTAGGTGTGTTCAAGCTTAACGCAAAATTTGACGCAGATTTGTTGCTCTGCTCATTCAGTCATATTGTATTTGATGACCACACAGTACACATGCTCACTCAACTGGGGTGTCTGTGGCCCTCACTGAAGTCATCATTGATCATGCATGCCCATTCCGGTCCACTGTCTTTGGCTGCCAGGTTACATCAATGTGGCACAGACAGTTCTCCTTATATTAACAATGGCTGAACTTGTTCCAGACAGACCTCGTATTAACTACCAAAATAGAAGTCCCTTCAAAGGAGAGAAGTGAACAATACCTAAAGACTTTGCTTTCTTTTCTGGAAAAGGGTTAGCAAACTTTTAGTTGTACACAAGATGGTTGTATCATGTTAAGCAGAAATATGACTCGTTATTGTCTTTATTTGGAGATTAAGTATGCTTTAAGGAGATGTGTGTGAGTGCCACGTTGATGTAGGGTAGACCGTGATGGTCTTTTTGACATGTCAACTTGACTGGGATAAATTTCCGTTATTTACTCAAACACTAACCTAGGTGTCGTTGTGAAGGGTAATTTTTGGATATGAGGAAACTCCATGATCAGCTGGCTTTACATAAGGGAGACTTTCTCAGATTATCTGGGTGGGCCTGATTCCGTTGAGTGCCAGAGCTGAGGTTTCCCGGAGGGAGAAGAAATGGCACTTCTGTACAGCTGCTTTAGCTCGTGTCCCCAAGCTCTGTTGTGTCCCTCCAGGTGGTCTGTCCTATTGACATTGAACTTGTCTAGTCCGCTCCCACCATTGTGCAAACCAATTGTTTTCCATACATCCATGCACACATACCTCCTACTGGTTCTGCTCCTCTGGTTGAACCCTGACTAAATGAACCTGTCTAAAATGATGTTTATAAATGTTAACAATGATTATTTCTCAGGATTAGGATTCATTTTAGGTGACATGCTTTTGAACTTTCTTATTTTTTCGCCACAGTGTTCAAATATTTTAAAAGAACATTCTCAAACAAAAACAATAGTTAAAAATCAGCATTTTCAAATAAATAATTAAAAATCCACAATTTCACAAAATTATCTAAAGCCTAATTTTATTTGCAAAATGCTCACATAACTCTAGCAAGTGTTTGTAAAACTTAGAGCTTCTAAAAACACACATGATTAAAAAAAAAACCCATTGGTCTTTTGTACAGAATTGAACAAAAAATTTCACCTATATATACTTTGTTGTGTTCTTTTTGTTTCTTGAATGTGTGTTAATTCCAGGGACCATATCTTACTTTTCCTTTGTTCTGTTTGCTGTGCCTAACTCAGGGCTGAGTACAATGTAGGCACCTGCCAATGTCTCTTAATTAATAAACATCTCATATGTATAAATACATGTATGTCCTGACTTCCCTTAAGTCCTTTCTAGTAATTCCCAGAAGTATCCACTTTACCCTTTCAAACTAGGGTGATAAGCACTATAATTAAAAAATGTACTAAACATTCAATTGTTACAATGCACATTTTCTTTATTTTATTAAAAATATTTTGACAGTATTTATTTGTATTAAGTTGAAATAGCTTTGTAGTTACCATTTTGTACTTTGCTCTCTTATTAATAATATTTTAAGCCCACATAACTTTGAGTCAACACAATCCATAAACTTGTCTTTTTAATGATTACAGAGCAGTTCCTCATAAAAATATGCCAGAGTTTGCTCATCCGTATCTCTATTTTTAGACATTTGAGCTGTTTCCAGTTTATCCTTATTATAAATAATGTGGCCATGAAGGTTCATTTAAACCAATAGCTTTTAACATTATCTTTTTGGGGTCATTCCTTTAGGTCAATATCCCTAAAGATGAATTGCTTGGAAAAAAAAGACACAAATATTTTGTTATCTATTGCCAGACTGCTTTCTAGAAAGGCTGAAAGAATTTTACAGTATTATCAACAATATGTTTCCCTGAAACCAAATTCACACTGGATTGCTAACCTTATTATTTATTTTGGGCTTGTTTACTAGGTTTACAATATCATCAAAGTTGCTTTAAGGTGCTGTGGAATAGCAGCCTGAGAACCCCTAGAAACTGCATTGTTGGGGGGCTACAGTCATGCCCTTGAGATTTTTACAAGTATTTTTGTTTGGCTTAAGGGTCTCTGAGGCATCCACATAAATCTTTGATCTGAAGTTCATACTGCAGCTATGTTTTCCTGGTGGTGCCAGATTGAATCTTCGCCTTAAGGCCATTTCTTACATTGAGAACATTTTGCTGCCTGGAAGACTTTCCTGACCCTTTGTTTCCTTAAAATTCTGATAAAGTAGTTCCTTATTTAGTTTATTTCTTTATTCCTGTATTTTATCATAGCATAGACAGTTAAAAGAAGCCAATTGGTAATTTCATTTTTCCTGGAAATTGGCTCACCAGATCTACAAGTTCATGGGTACCCTTTCTACTTGTGGTGTCATCACAGTAACATTTCTCCTGGTTTTTTAAAGTATATTTTATTGATTATGCTGTTACAGTTGTCCCACTCCCCCCCCCTTTTATCCCCCTCTGCCCTGCACCCNATTTCATTTTTCCTGGAAATTGGCTCACCAGATCTACAAGTTCATGGGTACCCTTTCTACTTGTGGTGTCATCACAGTAACATTTCTCCTGGTTTTTTAAAGTATATTTTATTGATTATGCTGTTACAGTTGTCCCACTCCCCCCCCTTTTATCCCCCTCTGCCCTGCACCCTGCTCCCTCCAGCATCACCTGCTCCCCAACTTAGGTCTATGGGTTGTGCGTATAAGTTCTTTGGCTTCTCCATTTCCTATACTATTCTTAACCTCCCCCTGTCTATTTTATACCAAACATTTATGCTTCTTATTCCCTATTCTCCATTCTCTCCCCTCGCGTTCCTTGCTGATAATCTTCCATGTGATATCCATTTTTTGTGATTCTGTTTCTGTTCTAGTTGTTTGCTATGTTTTTGGGTTTTGTTTCAGTTGTTGATAATTGTGAGTTTGTTGTCATTTTACTATACATAGTTTTGATCTTTTTCTTTTTCTTAGATAAGTTCCATTAACATTTTATATAATAAGGGCTTGGTGATACTGAACTTCTTTAACTTGACCTTTTCTGGGAAGCACTTTATCTGACCTTCCATTCTAAGTGATAGCTTTTCTGGATAGAGTAGTTTAGGTTGTAGGTCCTTGCTTTTCATTACTTTGAATACTTCTTTCCAGCCCCTTCTTTCCTGTAAGGTTTCTCTTGAGAAATCAGCTGATAGGAAAGTCCTTTGTAGGTAAATGTCTCCTTTTCTCTTGCTGCTTTTAAGATTCCCTCCTCATCTTTAATGTTGGGTAACTTAATTATGATGTGTCTTGGTGTGTTCCTCCTTGGGTCCAACTTGTTTGGCACTCTCTGAGCTTCCTGGGCTTTTATGTCTATTTCCTTTACCAGATTGGGGAAGTTTCCTTTCATCACTTTTCAAAAACTTTTCAATTTCTTGCTTTTCCTCTTCTCCTTGTGGCACCCCTATGATTCAGATGTTGGAATGTTTGAAGTTGTCCCACAGGTTCCTAAGCCTCTCCTCATTTTTTATAATTCTTGTTTCTTCATTCTGCTCTGGTTGAATGTTTATCTCTTCCTTTAGTTCCAAATTGTTGATTTGAGTCCCAGTTTCCTTCCCTTCACTGTTGCTTTCCTCTATATTTTTCTTTATTTCACTTGTATAGCCTTCACTTCTTCCGTCATTTTATGACTGTACTCAGTCATTTCTGTGAGCATCCTGATTATCAGTGTTTTGAACTCTGCATCTGATAGGTTGACTCTCTCCTTGTTGCTTGGTTCTTTTTCTGGAGTTTTGATCTGTTCTTTCATTTGGGCCATAGTTCTTTGTCTTGGTGCACCAATCTGGATGAATGTCTCTTCTTCAACTCCTTGGTTATTGGGCTTCCATACAGTTTGATTTTCTGGCAGTTCTGGTTGTTTTTTGTTTTTAAGTTGGTTGTCATCCTTCTTTTGGTTGTGTAAGGAAGTGGAACGTATCTCCCTACACCTCCATCTTGGCCAGGAGTAGTCAAACTCTGAGCCTACGTTGTGGGTTCCATCCCTGGTCACGGCATGTGTGGAAGGCAACTGATCAATGTTTCTCCCTCACAGTTTGTCATGGTTTATAAATTGTATCCTGTTAACCTCACTGCTCTGCCAGCCTTCACAGTAGTCTTCTTGAGAGTCTTCAGGCCTCCACCCACCTTCTGATTCCAAAACCAATCCTACAAGTTTTAGGAGTTTCTCACAGCAGCATCACATGACTGGTTGCCAGCCTCTGTTTCAGTTATCTATCACTGTGGAACAGATCACCTCCAAACTTAGTGGCTTAAGACAGCCACCATTGTATTATTTTTTGTGATTTTGTTGGTTGATTGGTCTTTGCTGGGAGGTTGTTTTGTTCCATGTGATGTTATCTGGGCTGCAGAAGTGAGACTGGGCTGGAATGTTTAAGAAGTGAGACTGGGCTGCAATTCATTCACGTGATGGGCAGATGGTGTTGGTCATCAGCTGGGAGCTTAGCTGGAGGGTCGAACGGAGGACCTGGTATCCTCTGTACAGCCTCTCCATGTGGCGTGTTTCTACACTGAGTATGGGAGCTGAGTTCTAAGAGGAAGGAGATAGAAGCTTCTAGTCTTAAGTATGGGCTGAGAGGTTCCAGAATGTATTTCTACTGCATTGTGTTGATCAGAGCAGTCCTGGGATAGGGTATGCTTAGATTTAAAAGAAGGAAAAATCAACTCCACTTCTCAATGGCAGAAAAGCTCGGGCATACAGGAGAGAAGAAAGTATATGTATCATCTTTGGAAGTTATGTATTATGGCAAGGTGACTGGGTCACTTATTAACTTTTCTCAGGAATATTGTGAAGATGGAAGACACCCACTGTTTGTTCATTCATTCATTTTCAGCTTTTTAGCGAGCATCTACTATGTTTTGAGCTCTGTTCCAGCCTTGATATAATGGTAAAAAAAGACAAAGTCCTTGCTTTGATGAAAATTAAAATAGTTTGGTTGTGGGAAAATAAAAATCAATAAACAAGAGGAATAGTAGATAGTTGTTGTAGGTTGAATCGTGCCCTCCAAACCTGTTTACATATGTCTTTTTCAATAAACATGGGATTCCTCCAGAGACCATTCATCTTCAGTCTTACAGGGGTCTCCAATTCATTGACCCCCCCACTGTCCAACACCCCATTATGACCTCACTTCTTATCCACTTCTTAGACTCCAAGGTCCAGAATTTTAACATTCCTCCCTTGGCTCTCTCCCTCTGTCCCACTTCCTGGCCTATCCCAAACCTAACTAAATTCAGTTATCTGCTGACTACATGCCTGAACCCAAGCATATAACTTGCTTGGCAAATGAAAGTGATTGGAGTTGATGTGTGTTATTTCTGAATAGAAGCTTTAAAAATCAACGCAAAATTCCCTTCCTTCCTTCCCTCTCTCCCTCTTTTGATTCCTCCCTTCCTCCCCCCTTCTTTCCCTCCCTTCCCTCTCTTTTTTTTTTCCGCCTCAGTGTCTGACAGCAATCCAAATGGGGGCTGTGTTATAAGCTTGGGTTCTGGAGTAAGGAGGAATCAGAGTATTCCCAAGCTGACTCATGATGGGCATATAGAGTAAGTGAAAAGTGAACTTTTAGTTTTATGTCACTGACAGTTGATTGTTTATTTCTATAGAACAACCTAACTTATACCTACTGGTATAGGTGAGTATAAGTATGTCAGATAGAAAAGACAGGTATGATTACCACATGCAGGGAGAATATTGTATCCAAAAGCACAGAGAAGTCCAGGGACACCATGGGGCGAATGTCACGTAGGTTGAATGGAGTAAGGCTACAACAGTGAGCCTGGAAGAGCAGGTCAGGATTTGTTTGTGATGGGCATATAATGAGATGATATGGAATTTAACATTTTTCAAGGGAGTCAGTTGGAATCAGCGGTTGTTTTTAAATAAGTTTAGGTTTAGAGCAATACTAAGGGGAAGGTACAGAGAGTTCCCATACAGTCCTACACCTAACACAGGTACAGCCCCTCCCTCCCTACAGAGTGGCACATTTATCACAGTTGACGGGCCTACACTCACACACCAGGATCACCTGAAGTTTGTAATTACATCAGGGTTCACCCCAGGTACTGTACATTCTATGGGTTACATGTGTCCACCGTTATAGTATCGCACAGACTAATCTTACTGTCCCCAAAATCCTCTGTGCTTTGCCCATTCGCCCACCCCTCTCTCCCCCACAACTCTTGGCCACACTCTTCTTGTTACTGTTTTCATAGTTTTGCATTTTTCAGAATGTCATATAATTGGAATCATATAGGATGCAGCTTTTTACTTTGGCTTCTTTGATTTCATGCTACGCATTTAAGATTCCTCCGTGTATTTTCACGACTTGACAGCTTGTTTTTTTCAGTGCTGAATAATATTTCATTGTTTGGATGTACTGCCGTTTCTTTATCCATTCACCCACTGAAGGACAGCTTCATTGCTTCCCAGTTTTGGTAGTTGTGAATAAAACTGCTATACTCATTTGTGCACAGTTCTGTGTGGAGATAAGTTTTGAATACCTTTGGAAAAATACCCAGGAGTATGATTGCTGTATTGTATGATAATAACATATTTGGCTTTGTAAGAATCCACTGGACTGTTTTCCAAAGTGGCTGTATTACTTGGCATTGCCACCAGCGGTGACTGAGAGTTCTTACTGCTCCACGTCCTGGCCAGTGTTTGGGGTCAGTGTTCCGGATTCCGGCCATTCCGATAGGCGTGTAGGGGTATCTCATTGTTTTAATTTACATTGTCCTGATGCCTGTAGGATGTGGAGCATCTTTCTGTATGCTTATTTGCCACCTGTGTGACTTCTTTGGAGAGGTGCTTAGTAAGCTCCTCTCCAAAGCCCCTTTGGCTTGTTTTTTAGTCAGAAAGAACCAACTTTTATGAGACTCAATTTCCTCACCTACAAAACGAGAGCCTGGATGCTGCCACTGCCTCTAATCACGGGGCTGCGGAGGGGCTGAAGGTGGGATAGATGCGTGAAGCCTTTCCAAAATGATAAGGCTCTAATTACATGGAAAGTATGATTTATGTGGTCATCCCCCTGACTGTCCCTTCAGCATGATTCTGTTCTTTGCTGTGCTACTTCTAATATGTCATTTAAATTCTAAGACTATCAGATTAGAAAATTAAAACCAGAAAAGAAAGATTTCATGACCAAAGAGAGTAGCACTCAGCAAGTTCTGGATTCTTCAAGCTCTCTGTGGCGCTGTGAGGAATCACACAACTCCCTCCCCAGGGGCTGGGGGAGCAGGCTTGTCCCCGTCCAGATGAGGCCCGGGTGGGGGGGGGGGTGTTGTTGCCTCGGAGAGTGAACCAGACAGGGAACAAGATGAGCAGTAGCTCTGCTCCCTGGTGTGCCCGCAGCAGGTGCCCTCCCTCCTGCCAATGGACAGCATAGCTTCAAAAGCGTACACTTGTGCAGTATCTGTTCCCTAGGTGTCGATGAAGCAGTGATAATTGAGAAAAATGCCACACCAATCCATATTTTAATATTTTAGAATTTACTTTATATTAGCTACACTAGTAGTTGTTTACCATACTGGCTGCATAAGACTCCTTGGGGGCTACTCATATACAATTTTGTTCACTTAAAAATATTTATTTTGTCTCTGACAGGTACTAACCCGTACTCTAGATGTGGGGATATAGCAACAAACATAATAAAGTTTTGGCTCATGTGGGTGTTATACTGAGTGTGGGGGGTAAGTGATAAACAAACGTATAAACATGTAATATGTCAGATGGTCAGAGTGCTATGAAGACAAATAAGGCAGAGTGATGGTCACAGAGATGATGGACCGAGGATATGTTATTTTATTTTATTTTTATATTTATTTATTTATTTATCTTAGAGGGGAAGGGAAGGAGAGACAGAGAGATATCAATGTATGGTTGCCTCTCGTGCGTCTCCTGCTGGGAACCGAGAACTGGCCTGCAACCCAGGCATGTGCCCTGACTGGGAATCGAACCGTGATCGTGTGGTTCACAGGCCTGCACTCAATCCACTGAGCCACACCAGCCAGGGCTGGGGATATGTTATTTTAGACAGGGGCTCAGAGAAGACCTGTTTGGTAAGGTGACATGTGACCAGAGGCCTTAAGGATGTAAGAGAAGGAGGCATGTGGACATCTGGGCAAAGAGCCATTATGCAAAAGGAATAGCAGGTACAAAGGTTCTGAGGTAGGGCATTTTTTTTCTTCTTTAAGAAAGAGCAGAAAGGCCAGCAACTGAAGATGAAAAGGTTGGGGTGGAGGCAGACTTAGGAGGTATGAGCAGGAAGCTGGAAGCTGGGGACAGATTAGGAGGGAACTCTTGGACATCGAAAATAGTTAGGATCTTATACTGAATAAGATAGAAAGGCATTGAAAGTTTTGAGCAGATGAATGACGAGATCTGACTATCTTTTCTTGCAAAAAGCTTTATTGTTTCCATTTGGTGCAATGCATGGGTGGGGAGCTCTAGGGTGGTTAAAAGGGTGCCCAGGGGTTTCAAGGAGAGTTACTCCCTGGCAAAAGCCAGACACCAGGGAAATGCAGAAGGGTCCCTCAAAACCTCTGGACTCCAAAGACTCCTAGTCGTGCTCGAGGGTGAGCCTTTCGGAAGAGATACTTGCCCAGCTTAGTCTCGGGGCCAGCAGCCTGTGGAGGTTACTCAGTTGCTGGTTGCCCATCTTCTTGATGAGTTTTACTTCCTCATCCAGGAAGTGGTTCACAGGAAGTCGAAGAGATGAGAGTCTGCATGGTAGAACCTAGGGCCCAATCCAGGTTCTTCTTCTCCTGAGTTTCACGTCACTCATTTTGGGTGACTTCAGCATATCCTGGAAGAGAATGTGGCCACTTTACTGGTTTTGCATCTTTAAGAGACACTCAGTGCCCTCCCACTTCTTCTCAGCCTACTCTGGGAAGAAGTGGCCCATATGTCCTTCAGAGCCACAGCATCCTGGTAGAAATAGAAGCCCAGAGAGAGGTGGGTGTGGGAGGCCCACACATGCAGGTTGACCAGGTGGTTGACGGCAGCCTCCACCTCGGTGGAAAAATTCTGATGAGTATAAGAGCTCATGGTTGTTTGACAATGAGGAGTTAAGGTCAAAAAACATGTTGGCTGGTCTCGGAGGCTGAGGATGGCGGAGGTTGATCCAAAGGTGGTGCCTGAAAAAGAGGCTGGGGGGTGGTAGGAGGCTAGAAGAAGGGGTTTCCGGTGAGTCTGTTCTATTCAAACCCTGTTAAAGCAAGAGACAGATCTGGGGGATGGCCAAGGGCACTGCCTGACTTTGGTTTTTAATGGATCACTCTTGGCCGACCTGCGGAAGAGCACAGATTATAAGAGAAGGGACAAGAATAACAGGGAGACCAGTGCGTACCTGCCATATTTTGAGAAGGAGATGATGGTAGTCTGAACTTGGGGCCTAGAGGTGGAGAGGGTATAAATATCTGTTGTTCTGCTACCTCTCCCACCCCTCCACTTTTAATTCAGAAGATTTAGGATGGGAACTAGGAATCTACATTTTTTTTAAAGTTCTATAGGTGAATCTGCCCTGGCTGGTGTGGCTTAGTGGATTGAGGGTCGGCCTATGAACCAAAGTGTCACCGGCTCAATTCCTAGTCAGGCCACATGCCTGGGGTGCAGGCCAGGTCCTCAGTAGGGGGCGCATGAGAGGCAACCACACATCGTTGTTTCCCTCTCTCTTCCCCCTTTCCCCTCTCTCTAAAAAAAAAAATAAAAAAAAAATAAAAGTTTTATAGGTGAATCTGAGGCATGGCCAGGTTTCAAAACCAGTGACTGAGGTGAGAAATCACACCCTCCTTTCTTCCCCTTGGACCTCAGCTGCTGCTGTTCTTTGCTCCTGTCTATCTCAGGCCTTCTGCCTGAGGCCTCTTCCTCAGGGCTCTGCTGTGCTTGTTTTTAACTTGTCTGTCCCTCCTGGTTGTTTTCTGTTATTCCCAACCTGCCAACCCTCAGGCAGCTGCCCACTCATGCCCTGGAGGTTGAACCCACATGGCACCTTGATCTGTCTTCCCCTGTGCCCTTTCCTTTTATCCTGACATTTCCCTGCCAGAATCTTTCCCAGTTCTGCTCTGCCTCCAGGCTAAAGTTCCATCCACCGGCCCCTTGTAGTCTGGTTCCAATCAATCATCCCACCTGTGGGAACATCCCATTGTACCTGCCCAAAGTCATCCTCAGGGGGCCTACATGATCTATTTGCCTCGAAGTTTTCATGTCTACCTCTTTCTTCGTACAATTTCATCAGCTGCTGGGATGATAGCTCTCTTTCCTTACCAAATCCTGCAAAGGCAGTGCACAAGTTTTTATGAAAAACATATTTTTAAAGATGTTTGAATGGTTAGTACATGCACATGGTTCAAAGTTCAAGAACTCAAAAAGGACACACATTTAAAAGTGACTTTCCTGATACCCGCCACAGCCAGCCCACAGTTCTGCACCCCAGTGACCCGCTCTGCCAGCTGCCTGTAAGCCCTTTCACAAGGATTCTGTCATCCACGGTGATGTGTGTGTTTGCATCTCATACTTATACATAACTTACAAAGAGCTCACATTTATAGACACATACACTTGCAAAAACATTCTTTTCTTTGTTTTACTAATGGTAGTCATATTCCATTATTCTGCTTTCATTTTTTTCACTCAATACATTCATATTGTTCCATACCAGTACACACAGAAATGACTTTCTGTTTCTGAAACCAAACTTTTATTTATTTCTTTTGTATCATCAAATGATCTCAATTTGGGGGTAGTATTTTTTTGTGGCAAAATATACATAACATGAAATTCACCATTTAAACCATATGTGTGTTCAGTGGCATTAAGTCCTTTCACGGTTTTGTGCAACCACCACCAACACCACCCATCTCCAGGCTTTTCCATGGTCTCAAACTAACCCTCCGCACCCGTCAAACACTGGCTCCCACCCCCTCCCTGCAGCCCCTGGCAACCACTACTCTCCTCTATGTCTCTAAGAATTTAACCACTCTAAGTACCTCATGGAGCTGCAATCACGTACTATTTGTCCTTTTGTGGCTGGCTTATTTCACTTAGCATAGTTCAAGGTTGGTTCGTCTGTGTTGTAGCATGTATGATTATCCCCACCTTTTTTTCCCTTTTAAAAAATATATTTGATTGTTTATGCCATTATAGTTGTTCTATTCCCCCCTTCATTCCCCTCCACCCTGCATACCCCCTTCCCCACCATTCCCTCCCTTTAGTTCATGTCCATGTGTCACAAGTTCTTTAGATTCTATATTTCCCCTACTATTCTTGCCCCTCCATCTATTTTCCACCTACTGTCTATGCTACTTATTTTCTGTACCTTCTCCCCCTTCTCCTCCTCCCACTCCCCTGTTGCTAACCCTCCATGTGATCTTCATTTCTATGGTTCCACTCCTCATCTAGCTGTCCTCTTAATTCGCTTTTGTTTTAGGTGTGGTTGTTAATAACTGTGAGTTTGCTGTCCTTTCACTGTTCATATTTTTCATCTTCTTTTTCTTAGATAAGTCCCTTTAACATTTCATATAATAAGGGCTTGGTGATGATGAACTCCTTGAATTTGATCTTATCTGAGAAGCACTTTATCTGTCCTTCCATTCTAAATGAAAGCTTTGCTGGATAGAGCAATCTTGGATGTAGGTCTTTGGACTTCATGACTTGGAGTACTTCTTTCCAGCTCCTTCTTGCCTGTAGGGTCTCTTTTGAGAAATCCGCTGACAGTCTGATGGGAACTCCTTTGTAGGTGACTGTCCTCTTATCTCTTGCTGCTTCTAGGATTCTCCCCTTCATTTTAATCTTGGCTAATGTAATTATGATGTGCCTTGGTGTGTTCCTTCTTGGGTCCACCTTCTTTGGGACTCTTTGAGCTTCCTGGATTTCCTGGAAGTCTATTTCCTTTGCCAGCTTGGGGAAGTTCTCCTTTATTATTTGTTCAAATAAGTTTTCCACTTGTTGCTGTTCCTCTTCCCCTTCTGGTACCCCTACAATTTGGATGTTGGAACGTTTAAAGATGTCCTGGAGGTTCCTAAGCCTCTCCTCATTTTTTTGAATTCTTGTTACTTCACATTTTTCTTTTTGGTCATTTTTTTTCTTCCTTCTGGTCCACTCCCTTGATTTGAGTCCCTGTTTCCTTTCCATCACTATTGGTTTCCTGTGCATTTCCTTTCATTTCAATTAGTTTAGCCTTCAAATGTTCCTCTAATTTGTGACTAAAATCAACCAGTTCTGTGAGCATCCTGATCACCAGTATTTTGAACTGTGCATCTGAGTGATTCACTATTTCTTGGTCACTTAGAGTTATTGGCCCTGGGGCTTTGGGTTCTTGAGCCCTGTTTTGGTCTGTTCTTGCCTGTTGCCTATGAGGAGCAGAGCCCTAGGTGTTCGCCAGGGTGGGGCAACTCAGTCACTGGGTTGTGACGCAGTATGTGGGGGTGGGGTCAAAAGGGAGCAATGGCGGCCCCCTCTGCTTCTTCCCGCTGCTGGGGCCTGAGCGGTCTGTCTCACTGCTCGATCCTTCGCTGGTTTATCTGCGTGAGAATGTGTGACCGGGGTCAGCCTGCCGCCTTGCCCCACACCTGGGATCCACCCACGGCTGTCTGTGCGCCTGGGTCGGGGGATCTTTCCTGCCCGACCCTGCTCTGCTGCTGGCTCCACCCCTCTTACCGGTCTGGCCAAATGGTTAGTTGTTGTCAGACTTCTGTATAGTTCAAATTTCTGTGTTCTGGCTGCATTTTTGTTGCTAAAACTTTGTTGTCTTTAAACTTGGTTGTGCAAGAAGGCACAGTGTTTCCACCTATGCCTCCATCTTGGGGGGAAGGCCTATTCCCACCTCTTTAAGGGCTGAATAATACTCCATTGTATGTCTATATCACATTTTGTTTATTCATTCTTCTGGCTGTGGATGCTGGTTGCTTCCTTTTTTTGGGCTACTGTGAATAATGCTGCTATGAAGATAGATGTATAAGTATTGGTTTGAGTTCTTGCTTCAAATCTTCTGGCTATATATTCAGAAATGGAGTTGCCAGATCACATGGCAATTTTAAGTTTGATTTTTGAGGAGCTGCCATACTGTTTTCCACCACAACTTACTCTTTCACATGGCAGCTTTACATTCTATTGCATGGATATACCACTCTTTTTAAAAACCAATCCTATGTTGATGGATATTAAGAATGTTTCCAGGCTCTTGCTATAAAAATATTGTACTAAAATTTTTTGGAATTTTTAAAATAGTTTAATGTATTTTAATAGCAAACTTACAGAAACAGTACAGAAGGTAGACATTAAAAATGTTCTTGCATGTAGGACAACTCAGTTAGAAAAGTATAATGGATGGATGGAATACACTGAATGATAAAAACGCTACACACTCCATTTAGTAGTCATCAGTAAAAAATTTACTTGTTTTTAAAACAGTCCAAATGCTGGCATCGTCCGGAAACATCTAACAGGTTTATAACTCTGTTATGAAGTTGAACTGCTGAAACTTGTTCAATGAAACACCTCGACTTGCATTTATGCCCTATGTCCCTGCATTTATATTTTAAAATTCACAGACAAATGAAAATGGAAAAACTGCCAAGACCTGGTTTCTGTTCCCTATTTTCCACTTGCAGTATTATGCTTAGATACATTTTGGCCCCAGGGGAAAAATATTGAACATTCAGAAGTAACAATAACAGGAAGAAGAGACTTTTTTAAAAGAATGAAATGATTCCCATCATACTGAATTCTTAAGCACGTTCTCCACATATGGGGCTTGCTAGCTGGATGTCTTTGGGCATAATTGTTACACGTCTGGCACGGACAGCACACTGGTTGGTGTCTTCAAAAAAGGCCAACCAGGTAGGTCTCACTTGCCACCTGCAAAGCACCAATAGCTGTGCTCTGAATGCACAGATCTGTTTGAAGTCCCGAGCAATTTCTCACACCAGGCGCTGGAAGGGAAGTTTGCGAATCAGAAGTTCAGTGGACTTTTGAACACATCTAATTTCACGAAGTGCCACGGGTGCTAGACCCATCACAGTGAGATTTCTTCATCGGTCTAGTAGTGGGCGCACTCTTGTGAGCAGCTTTGGTTTGTAAGAGCCTTGGCACAGGGGCCTCTTTACTGACTCCCCTTCTCCTTTAGCGGCAGCTCAGGAGGTGGCACCGGGTTTAGAGAGTGAGGGCGCAGATGTGGCTGCAAACAATGAATTCCTTGGAAATTTTTGCTTGTCTACACGGAGAGGTATATCTATGGGAGAAATTCTTAATACCATTGTTATGTCAGAACATATGTTTTTCGAAAATAGATTTTATTGTTGGAACAGTTTTAGGTTCACAGCAAAATTGAATGATGATGTAGAGATTGCTCATGTGCCTCCTGTCCCCACACACGCACAGCCCCTTCCCCCACCATCCGCATCCCCCATGAGAGGAGTACATTGGTTACAACCGATGAACCTACATGGACACATCAGTCACCCGAAGTTCGTAGTTTGAGTTCAGTTTCTCTCTCAGTGTTGGTTTTGATAAATGTATAATGACAAGTATGTACCACTATAGTACAGTACAAAGTATTTTCATGGCCTCCCAAATTCTCTTGGTTCCACCTATTCACTCCTCTCTCCTGCTAGCCCCTGGCAACACTGATCTTTTCACTGTTTCCATAGTTTGTCTTTTCCAGAATGTCATATAATTAAAATCATGCAGTACATAGCCTTTTTGGGTTGGTTTCTTTCACTTAGTAATGCATTTGAGGCTCCTTCATGTGTTTGCATGGCTTGCTAATTCATTTATTTTTAGTGCTGATAATATCCCATTGTTTGGACACAGCACAGTTTATTTATTCATCCAGTTATGGAAGAACATCTTGGTTAATTCCAAGTTTGGGCAATTATGAATAAAGCTGCTATGCACATTTATGTGCAGGTTTTTGGATGGGCATAAGTTTTCAACTCCTTTGGTTAAATACCAAATATGATGAAAGTGTGTTTATTTTTGTAAAAAAAAAAGTGGAACTATCAGCAATGTGTGAGAGTTCTTATGTAGGTGCTGTAGTTCAGGTCACATTTTACTGTCTTTGGGAAATGCCTAGGTGACCACTGAGAACCCTCTGCCCTTGCTGGTCAGAGCACTTATCTTTTCACCATGTGAACTCTTGGGAATTTTATTTTCAACTTTCTGGTTATTATTTTTTGGCCACACCTTGTGAAATTTCATTGTATACCTGAATAACCCAGCACTCATCGAAGACTCAAGCAGGCTCACGGAGATATTTTGCATCTTGTCTACATAGCTCCCTCCGGTCCAGATGTTTGGTCCACAATTTTCAGCTGCTTTGATCTCCCCAAACTCTTATGTCTGTTTATTTCAGTGAGGCCACCAGGCTCCGTTTGACTCCCTCTGTCTGTACCTGTGACCACAAAATTGCCTCTAGGCACAAAGCTGGGTTAAGTCGAGTCCAGTTTGTTTCTGTCTCTCAGGGATCACTGTCCCGTGTTCCTGTTGTCCACGTCTGAACACGGTGGTTTCATATACTTTCTTCAGTTTTCTGACCAGGGAAGGTTGAGGCCTGTCTTTCTCACTCCATCATGATTGGCGGCAGCTTTTTGCTTTGGCATTTGAACTACAGCCCCTTGTGTGTATTTATTTTATTGGTTGCTCTAGGGATCACACTGTGCATCTTAATTTATCACTTCATTTTCAGACTTTGTACTCAGTCACTTCAAGAAAGAGGTAGAAAGTTGGTAATAGTATAATTGCATTTCTTCACCCTCTTTGTCATCTTTACCATATATATTACATCTACATGCTTTTTTGAGATACAAATCACATACCACAATATTCACCCTTTAAAAATACGTAATTCAGGGGTGTTTTAGAATTGTGTTTTAAAAGTTGTGTGCCTACCACGCTCTAATTCCGGGACATTTGCATTGCTTTGCATGGAAAGCGTGTACTCACTAGGACTCGCTGTCCATCTCTGTTTCCCCCAGCCCCTGGCAGCACTTTTAGATTTTTTTGTCTGTATGGATTTGCCTATTCTAGACACATCATATACATGGAATAATATAATAGCGATATGCATTTTAAACCTAATCATATTGTGTTATAATTTTTGCTTTTAGTAGTCAAATGACTTTTCCATACATTAAGAGAAGAAAAATACACCGTTTCATAGTCACCCATATACCACCGCCCTTGGCATCCTCGTTCTTTCCTGCAGATCCGAGTTACCATATGGTGTGATTTCCTCGTATTCCGAAGAGCTTCTTTAGCATTTCTTGTAACTTTCTCTTCCTTGTTTAAGATCTTGTGCCAAACAGGCACCAAGGAAGTTTCTGTCATGTAGCAATTCCATTACTCGATGAATTGAGATTTTCAAGGAATTTACCCATTTTATGTAAGTTATCCAACTTACTGGCATAAAGTTATTGATATTACTTCCTAATATATGTTTTTAAATTTTTATTTTATTGATTATGCTATTACAGTTCTGATTTCAACTCCCCCTTTGCTCCCCTCCAGCCAGCAACCCCACCCCCTCAGACAATCCCCCCACTTTTGTTCATGTTCACAGGTCATGCGTGTGAATTCTTTGGCTACTCCCTTTCCTATACTGACTACATCCCCATGGCTATTCTGTAATTACCTATTTGCACTTTTTGGGAAAAATTTTATTTATTTATCTTTTGAGAGAAGGGTAGGGAGGGAGAAAGAAAGGGAGAGAAACATCATGTGTGGTTGCCTCTTATGCACCCCTCACTGGGGACCTGGCCTATAACCCAGTCATGTGTCCCCAATGGGAACTGAACTGGTGACCCCTTTGTTCAAAGGCCGGCACTCAGTCCACTGAGCCACACCAGCCAGGGCCTATTTGCACTTCTTAATTCTCTCACCTCTCACCCATTCTTCCACAGCCCCCTCCCATCTCTTTATACTTTAACCTTTGGCATTTTAATTATGATGTATCTTGGGGTGGACCTCTTTTTGTCCATTTCGTTTGGAACTCTCTCTGCTTCCTGGATTTGCATGTCTATTTCCTTCACTAAATTAGGGAAGTTTTCCTTCATTATTTTTTCGAATAGATTTCCAATTTCATGCCTTCCTCTTCTTCTGGCACCCCTATGAAGTGAATGTTGGGTTGCTTAAGTTGTCCCACAGGCTGCTTTCACTATCTCCATTTTTTTTTTATTCTTTTTTCTTCATGTTGTTCTGATTGGTTGTTTTTTACTTCCTTGTGTTCCAAATTTTTGATTTGATTCTCAGCTTCATCTACTCTACTGTTGTTTCTATGTTCTTTATTTCAATTAGTGTATCCTTTGTTTCTGACTGGATCTTTTTTATGCTGTTGAGGTCCTCACTAAGTTCTTTGAGCATCCTTATAACCAGTGTTTTGAACTCTGCATCTGATCGAATGCTTATCTCTGTTTCATTCAGCTCTTTTCCTGCGGTTTTGATCTGTTCTTTCATTTGGGTGGTATGTCTTTGTCTCCCCATTTCAACAGCCTTCCCATGTTTGTTCCTATGTATTAGGTAGAGCTGCTTTGACTCCATGTCTTGGTAGTGTGGCCTAATGTAGTAGGTGTCTTGCAGGGTCCACTGGCACAGCCTCCCCTATCACCCAAGCTGGGTACTCAGGGTGCACCCTTCACGTGGGCTGAGTACACCCTTCTCTTGTAGTTGAATCTTGGCTGCTTTTGGCAGGTCAATGGGAGTGATTTACCCAGTCCAATCAGCTTCAAGGATTTGTTGTGACCACTCACCCCCAACCACCACCCTCTGTGGAGGATCACCTGTGAAGCAGCAGGGTGGAGGTGCTCCGACATGGTCTGTAGCTGTCCACTGGGTATACTGGCCCTGGGTTTTTCCAGCTGATACAGGACAAGATGAGCCCCAACCTGTGTTTTGCCCAGGGCCATCCTGCCTGAATTATAAAACAATCTGAGATGGCACTACTTGTGCTGGGCTTGGAGATTTCCAGGGGAAGCTGAGCTGTGGAGCTGCTGGTTCTGGGTCTGGGGCTCACTGAGGCCAGCTGCTGCTTATTTGAGAGGATTTAGGAAGTAGTAAAGCTGAGCCAGGACCAGCCATTCATATGGAAAAGCAGTTTGTGTGGGCCATAACTTGGGTGGGGCAGAGTCTCTGGGTATCTCCAAGGCGAGTCAAATGGTGTCAGCCAGGTTGATGAAGTCTCAGATATGGCACCAGTCTGCTGGCTCTTTGGGGGAGGGAACCAGAAAAGGGACAATGGCTTCTGCTCACCTGGATGCCAGATACCCCAGCCTCCCCCTACACACTACTGGTGCCCCTCAAGCTGCCACCCCAGTGCTAGAGCCCAGAGGGAGTGAGTCTGAGTTGTTGAATCTGTGTGTGGGTTTTTAAAGAGGAACTGCTTGGGGCTCCAGAAATTTCTTCTACCAACTAAATCCTTGCTGGGTTTTGCAGTCAGAAGTTGTGATGAGCTATCTTCCTGGCAGTGGAACCCTGCACTGGGGGCCTGGTGTGGGGATGGGGGGCCTGGTGTGGGGCTGGGACTCCTCAATTCCGAGACATCCCTCCCAAATTTTTGTCCACCACATGTAGGTGAGAGACTAGTCTGTTACATGCCTACACCCTTCCTACTAATCTGGATGGATGCGGTGTCTTTAATTCTGTAGTTAGACTTCCAGTCAACTCAATTTCTGTCGGTTCTGAGCAATGGTTATTTTACATTTTTATTGTAATTTTGTTGTGGTTGTGCAAAGAGGCGAGCCATGCCTACCTATGCCGCCCTCATATACTTTTAATGTTGTGTTTTCTGTAGAGATATATCCCCTCTTTTGATCCCGATACTGGTAATTTGTGTTCTCTCTATTTTTCTTTTGATTAGGTTTGCTAGGGGTTTATTAGTTACAATCTCTTCAAAGAACAAATTTTTGGCTCTGTTAATTTTCCATATTATCTGTTTTTCTATGTCACGGGTCTCTCTTGTACCTTTATTTGCTCATCTTCCTACTTATTGTAGATTTAATTTGCCTTTTTCTATCCTTTAGGTTTCAAGTTATGTCACTGATTTTTCAACCCTTCTTCTTCTTTCATATAAACATTTAATGTTATAACTTTACCTTTCATTGTGGCTGTAGTTGCCACCCACACTTTTTTTTATTCTCACCCAAGGACATTGTTTCATTTTGAGGGGAGAGAGAGAGAGACAGACAGACAGACATTGATTGGTTGCCTTCTCATACATGCCCAACCAGGGATCCAACCCATGACCTTTTGGTCTATGGGATGATGCTATGATGCTCCAACCAACTGCGCCACACTGGCCAGGGCCACAGTGTTATATGTTGTATTTTTAGTATCATCCTGTTTAAAATATGTTTTAATTTTTTCCCATGGTTTATTTACAAATATATTGTTTAATTTTCAAAAGTTTGGAGCTTTTCTAGCTATCAGCGAGATCTCTCCATTCAAGCATTCCCACTGGACGGGCTGTCATCCCTACAATATTCAGTCTATGAACAGCCATGTAGACCTTGTCTTGCATGGGTGCAGTCCAACTGTACCCATGTCCAACTGTGGTAGGCTGCCTCCTAAGATGGTACTCAGTTGTCTCCCACTCCCTAATTTTCATACCCTATATAATCCTCTCCCCTTGAGTAAGGGCTGGACCTAGTGACTTGCTTCCAACCAATTGAATGCAACAGAAGTAGTGGCATGTCCTTTCTGTGATATGTCTTGATTTCTGTCTTGCAAGGAACTGAGATTAACCTCAGACCAACCTCAGATCATCCAGCCAACTGACTGAGGCCCTCGGTCCAATAGGCTTCAAGGGACCGAAACTTGCCTACAACCAGGTACTTAAATTTGGAAGAGGATCCTCCTCAGTTAAGCCTCCAGGTGGGAGCCCCCAATGCTGGCTAATTGCAGCCTTAAGAGGGAGGGGGCCCATGAATGGATTTCTGAGCCACAGAAACTATAAGATAATAAATGTGTGTCGATTTAAGCTGCCAAGTGTTGGGGCTCAGTAGCAATAGATAACAAATACATCAACCCTTGGCCAAAAAGGTGCAACAAATCTGTCTATGTGCTCTGGTGCCTCTCCTCTGTGCAGCTGCCTCTTCTCGGGTTCTCTGCCCTGGAAATTCTAAGGTCCAGGACTGAGTTATAAACTTACTTGTACCCTCCACAGAGCCTAACTGAATGCCACATTTCTAGGGTGCATTTCTATAGTATTTATTTATTCAGTATTTTTTAGCAGGTTTTCCAACTTGAACTGCCCCTCCTGCAGCTTTGATGGGAGGGCACATCTGAATGAGAAGTAGTGAGACTATTCAATGTCCCCAAGTTCAAGACCTAGGCCTTCATGGATTCCCCTCTCTCCTTTTCTCCTCCCCCAACCAGAGCTCATCTGCACACAGTCATTCTTTTCATTTCCAGACCTGTATGTGTGAAATGCCATCCTGCAGGTGTGAAATCTGCTCTTCCCAGTGCCGCTGCGGGGCTGGACGACCCACCCGGCTGTGCAGGGAAATAGGCTCCCTGTGGGGTAAACTTTAAGTAATAGGAAGGAGGAGGTGGGAATGAGCTGGGCAGCCCAGTTCCTTTCTTCCCTCTGTAGGCTTTTCCGAGGTGCAGTTCTTCTGGGCAGCCCTCCTATAAACACCCCGCAGCCCCAGATGAACCTGCTGAATGACTGGCTACACTTTCTGTGACTCATTGGAAAGGACTAGCCAGCGCAGTAATGACTCTCACCTGCTTGCTTTTTTACATCTTTCTTTACCTGACTTCTACTTTTTTCACCCTCCCCTCCTCCTGGACTTGCTCTTCTCAAAGAAATCATCCATCCCTTAATTCTGGCCTCAGGTTCATCTTTCTAGAGAACCTGGGCACTTATAGTTTGGTTTTTAGTGTCTCAACAAACAATTTCTCAGGATAGTTTAGCACAGCAAATAGAAACATGACTACCCTTTGGTAATTCACAATTTCACATATTGTCTTGCGTCATGTTCTGTCATGTTTTGAGCATCTTTCCCCAGTTTCTCAAACTTTATGCTAATGGTGGTGAGTGTTAAAACTGGCAGATTGAAGAAAGAATCAATTTGGAAGAAATGTGACTGAATATGGAGTTGGTAGTTTGCCGCTATAGTTCCTTTTGACTAGCTGGAGGGAGCTAAAATGTATTTTTTTTAAATAGGCAATGCAAAAAGTTACTAATAAGGGCCAGGAGAAGATCTTGCCTGCATCCCACCTCACTGTTCTGCCACGGCTCACTTCCCTTCAGTTCAGCGAAAATGTCTGGGAGTTTGTTCAAAGAGCAAAGTTTGTTCACAGACAGACAGGCACGGGTCCGTTCCTTCTCTAGCAAGTACTGATTTTCAACAGCACACTGGGCAGAAGTAGGAACTCAGAAATGTTATGGGTTTTTTCCCCTTAAACAAATGGGAACTTAGAAGTTGCAATAAAATAATTGCCTGTGCGTGTCTTTGTCTCTCCTGCCACAATACTGCATGCTGTCAGATGACATTGTTTCTTCCTCAGCCTCTGTCTTCATGTAAATTAAGTGCAACTGTTGTTCCTTTTGGCCTCAAAGCTGGGTAAGCATAGCCAGACCCAAAAAGTTATAAATAAAAGCAGACCCTAGACACTGAGAAAAGTGAGTCTCTTCTGATGCCTCACATGATTTCAGAACAGGAAAGTACTGACTCTCCCCTTAGCGTGGGGTTGAAGAGCGTGTGTCGGAGAGGGCAGCCATTGTCTAGTTCCTTTGCAACTCTCAAGTGTATTCGCTGTGCCTCCCTCATGGTTTAATGGGGCTCCCCTGCACCAGGAGGTGCCCTGGGGTGTCCTGGCAATCAAGTGACTGCGTGGTGGCTGTTAAAAGGGCCTGAGTCCCTTATGCCAGAAACATTATGGACCGTGGAAGAGAGGCCCCTAATTGAGTTTGGGGTGGGTTTGGATTGAGGTAAAACTAAGAGGACGCCTTCCTGGAGTTTGACAGCATTGAGCTAATTCTTGAAGGCTAAGGGGAGCTAGCTATACAAATCAGTGGGATGAAGGAGTTCTAGGAATCAAAAAAGATGCTCAAGAATAAGTTTTGTCTTTAGTAATGACGTGTGACACATAATCATTCTTTGGAATATTGAGTTTTATGCCTCAGAGACACTCTCTTTGGATAGTAACAGAGATGTACACATAACAGGAATAAAATATAAGACAATATGTATTACTTCAGGTAAATAAATAGATAAGATAAATAAGATTACTCTCTTTTCTCATGTTATTGTCTTCTAGATAATTTTCTACTCAATTAGCCCCCTCTCAATCTACAAACATGTTTGGGTCATCCCTATTCAGAGAGAAATCCTCTTCCATCAGGTAGAGGTTGAGATTGAACAGGAAACCCAGCCCTAACGGACTGAACTGAACAGGGAATTGATGGAGGCTGCTGAAGATCTAGGGTCCGCCTAGCCACAGGAGCTAGTCCGATGCAGTGGCTCAGACAATGTCAGCAGGGCCTGGTTTCTCTCCACCTCATCGCTCTGACTTCTGCTGCACTGGTTGCACTCTCTGCTCGGCCCCACCTTATGGGGGCAAGTGACGGCAGAGCTCAGGAGGGTTTTGAAGTCCTAATCCTCCTCTCCAAAAAGGAGTGCCTGCTTCCCGACAGTTCCGGTGAGAGTCCCAGAACTGTGTCTGCATGCCTTAGATTTTAAAGGGCTTGGATAATGTCCTCAACTGTGCCAATTCTTGGGTTCTTTTTCCAAAAATGATTCCAAGGAGAATGCTAGTGATGTGCATTGAAGCCTGGGTCGTGTGGAGTGTGTGGGATGAATGTATAGGAGGTGCAGTTTCTCTGTGACAATCTGAGAATTGGTACCAGAAGAAGTGGGGAAGTATTGAGTGGCCAAAGTAATGTCTGCTGTTTCGCCTGTGTTGCTTTCTCATCAAGCTAGAGGCTTATTTTACTAGTTGTGTGACTTTGAGCAAGTTTCTTAATCTTTCTAAACTTTACTTTTCCTACCTGTAAAATGGGGACAATAATAGGTCACAAGGTTACTGTGAGGAGACAATAAAATAATGTACATGTCTTAGCAAACCTCTTAGCCCACAGGAAACTCCTGGCCAAGGTTAGTTCGTTTGTTTTTCCAACCCCTTTATCATCTTCACTTTGCAGTTAACGTCCTCCAAATTTTACTCTACACTTACTCTTCATTAATTCCTCATTTCTCATTAAATCTTGACTCATTCCAACTTCTGTCCTAACTACTCCACTGAAAAGTCCCCGAACAAATGAGCTCTTCTTGGGCCTCATCTCAGGTGAGGTCTCTGAGCATTTGAAGCTCCCGACAGCCTTTTCCTCTTCAAACCTTGCTCCTCCGCAGCGTCCATTGAACTTTTCTCTGCTCGTTCTAAGCTAACTCTGGCTGGGCTGTTTCGGCATCAGTAAGTAGCTCTCTCTTTTTTTCAACTCACCGTTTCAGATTCCAGCCTGGTTCACATATTTTCACTCCATGCGTTACCTCTGAAGACTCTTCTGAATTTGAAATGCCATCTCAGACTTCTTTTCTAGAGCTGCTGATACAAATATTTGTCTGATGAATGTTTGCTGGGTGCTCATCATGTGTCAGGCACCGTGCTAGGCCCCGAGGATACACAGGTCTGCAGGGCAAATTCAGCCCTAGTGTGGTCCCCTCTTGCCAGGTGTTGGGGTTGGCCTGTGGACCATGTACGTAATATCATAGGTTTATGTTTAACATTTTAAGAAATAATCAGACTGTTTTCTAAAGAGATCATTTTATATTCCTGCTAGCAATGAGTGGAAGTTCCAGTTGCTTTATATCCTTGTTAACATTTTGTATGTTCTACCTTTTCAGTCTGAGCTATTTTAGTGGGTATGGAGTCATATCTTATTATGTGTGGTTTTGGTGTACATTTCTCTAATAACTAATGATATCGAGTATCATATCATAAACTCATTTACCACATATTTTCTTTGGTAAAGAATTTTTTGTCTAAATTTTTCATTGGAGTTTTTTTCATATTGAAATTCAATTGTTCTAGATATAAGCCCTTAGATATATGTTTTACAGGTATGTCCCCTGTGGTACTTCCTGTACCCACACGCATATTGTTTCTAAAGACTTTACTTTTTTAGAGAACTTTCATGTTTACAACAAAATGGAGAGGGAGCTGCAGTTTTCCCATGCACCCCCTGCCCCGCACATACATACCTTCTCCCATTATCAACATTCCACACCAGAGTGACAGGTTTTTAACTGAGGATGAACCTACACTGATACAACAGAATCACTCCAAGTCCCTGCTTTACCTTAAAGTTCGCTCTTGGTGTCGTGCATTCTATGGGTTTACACAGAAGTATTGTATAATGAAATACAGTCATCATGTATGCAGAAAGAAAACTTAGTTAAGTTTCAAATTTTCTCATCATAAAGGTAACCTTATTTAAAGCATAAAACCTAAAAATATTTCCTTTCTTTCTCTGTTTCCTTCCATCCTTCTAAGCTTTATAAAATCCCCGACTCATACTCAAAACTTCAACATCCCTGCTTTCTGTCTCCTGCAACACCAAAACCAGACACCTCCCTCTGCCGTGGCATTGCTGTTCACCTTCGGTCTGGATTGAAGACCCTTCAGAACGTTCCCAGAAGCCTGCTCTTCCCTGACCAAGCCACACCCTGCATTGCAATGTCACCATTTGTTTATGTGCTTCTTTCCTCTATTAAACAGTTTCCTGAGTAGCAGAAATAGCTTATACATCTTTGAAACCTCCTCATGCCTGGCACAGAAGAGGTGTCTCAATACCTGCCTGGGTTGAAGTGTGTTGCTATGAACAGTGAAAAATGAGCCTTTTCCTCACTGTAAGAAGAACAAATGTTAATGGACAAAGTTTTCTCAATTGCATAATTTTCTCCCATGATACTCTCTTCAACCTTTGCGATGCTTTGCCATTTGTCTTCTGTGAAACCTTACAGATTAAACAAAGTTGTTATTGTTAAATGTATTAATTGATGAAAATTATTGATTTTAGAAAATATTTTTTTTCTTTTCCCCCATTCTCCCCCTCCCTTCCCACTGATGATCCTCCATGTGATCTCCATTTCTGTGATTCTATTTCTATTCTAGTTGTTTGCTTAGTTTGTGTTTTTTAGGTTCAGTTGTTGATAGTTGTGAGTTTGTTGTCATTTTACTATTCATATTTTCGATCATCGTCTATTTGTTAGATAAGTCCCTTCAACATTTCATAGAATAAGGGCTTGATGACGACGAACTCCTATAACTTGACCTTATCTGAGAAGCACTTTATCTGCCTTTCCATTCTAAATGACAGCTTTGCTGGACAGAGTAATCTTAGATGTAGGTTCTTGCTTTTCATGACTTCAAATATTTCTTTCTAGTCCCTTCTTGCCTGAAAGGTTTCTTTTGAGAAATCAGCTGATAGTCTTATGGGCACTCCTTTGTATGTAACTGTCTTTTTTCTCTTGCTGCTTTTAAGATTCTGTCCTTATCTTTAATCCTGGGTAATTTAATTATGATGTATCTTGGTGTGTTACTGCTTGGGTCCAATTTCTTTAGAACTCTCTGGGCTTCCTGGACTTCTTGGAAGTCTATTTCCTTTGCCAGATTGGGGAAGTTTTCCTTCGTCATTTGTTCAGAGAAGTTTTCAGTTTCTTACTCTTCCTCTTCTTCTGGCACCCCTGTGATTTGGATGTTGGAGTGTTTAAAGTTGTCCCAGAGCTTTCTCAGCTTCTCTTCGTTTTTTTGAATTCTTTTTAAAAAGTATTTTATTTGTTTATTTTTAGAGAGAGAGGAAGGGAGGGAGAAAGAGAAGGAGAGAAATATCAATGTGTGGTTGCCTCTCATGTGGCCCCCAGTGGGGGACCTGGCGAGCAACCCAGGCATGTGCTCTGACTGGTAATCGAACCGGCAACCATTGGTTCGCAGCCCGTGCTCACACCAGCCAGGGCCGTTTTTTTGAATTCTTGTTTTTTCATTCTACTCTGGTTGGATATTTATTTCTTCATTTTGTTTCAAATCCTTGGTTTGAGTCCCTGTTTCCTTCCCTTTACTTTTGGCTTTCTGTGTATTTTTCTGTATTTCACTTTGGATAGCCTTCATTTCTTCTGTCATTTTGCAACCAAGCTCAATCATTTCTGTGAGCATCCTGATTACCGGTGTTTTGAACTCTGCATCAGATAGGTTGGGTATCTCCTCATCACTTAGTTCTTTTTCTGTAGTTTTGATCTGTTCTTTCATTTGGGCCATGTATCTTTGTACTGGTGCACCTGTTGTTTTGTAAGGTGTGGAGCCTTAGGTATTCACCAGGGTAGAGCAACCCTCTTTGCTGTGTTGTGGCACTATCTGTGGGGTAGGGGTCAGAGAGGGAGCAATGTTACTTGCTGGCTCTGCTTTAGCCCTATTTTCCATCACTTCCCTCACTCCCTACAAGCAGACCGTGGCCTTTCATGTGCTGATTTGCAGATGGGTAGGTTTGTGTATGGTCTAGGACGCTGTGGGCCTCTCCCATGGACTCCACTGTGATCCTGAGAGTTTCTCCCACTGCCACAACTCCTGCAGATTTTTATATCCAGAGGTTTTGAGTCTTTAGTTTCCCACGCTGAAACCCTGGTTCTGCAGTCTGTCTCACTTCCCAGTGGTTTTTCCCTGCTTATTGGCCCACGGATGTGGTACCAACTGGTCCACCAGCCACCTCCTTGGCTGTGTGTCCTCTCCACCTTGGCTGCCCGTTTCCTCCCCTCCTACCAGTCTGGATGAATGTTTCTTTAACTCCTTGGTTGTTGCACTTCCATGAAGTTTGAATTTCTGGCAGTTCTGGTTGTTTTTTGTTTTTAAATTTATTGTTGTCTTTCTTTTGGTTGTGTGAGGAAGTGAAGCATTTCTACCTATGTCTCCATCTTGGCCAGAACTCCTGGGCTACTTTCTTTAAATCCTTGGTGTATCTGTACATCAGTAGATCCACTAGAAAATCATTATTAATAGGAACATTTAGAAAATAACTTATCATTCAGCTTCCACTGTCAAAAAGTGTTTTGTCTACTTCTTCATGTACATACTTAAGAGATGAAGTAGTAATGTATTGGCAGCAAGTGGATAATCCATTTCAGTAGAAATCTCCCCCTATCCCAGTGATGTTGTGCTTTCGTGGGGCATGTCAGTTTATCCTTAGCTAGTGGGCACGGGCTATAATTAAACGAAGATGTATTGGTAGATACACATGTCAGAGGAAACAACGTGATCTAGATATAGGGTGTGAAATGTGATCATTGATGATTGGAAACGGAAGAGGAGACATTTAAAAGAAATAAGACCCTTTTATAGAGCTTTAAGGTGAGCAGGGAAAAATAGATTTGAGGAGAAATTAAAAGGTCCTAATAAGATGACAGGTTCAAATTATCTCAAAGGGAGTCCACAAGTTCTGAGGCTCTATAACCAATGGAAAGACTCCTCTCTTGGGCAAAATGCAGAAATGATTGGCCTTAGGTGGCTCTGGGGATCTGAGGCACAGCGGCTGCAGTTAGAATTCAGTAGGCAAACGTTTATTCCTTCTTCAAGGATCTAGGGAATTAAGAGAGCATAAAGCAAGTAGTGTATTTTTCAGACCATAAGGTGCACCCTTGCCCACCCTAAATTTGGGAGGAATAATGGTTGTTAATGCTAATGTTGAGTTCTGTTTACATTTACATTGGTGAAATATTGTGTCATTAAATATTTTACCAAATTTTTTGCTTCAAAATTTTTTTTCAATTTTCCTCCTCTAAAACCCAGGTGTGTCTTATGGTCTGAAAAATATAGTACATACCTCCATTAGGCATTTACCCTGCATTGTAACACAGGCTTATATATGAATCTCCTCCATTAGACCTTAAGATTAATGAGGGCATGTACTAACTTTAATTACCATGTATAAGGGACCTAAAACTGTGCCTGGTACATAGAGAACACTGAGTAAATATTTGTTGAATAAAAGATCTTGTCTCACAGAATTTAAGATCGTACCATCAGGGAGCAAAGAGATTTTATAGTCTGGTAGTCTCCAACTCTCTCTGGATATTGGAATCACCTGTGGGGTGTATGGTGGGGTGCTTTTAAAGAATACTGACTTTAAAATGCATAGAGGATACACCCTTTACTCTCTCCAAGGGAGACATCCTGAAGATACCTACTTAGTCCCTGAGATTGGGAATAAGGTATGTCTGTTCTTGTCACTTTGATTTAGCATAGACTGGAAATTATATCAAGTGCAATAAGACAAGAAAAAATAAAAGGCTAAAGAAGAAACATAACTCTCTCCCTATTCACCAATGTTATGATTGTCTTCATAAAAAATAATCCCAAGAAAGCTATGAAAAACTTCCTAGAACTAGATGAGTCTGTCAGGACTACACAATACAAAATAAATATACAAAAGTCAATCATATTTCTATGTACAAGTCATATACAATTGGAATTTGAAATTTATGTGTTTAATAGCACAAAGGAAATGTAATACATAGTTATAAAAGTAGCAAAAATGTGTAGGATTACTTCCAGTCAAGATGGAGGTGTAGGTAAACACACATCACCTCCCCACACAATTACAGAAAAAATTACAACTAAACTACAAAACAAATATCACTCAGGATCATCAGAAAATTGAAGTATACAGAAGTCTGACAACCAAGGACTTAAAGAAGCCACATTCATCCAGATGGGTAAGAAGGGCAGAGATGCAAAGACATTCAGAGAGGCCAGAAGAGGTGCAGTGAGGAGGAAAGGCATGGAGATGCCGAACAGGTAAAAATCAGGAGGGATACCTCTGGTGTGAGAGACCCCAGCCCGAGGCCAGACCACCCAGCCCAGGGTTCCAGCACCAGGAAGATAAGTCCTCACAACTTCTGGCTTTAAAAACCAGTGGGGGTTGGGGTGGAAGGAAGGGGCATCTCTGGAGACCCCACTTGAAGGGCCCACAACATATTTAGGACTTATGCAGACCCTCTCCCTCCGAGATTCAGCACTAGGGCAACAGCTGAAAGAGCACCAGTGGCATATAGAAGAGAGCAAAGTGATTGGCATCAGGGTGAGTGCTAGGAGACAGCTTCCTCCAAGGCAAAACTCCAGCTGCCAGGAAGTGTCATTGTCCCCTCTCTGAGCCCTCCCCCACACATAACTACAGAGTAGTGACACCAGTTTCCCTGCCCTTGCTATTACCTAAGGCTCCATCCCACACAGCTCACATGTGTGCTTTTCTACAATAGGCCATGCTACTAAGACAAGGAGTCAAAGCAGCTCTACCTAATACACAGAAACAACAAACAAAGATCTAAATGAGATAGAGATAAGCAATCTATCAGATGTAGAGTTCAAAAATGTTGATTATTAGGATGCTCAAGGAATTTGGTGACTACCTTAACAGCATGAAAAAGATCCAACTAGAAATGAAGGACACACTAATTAAAATAAAGAACAATTTACAGGGAAACAACAATAGAGTGGATGCAGCTGAGAACCAAATCAACAATTTGGAACATAAGGAAGCAAAAAAACAATCCATCAGATCAACAAAAGGAAAAAATAATTAAAAAAAAACAAAGATAGGCTAAGGAGCTTCTGGGATATCTTCAAACATACCAACAACTGAGTCATATGGATGCCAGAAGTAGAAGAGGAAGAGCAGGAAATTGAAAACTTTAAAAAAAATAATGAAATAAAACTTCCCTAATATGATGAAGGAAATAGACATACGGGTCCAGGAAGCACAAAGAGTGGACAAACAAGATGGACACAAAGAGGACCACACCAAGACACATTATATTTAAAATGCCGAAGGTTAAAGATAAAGAGAATCTTAGAGGCAGCAAGAGAAAAACAGTTAGTTACCTACAAAGAAATTCCCATCAGACTGTCAGCTGATTTCTCAAAAGAAACTTTGTAAGCTAGGAGGGACTGGCAAGAAATATTCAAAGTGATGACAAACCAGGACTTACAACCTAGATTAATCTATCCAGCAAAGCTGTCATTTAGAATGGAAGGGTAGATCAAGTGCTTCTCAGACAAGGCAAAACTAAAGCAGTTCATCATCACCAAGCCATTAATATATGATGTGTTAAAGAGAATTATATAAGAAAAAGAAGATCAAAACTATGAACATTAAAATGGTAACAAATTCACAACTATCAACAATAGAATCTTAAAAACCAAACTAAGCAAACAAGCAGAAAAGATACAGAGTCATAGATATGGAGATCATTTGGAGGGTTATCAGTTGGGAGGAGGAAAGGAGAGAATGGAGGAAAAGATGCAGGGATTAAGAAATACTAACTGGTAGGTACAAAATAGACAGGGGGGATGATAAAAACAGTATAGGAAATGGAGTAGCCAAAGAACTCATATGTATGACCCATGGTCATGAACTAAGGTGGGGGGAATGCTGGAGGGAATGGGGGTACCGGGTGGAGGGGGCAAAGTGGGTAAGATTGGAACAACTGTGATAGCATCATCAATAAAATATATTTCAAAATGTGTAGGGTCTTTATGTTCAACTACAAAACATTGATGAAAAAATCAGAGAAGACTTAAATAGAGAAATTTATCATATTTTAAACATTATAAAACTGAACATTGTTAAGCTGCTAATTATCCTCAAATTGGTCTATAGACTCAATGCAGTTACAGTCGTAATTTCAATAGGAATTATGTATATATTGATAAAATATTCAAAAGCATATGTGGAAAGGCAGAGGAACTAGAACAGTCAAGATAATTTTAAAGAAAAAGAACAAAGTTGGAGAACTTGCACCGTTTGATTTCAAGACTCATAAAAAACCTGCAGTAATCAAGACGGTGTGGTACTGGCGGAAGGGTAGACACATAGATTGTTGGAATGGAACAGTGAGTCTAGAAATAAATCCACACAGATTGGGTCAACTGATTGCAAGATAATTAAATAGAGAAAAAATAGTCTTTTCAATAAATGGTATTGGAATAATTGGATATTCATAAGCAAAAAGGATGAACCTTGACCTCTACCTGGTCACTTATGCAAAAATGAACTCAAAATGGATACCAGGCCTAAATAAAAATGCAGAACTATAAGCGTTTAAGAGAAAACCTTTGTGGTGTGGGATTAGGTAAAGAGATATAACACCATAAGGATGACATATAAAGAATTTATGAATTCAATTTCATCAAAGTTAAAACTTTTGCTTTGTGAAGGACTGTGATAACAGAATAAAAAAACATAGCACATATTGGGAGAAAAATAGTTAGAAGACACAGAGCCAACGAAGGATTTGTGTCCAGCATACCTAAATGACAAACTAATGCGCAAGAAAATAAATCAGATAAATAGAAAACATTTTGAAATACCTTTCAATGGAATCAATAGGTGGCAGATAAATACATGAAAAGATAGATACTCAACATCATTAGTTATTAGGGAAATGAAAATTAAAGCCATTATATTTTAAAGTGCCTAAAATAAAACAACAAAAATCTAGCAATATCAAGTTCTGAAATAGAACAATTGGAATGTTCCTATGTTGCTGTTGGGAATGCAATTCAAAGCAGTTTGGCAGTTTCTCTTTTATTTATTTTTATATTTTGTGTAAAATATAATTGACATATAATATTATATTAGTTTCAAGGGCACAACAAAATGGCAGTTCATTATATATGTGAACACTCACCGTGGGATCCAGCAATCTCAGTCTTAGATATTTACCCAAATGAAATGATAAGTCTATTCACACAAAATCCTGTAGGCTAATATTTGCAGTAGTTCTATTCACAATTGCCCCAAACAGGAAACAACCTAAATTTCCTTCACCTGGTGAATGGGTAAACAACCTGTGGTACATTCATATAGTATAAAAGGAATAAACCAACAGTTCACTCAACGACACAGATGAATCACCCCTGCATGATGCTAAGTGAAAGGAGACCTACTTGAAAGGCTACCCCCCGTGTGGTTCCATTGATATGACCTTCTCGAACAGACAAAACTACAGAGCCAAAGACTGCACCAGTGGTTGCCTGGGTTACGGCTAGGGGAGGGCTTGACTCCATGGGCAGCGGCACTTTGGGGGTGACGGCACTGCTTCGGGTCTTGATGGTCGTGATGGCTGCACACCCCTGCATTTATCCAAATTTGCAGAGCTGTTCCTTTACAAAGTGAATTTTATTTATTGTACCTAAATTTATGAAGAGCCCTCCATGACCTAGTGTTGTTCTTAGAATAAATTCCAACTACAATGATTTTATATTCTTTACCCTGACTCGCACAGAAATTCACAGCCTGGCCCTGCCATTCTCTGGCCACATTTTGTTCTCCCCTTGCCCTCTGTACTGATGACCACACACCAATTTTCTAGAAAAATCTAGCAATGGTTTGTGCTGTCATTGTGGTCACAGAGCCCGTTTGCTGCTGCTTGTGTTGCACTCTCTCAGACTGAGGAGCTTGCTGGGACTGCTGGTCCCCATCTTTCAGGTGGCTTTTGGATACAGCCCAGTGGCACCTCACCTACCAGTGTATGCCTTTTGCAGACACCTGGGGACTTCCCTAGTGCTTCCCAGACACCTACTTGGTGCCCACTCATATGCAACCCAGGAGTGATGGTAATGAACATTGGCCAGTGGGAGCAAGGAGGCTGCAAATTAACTTCTTCTCTTCCCACCACACCAGTACTCTCTCCCCTCACCTCCGACAGGTGTTTGGAGCTTCAGAAGCCGTACACTGCTTCTCTGAAGACCAGAATTCATTCCCTTTCTGTTGGATCCTTCTTCAACTGGTGCCTCCATAATGCCTCATATAAACCCATGGTGCTTCCTGCAACTCTAGTGACAACAAGGAGCCGTGTGACACCCTTTGTCACAGCTGCTCTACCTCTGCTCCTGACTCACTGCTCTCTTCTCTCAGTTCTTCCCTGGGGGGTTTCACTGTCCTATAGTCTCAGCGCCCAACCCTTGGCTGCGGCTCTACTTTCCGGGGAGTTTAGCCACCAGCTACAGCTCCACTGAGCTCCAACTACAGCCCCAGCTACATTAGATTTCTTTGCGTCTTCGGAATAAGCTGTGCAATTTCCCCTCTGAACTAGACCCTCTGCACGATGTTTCCTCTGCTAGGCTGGTTCCCTAGTTGTCCCAGCATGTGGCTCTATGTGAATTTTTGATACAGTTCTTATCATGCATTTTGCTCCCCCTCCCACCCCACCTGCCATCTATCTCTCTGCCATTGAACTGGAAACCTCACCACATCACCAGAGTATAGATCTTGTCTGTCTTCTTTAGGGCTGTATCCTGAGAACCTAGAACAGTTCAAGCATGTAGAAAACCCTCAAAAAACATTTGGAGAGTGGATGAATAAATACATGCTGTTGTTGGCCTAGCTAGTCCAAAATTTATACATTCAGTTGCTTCCTAGACAAAAACTTCAATTCAGTGCCCAAACTTGACCCAGTGCTGTGGTGAGAGAGCTGTCCCAGCAAATTAAACCTGTGGAAGCAAGGGGCTCTGACTATAAGCCTAATGCCAGTTGTCTTGGTGTTCCTTGTTTCTATTATCACACAGTTAAGGAATATTTTGAAAAGTAGGGCCAACCTGGCTGGTGTGGCTCAGTGGATTGAGCATTGGCCTGTGAACCCAAAGGTCACTGGTTCAATTCCCAGTCAGGGCACACGCCTGGGTTGCGGGCCAGGTCCCTAGGTTGGGGCATGTGAGAGGCAATTGATTGATGTTTCTCTCCCTCTCCTGCTCTCCCTCTTCCCTTCTCTCTAAAAGCAAATAAAAAAATCTTGAAAAACTAAAAATAAAAAAGTAAAAAGTAAGCCAAATATTCAGGCATAAATCTTTGTGACCTTGAATTAGGCAAAACTTATTAGATACAACAGCAAAAATACGAACAATGAAAGAACACATAGATAATATGTGTTCCATTAGAATGAAAACTTTTGTTCCTCAAAAGATACCACCAAGAAATGAAAAGACAGCCCACAGAATGGGAGGAAATATTTGCAAATGATATATCTGATAGGGGACTATATTCAGGTTATTTAAAGAACTCTTTCTTACACCTTAATAATAAAAATACTAATAGAAAGACAAATAACCCAGTTAAAAAAAAATGAACCAAGGATCTGAAAAGACATTTCTCTAAAGAAGATAAACACATGAAAAGATGACCAACACCTTTGGCCACTAGGAAAATGCAGATCACAGCCACAATGAGATACCACTTCGCACTAGAATGGTGAAACTTAAAAATGGCAGATAACAAGTGTCCGCGAGGACGTGGAGAAACTGGGACCCTCCCACACCGTTGGTGTGAACGTAAAACAGTGCAGCTCCTTTGGAAAACGGTGTGCTGTGCCTCAAAATGTCCCACAGAAAATTGCCATGTGGCCCAGCAGTTCTACTCCTAGATATACACCCAAGAGGAATAAAGACGTCCACCCACATACAAGCCTACACGGGAAGGTTCATAGAACGTTATTCATAATAGCCAAGAAGTGAAAGCACTTGAAATGTCCATGAATTGATAGTGGATAAATGATGTATGCATGTCATCGGGTCTTACCTGTTTGTACTAAGGAATGCAGTACCCATGACAAGGATGAACACTGTACTAAGCTACAGAAACCAGTCCGAGCAGACTTCACATTGTACGATGTCTTCATTCTATGGAACATCCTGGATAGGAAAATCTACAGACACAGGAAGTTGTTTAGTGGGTGTTAACGGCTGGGGGCTGGGAGCGAGGAAGAGCATGAGCTAGTAGGCACAGAATTTTTTGGGGGGTGATCCAGGTCTAAAATTGGTTGTGGTGATATTTGTGAGTATAGTAAAAACATAAAGTTGTATACTCTGAATGGTCGAATTTTATACTATATACATTATATCTCAATGAAGCTTTTTAAAAAAAGCAGAGATGATTAAAGCAAGATGTAAAAATAAAGAAAGTGGGTTTTAAATCACTGAGCGACACTGCCATCCCAGCCACTGTCACCTCCCCACCGCTGCCTCCGAGGTCTTCCTGCAGTGTCCATAGACATCCACCAGCCCAGAGGGCAGCTGTCCAGCTAGTGACCTGGGACCCCTTGTGGCCCACAAACCTTTCTTGGCCTATAGAGCATGTCAAAAATGTAAAAATTAGCTTCCAATATTTAAAACTGAGAACGGTTCACATGAAATGTGCATTTCTGGCTTCTCTGAAAAAGAAGAACCAAAACCAAAACCAAATGGAAAATTTTTAAAACCCCCCGCCCGACTTGATGGCCTTGCTGGACCTGCATTTCCCATGTAGAAGAAGGAAGCTGCCCTCTCGGTGGCATGATGCCTTCCCAATCTGCCCCGGCACACCCAGCCACAGCCCCCTCTTTCTGCCTGCTCCTTAATCCCTTCAGCCTTTTAGGGACGTTGGAATTGGCAACACCTGTGTCAGACCTTTTTCCTGGCTTCCAAACTTTCTTCTGCTGTATCCCATTGCCTTAGGCTGTTTGATGATTGCCCAAGCCCGGGTTGCCAGCCCTGGCTGTACATCACAATCTCCTGGGGCCCAAGGAAAACACGCCCAGGCAAGGCTGCACCCATGACCAGTTAAATCCGAGTTCTTGGGGATGAGGCCGTGGCCAAGCATTAACAAACAGAACAACAAGCCAGCTCCCTGGGTGGTTCCGATGGGTGTGGACAGAATCCACACAAGAATGAGTGTGAGTATCCAGTCATGGTTTACTGGTCTCTCCAGCAATGTTGCTGTTTGAGCACTGCCTGGGGGAGCAGATGATGTGGAAACTGAAGGCCTAACGAAGAGGATGGCTTCAGTCAGGCGAACCTATTACCTTGACTTTCAGATCAGAGTTGGCAGCTGTTTAGACCTGAGTGAAACTGTCGTTTCTATAACTAGTTACGTTGAAAGACTTTGTCATTATTATAACAAACACGGACAGGTCAAGGTGACTTTACAGCTTTACTATTTTTAACCAGCAAATGTTTAAATCAATGAATCGAAGTTGCTATTTGCACCTCTGAGAGGTTCTGGAAATGTCGCTGGGGTTGAAAAACACAAGAAGTTACAGTGGCTTTTTGAAAGGTCATGAGTGGCCAACACAGTAAGACCAAAACGTGTTGGTTGAACGAATAGACAAGACACATGCTTTGCATCTCTCCAGTGGAGGCGAAGATTTGGTGACATTCTGGGGTGGTCCACAGGTGGCTGTGGGAGTGTAAGGTGCCCCCTGAGATGTCCTTCTGAATTATTGTCAAGCCATCCCTAGATGATTTACAGACGCCTTTGAATAGAGAAAAATACTGGTTAGGCAAGAGCAGTCCCCTCGCACCACCGTGTGAACGTGTCCTTCCAAGGCCCCCTTGAACTTCACTGCAACCATCAGGGACTCCAGTCGCCTCTCTCCACCCCCCCATCAAAGCCTAGCAGAAGGTGCTGTGGGTTGAGTTTGACCACCCCACGACCAGAACGGGCAACCAGATGGCACCCCTTGGAAAGTGCCAGCGCAGCCTGGCCAGAAATTTAGGCGGTGGGCTAGGGCTAGGGTGCACAATGTGGATGAGTCTGGTGGCTGTACCGGGGCAAGGTGGGGGCACCCGCTGCACCTGCAAAACCCCACACCCCAGCTTGCCCCCCTGAACCCCAAGAGATGCTGTCTGGCAGGCGAGCACAGTCAGGAGGCGGGGTGGGCGGTTTCGAGGAGGGAGGCAGCGAGCGAGACTGGGGAGGGGGGCGCGGCAGGCGGCGTTGCTGTCCAGGGGGAGGCGGGCGGAGGGAAGGCGCTGCCGTCGCCTCGCCTGCGGCGACACAGACGCCGGGAGCAGCTGAGGCGGTGAGTCGCAGCGTCTGCCCTCCGTTTCTCTGGAGCCAGAGTGGAGTCGGAGTTGCAGCCCGGGGTGGGGTGGGTTTGGCAGCGGGGGGTGGGGGTGCGGTGGGGCGGAGGAGTGGCTGCTGTGGGGACGGGCGCCCTTGGGGTGCAGCGGGAGCATGGGCGAGCAGGAGGAGCGTGTGGTCCTGGGGACCTGTCCCCTGATTCACTTCGTCCTGTTAGTGCCCCTGAGGGAAAAGAAAACAAAACCAAAGACCCTGAGGGTGAATGGCAGGAAAGGAGAGAGCAACTTTGCGGAGAGGGACGCACAGAGGTGCGCGGGGCAGGCAGAATGGGGCGCGCTGGGTCGGAAGGGGGCGTTCGTGAGCCTATTGGCCTGGGGACCTCGGGAGCATCTGTCCTGGGTGGGGGTTGGGGTCAAGGTCGAGGACACGGGCTGGTTCCTGGGCCTACGAATTCGGCCCCGAGAGGCCACAGAAGATGTGCGCCAGAAGTAGAGACCGGGGAAGGGGGCTTTGGGAGCGTCTGAAAGGCACTAGAGGAAAACACAGGGGGAGTGGTCTGTATTTGGACTCAGGACCTGAAAGATTTGCGTCTCTGGCCCTCAGGGACTCGGGAAGGGGTGTGCTGGGGAGATGTGTTTGAGTATTTTTCAGTGCATACCGATTTATTTTTAGCTTCAGAGAAGCAGGATGTGCAAAGTGGGTTGTATCAACCCGGGAGGGGCAGGAGGTCTCCCTGTCCGCAGGAAATACACAAGTTTCTCGCTGCAGATGCTCGCTTCCACTCCAACGCCCAGAGGAAGAAAGCCATTTGGCTGTCTGAAGATCTCCCTGGCAGGACCACTTTCTTCCTGAGGGTCTGTCTGAGGCTGCAGGCCAGGCCGGCCCAAGGTGTTGCACATTGGCCTTAAATGATGGTACACATTCTGTTCACAGGAAAACTAGTGTGGAACACAGAGAGAGGGCCACCAAGGGCTCGCTCACCCGTGGAGAAGGAAACCACACAAGCTTGCCCAAAGTTGTCCCAGTCCTGTCTGATTTGAAAATAGCAGGCTTCAACAGCTGTATTGCAAAGAGCAGGGCTCTCTGTTGGTGCTCCTCAGACCTAAAGAGCAATGCTTATGAGGTTTTCCACAACAACTGGAAGACGCCTGGGTTTTAGGGTCAAACACAGCAGGCAAGGGTTGTAAAGGAGAAGCGGGTGGTGGGATGAAGAGGGGAGTATGGGTGCATGGGGGCACCGTTGGGGGCTGAGTGCAGACTTGGAGAGGGGATTTCTTCAGTGGGAGAGGCTCGAGAAGTGAAACCCAAATGTTCAGGTACCCACTACACACCACTGGAAGTTGTCCTGGAGTCTCACTTTCAACCATCAGTACCCACTTCTGAATACGCCTCTTAGCAGGGTGCTAGGAGAGTGGGCCGTGAGGGGGCGGCTTCTGCAGCCAGACTGCTTGATTTGAGTTGTGGTTGGAATCGAGGAGCTCCCAGACCTTGGGCTCCTTTCCTTACCTCTCTGCTTCTTGATCTGTGCCTGGGCATTGACAATAGAACCAAACCTATCTCAGGCCTGTTGTAAAGATACAATGAGTTAACTCTCAGAAAGCACGCCACACAGTGCTTAGTCAGTAGTAAGCGCCACACAAATGTGAGCTTTTAGTGTTTTTGTCATTGTCACCAATTAGTTCATGGCCTCATAGCTTCCTGTCTGAATTGCTCCAACTGCCTTCACACCCGGCTGCTTGCTCCCAATCAGGACACTCTTGCTCCAGTCTATTCTCCAAATTGCAACTAGAATGCTTGCTTTGGAAATGGAAATCTAAGCCTGTCATTCTGCTTCATTTCCTTCAGAGGTTTTCTGTGGCTTTCAGGATAGAGTTTGGACTCCATGGAATTTCATGACCCCATCCTGTTTCCTCACCGGCCTCATCTCCCAAGCCTCCCCATGAGGGCCTCGGCCCCAGCCTTGGAGTCTCAGCGCTTGTACCCCTCCCACCCTTCCTTGTTGGATCAACTCTTATGCGTTCTTCCCGATTCAGCTGCAGCCACGCTGCCTTGCAGCAGAACGCTTGGCACCCCCACTCCGAGCTGGCCGAGCTGTTGCTTCGTGCTGGCCCGTTACCTGTACATGCCTTTCACATCACTCAGCATCATCATCTACCTATTGGTCTTTCCTACCTGCAAGTGCCTTGGCAGAGGGATTGGGGGATGTTTGTTGAATGAGTAACTGAGTATCAGTCAGGCAAAGTTCAGTCCTTTTCCCTAAAGGCAGGAACAAACAGAAAGGATGGCATAGAGGAGGACCAAATCAATCTTACACATACTATTCCACGATAAAAAGTTTTGGGAAATGTGACATACTGTCTTGGAACCGTTTCAGAGGTGTGTGTTTGTGTGTGTTCGTGTTCGTGTGAGAGATCAGACTAACGATGGAAATGCAGTGATCTGAACTCTTTCCTTACTTCCCTCATAAAACGGTCAAACAGCTCAGGTTTGGTCGTGGGGGGGGGGTCCAGCTCCCTGATGTGGGTGGATTTGATTCTATAGGCAGAGGTGAAGGTCGCTACNTGTTTGTGTGTGTTCGTGTTCGTGTGAGAGATCAGACTAACGATGGAAATGCAGTGATCTGAACTCTTTCCTTACTTCCCTCATAAAACGGTCAAACAGCTCAGGTTTGGTCGTGGGGGGGGGGGAGGTCCAGCTCCCTGATGTGGGTGGATTTGATTCTATAGGCAGAGGTGAAGGTCGCTACATGTGTGAACTTAGTGCCCTTTCTTGGGTTGTAGCTCCCCCCAGAGTGTGGATTTCACTTGCCCTGGGTTTGGCATAATGAGAACAGGAACTCTCTCCCGTCATCAAAACTCCTCTGTTACTTTTTGGGCAGCTCAGTGTGTTCTGTGGTGCACCTCTGACTAAGGCAGCTCTTCCGAGCGCTCCATTCCTGGGCTCCCAGGAGCCCTACAGAAGGAGATAAAGCCAGTGCCTGGTGCCCTGGGAAAGCCTCTGACTCTGGTTCAAGAATGCAGAGCAGGGGATTTTGTATGGCTGAGAGAGCAAAAATGGTTTTTACATTTTTAAAGGGCTATAAGCAGATCAAAACACAAAGATGAATATGTAATAGAGACCATGCATCAAACCCTACCTAGTTTTTTATGGAAAAACTTTGTCAACTGCTGTTCTGAAGCTGAGAGAATTGGTTTCATTTTGTATGTCATCTTTGATTGATGGGTAGTGGCTGCCTGGAGAACTGGGTTGAATATGAATCTGTGGCCAGGTCCCAACTCAGCAGGAATGACTGCTGCGCAGACTGGTTGTCAGTGATGGTTGTCAGGGTATGGGATTAGGAAGTGAGGGCAGACAAGCTTTGTCCTCACCATCCCTCTCTCTCTGCCCTCTCGATGGAGAGTATCTGTGAAGGCAGAGTTCCAGAACAGAGTGTGTGAGTTGAAAGGGATTCCTAGAAGTCAGGATATTTGTACCACAACAATGAACTATCGCCATAGTTAACATTTGTCCATTTACTGAGTGTGCAATATGTAGTACATGAAGATCTCATTTAATCTTTGTAACATTTTGGGGGGAGATATTTATTTTAATTAGGACTTAGTTCTGTTGCAACTGGCAAAGTATTTTAAGTAAAAAAAAGAATATCATTTTGGCTCTGAGAACTCAGAATGATACTTCAGGCAAGGCTCGATCCAGGAGTCCAGCATCATTACCAGGGATTGATTTCTCTCTCCATGTTTCTTGTTTTGCTTTCTGGTGTTGCCACCATGTTTAGGCCCCGTTTTATTTTAGGATGGTTCTAAGAGCTCCAGATTTTTTTTAAAAAATTATTTATTTATTTTTACATAGAGGGGAAAGGAGAGAGGAAGGGAGGGAAACATCAGTGTGTGTGGTTGCCTCTTTAGTACCCCCTACTGGGGACCTAGCAAGCAACCCTAGCAAGCAACCCAGTGCCCTGACTGGGAATGGAACTGGTGACCCCTTGCTTCACAGACCGGCACTCAATCCACTGAGTTACACAAGCCAGGGCACAGCTCCAGATTTTATGTAGGCCTGTCCTTGTGTTACTGTGGCTGGGGTTCCACACAGTTCTAGAGCCTGGGCTTGGTCACAGGTTTCAACCCTGAGCTGTCGCCTGAAGACGGGCTAATGGGTTGCAGACTGCAAAGCAGCAGACTGCCACCACAGGGCTGCTAGCATCACCCCCACTTCGTAGGCGAGGGGAACAAGCTGCGGAGCGCTCGTTGGCTTGTCCAAGGACATAATTTATACACTTAGTTATCTGCGAACAGAACAATTTCAAGGGAGTGTAACACGAAGCTCTATTCTTTTACTTCTGAAACTATAGCGGACTAACTTCCAGAAATGTTATGTACTGACAGGCTGGAAGATATGAGAAAAGAAGACAGGCTTCTTTGCCTGGAATTTTACTCACTTAGTCAATTATTTTGAGCAGTTTCTACATGCGCAACATCATGTTAAGCTCCAGGGATATAGGATGAATAAGATCTAGTTCCCTGTCTTTAAGGAATTTATATTCTCTTATGGAAGTACAAGACCTAATTAGGGGACAGACTGACTGGAACTATGGGGGTGGAAGTGCAGGAGCAGAGCCCCCTCAGTGGAGACAATGACCTTCTAGTTTGTTTACTGACACATCCCTACTGCAGTGCTTTGTGCAACAGTCAAGCAATGAATATTTCTTGAATATATTATTTGTTTTTATTGTGGCTAAGCGTACATGACATAAATATTTCTATGTTAATCATATTTAACTGTGGCACTAAGTACAGTAAGTACATTCACATCATTGTGCTACTATAACCATCCATCTCCAGAGTGTTTTCATCTTTCCAAACTGAAACTTGATACCCGTTACACAAAAACCATCCATCTACCCTGCCGCCCAGCCCTGGCAACCCCTGTTCATTTTCCTTTCCATCTCTGTGAATTTGCCTCTTCTAGGTACATTACGTAAATGAAATCGAAAAAGATTTGTCCTTTTGTGAGTGGCTTATTCCAATTAGCATGTCTTCAAGGTTTGCTCATGTTACAGTATGTGTTAGAATTGCTTTCCTTTATAAAGGTAAATAATATTTCATCATGTGTGTATACTCCCTTTTAAGTTTTTTTAAAATTTTATTTTATTGATTATGCTATTACAGTTGTCCCAGTTTTTCCCCCTTTGCCTCCCTCCACCCGACAGCCCCCGCTGCCTCAGGCAATCCCCACACCATTGTTCACGTCCATCCGTCGTGTGTGTACACTCTTTGGCTCCTCCGTTTCCTGTATTGTACTCTACTTCGCCATGGCTATTCTGTGACCACCTATTTGTACTTCTTAATCCTCTCACCTCTTCACCTGTTCCCCTACCCTTCACCCCATCTGGCAACCATCAAAATGTTCTTCATATCCATGATTCTGTCTCTGTTCTGCTTGGTTGGTTAGTTTGTTTTTTAGATTTAATTGTTCACAGATATGTATATATTGTCATTTTATTGTTCCTAGTTTTGATCTTCTTTTTCTTAAGTAAGTCCCTTTAACATTTCATATGCAAATGGTTTGGTGATTATGAAATCCTTTAGTTTTTTCTTGTTTGGGAAACTATTTATTACCCTTTAATTCTAAATGATATCTTTGTTGGGTAGAACAACCTTGGCTGTAGGTTGCTGCTTTTCATGACTTTGAATATTTCTTGCCAATCCCTTCTAGCCTACAAAGTTTCTTTTGAGAAATCAGCTGACAGTCTTATTGGAACTCCTCTGTAGGTAATTAACTGCTTTTCTCTTGCTGCTTTTAGGATTCATTCTTTGTATTTAATCTTTGGCATTTTAATTATGGTGTGTCTTGGAGTGGGCCTCTGTGCATCCATCTTATTTGGACTCTCTGTGCTTCCTAGACTTGCATGTCTTATTTTTGTCACCAAATTAGAGACATTTTATTTCATTATTGTTTCAAACAGATTTCCAATTTCTTGCTCTTTCTCTTCTTCTGTCACCTTTATGATGTGAATGTTATAATGCTTGAAATTGTCCCAGAGGCTGCTTACACTATCCTTGTATTTTATTTTTCTTGGATTCTTTTTTCTTCTTGTTGTTCTACTTGGTTGTTTTTTGCTTCCTTATGTTCCAAATCATTGATTTGATTCTTGGCTTCATTCACCCTACTGTTGTTTCTCTGTAAATTGTTCTTTATTTCAATGATGTATCCTTCATTTTTGAATGGATTCTTTTTATGCTGTTGAGGTCCTCACTAAGTTCCTTGAGCATCCTTATCACCAGTGTTTTGAACCCTGCATCTGATGGATTGCTCATCTCCACTTTGTTTAGTTATTTTTTGGAGTTTTGATCTGTTCTTTCATTTGGGCCATGATTCTTTGTCTCCTCATTTTGGCAGCCTCCCTGTGTTTGTTCCTGTGTATTAGGTAGAGCTGTTGTGACTCTCTATTTGTACTTCTTAATTCCCTTACTTCTTCAGCCATTCCCCTATCCACCCATGCCATCTGGCAACCATCAAAATGCTCTCAGTATCCATGATTCTGTATCATGTAGTAGGTGTCTTACAGGGTCCTGTGGCACAGCCTCCCCTATCACTGAAGCTGGGTACTGAAGGTGTGTCCTTCATGTGGGCTGAGTACATCCACCTCTTGTAGTTGACGTGATTACTGTTGGCAGGTCAACGAGAGGGATTTAGCCAGGCCAGTCAGCTGCAAGGACTGGCTATGACCACTGACCACCAATCTCTGCCCTCCATGGAGGATTAGCTGTGCAGGGGCAGAGTAGTGGTGCTTCTACATGGTCTGTGGCTGTCCACTAAGTGCACAGACCCTGGAGTTTCCTGGGTGATGCAGGCCAAGATCAGCCCCGACTTGTGTTCTGTCTGGGGCTACCCTGCATGAGCTATAAAGCAATCTGAGATGGCTGCTACTTGTGCTGGGCTTGGGGCCACTTAGCAAGAGGTTCAGGGGCTGGGGGCTGATTGAGTCCCGCTGTTGCTTGTTTGAAAGGATTTAGTAAGTTGTGAAGTATGAGCCAAGACCAGCCATTTGTATGGGAAAACCACTGTTAACAGCTGTAAGTTGGGTTGGCTGGAGCCTCAGGGAATCTCCAGGGCAGTGCAAACAGTGTTAGCCGGGTTGATGGAGTATCTGACATGACACCTGCCTTCTGGCTTTGTGGCTTTGTGGCTTTGTGGGGGGAGGATTCAGGAAAGGGACAATGGTGTCTTCCTGCCTTTCTGTCTGGGAGTAAGCTGTCACCCAGCTCTTGCCTTGATGCCAGATATTTCACTTCCTCCCTGTATGTCACTGGTGTCTTTCAAGCTGCTACTCCAGTGCTGGAGCTTGGAGGGAGTCAGTCAGGGTAAATTTTTGTGTGGGTTCTTTAAGATTAATTGCTTGGGACTCCAGAAGTTTCTTCCACTGACTCAATTCCTGCTGGTGTTTGCAGACTGAAGTTTTGGGGACTTATTTTCCTGGCATTGGAACCCTGTGTTGAGGGGCCTGGGGTCAGGTGGGGACATCTCACTTCTGAGATATCCCTCCTGAATTTTTATCCACCACATGTGGGCATAGGACCAGCACGTTCTGCACCTCTGCCCCTTCTACCAGTCTGGATGGGTGTGATTTCTTTAATTCCGTAGTTGTCAGACTTAAACTCAACTCGATTTCTGACATTTCAGAGTCATTGTTATTTTATAATTTAGTTGTAATTTTGATGTGGTTCTGCAAAGAGGTGAGCAGTGTTTACCTATGCTGCCATCTTGACTGGAAGTCTTTCCATTTTTTTAATCCATTCACCTGTGATGGGCACATGAGTTGCTTTCACCTTTTGGCTATTGTGAATAATGCTTCTATGAACATGGATGTGCAAGTATTTGTTCAGCTTTCTGCTTTTAATTCTTTTGGGAGCATGTCCAGAAGTAGACTTGTTGTAACATATGGTCATTTCATGTTTAATTTTTGAGTAACTGCCGTACGTACTGTTTTCTACTGCAGCTGCACCATGTGACAATACCCACCAGCAAAATACAAGGATTCCAATTTTTCCACATATTTTCCAACATGTGCTATTTTTGGTTTTTAAAAACTTAATAGCCATCCTAGTGGGTGTGAAATGTTTAATACATTCTGCAAGGATTAAATTGTCAGGGGTAGTGATAGATTCTGAATTTCATTCAGAGAGGTGTGAGTAGCTATTGAATATTTGTTGAATGTGGCAATGGCTTGATCTGAAAGACACTAACATTAGAGAGAAAGGGGAGAAGAGGAAGGTAGAAGAGGACTTAGGTGGTCATTTTAATTATCTAGATGAATGAGAACCTAATTGTTTTCTCCACGTCTATATAGCTAAGGATATTTTCTTTTTATCATCACACTAAATGGTATTGGACCTGGGACAAAAAGTAAATAAGGCACTGAGGTACCTCATGGCCAAGGATGCTTCAGACAAATTGACAGCTGTTGCTAATAATAACAATAATGACTGCAAATACTTTCATGCACTTCTTCTGAACAAGGCAGTGTCCTAAATACCAAGTATTAATTCAATAAAGGCAGTATTCAAAAGGCAGTGGGCAAGGTTAAGGGAAATCACCAAGAGTGGCTAGCAATACACGCACGCCTCTACTTCCCCAGCCCCAGAACAGTGATGTGAGAGAGCAGTTTCTGGAATTGGTCTTCAGCAGGGGAATATAGCTACTGCCAAATTGTGCCCTGGCAGGAAGGCACCAGGTCAGCTGGGGCAAGAAAGTTTGTTGATGTTGGGATTACGTTGTATAAAGAAAACTTATACAAGGTAAGTTTTGGGACTTGGGTCCCAGAGCAGAGAGGAGGGGAAGGAGGGTGGATCTGGAGGGGCCAGCAGAGAGAGTCCAGCATTAAGGGGCGTTATGATTATATTTACTTTACACATATAAGAACTGAAGCATCAAGAGGTCATATGACCCATCCAAGGTCAGTAACTAGTAACTTGTGAAGCTGGGATTTGAACCCAGGAACATTTTCTTTTTCTGTATATCTGAAATGTTGGGTTTCCCCCAAACCTGTATGTTTTGATTCTTTGAGAATGATCTGATTTGTACAAACTTAGCTTGGCTGTCAAAATGTGTAAGTGATTTCTCAGAGTCGCTCTTTTTTTCCTAAATAACATGTATTTTCATAGCTCTTTGATTATGTTTGGATAAAAATATTTCCTGTATAATTGATGAGGGTGACAAAATGTCCTCGAAACCCATATGCAAAAGATGGAGGCTTGTTTTGTTTTGCTTTAAGTTGAAAGTTCCAAAGGAGTTGACGGTGTAACCTGGCCACTTACACATTCATGAGCCCTTGGGCTGTGTTGCAAGAAAAGTGTTCAGGACAAGAGAGAGAGGGGTTCCCCTTGTCCTATCCTGGCTGGAGGGAATGCAGAAAGCAGTGTCTAGTGTGGGATGGAGCCCACCTCCCCTGAGGCGTGACTGAGGGGCTGTGTGGGTGCAGGATGATTGCGACCTCCAAATCCACAAAACACTCCGAAATGCTGCGCTGGGGAAAAGACCTGCCCTGGGGCCAGACCCAGGGCCACTGTGGAGCCCGTTGGGCTGCTCGGGAAGGCCTCATATTTTCCATTCCAGGAGGCTGTGAAGCTGAGGCCACGGGTGAGAAATGTGGTTGAGGGCTTGTGTTTATTTCCTGTGGCCGCTGTAACAAATATAACATGCTGGTGGATTTAAAAAACAGAAATAAAATTTTTCACCAATCCGGAGGCCAGAAGTCTGAAATGAAGACATCAGCAGAGCAAAGCCTCCAGAGGCCTTGGGGGAGAATCCTTGCTTGCCTGTTCCAGCTTCTGGTGGACATTGGTGTTTCTGGGCTCAAGGTGGCATCGCTCCTCTCTCTGCCTTCATGGTCATGTGGCCCCCTCCTCTGCTTTATGTGTCTCTTATAAGTACACTAGTCATTGGCTTTAGGGTACACCTTTTTTTAAAAAGTATTTATTTATTTATTTATTTATGTTTAGAGGGGAAGGGAAGGAGAGAGGGAGAGAAATATCAGTGTGTGGTTGCCTCTCATGTGTCCCCTGATGGGAACTGGCTTGCAACCCAGGCATGTGCCCTGACTGGGAATCGAACTGTGATCCTCTGGTTCACAGGCCCGTGCTCAATCCACTGAGCTACACCAGCCAGGGCTAGGGTACACCTTAATTACATCTGCAAAGATCCCTTTTCCAAATAAGGTCACATTCACCTGATATCTTTTGGGGGACACCATTCACCCTACTACAGGGCTCATGATTGAACCTTGTAGCCCTTGGGCCTCAGGTTCTGTTATGATGCCCCTAGGCTTTATTAATCACATGGATTCTAGTGTCTTGATACAGTAGAGGCTTTGTAAATGCTCTTGATTTGATCTATTAAAATTTTACTCACTTTATTTTTAAAGGTTTTATTTACTTATTTTTAGAGAGAGAGGAAGGGAGGCAGAGAGAGAAGGTGAAAACATCAATGTGTGGTTGCCTTTTGTGTGCCCCACACTTGGGACCTGGCCCACAATCCAGGCATGTGCCCTGACTGGGAATTGAACTGGCAACCCTTTGATTCGCTGGCTGGCACTCAGTCCACTGAGCTACACCAGCCAGGGCAAATTTTATTCTAACTTTAAACAACAAAGCAAACCAGACACTTATAATTGACCACCCCTTATTTCTGAAATGAAGGGGTGAGTGAAAGAGGCTGTCAAAAACTGGTGTGATCTCTGCCTAGGCTGGAAGCTTTCTGTGCTTTGCTTCACCCAGTGACTTTGGAGGCAGTGAATGGGAGAAAGGGCAGCCACTGACCCTGTTCTGGCTTCTCATTTGGGGCTCTTTCGGCTTCTATTAAGACTAGAATTACTCAGAAGAAGGCTAGATGTTGGAAACTGTCAGGAAAGAAAAGCAGAAGCACTATAGGCTCTACTTTCTAGGCTTTCAGAAACCATTGGCTTACAAATATGGTGCATAAATGTTGCTGGCTCATCAGGGAGCATTTTATGCATGTGTTTTCAATACTGAGTCCCAGTCTGGGGTCTATGTATATGGGGCACAGGAGGCAAGGCCAAGGGGAGCTTTAGCAATTACCTGGCTAATTTGATGGCTATAGCCTGTTAAATGAGCACATCAAGAAAATCTACTCCAGGGTATGAATTATTCTGTTTGGTTGTCTGCATTGATCACATTAACTGGGTAACAGCCAAAATCTATTTCCTCTGTGCAAGGCAGAGGCAGTTGTAATTAAGGTGTGTTTCTCTCCGGGGATGGGGAGAGCAGCTAATTTTGGTTTCTCAGCCACTTTGCAGTTTGACTTCAAAGGAGAGAGAGGAAAGAAAAAAAAGATAAACTATCCCTCCACTTTATTATGTTATATATTTTGCTGCATCATTGTCATTCTGGTTAATATTAACTCTGGATCTGTCGGCTTAAAAAAACATACCTGGAACACTGTGATATTTACAGAATTTAGTCTCACCAGATGAAGAAACTGGCCTGCCTTGCAGGAGACCGGCTGCAGAGTTTGTGAAGCCCAGTGCAAAATGAACATGTGGAGTCCTTGTTAAAATGTTAAGAACATCTAGAGAGTGTCAGCAGAGCACTAGACAAGTGCAGTGCCCATCTGAGCATGGGGCCTTGTGTAAGCGCGCAGGTCACCTGCCCACGAACTGGCTGTGGCCTTGCGTATGTGCCGAGGATGGCCTCTTCTTGCTTTTCTCCTTGACTCCAAAGAGTGACCAGGACAGTGCACTCGCCTCGGTTGGAGCATGCCCTCTGTAGGAGTGAGGACACAGCAAGCACATCTCTTGTTGGCTCCTCCAGATCCTCATTTGCCCTTTATCTACCTGGCTCTGTGCCCTGAGAGGCTGATCTCAACCATTGGCGTCAATGGCCACCTTTGTCTTCTGAGTTCTGGTATAAATGGACTACAGGTGGGCCCAGCCCATGCTTGGGAGAGTGGGAGGAGGGTGAGGTAGGTTGTTTATTTTCCCATTCCCTCCTGCTGGGTGGCACGTGGCAGGCTGGCTTCCTCTGTGTTCAAAGTTCACAGCTCCTGCCAGATGTCCTTTCCACACAGCTCCCCTCCTTGGGTGCCTTTAACCACTCCCGGTCCTGGTGCACTCAGGCTCAGGTAACGACTGAGTAGTAGTAGTAGTCGTAGTAACGACTTCCTGCTCCTTAGTACTGCCTGATACCTCAGTGCTTCCCTAAACCCCAGATCACTGTCTTCTCCATGGCCTCTTCAGTAGCACTCCTCAGCAGGATTAAATAGCACCCTCTGCTGCCTGCGCCTTAACCGATTCCGAGACCCTTTGCCAGGGTTTAAGCCCGCCAGTGCGCTGCCAGGAGAAGCTGATGGCCCTGATGACAGGTGACTGCTTTGCCAGCACCTGGGAAGTCTGGCCAGCCAGGAAGCAGTGTGTCCACATCACAGTGGTGGGGAATATGTGCTTGGGAGTCAGGCATTTGGCTTCTCTGGTGTGACTTTGGTAGAGTCATCATATCTGTAATATGAGGGTAATGATAGTTCCCTGCATGTAGGGTTGCTTTGAGCACCAAGTGAGATCACATGGGTGTCCCCCTTGGCACAGGGGGACCTGGTATACAGTAAGGTATACAGTAAGTGCCTGGTATACAGTAAGTGCTCAAAGAGCATAGTTGCTGTTACTGTGAGTTCTATGGAGTGTCCCAGTTGAGGCGAGGCAACATCTCCTCTGTCTCTGATCTGAACTTGGGCATTTACAGCCTAGGCTGCAGCCATGATTATCATTTTTTTTAGTTTCACTGTTGTTTTGGGTGTTATTTCTGTCTTCTCAGCTAGACCTCTTCTGAAGGTCGGGGATTCTATCTTATAATTTTATAATAATGTAAGTTTGTATCCTAGTCGCTAGCACATCATTAGGTCAAGAAATTTGTCTTGGCTAGATACAAGGTGACCGTATACTTTACTGTTCACCTGGGGATGCTTTGGGAATGAAAGACAAGTGTTTTTTAATAAACACACCAAATCAGAAGGCACATACAGGGTGAGCAGGGACATGTGGTCCCCCTCATTAAGTGGGACTCAAGACAGTTTTCCAAATATGTTTGAAAGTTTGCCAGCCTACCCTCTTTTGTATTAGTCTGCCTGTGGTGTATGAGATGAAACCATGGGATTTAAAGAACACAGAGAAATATGTTTAACTTTCCGAATAGATTATGGGCCTAAATTTGAAGCAATGGGTCTGGGTTTCTTATACCAATAAAGACCTGCTTTTATGCCTTGTTCTCCTACTTGACTCTGGCGCCCACTTAGAAAACTTCTGTAACTAAAACTTCTGTAACTGCTCTAACTATGCCTCCCGCCCCATACAGTATCCTGATTATAGTCCTTTTTTTGCAAGAGTGACTATTTATGTTCAAAAGATGGCAAAAATAGATTTATATACATATATTTTTCTGAACTTCTCTGTCTGTTTTTCTGGTTGCCTCGGTGACATTCCCAAGAGAATGCTGCTGATCTGGTATTATTAAAGCCAAGATAAGATGGAAACTATTTTTAGTCCTTTCTATACCTTTTTTCTTCTCCACCAGACCATTTAATTGGCTTATTTTATTTTATTTTTTTTCCTGTTTCTTTTGTTGGAAGGCCATGTATAACTTCCTTCCTCCAATTCTAATCTGGGAACTGGGAACTTTTTGAAAATCCACGTAGTAATTCAGTACCTGCTTCATTCAGCACTGCTGCCTCTGCATTGATTGATAGTCCATATATTTGGTTAGTTGCTTATGGTTGTTTTACTTATAGGTCGTCTATGCCAAGCTTAGGCAAAGGTTATTTTTGGTGTAAGAGAAACAGAAGGCCACTTATTAGCTGTGCAGCCTCCTGGAGCTTGTATCGTAAGGTGACAACTGGGCAATACGTCATACCTGCTTTATGGGGTCGTTGTGAAGGTTGAGAAGGTTAAGTGGGCAAACGCGTGGCAGCAGGAGGTGCAACGTCTCGAGTATAAAAGTCGTGTTGCTGCCGTGGCTGCTCTTTAATATCAAAGGTACAAGTGCATCGCTGTGCGAAAATAATTCCATGTAAGATACGCAAATAGTTGAATTTACTAAACAGGTAAATTAGGGGTATCATTGTGTTCTTTAATTTTTTTTTATTTTATAAACATTTCAGATAATTTCTTTCACTAGTGAATACCCTTGGGTGTATTCATAGCTGTATGGAGATGAAAAATCTCTAGTTGACCCCCACACTTTTAGGAACATAATTATAGTGTTATCACCCATACTTCACAGGCAGTGTTGATATTTGGGACATTATCTTTCATTACTTTTACGTGAAAATTTTTGTAAGGATTTATGTAAAGATATATATCATCTATGTCTCTCTGTGTAGAGCTATATTAGGGCTTTTGAGCATTTATCTGACCACTGTATGCACTTGAAAGGGAAATATTTAGCTTCATTCAGTGGTAAAAATAGGGTCCGAAATACTGCAGATACGAATGTGAGATGATTAACTTGGATTATATGGCAAGTTTGAGAAGAGAGATGGTCTATACGCTGCTGTTATTTAAAATTTTTTGGTATTGGGATATCTCCCTGGCCAGTGTTCCTTCTTCTTTTGCGTTGTTGTTCTATTTTGATAAATGCAGCAGATTGCTGCATCATTGCCCTTTCCTTTAAGTGAAAGGTCAAAGTTCCCTACTTAGTAAAGAATGGAAAAAACTGGTTGCTGGGGTTGCTAAGCTGTCTGGTAAGAACGAATCTTCCATCAGTGGAACTGTGAGGAGGGAAAAAGAATTCTGTGCCCTGGCTGGAGTAGCTCAGTGGATTGAGCACGGGCCAGCGAGACAATCGCGGTTCGATTCCCAGTCCGGGCACATGCCTGGGTTGCAGGCCCAGTTCCTGGCAGGGGATGCAGGAGAGGCAACCATACATTGATGTTTCTCTCCCTCTCTCCTTCCCTTCCCCTCTGGGGATAAATAAATAAAATCTTAAAGAAAAAAGAATTCTGTGCTGCCTTTGCTGTTGCACCTCACGCTACAAACGCTTCTCATCACGCAGGGGTCCTAGCGCCTCACGTCGCCCCAGGAAGGGTAGGAGCAGCGCAGTGGGATGTTTTAAGAGAGGGAGGAACCACATTCACATAACTCTTATAATAGCATGGTATTATAATTGTTCTATTTTATTATGAGTTGTTGTTAATCTCTTACTGTGCTTCGTTTATAAATTAAATGTTATAGGAGGTGTATTTGTGTAGGGAAAACCGATCTATACGGGGTTTGGTACTATCAGCCGTTCCAGGCAGCCACTGGGGGTCTTGGAATACACCAACCCGTGGATAGTGGGAGACCATGACGCAACGATAATCTAGAAAGAAAACGGTTCTCCTGAATCCTGTGAGCTGTTTTAGCAAATGATTGAACATGAAATGAGTGTCCGAAGTGGGTGGGGGTCAGTCTGAGGGACCGAGTGCTTCATCTGTGGCATCTGTGTTAACTCCAGGAGATTAGTCAGAATTGAGTTGGTGTCCAGAGTCGGAGAATTGGATGGTGTTGGAAAAAACCATTGCACTTTAGTGTCAGAAGTGAAATAGTGGAAGTAACAGAAAAAGAAGGTTTTATTTTTACAAGAATTTTACATTTTTATTATGTACCTTTTGTAGGCATCGCCTAATTGGGCATATAATAATATTGCTTTGGATGGGTGTATCTCCATTTACTTAGCTATTCCTTTATTCGTCATTTGGCTGAAATTTTAAATAAGTTTTTGCCATTATCATTTTTGTACAATAACTTTTACTCTAGATGAGATTATGTCCTGGATTATATTTCCAGTAGACTTAGTAAATTGAAATTTTGAACATTAAAAAAATCTTGATTTTTTTTCCATCTGCTTTCCAAATGGCCGAAATCAATTCCTGTTCTGTGATTGTGTCGCTCTCATCTTCTTTTCCCTTGCTTTGGTCTCATCGTGACAATATTTTTACTGATTTGGTAACCAAAAGCACTTCATTTTCATTTATATTTCTTTGATTACTAATGAAGCTGAACATGTCTTTTTCAGAGTGTATACTAGTTGTATTTCTTCTTTTCCTCCTTTTCTGTTATGTAGTCTTTGACTCTAGACATTTTTCTCATCAGTTCAAATTAAGAGTTGCATTTTATTTTTTCAAATGACACTTCAGGATAAACATGCACAAAGGAAACCCTTCCCCGGCTTATCTCCACTCCCACGCCTTCCAGGGAGCCAGTGGTGAGGGCCTGGGGCGTGTCTCCCCACCTTTCTCCTTGTTTGTGTATGCAAATACTCATCTTAAAGGGGGTTCATTTTACCACCAACTTACTTTGTTTTTCACTTAAAATATACATCATGGGAATAATATCTTCAATACCACATAATAAAATATCTTTGGTCACATTTCCTACAATTATTTCCACAGCGTATGGGTCGACCCTTGACGCAGTTATAGCTGGTTAAGTGGGCAAATGTTCCACTGTAATTTCTTCCACTGAAAGGGCAGCCTGCCGCTCTGTTCCTTCACAGAGTTTGATAAATCCTCAGGTCTGTTTTCTACTGGCTTAAAAAATTTTCTTAACTTAAACCCATGTTATTATTTAATCCAGCTATAATTTATTTTGGTGTGGAGTGAGGAGGAAATGAGAATCTAAACTGAATAGTTTCCTTCTTTAAGTTACTAATCAGGTGTTGCATCACCCCTTTGAATGGCACTTAAAAAAGAAAAAACTTCCCATAGAGCAAGTGACTTCTTTTATCTATGCATTTTCCCCAACTGTAAAGTAGTGGATCTATAATCAGAAAGGTTTTTTTCTAAGGAAGGAAGATTTTGTATTTGCCTAGAATTAAGTCACACCAGGAAAATCTGGGTGCCCCCGGGGCCTAGGTCTTTTCCTTGTGACTCTCAGTGATCCTGCTCCTGGGTGTGGCCTGAGCAAGGAGGGCCTGAGCAGCAGTGTGGCCGCTAATGATTTCTCGCCCATCCTGACTGAACTGCCAGGAGGCCATAGGGCAAAAAAATGTAACCTCATTTCATAGGTGAAGAAGCCAAGCGAATTGCAATGATTCACTCAGGGTGATTGCTGATTTCCAGACAGTTCATTGCTTTATAGTGTTCTGTCATGGTCTTCCTTCTGATTCCCTCTTGTGGTGATGCATTTATCTTTGAAACTTCAGGTTGGGCTGGCTACCTTGGTGCTGATGTTGGGAATCTCAGGAAGGTCATAATGATGGTTGTGCCTAGAAACGAGAGCACATTATTCATTATTATTGGGGATCATCACCATCATTGTTTTTCAGCAAGCATTTATTGCATCTGCTCTGGCCGAGGCTCTGTGCCAGATGCTGTGGGAAAAGACAAGGCGAATGAACACTCTTCCTTTCCTCAGTGGACTCACACTTCTTCCTTTAGCGTTGTTTTAGTTGCTTTTTAAAAATTGAGTCTTCCACCGAAGTAAATCGGTATTTTGTGTTGTACTCATTCCATTGTCTGGAAACCCCAGGGAGAGGGATGGGGTTTTCTACTGAGCGAGTCTTGTGAGGAAAGTGCACTGGATGCTCTGTTCCCTTCAAAGCACTACTATGAGGCACTTAAAACACCCGAGGACTTGACTGATGTATATTTTATAAGGTAAGATGAGCCCGGAGATCTGTAGTATCAATGTCTCCTGTTTGTAAATACACTTTTTTGGCCCCAGCTTCTCTTCCTTGGGACATTTAGGTTACTCATGTGGTCAACCAGGATCTAAAAATAAACTTAGAAATTTTGTGAGGTTTTTTTTCCCCTTGGCTGATTAATGTGTGTTTTTGTGTATCCCCAACTCCACTGTGTAACTATTTACTTTTGCATTATGTATAGCTCTTAGCAACCAACAGTGGAAATGAAAGCTAAGAGCACAGGCAGTCCCTGGCTGAGCTGGGGAAGCCAGCCAGCTGAAGCCTCAGAGAATTCTCCTTCCCTCCCCCATCCTGCACTCTTGGCCCCGGGGTCCACCCTGCTGGCCTTGAGTTCCTGCTTTCTGCCTTCTCTGCTGGTGTCTGAGTAGGGACCAGAAGGAGGGCAGGAAGGACCCCTCGTGCCCCTACTCTTATCCATCTCAGTTTCTCTTTGCTGCTCAGCGTGGGTGGGGTGAGGGGAAGGAGGGCAGGCTTTGGCCACTGCTGATGTCTTGGCACTGGTGACCATATAGTAGTGTCAGAAGCACTGAGCTGCTATGTCTTATTTGGAACTCCAATGCGTTCCCATAGCGGAAGGTCACAAGTTGTATCTGGCCTGTGCAGGACCCTCGAGAACTCTGGCGCTAGGACAGCTCTTTTAGTGTGACCTAAGTCAGTGCTTAGAACACTGCTGTTCCGGGAGAACACGTTCTAGATGCTACATATTCCAAGTTGGAAACAGACTTAGACCGGGACCAGTGTGTAAGTCATGGGACTGACTGTGAAGTCCAGGAGTGGCTGGGTGCACTCATGGGAACGCTGCCTTGCCTGAAATGCGGCGTCTGAACCGTGCCCAGCCCTTCCTCCCCAGCCCTCTGCTGAAGCTGTAAGAATATGTTAGATCCCTGATGTTTAGAGTAGCAAGTGTAGCAGTCATACTAAACAACTCACATCCTGATTCTAAAAAAAGAAAGGAGAGAGAAAGACCTTGATAATATAGATTAAATTCTTTGATTGTGCCTTTTAGCAAAGAATGCAAAGGCAGATTCATTGGGTTCTTTGTCAGAGGCCCTTATTTCTTTCCTTAAGAAATCAAACTTCTGTTCCTTTCTCAGAGCTCTTATGAGAAACCTACCTCTTCTCAATACATTTTGGGGAACATGTCTGAAGTATATATTGGTGAATTTTTTTTTGCTATGGAAATAGAATTTTTAAGAAAGATTTTATTTATTTATTTTTAGACAGAGGGGAAGGGAGGGGAGAGAAGAGGAGAGAAACATCAATGTGTGGTTGCCTCTCACACACCCCTAACTGGGAACTTGCCCCACAACCCAGGCATGTGCCCTGACTGGGAATTGGACCAGTGACCCTTTGGTTTGCTAGCTGGCACTCAATCTACTAAGCCACACCAGCTAGGGTAGAGATAGAGTTTTTTGAAAAATAAAAAAGATCTTTGAAAGGCACTCTATATCATATTTCTTTAACAAAATCATTTTTTCCCTTTAAAGGTTGGAAAGCATAAATTAGCAGTTCACAATAATTAAGTGATACTTACTTGGAAATGGACTAAGTCTGTATAGTTGCTTGTGTAATTTTCACAGAAGGAACAAAACAATTAAAGAATACCCGCCCCCCGCCCCCCAACAAACCTCTAGGTGAATTTTTTTCCAACCTCAGAAGGGATGGACCTGCTCAGAACAGGAAGTGCTGTAATCACAGGACCACAGTTTGAGTAATGAGAGAAGGCTGCGGGGTCTGCCTTTGCTGTTTCTGTCAAGTTGAAGGCCAGGACGGTCAATGCACACTTCCCTCCTCCACAGCAGGGCCCACACACTGCATATGTACTGCACCTGTCTCACAAGAACAAGGAGCTGCAGAAATAGCCACTGAAAAGTGCCTAAGCTTCAAGCAGTGCATTTAGAGACAGAGCAGAAGCCTTGTAAGTTGACATATCAGCCCCAGTATATGGAATTAACTTGTCCTGAGGGGTCAATGATGAACCCAAGAGAAATAGAGCATAATACTGTGTAAAAATATATGTATATTTAAATGAATAATTAAATAAATTATTGCTTTAGTTTGGGCTCTCTCAGTGGTCAGGGACTAGGACAGCACTCAAACTAATCCAAGTACATGAGCTCCTTGTAACAATGACCTACTCTCATTCCATCCCCATCCTGGCTGGGAGAGTTATTATCCCCATCTATTGAGGAGCGGCAGGCTTAGAGAATGTGGCCTGTGGCGTGTAGGTCGTCGGCAGGAGTCAGGACTCACGCGCAGGTGGACTCAGGAGCCATGTTCTTTAACCAGGTACTGCGCTGCCCGTGACAGGGCTCTGTGCCTGGGAAACAATGCACAGCTGGGTCTGTGGGGACCAAAACAAAGAACTCCAAAATTGGGAATGGAGTCATTATCATTCTCAGAGGTCACGTGGCCTCTGCTCAGTGGATGGTTCTCTTTTTCTCTCTGATCTTCTCCTGTTGCTTCACTTTGCATGTGAGCCCTGAATGGGCAACCCCTACGGCTGTACTCTGAGACCACAGTACCTCCTGGAACAGACTCACAAGTGAGAGTTCCCAGCTAAGCCAGCTCATCCAGTCAGGCCACAGAGCCATTGGAGCCCGGCCAGCAAAATCAGCTGCCTTTGGGTTGGCTGCTCTTCCCAAGTCCATGGGTGGCTGCTTGGTGTGCAGACTTCTCCGGCACCACTTTCCCAAGCAGGTAGTTGTGGGTAAGGCAGCACATGCTGGAATGGGAAACTGTTCAAAGCAGGAATTTAACATCTCTGGTACAAGCTCATTTTATACTTCAATACTTTTTCTATTTTCGTGAAATGTTGAAAGAATCTGTTAGGACTCTTCAGATTGCCAATGATAGAAACCTAATTCAAAGGGGCTTAGAGAAAAATCTAAGTAGTTCCTGTAAAGGCAAAGGCTTGGCTGGATCCAGGTTCAATGTCATCAGAATCTGTCTCTTGCCATCTCTGGGCTCTGCGTTCTCCTGGGTTGGGTTCCTCCTCAGGCAGCCCCTCCCTTCACGATATCTAGTCGCCACCGGAAGCGCCAGGCCTACCTGCTAGGTGAGCTGCCCCGGTGGAGAGTTCCTCTTTCCCTACAGCTCCAGCACGATTCCCAGGGTGTATTCTCGTGGCTCGGAATTGGTTGCATGCCCGTCTCTCAACTGAATGTGGCAGCCAGGCTGATCGGGCAGGTCTGGGTCACTGCCACCCCCTCATTTAAAGCACATGGCTGGGAGGAGCGTGGTCCCCGGTGACAATTGAGATATTAGTGCCCGAAGAAAAGGGAATGGGTGCTATCCAAGCAAAAATAACCCTCCATGCATCCTGTGGGACATTTTCAGAACTGGCACATTGTAGTAACTGGACATCTGTAATCAAGGTTTGGGGAATCACGGTAAGCAGTCTGGGTCCCTGACTTTATCTTATTTGTATGTGACAAATTCAAAGGCCTCGGAAATTCTAGATGTTTGGAAAGGGCTAGATCTCCTATGTTTTGTAGGTGATTAATTCTGAAAGATGATTCTTTTAAACCAAATAAGATTGTCACTAAGACTCACCTTTTTTTTTTTGAGAAAGCCAATTGCATGGTGGTTTGGCTTTAATTTTTCTTTTCTTTTTTAAAAATGTATTTTATTGATTATGACATTACAGTTGTCCCATTTCCCCTCTTTCATTCCCCTCCCCCCTGAACACCCCCTCACCTCATTTCTCCCCTTTAGTTCGTGTCCATGTGTCACAAGTTCTTTAGCTTCTACATTTCCCATACTACTCTTGCCCTCCCCCTGTCTATTTTCTCCCCACCATCTATGCTACTTATTCTCCGTATCTTCTCCCCTCTTCTCCTCCTCCCACTCCCCTGTTGCTAACCCTCCTTGTGATCTCCATTTATATGGTTCCGCTCCTGTTCTAGTTGTTTGCTTAGTTTGCTTTTGTTTTAGGTGTGGTTGTTAATAACTGTGAGTTTGCTGTCCTTTCACTGTTCATATTTTTTATCTTTTTCCCTTAGATAAGTCCCTTTAGCATTTCATATAATAAGGGCTTGATGATGATGAACTCCTTGAAATTGACCTTACCTGAGAAGCACTTTAGCTGCCCTTCCATTTTAAATGAATGCTTTGCTGGATAGAGCAATCTTGGATGTAGGTCCTTGCCTTTCATGACTTGGAATACTTCTTTCCAGCCCTTTCTTGCCTGTAAGGTCTCTTTTGAGAAATCAGCTGACAGTCTGATGGGAACTCTTTTGTAGGTGACTGTCCTCTTATCTCTTGCTGCTTCTAGGATTCTCTCCTTCATTTTAATCTTGGCTAATGTAATTATGATGTGCCTTGGTGTGTTCCTCCTTGGGTCCACCTTCTTTGGGACTCTCTGAGTTTCCTGGACTTCCTGGAAGTCTATTTCCTTTGCCAGACTGGGGAAGTTCTTCTTTATTATTTGTTCAAATAAGTTTTCCACTCGTGGCTGTTTCTTTTACCCTTCTGGTACCCCTATAATTCAGATGTTGGAACATTTAAAGATGTCCTGGAGGTTCCTAAGCCTCTCTTCATTTTTTTGAATTCTTGTTTCTTCATTCTTTTCTGTTTGGTTGTTTCTTTCTTCCTTCTGGTCCACTCCATTGATCTGAGTCCTAGTTTTCTTTCCATCACTATTGGTTCCCTGTGCATTTTCCTTCATTTCACTTAGTGTAGCCTTCATTTTTTCATCTAATTTGCCACTAAAATTGACCATTTCCGTGAGCATCCTAATCACCAGTGTTTTGAACTGTGCATCTGATAGGTTAGCTATCTCTTTGTTGCTTAGAAGTATTGGCTCTGGGGCTTTGATTTGTTCTTGCTTTTGGGCCATTTTGGGGGGGGTCTGGTCTCACCTGTTATGTATGAGAGGCAGAGCCTTAGGTGTTCACCAGGGCAGGGCAACCCAGTGGCTGGGCTGTGATGCTGTATGTGGGGGTGGGGTCAGAGAGAGAACAATGGCTCTTGCTCTTCTCTCTCTCGGATCTTGGTCCCCTCTGCCATTTCCCACAAGCAAATTGGGTCCTTCTGGTGCTGGGTCCCGGGTGGGTGGGCTTGTGTACATTCTAGGACCCCGTGGGTCTCTCTAGCAAACTCTCCTGTGAGGCTGGGAGCCTCTCCCGGCACCTCAACCTCTGAAAGTTTTTCCAATCGATGCTTTTAGGCTTTATTTCCCATTGCAGGGGCTCTGGGTTGTGCAGTTTGTTTCACTGCCCTTTTTTTCACCTGGTTTATCTGTGGGTGAATGTGTGACCACAGTCAGCCAGCCATCTTGCACCCTTACTGGGTCTGCCTGTTGCCATCCCATGCCTGGGATCTGCCAACCACCGCCTGCGCTCCTGGGTTGGTCTGGCCACTTTTTCCTGCGAGACCCCTCTCTGCTGGATGCAGACTCCACCCCTCTTACCAGTCTGGATGAATGGTTTGTTGTTGTCTGACTTCAGTACAGTTCAGTTTTCTGTCTGTTTTGGTTGTTTGTGTCTTTGTTTCTAAATCTTTCTTGTCCCTAAATTTGCCTGTGCGAGGAGGTACAGTATTCCCACCTATTCCTCCATCTTGGCTGGAATTTAAGCCATCCTGGTTTTAATTTTTCATCAAGTAAGAGAAGTAGGAGGATAAAGCTTGAAGGGCACTTGCAAGGTGCCCTCTGTTTAAATAAAGTCTAAACTGTTTGGGCATTGAAATGACTTTGGTAAATTATATAAAGGCTTTGTTTAAACTTTTAGCAGTGCCTAGGATTTAAGGCCCACTTTATCCAAGTAATGATTAAATTGCCCTATTTATATATCAATGATCTCAATACTCACTGGAAAATGATTGCTTGGTTCTTAACTATTTCATAAGTCAGGAACTTCCAGGTCAGGGGAGGTTAAGCCAGCTAGTCCTCATGCAACCTCAAGTCTTGTGTGTGTGGGGAGGAGGCAGTGTGTAGATATAACTTTGTGCCAATAGAATCCCATATCTGTGTTTCCTGCAATGGTCCCAGAGATCCTTTGGAACAAATGATCAGTTTCTTTTTCTATCAGAGTTTTGCAGATAATTGCCTTAATTTCTTTCACTTATTTAAAATTCTGTTATGTGCCCTGGCTGGCGTAGCTCAGTGGATTGAGCACGAGCCTGCGAACCAGAGGATCGCGGTTCTATTCCCAGTCAGGGCATATGCCTGGGTTGCAGGCTGGTTCCCTGCAGGCCAACTCCCAGCAGGGGACGCACGAAAGGCAACCATACATTGATGTTTCTCTCCCTCTCTCCTTCCCCTCTAAAGATAAATAAAAAAAAATTCCCTCTTCTTTAAAAAAAATAAAATAAAATAAAATTCTGTTATTCATAGGATTGAAAAAAGTCCACTCATATGCCAAAATGTGTTTCTTCTCTCTCGTCTTTCACTTAATGGTGCAACTGTTATTTGGTCCCATGCTGGTCTGAGGATCTCGGTTGCAAATGACAGTACTAACTTTGGCTAGTTGAAATACAAAGGGGGTTTTAAAAGGTGTTAAGTAGCTCACCGAATTTCTGGGAGGGTCAGAGTCAGTCCTGGAGGCCATGCATCCAGAAGCACTGCACGAGTTACAGCACTGGTGGCTCCGGTGGGGACCCCGGTGTGGCCACCACCGAACATAGGTCCCTCTGCTCCTACCAGTGAATGAGTCCTTTCTGGAAGGATCTCTTCACTTTGCCTCTGCAAACTGAGCATCCCTGCTGTGCTCCACCAATGCCCACCATGGCATATTCTACACGGTCCCTCTTTCTTTATCTCATTGTCTTCTGATACAGATTTTTGCATGGATGCTGCTGATGGCTGGGGCCCAGGTCACCCCAGGTATAAGGTAGGCTGGGGAGGCAAATTCCTGGCTTTCCTCTCTGGGAGGTGCAACTCAGAAGGAAGGAAGTCTCTGAAATGAGGGAGGAGTATTAAAAAATGCTGTTCAACCACAAAATATGATACAGTACTACGCACGTCCAAGAAGAGGATCTTGTCTTACCTCTGGATACTTTACTATTTTAAAACTGGCTGCCTGTGCAGTAGGGTTGTTCCTTACCAAGTGTCATTTGAATGACCCCAGAAGGACCCATGGCCTGATGCCACACAGACTTCTTTCTTTTCGTTAAGCAAATAGATACCCAGTTACTTCCTACAACCCACCTCTTTATTGTTCTTGGTTGCCTCACCGTATCTGCTTCCCTTTCCCTGCGTGAAGGAAAGAGGCTCATCTAAAAAGGAAAGACGAGGCCTCTGATGCTCAGAGTAAGCCGCTTGCCTAAACCCTCACCGCCTGTCAGCGATTGAGACCGAGGTCTGTCTCCAGAGCCACCTCCTCTAACAACTGGACACCACTACCCTTGGAACCAGGCATGTCTGGGGAGCGAGCTGGACCTCTGCCAAACCCCAACTCTGTCCCTCTGCCCCATTCAAGGATTGATTGAGAAGCCCCTGACATAACCAGGAAATCAATATTATCAGTTTCAATCGAAGCTTTAAAGAACATTCACTGGGGCTTTCAATAACATGGTGTACTTTATAGTATAATCTATTATTAGATGGTGCTGTGGGCTGAATTATGTCCCCCCCTCCCAATTCATATAGTGAGGCCCTAACCTGCCATGTGACTGTATTTGAATATAGGTCCTTTAGGGAGGAAATTGAGGGTAACTGAGGTCATAAATAAGGGTTGTCCCTAATCTGATAGGACTGATGTCATTTTTAGAGGAGGAAGAGACACCAGAATTCTCTCTTTGTTTGTGAGTGCACAGGGAACAGGCTGCGTGAGGGCACAGCAGGGTGGCCGTCTGCAAGCCAGAAAGAGTGCCTCACTAGCAGCCTACTCTGGTGGTATCTTGATCTTGACTTCCAGCCTCCAGAACTGTGAGAAAATAAATGCAGTGTCCATGGTTTAAGTCGCGCACACTGTGGCGTTGCCACGGTGGCCTGAGCAGACTAATGCTGATAGATTTGCCTTCCATCCTGACTAGGGAGGTAGGGGTGATAGTTACCACTGCAGCACGAGCTCGAGGAACCATGAGGCCTGGAGCAGGGCAAGCATCCTTTTGGCCAGGGGGTCATTACAAGGTTCCCCAGAGGCAGTGTCACATCGAGGGAGTTGGAGTGCCTTGTGGGCAGGGTAGCTTCATGGTTAGAAGCATGAGCTCTGAGGTCGGACTTTCTAGGTTTGAACCCTGGTGGGGGTTTGCTAGCTGAGTGAGTGTGAGCAAGCTAACCCTTCAGAATAAGGATTAGCTGTCTCACAATGTTGGGGAGATTAAATGAAATAATACATGTGAAACTATTAGAGCTATACTTAGCCCATAGTAAGCACTCAATGAATTAGTAATGTTCCTTAGTTATTTATATTATTTTAACTGGCAGAGAACGGGGTCAGGTATATTTGGGGAGAGGAGAGGTGGCAATCGCAGGCTGAAGATATGTGTGAACAGCTGTGTGGTTTGTCTGCAGCCCAGTTCATCAAGGCTTCATTTCTCTGAGCTTGTAGTTTTTAAGGAGTCTCCTTTCGCAAGAGGTTTCCTAAAATGGACTTCAAAGCAGATAAAAGTGTTTCTTGGCAGGCCTGTGAATGTTTCTCATTGTCCATGTGTGCATTGGCCTTCTGGTTTATCAATCAGAATCTTGAGCATCTCGTTGGCGTAAGTCAGTCCCCCAGGGTCTCATCACCCCTGATGGAACTGATACAATCAAATTCCTGAATGTGCAGAGCTGAAGTCCAGGCCTTGGACCTGTGGTGACCCCTCGGAGGTGAAGGCATTGTGAAGCCCAGCTGGAAACAGAGAACCCGCCCACCTCCTTCTCTGCTCCCCCACCTCCTTCTCTGCTCCCCCTCCTCTTTCTCTCCTCCCCCACCTCTTTCTCTCCTCCCCCTCCTCTTTCTCTCCTCCCCCACCTCTTTCCTCCTCTCCTTGCTTTTGCCTTTAAACTTTCACAGTGTGATAAGCTGAGCCCCAGACATATGTTGGGAATGGGCAGAGCCTGGCACACTGACACAGGATGGTCATTAAATGCTCTGCCGGTGATGCAGTGAGCAGGGGAGTGGGGCGGGAGGGATCCTGCCTCGGAAGCAGGGGTTCTGGGGTCTGGTCCCTTCTCCCATTTATGTTTTGCCTTTGGACAAGTCCCTTAACTGAGCCGCAGGTACTGTATCTGTATCCTGGTGGGGGTACAGATACCCCCTCTTATTTGCAATGAAGATAAAATCTTTACCTACTAAAGTCAGCCGATGGCTGAGTGCCCTCTTGGTGTCGTCTCTTCTGACTCTAATATTTATGCCCTGATAAGATGACTCTCCATAATGGTTGAGGCTACTATGGCACAGAATGCTCCCCAGTGGAATCCAAGGGGAGCTACGCAGTAGATCTGCCCTCTCTTCCCCTCCCGTTGCTTCATGTCTCCTTCCTTGTTGCCCTGTGTGAAGTGTGAGCTAGATTGTTTGAGGGGAGTGTTAATGGTGGGAAGAGTGGATGGACGCAATTCTTACGTATTATCCACTGTGCCCATCACAACACTGAGCGTATAAAAGGTGCTTAATAAGCACTTGTTAAATTAGATTGCCTGTTACTGCCTCATAATCAATGAATTCAAATTGTACTCCCGAACTGAAGACACTGTTTGCTCCATCTACAGAATAGGAATAATGAGAAACAAAATAAACAGAAACAAAATAAAAGTGGTTATTTTAAGGAACAGAGGAGGCGTTTTAAGGGCTATTAGTGGTGTCCCTGAGTTGCGTTTAATAATGATAAAGTCATCTAATAATGACTCATGTTAGTTTATTCTGAGATGTTTTATTATTTTGAAATTATCACTCCTGTCCTCACACTTTGTGAGATAGAAAATTAAAACATTGATTTTTGTGTTAAAATCCAGGCTCCCGCAGCCTCATTTTCAGGAGCTGGGGTAATACTGCTAAGTTGTCCTTCATGTGGTTTGGATAAAGGCCGCTCACATCTCTATCCCACCCTTTCCTCAAAGGAGCATTCATTTCTGGCTTGAGAATAATGTGGGAATCTAGTAAGCTGGCCAATAAATGGACAAACTATCCTGAGATATGCATGAATTCTAAAGGTTCTCTTTTTAGATACACAAAAGCCAAACTAAACACCCATTTTCCCTCGTTTGTAGCTTCCTAGAATAAGGTCACAGTTGTGATCTACTCAATGTCTTCCTTATAGTGAATGTGAAGCCTGGGCGCCCTGGCCGGAAATCATTCCCTGGCACCTGCCGTTCAGGACCCGGCCGGCTTCCCTGGTCGGGGGGCCTTCACACAGAGGGGAGTGCTGTTCGTTCACCCTGGAGTGTTTTTTAAACTTTCAAAATTTGTTATCCACTTTAAAAAGGAAACAGAAGATATCTCATAAAAATGTAGATTTCAGGCTTTTCTTGAAAAATCACAAAATCATAATATCATAAAACTGGGTGCAGTTCCCACATTGCAGTGATTGGGGCGGAGCAATGCCTGTTTTCTCTGGGGAGGACATGTGCGCGCTCCTTAGCCGGAATCTGTCCTTCCTACTGTCATGCGGCGACTTGCGTCATTTACTCACAGACCTGCCTGCCCCTAGGAGCCTTTGAGTTTTTCCTCTTTGGTGGTAAAATATACATAACCTAAAATTTACTATTTCAGGCATTTTTAAGTGTCTGTTTCAGTGGCCTGAAGTCCGTTCACATTATTGTGCCACCACCACCACTGTCCGTCTCCAAAGCTTTTTCCTCTTTCCAAGCTGTAACTGTACTCATGAAACAGCTTCTCGTTCCCGCTTCCCCAGCCCCTGATAATCACCATTTCACTTTCTCTCTATGAGCTGAACCACTGTGGGCACCTCAGGTAAGTGGCGTCAGGCAGTATTTGTCCTTTGATGACTGGCTTATTTCACTTAGCATGGTATCTTCAAGGTCCATCCGTACTGTAGCGTGTGTCTCATATTTTTTTTCTGGTTTAAGGTTAAATAATAGTCCATTGTGTTTTGTTTATCCATTCGTTCATTTGTGGAGATGGAGATGGGGATGGCTCCCACCTTTTGGCTATGGCAAATAATGCTGCTATGAACATAAGGGTGTGAATACGTTTGAGTCTCCTAAGCGTTTGTTTTTCTTTTTATTTACTTATTTTTTTGACAAGTTTCTCGACACTCTCCTAGCTGTGTTCTTGTAAGGAAACTTTGCCTTCTTTCCCTGGTCTCCCAAAGACAAAGCAGGGCGGGACTGGACGCCAGCTTAACAAACTTCTTTGGGAAGCACCGAAAACCGTTCCTGGAGGCATCTTGTGGAAAGGACTTAGATTCTTTAAAACTGTAAAAACCAGTTACCATGGGATTTTCAAAATGTAATATCAAATGAGTCAAAATGTCTGGGAGCATCATTTTGAGGTTTACTCAGCCTTGCATTTAGTTATGCAAAGTTCCTGTTTGAGGAAGAAACTTGCGGTGCATTTGGCTTTGTGGACCAGACGAGGCTTGTTCGCCCTGTGTCAGTGTGCTATGTCATGCCAGTGAGGGCTTTTTCTTGTAGGTGTTGATAATGGGAAATATAGAAATAATTTAGATTTTATTTCTGAATTTTTATGTTGCCATAAGTTAGGGAAAGTGTAAATTTTTTTTAACTGAATGCTAAATGCAAAGGTCGAAAATAAGCTTTTGCTCTTTTTTTTTAGAGATTGGTATTTCTGATTTGTTTTTTTGTTAAGGACGATATCAACCTAAATAAATGTCCTTAACTGCCATAGGCATATGATAATTCCATTTTATTATCATGTGAACAAAATCTTGATGTCAACTTGAAATTTTGGCTATTTAGGTACACACAGGCCTGGATTTGCATTGCTGGTATTTACTTAGCATTTTGGACTGGTACAGTTATGGACAACATTTTGAAATCAAGAGTGCAAGTAATGCCTTGGCTGGTGTAGCTTACTTGGTTGGAGTATCACCTCGTAAACCAAAAAGTTGCCAGTTTGATTCCCAGTCAGGACACGTGCCTGGGGGTTTGGTCTCTTGTTGGGGGACATACGAGAGGCAGCTGATCAATATGTTTTACATTGAAGTTTCTCTTGCTCTCTCTAAAATAATAAATAAATAAAAACTTAAAAAAGAGTGCAACTAACATTGTACAGAGAATATTAAACCCTAAGAAAACAAATGGTTTTCAAGTACTTACAGAAATTGCTTCAGTTGTACTGTTTTCTTAAAAGCTTTATGATTACATTTCTTTAAAGGCATTTTATAATGTAGCCTTTTAAACTAATGCAGCAAACCTTCATCCTAATTGCCCATTTCCTGCTGTAGTTACTTTTCATTCTTTCCAATGTGCTTGCAGTTATAACAGAACATGCCAGTCCTAATGTGTGTGCGTCCACATTGTATTCATATTGGCTTAACCATCATATGTCTGTGTCTTCATATAGACCTGCTGTCAAGGGGAAAGGAGAGAGGAGGGATAGGATGAGGTTTTATTATGCCACAATTTCAAATTTGGGAATAATGACCTGTGCACCTGTCAGAGCTGAAGACTCCATTTCTCCAATTATCTGACAGATTCTCTTGGGTCAGGGAGCGGGAGGACTAATGTTTTAGTTGCAGAAATGACAGGATAAGTCCACGAGCATCCAGAATAAGGAGGTTTTGCAAAGAAGTTAGTGGTTATTGGCAGAGATTGGGTGCTGACAGATAAGATCATCCGGCCTCATGCAGGCATGCAGAACTCCTGCTCGTGGCCTTCGTGGTCCACTCAACTTCTGTTGAAATAGCATCTATGTGTCAACCTTGCACAGATCCTTTATCATGATAAAGGATCAAGAAGGCACAAACACAACAGCAAGAGATGATAAGATCATCTTGACCTTAAGCACCCTTGGGGTTGGAACCTGGTATGGGGGTCCCTGGTTGTAACTAAGAGCCCAGGATCACAGGCTTATTGTGCAGATGAGTGAAATAATAGGTTGAGAACACCTACAGATGATCAAGTGTGGTCTGAAGGTTAGATGCAATGAATGAACCAAGTTTTGGCCTTTCTCCATTTTCTTCCTCTTGCTCTAGTTCCTTTTTGCTTCCTAACTCTCAGTCTTACCATTTGTAATATCTTAGACTATGAGATTTTGGTAAGTTATGACTTTGGTAAGCTAAGCCTATAGCTTAGGTTACCTGTCTGAGAATGCCCAGTTTTTGCCAAGTCCTTACACATCCATGACTCCCTTCAGTGCCTGAAAATAGGCACTGGGTTTAAGGGCTGTGATTGTGTTTCTCAGATCACCAGCAAAGTAATCCTTATGCCTGGTATGCCTTTTCCCTAAATCACACTGGAGAAAGGCTAGCCTTAGATGTGTAACTAATTGGTTTCAATAGAAAGAGCAAATATGTACCAAGTCCCCCCTTTGGGGCTTCTACTCTTTGGGAATCCACTCTTCTAGGCACTAGAAATATGGGTGTACAATAAACAGATACTTTCTCTACTCTCAGGAAACTAGAGAGAATTAAAGTAGAACTAAGAATTAGAAGTAGAAATCTAATTTCCACATGACCACTCATATCAAGGAGAATCACAGTGGGTCTACATTTGTTTGAGGAAATAGGATGAAAATATATTTATTTATTTATTTATTTATTTATTTTGAGAGAGGTGAGGGGAGGGAAAAAGAGAGGGAGAGAAACATTGATGTGAGAGAGATACATCCATCGGTTTCCTGTCACACGCCCCCAACTGGGGACCTGGCCCACAACCCAGGCATGTGTACTAGCCTGGGAGTCAAACCAGTGATTCCCTGGTTCGTAGGCCGGCATTCAATCCACTGTGTGAATTGAGCTGTGCCGGCCAGTTATTCATAACTAAATTATGAATAACAAGAAGGAACAAGTCACAAGGATAGATAGCATTTGGGGAGATTGAAAGCTAGAGAAGGAGGTTTGGGGGTTCTCAGCTTGGATGTAGTACTTAAAGCCATGAATTTGATGAGACAGCCTGGTCCTTGAGCAGAGGTCGGAAAACAGGGCCCCTGGCCGGGCTCTGGAATAGTGAGAGGTGAGCCGAGGGAGCGTGAGGAGGGGCCAGTCACTGATGAGAGTATGTTTGAGAAGTGACTTTTGATCTTCAGCCTGTTACCCTCAATTTGGACTCATCCTTTGGACCTTTTCGCTTCATAAGATTCTTCTTTGAATATAGGTTTTGCTGAGGCTCTGGCTTTAACCATTACTGATGTTTATTGGTGGTAGGGTGACAAACTCTTCTGGTTTACCCAGGACTGAGGGGTTTCTGGGGCATGGCACCTTCAGTGTTAAAACCAGGACATTCCCAAGCAAATTGGGATGAACTGGTCACCCTAGTAAGAGGGAAGCTTTGACAAGACTTAAATATTTTATCCCACTGACTTCATTGAAAGGTGGCTGGTCTAAGAGAATGTTACAACAACTAGGCCTGTGATGTTTATTTCTGCCAGAAACGGTCTAGAAAGGGGGGCACCCCCCATGAACACGCCTCATTGTGAAAAGCAAGTTTGAGACATTGTTCAGTTCCATCCCTCTTAGTTGCATTTTAACAAGAATATTTTCTTAGCTTGGGGTTGTATTATTAGTAATGTCATACATTTCAAGGTGTGTATTTTGAGTAGTTATCTCCCCAATGCTTCTAAGCATTTGCTTCAGTTAATTGCCCCCTTTAATGAACCCACTAACAGTATCTTTGGCATCGTATAAATTACAAAATGGGAGCCAGCCACTCTTCAGTGGGTTTTAACTGGTCCAAACCTAACAGATGCTGAAAACATAAACAGAGGACTATTTGCTCACCTTTCGTGACCCCATTTTGGGTGAGTATAAGAATGAGGTCCTTCGGGTCTGCAGGTCCAGTAGTGAGGGCTGCTGCCTTGCCATCCTGAACGCTTGTTATCTGTTCACGTCTCTCGGGCCCAGCTTGGTGCTTAAGCCTAAGCCGCCCACCACACCCAGTTCTGCCTCCTTCGCTCCGTCTGCCACCGTCCACCTCTCCCATTCTTTTGGTGCCTTGCCAGCCTGGGCTGGAGGAAGTATTGGACATGTTCCCATCTCCGTCTGACCAGCGCACCACCCCCACAACACATGGCGTGAGTGTGACTTCACACTGGACCAAACATACGTTCTCAGTAAGGCCGAACGGCTCAGAGTCAGGGTTCTCTTCTGTACTAGTTTCTTAGGGCTGCCATAGCAAGTCACCAGGAACTGGCTGGGCCAAATGGAACAACAGAATTTTGTTCTCTTACTGTCCTGAAGGTTAAGAAGTCAAGCTGTCAGCAGGGCCATGCTCCCTTCGCAGGAGGCCTGGGAAGAATCTTCCCTTGTGTCCTCCTAGGTTCTGATGGTGGCCGGCAGTCCTCTCCAGTCCTGCCTTTTGGACACATGCTCCCATCTTGATCTCCATCTTCATCTGATGTTCTCCTCTCCATGTGTCTAGTTTTCTTTTTTTCTAAGGACAACAGTCTGTGATTGGAGCCCTCCCCTGTCCAGTGTGGCCAGACCTCAGCTTGATTACCTCTGCAAAGCCCCTCTTTCCAAATAAAGTCACATTCGCAGGTGCTGAGGGTCAGGAATTCAAGTCTTCAAGTCTTTTGGGGGAACACAGTTCAATCCAAAAGAACTTCTTACCAGTAAATCCTGTGAAGGAGAGCATTTTCTCATTAATAGGATTTAGCAAAGTTAACCATACACTCAAGGTAATAACAAGGTGTTATACCATACCTTGTTCAAGGTAACAAGGTAATAATAACAATAATAATAATAACATAACTAGATAAAATAATAATATATACAGTAAAATAAATAAATTGAGACTTCAATCCCAACACCAACTCCAATATGCATTTTTTCCCACATCACCAAGTAATTACTGGAGATACAGACTGATTCCACAGATTAAAGACTCCGTCCTAAAAGACTGTCCCCTCCTCCTACTTCAGATGCAATCACAAGTAGCTTGTCACCCGTGCTTTTGACCAATAAGCTATGGGCCAGAGGTTCCCAATGCCCTTTCCTTGGGTTCCATTAGTTTGCTAGAGCAGCTCACGCAAGTCAGAGAAACATTTTACTTACTAGATTTATGGTTTATTATAAAAAAATAGAACTCAGAAATACCTGAAGTATGTGGGCCAAGGCTCAGAGCTTCTCTGCCCTCTCCAGGCCTGTGACTTTATTTGGAAAAGTCTCTCTGGGAACCTTGTCTTTTGGGGTTTCTTTTGGAAGCTTCACTATTTGTAGGCATGCTTGAATTAATCATTGGCCATGGCTATTGAGCTCAGTCTCCAGACCCTTACCTTCCCAGAGGTCTGCAGGGAGATTGGAAGTTCTAACCCTCTAACCACATGGTCCGTTCTCTGGTGGCCAGCCCTCATCCGACAAGGGGCTTTCCAAAAATTACCTCATTAACATTATGAAAGTTTATTGCTTTTATCACTTAAGAGCTTCCAAGAGTTTTAGAAGCTCTGTGCCAGGAACTAGGACAAAGAACAAATATATACATTTCTTCTTATAAATCACAATATCACAGGCAGAATGAAGTAGTGGAAATAGTACAGGATGGGGAGGCTGGTGTATTTAAATCATAGCCCCACTACTTATTTGAGAAGCCCTGGGCAAGTCACTTGCTGTTTCTAACCTGACGTTTCCTTTTTTATGAAATGAGTACTATATCTATCACACCAAGCTGTTGTGAGATGCACAGAGATGATTTACATAAAGCACCTGGCACAGTGCCTGGCACAGACTGAGTGTTCGAATAATGTTACCTCTCACTTCCCTTTTGAACAGAGCTGACTTCATGTAAATGAATTTGCAGACGTCTTTGTGATCTTCATAGAATTTAAAAGTAATAACTGTATGGCTAATGTTGAGATTTCTAGCCAATCTGAACATTACCCAAGTTTTGTGTTTTAAGAGTGACCCTTTTGGGGTGTGATTGATAATTTTGGAACTGCTGTAGGACATGCTTTTTTTTTTTAAATCATGAAGGGAGTGATGGAATATTCGTAATTGGAAACTTGATAGATAATCAAATACCCTGGCTCACTAAGAAACAGCTGCCTTGGGATTTTTGTTGGAGTTGCTTAATCCTGATGACTTCTTGCAGTGCTGGGCTCATCTGTCTTATCCTTAGAAATTTGTAAGGTACTTAGGGGCAGGATTTGTTTCTTTTCACTATCACATCGGCTAGGAATTGCGTTTGGGAAGAGAGCTGACTTCAGTGACTCCGAATCATCTGGAAGTAGTCAGTCCAGGGCAAGTACGGCTAGAAGTTTTCTGTTTCGTCTCTGGTGCACATCTCTGACCTCAAGATAGTCTTATACAGGAGAAAAGAATATCCCGAACATATTCATACAAGAACTCATACAATGCGATAGCAAAAAAGCAAATAATTTGATTAAAAAATGGGCAAATGACCTGAGTAGATATTTTCCCAAAGAAAACAAACAGCTGGCTAGCAGGTCCATGAGAAGATGCTCAGCATCACCGACCACCAGGGAAATGCGCATGGAAACCGCAATGAGCTGTCACCTCATATCTGTTAGCATGGCTGTCATCAAAAAGACACGACACCGGAAGTATTGGTGAGGATGTGGAGAAAAGGGAACCCTTGTGCACGGTTGGTGGGGATGTGAATTGGTGTAGCCAGTATGGAAAACAATGTGGAGGTTCCTCAAACAATACTGAACTATCATATGATCCAACTATCATATATATTTGAAGGAGGTGAAATCACTAGCTTAAGAGTTATCTGTACTTCTTTGTTCACTGAAGTATTATTTTCAAAAGCCAACACATGGAAAGAACTACATTGTCAACAGATGAGTGGGTAAAGAATAGGTTATATGCATATAATGAACTGATTCAGCCATAAAAAAGGAGGAAATCTTGCCATTTGTGATGACATGGATGAACTTTGAGGGCAATGTGCTAAATGAAATAATTTTAACAGAGAAAGACACATATTATATTTTTGTACTTACATATGGAATCTAAAAAAATCTGAACACACAGAAACAAATAGTAGCTTTTTGGTTGCCAGGGACAAAAAGTGGGTGAGTGGGTGAAGAGAAGGTATGTGGGATAAGTAAATGTGATTAAAGAGTATATGCTTTTAGTTATAACAAATATAAGTTCTAGAGATGTAATATACATCATAGTAATTATGGTGAACAGCACTGTATTGTATATTTGAAAGTTGCTAAAGGAGTAAGTCTTAAAAACTTCTTACCACTAACATAAAAATGGGAACTATATGATCGATGTGTTGACTAACTTTATTGTGCTAATCATTTGCAATATATAAGCATACCAAATCATTGTAATGCACACTTGAAACTTACACAACGTTTTCATTATATATCAATTGTATTTCAGTAAAGCTGGAAGAAACAAAAAAGATAGCCTTATAATCCTAGAGCCATCACATCCATGCTCCAGGTGGAAAGATGTAGACGAGAAGAAAGAGGCAAAGGGCTATTTATGAGTCTCAACCGAGTCAGGCCTCAAGGATCCTTATTCAAACACAGCCGTCTGTTTGGGGTTTTGTTTTGCTTTTTAAATCTCACAAAATACATGATCTGTAAAGGGGTGGGGAAATGCAAATATTTTTAATTGGAAACTTTGCCACCTGGTAATATAGATGGGAGATAATGGATATATTGGCAGCTAGAAATCTCTGTCTCAGCGCCCTGAACTCACTTAATTAGCTGGTTCATGATGGAAATGCATTTCCTATTATCCAACTGAAATTGTCAATCACACCGAAAATAGTCACCATTAAAGAACTAAAGAGCAGTTCTTTCTAGAGCACCTAGGGTAGTTTTTGTTTTAACTCATGGAAATTTAGGGAAGTCATTCATTTATACAAGTTTGCGTCTTCTAAATGTCTGGCAATGTGCGAAGCTCTGAGAATAGAGCCGTGAGTAAGACAGGCTCAGTGTCTTCTCTCCTCGTGACAGCCCAGAGGTGGAGCAGAGATAAATGAATTAAAGAAGGACATAAAATTATGAAGAATTCCTATTGTGAGGACAAGGATGATGTGTCTTTGGTACAATAAAGTCTCTTGGTCATAGGGTTGGGGAAAGCTCCTGACTGCATAGATGAGTTGAAATTTGATGGATGTGTAGGAAATTCTTAGTGGAAGGGGATGTGTGGGTAAATTTTATTCCAGAAATTCCAGGCATTCTAGAAAGCGGGAATAGTACAGAAGAAGGAAGGCTGGTGGTGGGACGAGCATGAGAAAAAGGCTAGTGTCACTGGAGCACAAGGAGCAAGAAGAAGCACATTTAGAAACGAGACTGCAGAGGTGGGCAGGGACTAGCCACGGGGGGATGTGTTCATCACGTTAAGGGTTTCCGTTTTCTCCCCAAGAGCAATGGGGAGCCGCTGAAGTTTAAGGTAGAGGGGAGATTTAGGGGCGTGTGAAATGATCATATTTGCTGTTTAAAAAGATTTATCTGATAGGTAATGGATTGGAGTGGATTGAATAGTGGCAGGCAGATTAGATAGGAACCTAGGCAAGAGACAGTTGGTTCAGGATGATGGTAATTGTAGGTGTGGAGAGGAGTTTGTGGATTCAGGAGGCGGAACGTAGTTCTTAGAGCCACTTGACTTTTGAAGGCTCATGATGATACAGATAAGTCTAAGATATGACATTTCATTTTTAATATGGAAGAGAAAGTAATTACATTAGGCTTATTGGTAGTAACAGGGCATAGTTCTAGAGGTTTATTTCATCTCAGAATAACCCAGGCTTCACCAGATCTGGATAGGGGTGAGATTTGGTCTCGGTTTGGTCTTAGTGCAGTATTTGTGATTTCATATATTTTTTCTAATCCTAAACACTGGGATTTGGATAAAATGTACTCCAAAACTGTATGCTCTTGTACACTCAAATGAGAGAGGCTTAGGTGATGTTTTCCTTGCCTCCATGAGTTTTATTAGCTTTTCTTTATTTACCGTAATTTGAGAATTAAAGAATTAAGAAGTTTCAGGTTAAACATGCTGCCCTAATGCAATATTTATTTTGACTCTTCCCCATCCTGAACACCATGAAAGTGTCAGAAAGGATTAGCAGCATTAACCCACAAGGACAAAGGGAAGAGAGGAAGGGATGATTGCGTATAAGAGATGCCAACACAATTCTGAACTATGGAAAGTAGATAGATAATTGGTAGCCAAGCTGATTTGTGCCGCAGACCCCCAGAAAGCCTCAGGTGCTGGTGGTACTGGATACTTCCCCATGTGGGACTGATGGGGGCGTTGCTTTAGAGGGGATCCCCTCCCTCCACTTGTGATGCTGGGTAAGAACCCTTCCTCTATTTCGCATAGTTTACTGCCTGTAGAGGTGAAACGGGATTTCCCAGAAAGTAGGCCAAGTCTACAGACATTTGGCAGTGCCCGGAGACATTTTTTTTTCTTGTCGCAACTCGGCAGCAGTTTGCGACTGGTATCTAGTGGGTAGATGCCACAGATTCTGCTAAATAGTCTACAATATACAGGACCGCCCCCACAACGAAGAATTATCTGGCCCAAAATGTCGGTAATAGGGAGTTCGAGAAACTCTGAGTTGGGTGAAAATCTGAGGTGAGACTCCCTGCCTCCTCCACCTGTATAGACATGTGCATGCCTAGGTGCTGCAGGCGGTGGGAGAATATCTCTACGGGGCAGTGGAGACAGTGTGTCAGAGAAAGATTCTGACATCCTCAAATCCCCCAATCACATGATAGGCCCCTGCTGGTTGCCCACAGTTCTCCCCACTCTCCCAGAACTTCTGTTTTTCTGAGACTCTCTTAAATATGAACAGAGAACCAAGTTTCGGCAGATTGTTAAGGAGAGTCTCTTCATGAAAAATAAAGATACAAATAAAAAAAGAGGAGTTAGAAGACAAATAAAGAGTGAAAGCCAAAGAGGAGAGCATTAAAATAACTTGATTGTAGTATCTCTAGAGAAATAAGAAACGCTATTGCACTCCTTGAACTAGAACAGTGTGTTACTAACAAGACGTGGATATTGAAAACACAAAAGAAGTGATTGGAAATCAAAAATATGAGAGTAGTAATAAAAATGAAGGGTGGAAAGTAAAGTTGAGGAACTCACAGAAAGTAGACCAGAAAGACCAAGAGATGGGAATATGGGAGAGAAAAAACAACAGTGCAACGAAGTCCAAGAGTTTGATATCCAACTAATAGGGATTCTAAAAAAAACATGGAAGGAAGGAAATGAGAAGAGAAAATATACAAGAAAATTTCCCCAAAGGTTATGAGTTTCCAGGTTAAGGGTTTGCTGAGTTTCCAGTACAAGAAATGCATATCATGATGAAATTTTAGACTTTCCAACAGAAACAGTAGAAGCTAGAATTTGATGGGGGTGTTTGTTGCCTTCAGCATTTGGGGGGAAATTATTTCCACTTAGAAATTTCCTTCCTTCCTTCCTCCTTCCTTCCTTCCTTCCTTCCTTCCTTCCTTCCTTCCTTCCTTCCTTCCTCTCTCTCTCCCTCCTTTCCTCCTTCCTTCTCTTCCTTCCTTCCTTCCATCCTTCCTTCCATCCTTCCTCCCTCCCTACTTCCCTAGCTCCCTCCCTTCCTTTTTCCTTCTTTCCTTTCTTTTCTTTCTACCTATTTATTTTTGTCACACATTTTAAAAGTTGAGATAGATATAATTCATTTACCATAAATCACCCACTTAAAAGTGTACAGCTCAGTGGGCTTTTCTCCATCTATTCAAAAAGTTGTTCAACAATCACCACTATCTAATTCCACAACTTTTCCATCATTTCCAAAAGAAACCTCCTTTATAAGCTATATTCCGCTGACCTTCAGGCAAATGGTAAAGCAGAATAAAGACATTTTCAAGTTACATGACTGACGGAATTTCTCTCCTGTGGACCTCGTCTTAGGGATATGCTAGGGACGTGCTCTGTCAGAAAGGAGTTTATCAAGAGGGAGGGAGACGTGGGGTGCAGGGTCAGGTCAAGGACCCACACAATAAAGAGAAGGGAGCAGTTCATTTACAGCGTCTCTCTGACTACAGAGTTTGGGCAGATTTTACCAGGGGGATGGACCACTCCATGAACGATGTCTTTAAGGAAAGTAGACGAACACTGTAAAATGTGATATCTGCAATGAGAGAAATTTTAGAGTTTAGTGTGAGTTTTCAGGAGACATTAGTGAAAATTATGTAGAAAATCAAGTAAATGAAAAATGAGGCAAAAACCTAGTCAAGAAGAGGACCAAGAAAGAAAAATCTATTCTACCTGTGCCTTTAAAGAGCATTCATTTTGTGCCTGGACTCTTGTGTTTGCAGAGAATTATTCATTTAACCCTCACAGCAACCTCATGAAGTAGGTGTGAACACTATCGTCATTTTACAAACATAAAAAATGATGCACCAGGTCCCGTAGATGGTACCTGTTGAGGCAGGATTTGAACCAAGGCAGTTGGGGTTCATAGTCACAACAGTGTAAGTATATTGCTTTAGCCAAAATAGCGATATAACCATATAGAGGTGACAATAGGGTAGGGAAGTGGGAGGAAGTAATGTTAACAGCTAGATTCTAATATTTGCTAGGAGGAAGTGGTAGCTAATATCCAAATAGAAAAAGGAAATAAGACAGAGGTTATGATGATGGGAAATAAGTAAAAGAGTTGTTATTTGCAGGAAATGAAAATGAGAGGCAGGGAGGGAGGCAGGTAGCAGGCTGTTAGTTTTTTCTCTTTAGCCTTAAAGTGTGATTTGACTTTTGAAAACAATATGCATCTGTTAGTTTGATTTAAAAAACAAGGCAAAACAACAACAACAACACCAAAAAAAGGACCTCTTCAGCCTCCTGTAGTCAGTCAGCCAGGTGGAATCTCAGCTGGCCCCCAGGACAGGCTCTCGGTCTGCGTCCTCAGAGGCCTGCACCTTTCTGGAAGATTCGCAGCTGCAGCTGTCCTGCTGTGACCGGTTATGGGAAGGCTTCTAAGGGGTTGCAGAACGGTTTATTGCTGAAGATAAGCCCAAATCATGCTGAGCCAGTTTGAAATACAAGTCTGCTATTCATGGATTATTTCAATTGAAGAAAAGTATGTTTTTGGCTTGGGTTTGTAGATTTAATTAGACAATTTCAGAATCAAAGTTGTGGGGCAGAGGTGCCATTTTAGGGCCTAGTCAGAATTTATGAACCCTTTGGTGGGGATAAACTCAGTTTGTACAATGTTTCTCTTTTATGAGTATTGCCTCCCACCGTTGTTTTTGTTCCTTATCCATCAAAAGAAACAAGAATCATCATTGATAAATATAAAGAGTGAAATACAGTGACTTTCTTCGGCCCTTTTAGAAGTAGAGGGATGTAGAAGATGTTCACATCTCAGTAGTAATTGCTGTTTTTGTTCTGAGCTATCTTTTGCGCTATTCACCAGTGGACTTGAGAATGATTTGAATGAGAGCCCCGGTAGGACTGGCCCCAGCCGGGGTTTGAAGGCATGCCAAACACTCATGTGAATTTGCAGCCCCATTACAAATGCACCCCTCTGGGAGGGAGCACTTGGTTTCTTCTTGCCAAAAAGAGTCTTTTGAACTGAATGGGCTCCTATTCAACCATTTGTTACCTTAAGTACTCTTCTCATTTTTTTCAGCTGGTGATTTCTTTATTTTTATTTTTTATTTTTTTTTGAGAGAGATGGGGTGGGAGAGAAAAAGAGAGGGAGAGAGAAATGTTGGTGTGAGAGAGGAACATCGATCAGCTGTCTTTCATAGGTGTCCTAACCAGGGACCAAATCTGCAATCGCGGCACGTGCCCTGACCAGGAATTGAACCTGTGACCTTTCAGTTTGTGGATGATGCCCAACCCCCTGAGCCACTCTGGCCAGGGCTGAGTGGAGCACTTACCTCTGCTCCAAAATGAAGAAAAATAATAATCCTAGAAATGACTGAAGAAATATTAATTCCAAATATCGAACAACGCACAGGGATCAATTTTCTTTGTGGGGCATTTATGGAGGAAGCATATTGCAGCCATTTGAAATGGGACTTGGGGAAGTGGATATTCCACCTCCATTTTAGATAGAGAGGAATTTGGGGAGAAGCTGCAATTCTCAGAGGCCTTTTATTTTGTATCAGCTCTGGCAAGGATGAAGCTCATGTGTCCATGCACCTCCAGAGAGAGCTTCACTTCTCAGGTAACTGCCCAGCTGAATGGCTATTATTTGAAAATAGAGAGCACCAAGAGAAGGTGTTTGAGGACAAACACTGACGTGTACTTTTTTTATTCCTTTTTGCACTCTGAGGGGTAGAAATAAGCAGCGCACTTGAGTGTGGCACCGTTAGTGGGTATCTTCAAGGAGGGGTCGGGAGTGTTGGGTTGTGAAGCCAGATCTAGGAAGGCAGTTTAAATGCAACACTCAGCTTGGCTCCTTTTATCACATATTGTTACAAGGCAAAAAGGGGTAATGAAGTGCCCTAGACCCACTGCCCTGCACAGCAGACCTGCATTTTCCATCTCAGGGCCCCACCTCCGCACACCATCGCATTGTGATTAGGGCTCCAACGTGTGAATTTTAGGGGCGATGTATTCAATTCATAACAGTGTTCTATCTTTTTCCTTCTTATGGTAGAAAAGAATCATCTTTAAATACACATTGGAATGCTACTTAGCCCTAAGAAAATACGAAACATTGCCATTTGCAACAACACAGATGGACCTTGAGAATATCATGCTAAGTGAAATAAGTCAGTCAGAAAAAGCTATGAACCATATGATTTCACTGTTATGAGGGATATAAAACTGACACAAGCGGACACAGACAGCAATGTGATGGTTGCCAGGAGGGAGAAGTGAGGGGTAAGGGGTAGAGGGGGCCCAACATATGGAGACAGAAGATGATTTGACTTTAGATGGTGGGTGCACAGTGCAACATACAGACATAGTGTCGGGGAGACGTAGTACTGGGGAGATGCATGCCTGGAACCTGTGCGATCCTACTGACCACTGTCGTCCCCATACATTTAATAAAAATAGAAAAATTAAAAAATATATATCTAGCCCTGGCTGGTGTTGCTCAGTGGACTGAGTGCAGGCCTGTGAACCAAAAGATCGAGTTCAATTCCCAGTCAGGGCACGTGCCTGGGTTGCAGGCCAGTTCCCAGCAGGCGACTCACAAGAGGCAACTAGACATTGATATTTCTTTCCCTTTCTCCTTCCCTTCCTCTCTAAAGATAAATAAATAAAAGCTTTAAAAAACTGAACATGGAATCACTAACTTTAAATATATATATATATATATATATATATATGCGCATATGCACAATAATGTCTGGCTTAAGGTGTGTGCACAGGACAGCAGGCAGACCGAGTGAACTGAGGGGAGGATTCATCGAAAAGAAGTGCTGATTTGGGAGAGCAGAGAGAGTGCACGTGTGGAAACCTTCCCATTATTTGAAAACTTCTGAATGTTAAGTCAACAATAGGCATAAACAGTCTAAAATATTTTTAAGCCCATGGACCATTTGTGCCACAGTATTGATCTGTTTTTATCAGTTGGAGAGCAACTATGTTAAAGAACAATTTTCTATGTAGAAAGGGCTTTGTTGAAAGAGTGGAAACTAAATGACTCATTAGAGATTTTTAACCTCACAAATGATGTGCTAGTGCATTTGAATTCTAAGCAGATCGAGCTGTAGGCTGGTCGTATTGTAGTCATATGATTTATTGGCATTATGGCAAAACCAGTACATTTTGTAACATTAAAAGCATGAATATTTTGTTCTTTTTTTCTTGACAATATGGGACAAAGCACCAAGAAAAGGGGTCATAGAAGAGCTCGCTTATTGCTTCTGTTCTTAAGGGAGTGGTTCTCAAACTCGGGGAACATGCATAAAATATGGGTACCAGAGCATGCCCCCCAGAGATCAGGATTCAGAAGATATGGAGGGGGGCCCACAAACATGAACAGTTAACAAATGCCACAGGTGATTACAATTCAGGTGCTCTAAGATTCAAACTTTGGGAGGGTGGAATCAAGATGAAAACAAAATAAAATAAAAAGCACACCAACAGAAAACCCCGTCCAAACATTTTCTAGCATCAAACTTGTTCCCCGTCTCAAACCCTTAGGCCCTTGCATGCCCTTATAAGGCTTGTCTTCATGCCCAGTGAGTGGGCTGGTGGCTTAGACGTGCTGGAGCCCCTCCGAGCCCACTGGGAGTGTATAATAATGTTTTATCCTCACTTGAGGGCAGGCTCATTGATTTTAGAGAGTGGGCAAGGGAGGGAGAGAGAAGGAGAGAGACATCGATCTGCTGCCTCTCACACGCACACCCGGAAGACCCTCTGACCAGCTGAGCCACACTGGTCAGTGCTGGTTGTATTTAATTTGAGAAACATTAATTAAGTATAATACATGCCAATCATGGTGTCTTCTTGCCATTGCAGTTTCTGTGGGAGCCCCAAGTCCTTTGTGCCTACCATGTGGGGGGCGGTCACAGAATTTTAGTGCCCCCAGAGGCTCCCCAGAGCCCAGGGTTTAATATGAGAGCCTTCCTTCCAAGTCAAATGAAACTCCCAAGGCTTTCCCTTGGATTAGTGCGCACACCTGCTGCAGTCCAACCCCTCCCCCCAACACCAGCCTCTGGGAGGAATACTTGACTGCAATTGGACTGAGGTTCCCTGGAGTTCCAGGACTAGCTATCACAGGAACAGAACAATAGTATACCTGGGAGCCAAGCCTTCCAATCCTCAGGGCAACAGTGGGCTCGGCAGCCCTTACATCTGTGCTGTTTGAAAGAGTGTGGTGCGACATGGTATACTGTTTCTAGATACTTCTGCAGGCCAGTCTTGAAATGTGTGCTCATAGGAAGTTGTCAAGATGAGCCTTGTATGAGGCAATAAAGGTCGGTTGGGGCGTCGTTTAAAGAAAGGTATTGACTTGAGATTGTTCTGAATAATGGAACTCTTAAGTGGAAAGTCAGAAATAGCAAACACCACTGCCCGCTGACAGCGCATGGTGCTGTTAACCTTTAAGGTGAAGTCACCGGGAGAGAGATGAATTATATTTCCTCGGTGGACTTTTTTTTTAAAGAAGGTGGGTGGCACCAGGGCGCTATTTTTATTTAAAAGGCTTGAGAAGTGCAGTGGAATGGCTGTGTTTGCCATCAGGTCTTTCCTGTTACTTGACAAGGCATGAATGCGCGGAGGCAGGAGACCCAGCCGTCCTGCTTACTGCCGTGGCACTTTGCTGGATGTGCTTTATAATATTTGGGCAGGTTTGCCATTATCCTTGTGTCTTCGTTTCCTTAAATATGATTTAACGCCTCGTGGCATGATGGAATTTCCTTAAATGCTGGCAGATTGCTTTTATGTTCAGATGTGCAAAGGGAAAGTAATCCAATTTATTAATTATGCATTTCAGTTAATATTCATTTAAAGCTGTCAAGTGACTCGCTGTAGGAGATGTGTGAGAACAGGACTGTTAAAATAGCAGCAGTTGTTGCTATAGATAGGGCTCATGGCTGTTACACCCATAACCTGTGAAAGGCATGCACAGTTACAATGCAAAGCCATCTTTAATGCAAACTGCGCTCTGCGGGACGGAGTTGTTTGTCCTCCCCCTTTTCTGGAGGGTGAGGTTATCAGGCAGTGCTTCCAAAAGCTTGGGTTCTATACCAAAAACTAGGTATAGAGATCATGTTTCATAAGAGGAGGGATGAATCCTTCTATCTTCAAATTCTAAGTTGCCGTGGGACTTGTAGCTGTCATGAGAAACACATGAATGCCTCTGGGCTCAGTTTCTCTCCCTGTGAGATGGAGAGATACTGAGGCTGTGCAGAGCACTCTTTTTCGGCCCACCCCCTCCGGATGACTTAGCTTTCTTAGGGGCAGATAAGAAACAAGTGACAGGCAGCTGGTAGGTTTTCAGGTCTAAGCTTGTGTTCAGTGCTGTTTACGTGCATGGAACAGAAGCTCACTGAAGCTAGCTCAGGTGGAGGGGGAAAGATACACCATGGGTAAACTCCCAAACGTGGTACTGGAATGCTACCAGCTTCTGTGGAAGCTGCAGCAAGAAAATGACTAGAAACTACAGCCACGGTCCCTCGTCTTGGGGAATTGTCTGGCTTCTTTCACTTTTGTGTCTGTATCCTCAGCTTCCTCCACTAGACACAGCCTTGAGTGTTTATAACCTCTGAGGTCTAGAACTCACCAATGACTGTCTGTAGGTTCCAAGTCTCATATGCACTCATTAACAAGTATTAATGTGTAAATGAAAGAACAGTATGCTTTTAGGTATTGATGAATGAATAAATAAAAAGGATGATGGGATAGAGAGTAACAGAGGTGGGAGATATTGGGCCACCTTCCTAAAAAAGATTTTATTTATTTTATTTTTTAGAGAGAGGGTAAGGGAGGGAGAAGGAGGGGGAGAGAAACATTAATCAGTTGCCTCTTGCATGCCCCCCACCGGGGACTGGCCTGCAACTCAGGCATGTGCCCTGACCGGGAATCGAACTGGTGACCTCTTGGTTTGCAGGCTGGTGCTCAGGCCACTGAGCCACACTAGCCAGAGCTGTGCCATGCTTAAAAAAAAGTGATCAAAGAAGCATTGGAATTGACTTGAACAATGAGCTAGCAATGTAGAGATCTAGAAAAGACAGTTCCAGGAAAAGGGATCAGCATGTGTGAAGGCCGAGTCAGGAATGAGAGTGATGGTTGAGGGAACAGCAAGGAGCCCTAGTGGCTGGAGCATAGTGCGTGAGGGGCGGGTGATGGGGATGAGGTCTGACAGGTGGAGAGTGGGGCAGCTTACCAAGGGATGAACTTGTAGTGGGGCCAGGAGTTTGGGCTTTTTCTAAGTGAAATGGAAAGCCATTGGAAGAATCTTAAGTTGGAGAGTTATACAATCTGATTCACATTTTTTAAAAGATCACTCTGATGGCTATTTAAAAAATACAAAGTAAAGTGGCAAGACTGGAAGCAAGGAGACCAGGTAGGAGACCACTGCGATAATCCACATGGAAGAGAGTGGTGGCTTGGACCAGGGTGGTGGCAGTGGAGCTGGTAAGAAGTGGCCACGTGGGGCTACGGCAGGATTTGTAGCCCTGAGTTGGATAGGAGGTACTGAGGGAGAGAGAAATCAAGGTTGGTGACTAAGATTTTTTCTAGACAAACTAGTAGCATGGAGTTGACATGTGCTGACATGGGAAAAGACTGGAAAAGAAGAGTTTTGGACATATTAAATTTTGAGATGCCTACAAGACACCCCAAAAGCAGTTATCAAGGAGGTACTTGGATGGATACTTGAATCTGGAGCATGGGAGGGGTCAGGACTGGCAATGAGCATCTGGCTGCCCATTCTAACCGGGGCTTTGGCTAAGATCACCTAGCAAGATAGTGCATACGTATAACCACACAGTTGGGCAGAGAAGGAGGCCCAGGGTTGATCCCTGAGGCCCTCTGACATCTAGAGGAGGGAAACCAGCAAAGACGACTGAGGAAGAAGTCAAATTCCAGAGACGCTGAATTCAATTAAAGTCTGGCCCACCAAGGTGTAGGTCTCATCTAGTTTGCTAAGTACTCCTGGCCTGGTCAAAAGTGGTGAAAGAGAATTGGAGATGAGGCTTTCTGTCCATTGAGTTTTGTGGGCAGGATATCCTCAGATTGCGTAACAGGACAGGGTAGAGATTCTACAACCTGCCTGAAACATACTGGAAATTTGGTTGCCAGACTCTTAAGGATATTACTTCTCTTTCTCATCATAGCTTTCTTTTAGTTTGTTTCATTTTTATAAACTTTTTACTAGTTCTATCTTACTTCGTATTTTCTAAAAGATCTTCAAGGTTCTTGGTACTACCAGTATTTAGATTTTTTCCCATCTTTCTGTCTTCTTTCCTTTCTTGGCCCCACCTTATAAAAATTGCTCTTTATATCCACATTCCTGGACATAATCCAATGTCCACAGTGCCAAGTGTTTGGTATCCTGGGGAGGAACCTTGGGATGGGGCCACCGTCATAAGCAACTCTTCTCCAATCAGTGGCAAAATGATCCTCTTAATCTCACACACATTCTGTCTGAATTAAATCTTTCACCCAGATAATGCTAAGGCATCCCATGAGTCTGGATCAACAGTTCTGCTCAGGGAAGAGATAGGGAAAAAATAGAGAGCATTACTTAAGTTTGGGAATGCTATGAGCTGAGGTGTTGACTAGGAGACTTGACATGATTTCAAGATGGCTCTGTGAGGGATGGGGTTGTTTAGGGAAGCTGGTTTAACATTACTTCATTGTGTTCCCTTTCTTCAGACTGAATTTTCCATCCTGGCCAGCTGATTGCTGTGCAAATGTGAGTGGTGGGCGGACTACAGGCACAGCTGGGTGAAAAGTGTAGGTGACCCAACAAATCCACCATCAGCATTAGAAAAATGGCTCATAGCCTTGGCTAGGTGGTCAGGTGGTTGGAGTGTCATCCCATACACCAAAGGTTTGCAGGTTCGATCCCAGGTCAGGGCACATACCTAGAGTGTGGGTTTGATGCCTGGTCAGGGTGCATGTATGAGGCACCCCATCAATGTCTCTCTCTCACATCAATATTTCTCTCTCTCCCTTCCTCTCTCTTTAAAAGCAATAAAAGAGAGAGGTGAGGATTTTGAAAAACAAAACAGCTCATAGTGTGTATTCTTGGGAAGGGATGGCAAGCCATTTATTGTGTATCAATTACCTGTTCACCAGTGTTAGAGGGACATGGTTAGAGAGATACAGAGAGTACTTATTCAATCCAAAAGCCTCTGAGTTGAATACCAGAGTGTTTTTTGTGAATTCCCTCTATTCTTGCAATGAGAGAACGTATTTTCCCTGAAAAGTCATTTCGAGCTTTTATTTCTCACATATCAACTGTAGATAATAGAATTGACCTTATCACTCAGATTATTGGATTTGAAATGTGGTAAATGCTACTTGGTTGCTAAAATCTTGTTTTCTTTTTCTGCTTTCAACCCCTTGGCCTCATTTTCAGGGAGACATCTGTTAGGTCCAGCAAAATGACAACCTGGAAGGCAGGCAGTGAGCCACCTTCCTAGGAGGAGACTGATTTTCCATCTGCAAACCTCTGTGGTCACTCAGCTCAGCTGGGTTGCTCATGCTAACTCACCAGTGTTTTCTTCTCAGAGTATTGTACAAAGATTATAAAGATTTCAAAAGTTGAGGAGAGAAAGCCTCTCAAATCTTTCCTAATTAACATTTTTTTCCTTCCTTAGTCCCTTTTCGTATTTTTACTATTTATGACCATTTTGGAGTTTTAATTGTAGTGTACACAAAACACTTGCCTATTCTTCTATAATTTTTCATGATGTAATAGTTTTATTTTTCTGTAGACTCTGCCATAAATTAGAACAGCTATCATTTATTTAATCTTCTCTTCTTTGAAGGCATTTACTGTTCTACTTATTCCCTGTTTTGTCATTGAAGGGCCCTTTTCCTTTCTTTTGTGTTATTTCCTTAGGATAAAGTCCCAGGGGCAGTAATACGGGTAGGGTTGCCAAATAAAACACAATGTGCCCAGTTAAATTAGAATTTCAGATAAACCATAATTAGTTTTTAGTTAAGTATGAGCCATGTATTATTTGGTACAACTTATACTAAAAAAAGTGTGCATTTTTATTTGAAATTCAAATATAACTGGGTATTTGATTTGCTAAATCTGGCAACCCTAATTATGAGGCAAAATGTGGGAACAATTTATGAGCCAAAAATTCTATTATCAATTTGAATAGGGAGGGGGAATTTTCAGAAGGGTGAAAATGAAGGACAAAAGGGGAAGAAACCTAAGATATTCTATAAGTAATTATTTAGGGTTTTCCACTTAATTTTTATCAGATTTACATAATCATATAGTATTAGACAAACCTCCATAAATATTTATAGTCAGACAACAACAAAATTTTGGACCACAGACTTTGGTAACATCTGCATGGTGGCACTTTTCTTGATGTGGCACTTGTTAGTTTCCTACTTGCTGTATGGCCCCCTTCTTTCTTGCTAACAGAACCCTGATTTTGTTCAGGGCAGCAATGGGCCCCTTTAAAAACTCAATTTCTCAGGCTACCCTACAGCTAAAGGTGGCCATGAGACTCAGTTCTCACCAAAAGGAGGTAAGACATCTCGGTGCAGTGTCTCCTGTTCGGCCTCCCTTTTGCCTGCAATGCAGCTGCAGCGTGTACAGGTGGGGCAGCCAACTCATCACCTGGGGAAGAGAACCGTACACAAAAATGACAGACTGGTGGAAATAAGATTTATAGCCGAATGTAATCGGAACTGACATACCCATAATTAATTTTTAAAAGCCACATTATCCAAGTTTATTGCATATGTTTTTATAAGTTTACTGAAGTCCTTTTAGAAAGAGATAGGTACAAATCTATATACATATAAGTAATAAATATTTTGTGGAAGTCAGTATACCCATAGGCAGAGGCTGAGGATTTCCTGAGGAACTGATGTGATAGCTGCTGATACCAGTTCAGTCAGGGTTGAAGGCCATGAGGCCTAAATTCCTCAGGCACAGAGACCAATGAGGATGGATACAGGTCACCAGTCTGGCCTTGGGGCACAAGGACTAAGATCCCAAAGGAAGAAACAGTGACACACAGGAAGGTAGGTCGGACCATTGGGAGTGGAGTTCGGATCTGGTTGTTCCACCAAGGTCAGGAACTCCTGAGGTGAAAGTATAAGACAGAGTCACAAGTTAGAACAGGAATTTGTCCACACATAGGTGGCTCAACCCCGAAGAAGCAACCCACCGACACAGCTGTGCTTCTGGTACCACTTCCTCCACCTGCTTGGTGCAGCGGCATATCTTCTGCCTCAGTGCCTCTGTAGTCCCATGAGTCCTGAAAAACAAGGGTAGTTGCCAATGAGGATTGAACCGTTTGTTACACCTCTGGCGATTGGAAGATATTTTCCCTAGATTAGCTTCTCACTCTTTCAAAACTTGTTTCTCCTCTACTGCCTGCGTAGTTCCAGTGTGGGCACCTGCTGACATGTTCTTAGTCTCTGGCCTTGCCCCTTGGTTAGTTTACACCAGGTAAGTTAACATGGTGAGTGGTAGGGACATTCCTGAAAGCCGTACCCTCCCAGGGACAGCAACAACTTAACTGTGCTTCTTGGAAGGGATAGTGAGCCTCAGTAACACATCCTGTAACATGTCCCGTAACACCTCAAACTAAATGGATTCCCACTCAACTTCTTCTTATCTGGATCCCGAAAATTGCCAGGGCAACACTGATGCCACCTAATGTAGCAGAGGTGGCAGTTTTAACCAATTGCTGTTGAAATAGCTTATTCATGCAAAATTAAACATACAAATAAATGACCCTGTAGACACACTATTAGGATCCCTCTTAGAGTTTCAGAAAGGCCCCTGTACCCTCAGCCAAGGTCCTGGAGCTTAAGCTTCTTTAGCGATATGGGGAACTCATCTCTGTGCATCCCTTTAAAGAGAAGACTTTGAATTTTGCTGTTTTATTCATATGCATTTGGGAGTGAGCCTCTTTGGTTCCTCTTGATTGGGACCCTCTGTGTTTCCTGGACTTGTGTGACTTTTTCTCTCATCAAATTAGGGAAGCTGTCCATCATTACTTTTTCAAACAAGTTTTCTATCCCTTGCTCCTCTTCTTTTTCTGGTATCCCTGTTATATGGATATTATTATGTATCATGTTGTCCTGCAGCTCCCTTAATCCCTCTTCATTCTTTCTGAGTTTCTTTTCCTTTTCTTGCTCTTTCTGGAAATTTTTTTCTACCTTGTCTTCCAGCTCCCTGATGTGATCCTCTGCTTCATCTAGACTGCTTTTGATTCCTTCTACCGTGTTCTTCAATTCAGAAATTGTATTCTTCATTTCCTCCTGACTCTTGTTGATAGTTTCTATGATCTTTTTTCAGGTAGTTTGCAGTAAGTTCCTTGTAGCTTCCCTGTAGATTTTGTAATTCTCACTGAGCTCATTGAGCTTCCTTATCTTCCATAACCATTGTTATGAACTCAATATCTGATAGTTTATTTGCCTCTATTTCATATAGCACTCTGTCTGGGCATTCTTCCTTAAGAAAACATCATCCAAATGAAAAGGAAACCAACCATATGGGAAAATATATTTGCCAATGATACCTCAGGTAAGGGTTTGATCTCTAAAATATATAAGACCTCACATGACTCCACACCAGGAAGACAAACAATCCAATTAAAAAACAGGTGAAAGACCTGAACAGATACTTGTCCAAGAAGGCCATACAGAGGGCCCAGAAACATGTGAAAGGATGCTCAGCATCACTACACATCAGAGTGATACAGATTAAAACCACAGTGAGATACCACTTCACACCAGTTAGAATGGCCATCATAAACAAATCAACAAACCACAAGTGCTGGTGAAGATGTAGAGAAAAGGGAACCCTAGTGCACTGCTGGTGGGAATGCAGACTGGTGCAGTCACTGTGGAAAATAGTATGGAATTTCCTCAAAAAACTAAAAATTGAGCTGCCTTTTGACCTGGAAATTCCGTTGCTAGCATTATAGCCTAAGAATCCCAAAACACCAATTCAAAAGAACCTACACACCCCATGTTATATACAGGATTATTTACAGCATTATTTACAGTAGCCAAGTGATGGAAGCAGCCTAAGTGCCCATCAACAAATGAGTGGATCAAAAAACTATGGTACATTTACACACTGAAATACTATGCAACAGAAAGAAGGAGCTCCTACCCTTCACAACAGCACAGATGGAACTGGACAGCAGCATGCTAAGTGAAATAAGCCAGATGGTGAAAGACAAATACCATCTGATCTCATGTATAAGTGGAACCTAATCAACAAAACAAACAAATTAGCAAAATAAAAACAGAGATGTGGAAATAAAGAACAAACTGACAGTGACCACGGGGGTGGGGCAGAGAGGTATAACAGGGAAAGAAGGGGAAGGTCAAGTCAAGGAACATGTGTAAAGGACCCAGGGACAAAGATAACAGGAGGGAAGATTGAATGTAGGAGGTGAAAGGTGGGAAGGGCAGGGGAGAGTGAAGGGGGAAAATGGGGACAGCTGTAGTTGAACAATGGTAAAAACATAAATTTAAAAACTTAAAAAAAGAGGGAGAGAGACATGTATCAGGCACATACACATACCCTTTGCACTGTTGCCAGACAATCTGAGAGCATTCATTGTTTTTTTTTTTAATAAGTAATGTTTGGGTGAGCTGTTGTTAAAAACAAAAAGATAAAAAAAAACTTACTGTAATTCAACTGTGTTGGGAATTTTGATGTACTTGTATTTCTTCAGACATTCTTCTTTATTGACACACATACATGCACACACTTCTATATATATAATTTCTGTGCCCTGAATGGAAAAGAGGGGATAACTTCATAGGGTTATTTTAAAGATTATATGGTGAGCTTTCTTCTAGATTATTAAATACTCTTATACAAGGGTGACTTAAAAATAATCGTATAATATTCTGAAATTCCTTCTTATTGGACATTTAGGTTATTTTAATGTTTTATATTATAAATAAGATTGTGGTAAACATCTTTCTACATATATTTCTGTGCATTTTTTACTATGCACATAATAAATTCCTAGGATAAGCTCCTAGAAGTGAAATTACTGAGTCACAGGATAAGAAAAATTTAAAGAATTTTATACATATAAATAACTTGCTCTCTAGAAAGTTTATATGAATTTATACTTTTGAAAGAAATGTGAGAATGTTTTTCTAAACCCTTGCCAGAAACATAATATTATTTTTTTAAAAAACTACGAAATGGTATCTTCCGGTTTTAATGCTCGTTTCTCTATTATTGTGGTGCTGAATGTTTTTATATGCATTAGACTTTGTGTATCTTTTGTAAGTTGTCAGTTCATGTCCTTAGGCAAGAGTTTTTAGTTGGATAATTTTTAATTAAGTCAATGCATTTCCCAAAATGCATAAGACTATTATTATTATTATTTTGCATTTTCTTTTAAATTTATTGATTGATTTTAGAGAGCGAGGAAGGGAGAAGAAGACAGAGAGAGAGAACATTGGTGTGAGACAGAAACATCAACCAGTTGCTTTTGGTAGTGCCCCAACAGGGGACTGAACCCAGGACTTAGGCACATGTCCTTCCTGGGAAATCAACCCAGCAACCTTTTGGTTCACTGAACTATGGTCCAACCAACTGAGCCACGTGGCCAGGGCTATTTGCATTTTCCCATCTGTTCTTTCTCTGGCATTTCTTCTTCCTCTTCCTAAATAAAGGACTGCTTCAAGAGCTGCACTTGACCCCTATTTTATTTTAATATATTAGAATGAGCCATATGAAACTGCAATGTGGCTGAAAATGATCAAGTGCCAGCAATTTTATGTGCTTAAACGTGATATGTTTCTTTTGACAATCTGATTCAATCTACATCCCTCTGTCTGTCCACCCATCCACTCAACAAATACTTACTAACCAACTGCATACATCACCCTCTAAAAATGACTCCCTCACTGCCTTCAGCCCTGACCTCTCTCCTGAGTTCTGGTTTCTGTATTTTATGAATTGGCAAATCAGGTGCACTCCGGCTCTATAAGATTCTTCCTTTCATCTGTCCCTATGGTATCTACCTTAGTTTAGATTTTTATCACTTAATGTGTGTCTTACTATGTTTGGGCTACTATAACAAAAAATGCCATGGATTGGATGACTTGCAAACAGAGGACATTTGTGGCAGACACAGTTCTGCAAGCTGAAAGTTCAAGATCACAGTGCCAGTAGATTCAGTGTCTGACGAGGGCCCACTTCCTCATAGATGGTGCCTTCGCAGGGTGTCCTCACATGGTGGAGGGGGCAGGCTAGCTCTCTGGGGTCTCTTACAAGGCCTTGAATCCTGTTCACAGGCTCCACCCTCCACAGGCCTCACCACCCAGTATTCCCCTGGGGGGTTAGGATATCAGCATATGACTTTGGGGGTGGTTTATGGAACTGCTCAGACCAGAGCAACGTGTAATGCTTTCTTTCCTGCGGTATTTTCTTTCTTCTCTCACCTTCACACTACATTTCCTCATATTCAAACCTTTTTCCTCTTTCAAGGGTCATTTTATTTTATTTTTATTTTATTTTTTTATTTTTATTTTTTATTTAATGCTTGTTCAAGTACAGCTTTCTGTCTTATATTCCCAACCCTGCCCGCCCCCCCCGCCCCATGCTCCCCGCCTCCCTCCCCTTTCCGCCCCCCACCCTTAGTTATTGTCCATGTGTCCTTTCTGCTTGTTCATGTGAGTCCATCCCCTTTTCCCCTATGATTCTCTCCCCTCTCCCCTCTGGACCCTGTCAGCCTGTTCTGTATTTGAGTGTTATTGGTCATATTTTGCTTGCTTGTTTGTTTTGTTTAGATTCCTGTTAAAGGTGATATCATATGGTATTTGTCTTTCACCGCTTGGCTTATTTCGCTCAGCATAATGTTCTCCAGTTCCATCCATGATGTTGCAAAGGGTAGTAGTTTCTTCTTCCTTTCTGCGGCATAGAACTCCATTGTGTAAATGTACCATAGTTTTTTGATCCAGTCATTTACCGATGGGCATCTAAGTTGCTTCCAAACCTTGGCTATCGTGAATTGTGCTGCTGTGAACATCGGGGTGCATAGGTTCTTTTGGATTGGTGTTGCAGGGTTCTTAGGCTATACTCCTAATAGTGGAATTGCTGGGGTCATTTTAAATGTAACACTTTTTCTGATCCTAACCCCCTCCCTGTCCCTTACTATCACCTCAGATAGAAATTTGACCATTCCAATAGCTTTTTATATGCATATCTTTTCTGGAAGTTTTCTCCTCCTACCATTTGGTTATTTCTGTACTTTATCTTAAATTGAGATATAATTTACATTTAGTAAATGTGAAAGTCTTAATTGTACAACTTGATGAATTTTTACATTTGCATATTCCTGTGCAAAAACCACTCAGATCAAAATGTAAAACATTTCCACCGCCCCAGAAATTTCCCTTATGCTTTTTCCCAGTTAATAACCACTGCCAGCTACCAAAGGTAATGACATTCTGATTTCTATCACCATGCATTAGTTTTCACATCTTTGAACTTCAAATAAATGGCATCATACAATACATACTCTTCTCTCTGGCTAATTTTGCTCACCATAATGCTTTTGAGTTTCATCCATGCTATTATTGCATCTATCAATAGTTCTTTTTTTAATGGTGGTGTAGAATTTCATTGTATAAATAGGTAATGTTTGTTTATATGTTCTCCTGTTGGTGGAAATTTGGGTTTCCAGTTTTTCACAGTTATGGATAAAGATGCTAAAACATTCTTAAACAAATCCTTCTTTCTCTTATGCATATACCTAGAATGGATGTCAAGGTCATAGGGTAGGGATATGTTTAATGTTAATAGAAACCACCGGACAGTTTTCCAAAGGGGTTGTTCGATTTTACATGCTCACCAGAAATATATGACAGTTGATTTATATCCTTGCTGTCATTTGAGGGTAGATGTCTTTCTCGTTCTATTATATGTGTACTGGCATCTCATTGTGATTTTAATGAAGCGTGTGGTTTCAATTCCATAATGAATAATGATGTTGAGCACAATGTCATATCCTTATTGTCTGTTTCAGCGATTTTCAACTTGTTTCATCTCATGGCACACATAAACTAATTACTAAAATCCTGCGGCACATCAGATAATATCTTTTTTGTCGGTCTGACAAAAAATAGGTATAATTTTGATTCATTCACACTGAATGGGTATTGTTGTGGTGGCTGTTGTAATTTTTGAAATTGGACAGTCTAAGGGAAACGAGGTCAGTGCCCCTAGTCAGGTACTGCATGTTTAAAAAATTCTTGCAACACACCAGTTTAAATTCGCTGGTCTTCTTGGGTATCCCATCTTCCAAAGTGCATGTTCAAGGTTTTTTTTGTCCATTGTCTTAATTACTGAAAGTTTAAGTCTTCCAACTTTGTTTTTCTTTTTAAAAATTGTCTTGGCTATTTTGGGTCCTTTGAATTTCCATGTAAATTTCAGAATAAGCTTGTTAATGTCTATAAAATGTGCCTGCTGGAATTTTGACTGGTGCTTTGTTGAATGTATAGGTCAATTTGGGAGAACTGGTATCTTAACAATCTATACATGTGGCGTATCTCTCCACTTATTTATTCCATTAGTAAATCATTGCTGATTTATTATATAAACAATGCATTCAATGTAGGGTTCTTGCACATCTTTTGTTAAATTTATCCCTATGCATATGATTTTTTATGCCATTGTAAGAAGTATTTTTTAAAATTTCAGTTCTGGTTGTTCATTTCTAGACTGTAGAAATATAACTGGTTTCTGTGTGTGAAGTTTGCATCTTGTGTCTTCCTTAATTCATATGCTTGTTTTAGTTGTTTGTAGGTCAGTTCTTTTGGATTTTCTAGATACATAATTATGTCACCTGATAATAAAGTTTTGCAGTTTCCTTTATAACACTTATCTCTTTTTTGCCTTATTGCACAATTTCTGTACATTTCTTTCCTCCTCATCAGACCATAAGCTACTTAGAGAAACATCCTTTGAGGCAGCCCTGCCATGATACTATAAACATGGGAGATAGTAAGGGAATTTTGTCTGACTGTGTAAGTGACGCTTGAGAAAATAATGAAATTAAAGCTGTAGTTCACTATTCTGTATGATCAGTGAATCATTACCAGGAAGAAGAATAGAATGCTGGTTAAAACCCATTTTCGGGAGTTGGTACATACTGATTTGCAAGGGTTGCTACAGGTGCCTCGAAGACTCTCCGGGTTGTTCTGCCTGATTAATAGTCCTGGTTCCAGATGCTTGCTTCCCTGATGTTACCTTAGTGTCCATTGTGTTCTTTCATACGAGTCTTGCTAGGCATCTGAGACTTCCAAAATAGCAGTGACTGCCTCTCCCCAGGATAGCACAGAGCAGATGGATCCCTGGACCTCACTGCCTTTAGTCCCAATTCCCCAAGCTTCTGTTGGTATAGAAAAAAACCCTGCATTTTCAATAGCGCTGGAGTGAAGCCTGGGAAATTTTCAGTTTTGAGCCTTTTAATTCCAACGGGCAGTGCTATTTTTAGATTTCTAGTCTGTGAGTGAGAGTCTGTTGAGACATGAGGAGGAGGGCTCCCGCGAGCTGCCCCTTCCAATGAAGCTGCTGCTCTTGCCTGTTCTGAAGGGTCAGGCGACAGAGCTGCAGAGGGCGCCCCGGGCGGGGTGCAGGGGGGAAGCCCTGACTGGACTGCGCTACCCATTTGGCATGTTCGGTGCTGGGATCGTTTCTCTTTCCATGATTCCATTGTTCGTGTGACTGGAAGAGGATATCTCTTCCACTGCGTGATGAGTTTGTTTCTGAGGCGGTGATTCCACTGTTTCCTCTTTCGTTGCAAGCTGCAGATGTGACTGGTAAAGATTTAAGGCAGTTTGGACTCAAGGCCGCAGAGACTGCTCTCTGGTCTTCTACCCTTTGATCGACATTTTTCTATTAAATTAGGCTCACACATTGAGCCAGCATAGCAGTGAGTGAATTATGTTTTTGCCACTGAATAGATATGGGTCACCTTGAAAAAAACAAAAGTGACAGAAATAATAGAAAAGAGAAAAACCAAAATGCATGCCCTTGTAAATTTGGATTAAATAACATAAATTTGGGATGATTACTCTTTTCAAATGCCTGAATTTTTCAACTATTTTATATATTTAGTTTTCTTAAATATTTACAAACTGACTATAGAACAGTGTTCTACAAGTATTTTTGTAACCATTATTAGTAGAACACGTCTCTTTGCCCAGTCACCTGAATTTCTACCACCCGGAAATGATTACTGTTTTAATCTTTGTTATAAAACAATAGTTGTTTTCCAAACTCTTTTTTTCATGCTATTGCTGCCATTTGTAAATCTGCTTCTGTCTCTTAACAACCTGTGATGTGGGTATATTTCCATGTCAAGAATATATAGCTGTATTTTTTAAATAGCTACTTGCAGTGGACATCCTTGTACATAAATCTTGAGTATTATTTGATTTGTTCCTTAGGGTACATTTCTTGAATGGGATTTTGCCAAACTTTGCTGCAGAAAATCTGAATTATATTACATTCTCATGAACATCAAGTCGAGGGTGTTTGCCTGTACCTTTGCCAACACTATTTATTGTGACTTGCCTGTGTTTTTGATTACTTGTATATTTGCCTCTTCTTGGGGGTTGTAAGCTAAATCAGTTAGGATGCAGTCAAACCGCCCTAGTCATCGTAGGTGTTTCAATCAGGGGAGGTTTCAAGCATGGAACTGGTCCCACACGTGTTGGAAATCTGATAGTGACAACGATATGCCGGAGTCACCCACAGGGACCGACTGCAAAAACAGCAGAGAAGGGGTAGGAGGAGAGAAGGGGTCTCCCTTAGCCACACCCGCTGGACAGCAGTGGCATTCTGATGACCAGCGGGTGTGGCTAAGGGGGTGACATAGCCTAGGAGACACAGGGTAGCTGGTGCTGGGAGTGGGCAGAGGAGCTGGGACAGGAGCCAGCCTGGCACTGCGGGTGGTGTGATGCCGGCAGAAATGGGAAACCGAAAGTCCCTTTTTTGCCCTCCCACCTCCCAGTCTCTCTCTAGTGCCTTGTATCAGAAGAAACTTCCAGGAAGTCAGCTGACAAGGCCATTGGTGATACTGTTTGCAGTTCCAGCTTCACTGTTGCAGGGCCAAAAAGAGAATGCTGGGCTGGGAGCTAAGAGGTGATGGTACATTGCCAGTGTATTGACTTGCTTAAGCTGCTGTAACAAAGTACGTGAACTGGGCGGCTTCCAACGATAGAAATGTACTGTCTCACAGTTCTGGGGCTTAAAAGGCCGAGATTAAGGTGTTATTCTTTTCATAGGGACACTAGTCATGTTTGATTAGGGGCCCACCCTACTCTGGTGTGACCTCATTTTAATTTAACTAATTAATCTGCAATGGCTGTGTTTCTAAATAAGGTCACATTCCGAGACTAGGCATTAGGACTTTAATATATGAAATTTAAGGGTACACTATTCAACCCCAAATATCCATATATATATACTTCTTTAGAACAGGGTCCTTTCAGCCCTAAAATGCTATGTAACTCCTTTACATTTTTCCAGTTCTGGGTACAAAAAATGTGCTTAATATTGTTAAATAAATGAATAAATACTAAATTAAATGAGGCACATTCATTTTCAGGCTCTTACGTCTAAATTCATCATCCATTGTACATTGAAATTGCGAAGAAAATCTGTCAGATTTTTAAATGTCAGATGCTCTTTAATTATAAAACAGTTAAATATCAAATGCATCCGAAGCATCCTGGTGACTACAGAGCTCATTCCTAAATTTAATACGAAGTATAAGTTTGACTTATCACATCTCTATCTTTAATTCTAAGCATTCCTATGGTTGCAACATCACTTATCCCGTAAGAAAAAAGAGGTTTTTCAACTTATGGGGAACTGAGGTTATCATCTCAGGTGGATGGGGGGCTTCCTGGTCAACAACTTAAGACTGCAACACAGCTGCTTGTTGGTTAGGATTGGAGTTGGGGATGTAGGATCCACCTATTTTTTTAGCGTTCCTTCTGTGGGGCCCCAGGCGGATGTGCTGGAGCATCCTCTGACAGCCTGGTGGCTTCCAGAGCATCGGGAAGGCCTTGCTGGGCACTGACAGAGTAGGTGTAATAGATGAATTGCTAGGGAATTTTTCACAGCAGTGAATCCCAAACTAGGCTTTCTCAGAACATTTCTTTCATGAACTAGACTTTCTGTTTCCCAGCCCAAGTCAAAGAATATTTTCCAAGTGTTAAAGGAAGAAGTTAATTTACCAAATGCAATTATTTGGTGACTGCTATTGCTTATTCTCCTCGCCAGCACTGGCAGACAAGAGAAGTGAACAAGAAGTTGCAAATTGTAAATATTAATATGCAGCTGATCTTGCTTGGTTCAGCAGCTTGTTTTTGTGGCCCTGTGTGCCTCCTGCTGCAATTTCCTATCACCTGGATGCATATTGCACTAGTAACTTGTTTGTAATGCATGGGCTAGAATTCCATTAAATCCACGCAAAGTACCTGGAATGTTGTGCTGTCTGAGCAAGTGAGATAAACAGTGGTTCCAGCAACCAGATCAGATATGGTTCCTCTCTTTAGGGGGCTTCCCAAGGTGTGGGGAGCTTGGACAAACTCTGGTTTAAAATCCCTGTGCACAGAGTCACACCTACCATGGAGGGAGCTAGTGGTCCACATCCCACACGCTGTGATTGGATGTGAAGCCCTACAGCTTACCTTTGGCTGTTACCTCCCTCTTCCACTTTCTTCCTTTTATGATGCTCCCTCTGACTCGGAATAGGAGGGAGGTGTTTTAGGGGATGGAGATGAAGTCTCTACCCCCGGAGCCCTCTCAGATTAGTGAGTTAAACAAGTATTTATACTCAGTAACATTTGTGCTGCGGCAGAACTGGATACGCATTGGAGTCTCACCATCTTTGTGTACTCAGGTCCTAGCCCCAGGCCTGGTGATCAGTCAGTTTTTATTGAAGGAAGCAGCACAGTCTCAGGAGCCTTCAGAAAAGAAAGTTTCACTTGAACTTGGTGTTGAAGGACAGGGAGAAGTGCAATAGATGGCTGTGTAGGGAAGGAATTCCCTTTTACCTGTTTTCAATCACTAGGTCCCCTTCCCTTGATGGGTACCTCTAAAATTGAGTTACGGCTATGGGTGCAACCGAGGTCCTCCACTCTGTAGGGTGTTTCTAGCGTAAATGTCTTTCTCCTGGGCCTCAGCGTAGCACTGACTGGGCAGGGGGTCTAGGAAACTGGACTCTAGTCCCAGCTGCATAATTAATTTTGAGATCTTGAACGAGCCACTTACCCACACACATGCACACACATGCAAACACACATGCAAACACATGCACACACAGTGTGGGGCAAAAGGAGGTTTACTGTTGTGAGTACACGAAACAGAGTTTATTCTTGCATTATTATTTATTAATTACTGTATTATTTTTCATATGAACAACTATACACCTACTTCCCCCGACCCCCATTTGTGATATTGTGAGATAGTGTGAGATGTTCAGATGGAGAGGTCAAGTAGATGTCTGGAAATACGGATTTGGCTCTCAGGGTGGGGGTCTGATGGGATGGTAGGTGGAGTTAGGGGTCAATTGTATGATTACAATTGTAACCACCTGAGTGGATGAGACTGGGAATAAAGGAGAGAAGAACGGAATAGGGTGTATCTGAGGGGGGTAGACACAAAGTCTCTGGGTTCACTGGGCGCCCAAGGAGGGATTAAATTGGGTGTGAGGCCTGCTTGATCACTCCTGGCCTGGCACCTGGCTGCAGGTGTCCAGCCTCCTGATGAGCCGGATACCCCTCGTGGTGTGCACCTGGCGTAGGAAAGCATGCGGCGGTGTCTCGGCTCCTCTCAACAGTTTGGGCTTTGGACCATGGTAGACCACAAAATTAGTTCTCGTGTGGGTTTGTGGGTGAAGCATCAGGAGATAAAACCAATTATGTAGAACAAGACTGATAAAACCGGAGGACTCGGAATATACAAGCAATTCAACAGAACAGAGCAATACAGAGCATGTGATGAAGGGGACTCTGGCATTGCAAAGCCAGATGGAAAAGTCTTATGAGACGAGAGAGAAAGACAGGCCCCAGTATAACATGGAAGGGGAAGTCTGTTTGCTAGATGTGATCCCGTTTGGTTCTATCCTCTTCGTTTTTGTTCCCTTCTTCATGGGGCTCCTGCCTCCTGCCACAAAACTGTGGTGTGTTAATGCAAAAACATCTTGAATGAGGTTTGGAGCTTCAAATTCTTCTAACTGTGAGGAGAGGGTACAAGTGATACTGCTTAGGCTGCTTAGGTAGGGTGTCTGACTTTTGAATCCGGTTCACATTGTTTCTCCATTCAAACATACCAGCGTCATGTGGTGTCAGGAGGCGATTGTCATTCAGAGAGATGGCTCTTAGTGGTAGTTTACCAGATAATCCTCCTGGAAAGTTCTCATTTAAAGGAAATTAGGTCAAGTTCACATAAGGACAAGGAGTGTGTGGGTGTGCACTTAGGACAAGACTGATTCTTTATCACTTAAAAGTACACAATTGAAGGATGAGGAAAAAAAGCAATAGCAGAGTTAAGTGTTTAAGTAACATTTCTTCAATGATATCTGATCTGTGTTTTACATCCTGACATGGTTTCCAGATTTAGATTCAGTTTTTGTTTTATAAAAGGGAACCAGAGGCATGGAGACAAGGAACAGACTGGCAGTGACCGGAGGGGATGGGGGAGGGGGATAAGGGTGGAAAGTAAGGAACATGTCAAGGAACATGTGTGAATGACCCATGGACATGGACAAGAGGGTGGGGATTGACTGTGGGAATGGGGTGGGGGTGGGCTGGGTGGAGGAGAGCAAAAATCGAGGCAACTGTAATAGAACAACAATAATATATTTATTTAAAAAAGGCTTCACATGTTTTTCTGTCACCTTAGGTGCTCCAGGGACCGGTGTGCTAGAAATAAACACAAATGGAAATAAGGGAATAATTCAGGGTTTTTGCATATGGGAGGAGGCTTGTAGGGTGGAGATGTTTCTCCATGAGCAACAGTTTGGGGGACTCTGTGTCTCAGACAGCATTTGATAGGTCAGGCAAACAATATTTTATCATGTTGATTTCTAGAATCTGAAAGATTTCTTTCAGTCTTCTGGAATTCTCCTTTAAAATGCAAATAATTCCAAAAACCAAGCTGTTGTCACCTGATACCTATATTGTCAGTTATTGTTCCTGCTGGAATTAGTAGAAATGAGCTAGGGGGTAGGTGTCCAGTGGCAGCTGGGCAGGGGCAGAGCTTGGAGGAGGTCAGAGGAGGTTGAAGCCGGTGCTCACCCGAGCTATATAGAAGGGCAACATCAAAGACAAGCATCAGGCCAATGCCGCCTTCATCACTTGGGGCTGAGCACAGAAAAACTCTGACATGTGCCTTGGTTGAAAACTTCTCCCCCAAAGTTTTAATGTGACATAAATTTGTGCATCTTGCACCGATGACTTTGGGTGCAAAGGTCATGTTGATATTTCACAGAATAGGAACAAAGGTTCCTTTGCAGACATGCAGTCAGATGCTGACCTGTGGGCACGTGCCTGCCTCACTGCTGGTCTTCCCTCTCCTCCCTGATCTTCTTCTCCTCCCCAACCTTCTCCTCCTTCCTTGAAAGGAAATGGTTTTTCCCAAATTGTATTCTTTTAAAACTATGTCACAGTTGTAATTAAGTAGCTGTTTGTGGAATCAGTGTCTGCCTCCCTGACTATGCCTCAAGCCTCATTAAGGCAGAGCTCTGTCTCTCTGGGGTGCTACAGGCCTAGCGCCATGCCCCTCACGGAGTCTGGAACTGCTGACCAGAGCTGGAATGAACTGCAGGCTGGTATCAGAGATACAATCCATCTCTTATCTTGGGCAAAGAGCTTAAGTTGATCTTCATGGCTCATGAATAAGGTCCTAGGAAACTGGAACCAACACATTTTAGGAAGGGTGATAAGGGGGGAATTGGCCTTCTTGGGACAAGAATTCTTTCTGGTGTGATGTCCTTGTGATGATTCCAAACACGCACTTTTCTGGGATGCCTCCATTTGGATCATTTTGGTGTTTACTGGCATCCTCATCAAGGGAAAGGAGTGTGAAGAAAAATGACTCATTTTACTACTTGTTAGCAACTATGTGTTGGGTCCCGGAAGGTGAAACTAGGAGTTTAAAAGCATCCTGGTGGATTTTCTAAAGACTTTTTTGTCTTCCCATGAATAAGCAAGTCATTTATTGTTACAAAATTGTATGCAGTTATAAAATGACTAAAACTGTTTAGAAAACCCCCACAAACGTATCTACTTAGAAATGAGGCGGGGTGGAAATGGTCTGGATTTTTAGCTTTGAGGGAGGGCAGTGATGGCGTTTGTAATATTGGTGCTCCCATAGAGAGCCCCTATAGCCCAGGGGAGGTTAAAACTGGGGACACGGTCTGGGAGGGAGGAGGCAGGGGTCAGGGGCAAGAAGGTGAGCTCCAAAAGGCTCAGTGCCCTCACCCTTGGTGTTTCCCATTTGGTGACGCCAGAGGCTCCGACTTTATATTTTATGCATTTGAACATGAAGGAATACCCTCCCAAAGGCCCAAAGCCACAGCATTCCTTGGGGACCTGCCAGTAGCTGGGACAGGGGCTCCGGTGGATCCTGGAGCCGCTCACATCCTCAGCTCACCCACTATGGCTCTGTCCCTGCCCCCTCACATCCTGGAGGTCACAGGTGCCTGCAGGTACCCTTCATCAGGAGGTGAGGCCTGCATATGGGGCGGTGGGAAGCCACGGACAGAGACGAAAAAATGCCTCCCTGATTCCCACCAGGACAAAGTAACGCGACTCCTCAGATCAGCAGACTGAAATCTGTTGCAGCCGCTCCGTGTTTCTATTTTGGGTCTGGAGTGCATCTCTCCCACTGTTTCTTTCTTCTTGTCTCCACCCTCCCTTCAGACCTCAGAGCCCCTTCTGCTTTTTAGCTTTTTCATTTGCCGGGTGCCGTGGAGTCCACGGCCTGGGGTTTCTTGATTGTCCACTGGGGTAAGAAGGAGTTGTTGAGACTGATCCTTTATCACAGGTCGGACTCCATGGACAATACCTCAAATTGAAGCTGGCCGGGGTCCTCCATAAGTCGTAGCTGAATGAGCGAATACATGAGCAGATGAGGAAACACAGAAGAACAAAAACTAAAGCATGGACTTCCATGAAGGGAACCATTCTGTGCTGGGCACTTTGCAAGGGCACTTCCTGCTGAAATCATTGACCCCTGCCCACTGGCTCAAACATCCACGAAGGAAAGTTTGTGTTTCTGTGTGCTGTGTAATTTTGGGGCATTTCATATCGTCAGTACAGCAGAAACTCATTTTGGTCACTACAGACAATGGTGAGCTTGCTAAGGCATATCTGTATGTTTTACGCACGTCTCTCCCCCATACCCAACGCCGCTGTACCCGGGTTTGAGCGGCTGCGCAGCTGCTTGACCATTTATTGGGGTGGGACAACCAACAGATGCTTTTGCTGTCGAATTGCATTTCATGAACAATGAAGTGAGGCTCTTTCTGGTATTTCTGTTAATTTGCACTGCATGCCTTTGGTTTAGCTTTTCCTTTCATTGGTTAGCAACCCTCTTAAGGACAGTACGGATGTCGCTGTTTCTGTTTCAGTTCCCATCTTCAGCCACAATTTGTGAAAAGCCCCTTCTCGGAATTATCATGGCATTACCACCCTGTAGAAGACTATACATATCTTCTTCCTTTTGTGTATCTTTAGACATAAAATTGAAAATAAGAAATATTCTCATGTTAACCAAGGCTAAGTTGTCCAAGAGTCACCTCAGCCTTGGCTTCATACGTGTTATACTTCATTAAGTGTCTCTCAGTGGGCATGGTGAATAGTGGCAAGTAATGGGTACAAGATTAGGTCGGCACCTGAGGAATCAGGACGCAGTGTGTTTAAAATACACACACGTAGCTGTTTATTCCTCTGCTGTTTCTTGAGTCCCTTTGGAGCAGGTGCTGGTGGGAATAGAAGTGAATGGTGCATGTCCTTCTCTGTTTTAAAATTTGTTTTATTTTATATTTATTTTTTCCAACCACCATGTATCCCCCCATACCTTCTACCACCTCCACTCACCTGCCTGCCCCCTGCAATTGTCGCACTGTTGTTCAAGTCTATGGGTTCTTTCTCTCTCTCTCTTTTCCCCTTTGTTGCTAGATTGGTGCATGTCCTGCTGAAGCCACTCTCAGCCCCTGCCCGGTCAGGTGTGCAGGGACAAAGGCAGATCTCTACTCTCCAGGCATTGTGGTAGGCGTGGCCTGACATGTCCTTGTCCTGTGAGAGACAGGGCAGTACAGTGGCCCTAAGCAGGGATTCTGGGGCCAGACTACCTGGGTTTGCATTCCCACCCCAACACTTACTGCCTGGGTGACCTACCACTTACTGCCAGGGCCAGTTACTTAACAGCTCTATACTCTTTCCTTGTTTGTAAAATTGGGGATGATAATTGTGACTACCTCCAGGGCCATAATGACAATGGAATGTTAATACATGAGGATTTTTGAAACACTACCTGGCATGGAGGGGGTGCCATGTCAGTGTTTGGTATTATCATGAGGGCGAGGATGGTGTTCCAGCAGTGCCTGTGTGCATCTTCGGATTGACCGAGTAATTGATTCAGTCATCCGGTACAGTGAACAGATTCATTGAGCAGACACGTTGCATGTAAGTAAATACTCTGCTTGACCCTGAGATCTTAGAGATTAGTAAGACGTAGTCCCTATCTGCAGGGGGCCCTCTCTCTGTGAGATGCTGTTTGTGTTTTATCTGAATCTGTCGTAGAAGTAGGAAGGGCTCCACAAATGGGCCAAAAAGGGTAGGGGAGCAGTGTTCATACAAAGACTGAAACAATATAAAGTGATTCAGCATCATTGGTATTTGGAAGACTCGAACCTGGTTGTGCTGCAGAGGTGTGACTAGCCATCTCTTGGTCCCCTCAAGCCTCCTTGCCATGGTCTCACGTATTTGAGGGGCCTGGGGATGAGTTACAGGAGCACAGACCTGTCTCGCATGAGCATCCAGTGACTTTTGCCCTGGCCGTGTTGGGGGTGACCTTTGTCAGCGCTCTGGCCTCTTGGTTGGGGGTTCCCAGAGCTCTGGGGCCAGAGAATGGAAGAGGAAGGGTTAACTCCAAACTTCAACAGCTGAATATACAGCATAAACAGCATTTGGGGATGAGATCACTTCTGTTTTGGGAATCTAAAGGCAAACACAGTTGCATTTGTTCTCGTAATCATGGCCTTGTTTGAGATTGTTTATGTTTAGAAATTCATGTTGGAATATTTAGCATTTGGGGTGCAGGAACCAACTCTGGCTCCTCAAACCAACAAGGAATCCACTGGAAGGCCACGGGGCAGCTCCCAGAGTGAAGGAAGAGCATGTGTTGTACGTAACCTGGCCTCTAAGGGAACCCGGGCAATTCTGAGATCCTCAATTTGGGAGAACTAAGGGATAGTCTTTTCAGGACTAACATCAGGATGGATTGTAACAGTCATTTTCCACCCTGGCATTCTTCTTCTGGAGATTGAAATTGCTGGAAGAACAAGTCGGCTGGATCTTTCTGCCCATCCCCTTACCAGAAGGTTCGCTGAGCTGGGGAGAGTAGGCCCAGTGGGTGCTGGTGTGACAGACGCCGGGAGATGTCCACCCCTGACAATGAAGTGGTGTATTTCTGAGGCCTCCCTCTTCCTAATCTCTCTGGCCTATTTAGTTTTAGGTAGTTTATCGAGAGCACTTTTGAGCTTTTAGAGCACGGCTTGGGGTTGTAGTGGATGTGTTAGTAACTGTGAATGAGCAATAAGGAGGCAACAGATGGAGTTGTGGATTCCAGAATGCAGGGCTGCACCGAGTGGTTTCGCAAGACGTGATGGTCAGGAAGCCACACACTGGACAGTGTGGGCTAGCTCCGTATTTCTCCAGCCGAGGTCTGTGTTTCTCTGGGGGATTCTCAATGAGAACTGCATAATTTGAAGTTTCATTTAAATAACTGTCTTAAAAATATGCCCCTCTTCTGGATCATCCGAAAATGGGTGATACCCCAGTACTGATGCTTCCTCATCCACTTCGGCGCGTTTGGGTTTTCTGCAGCGTTGGTGTTGAGAGATTTGCTAGTTATTGTGGTCTAATGAGCAGGATATAGAAGCAGGCTTGATATAAAAATAGTGCATTTGCATCAGTGATAGCAAGGAATGCTGTTTTTCGGAGATGAAAAAATGTTTGAGAAATGGCGTCTTTGTCTAGCACGTGGCTGCACAGGCATGGTGAATGGAAGGAAGGCGGGGCCGAAACAGTCAGCTCCGCTGTCAAACTGAAAGCAACAATCTAGTGTCAGCGAAGTGGCATAATCCTTTACTTGGCGTGAATGATATTTTGTTTTATTGGCTTTGCACTTTTGTCTGAGTTTAATTTGTATGTTTGTTTGTATAGTGGCATAAGACCATCAGTGTAAGATGTCTGTAACCCATTTTGTGTTTCTATATATTTAAGTGAACTATAATAAAAATAACTTTGGCCAATCTCAGAGATTCTTGAGAAATTTTATTCTTTATAGAGAAATTACCTTATGCAAGTTTTAGAAATGCTGGTCTGTGGGATACACTCCTTCCCTTCCCATCCGCTTCCACAGGATGACATGCCCCTGTCCCCAGGGATGCTGGGTGTGGCCATGTGACTTGGCTTTTGCCAGCGCGATATTCACAGAGACAAAAGCACAGAGGCTGGAGAAGAGCTTGTGGTTCGACCTGGCCTCTTGCACTCCTTTGTTTCTCTGAGAGAAGACCACGTTTCAGGTGCTGTCGGTCCAAAGAGGGTGATGGATGGACACTGAGAGCCCAACCGAGATGAACTGGGCTCTAACCAAGCAGCAGATGTGTGAACAAGAAAAGGAAGCTTCTTGTATGGTGCTGAGATTCTGTGGTCATTTGCCACATAGCATTATTGTAGCAATAGCTGACTGATAGGATCTAGCACCTGGATTAGTTAGCCATGCAATGGAGTGTGCAAACCTCATTTTTATGGAGCTAGTTGATTTACTGTGTGCCAGTTATTACTGTAGGTATTGGAACTACAGCAACGAACAAGGCAGACCAAGTCTTAGCCCTTAGGGAGTATGTACCGTATTTTTGGACTATAAGACGTGCCTTTTCTCCCAAATTTGGGAGGAAAAGAGGGGTGTGTCTTATAGTCCAAATGTTGCTTACCTGGCTCACTGGGGGAGAGGGGTGGCAGTGGAGCGGGGTCATGAGTTATTAAATATTTTACCACATTTTTTGCTTCAAATTTTTCCCATTTTCCTCTAAAACCTACGTGCATCTTGTGGTCCTAAAAATACGGTAGTCTAGTGGATTTTCAACCACTTTTGCCTGACTGTTGATGTACCTGATGAATGCTTTGTTTTTTCCTCTCTCCCAAAGGGCAAGCTCACTATGCTGTGACGTGTTTGGAAAATCATGGTTATCTGGATAAATGTGACCCTGTCTACACATGGATTTTATGTTGAATAGAAACATCAGGGAATATATTGACTCCTGATCTTGCCATCATTATCATGAAAACCACCCTCATTAAGGCATTTACTTCTCTTGACACATGTCTACAAATGCCTAGAAAAGAACAGACAAATAGGAGGAAAAAATAAGAATATCGTCACTCTGTCTACCAATTCTGGTTTTGCTTGATTTTGCCTTTTACAAAGTTTCGACTGGGCTCCATGACTAAAAATAACCTCCCTGTGTACGTGAAATTTCACCAGAGTAAATGGCTGTGTGCACTTATATTTATGCATGTCTGAAAATTCTGCCGACTGTGGTGGCCGGTCTGGAATGAAAACAGCATCCCCGGAAAGGAATTTGAATATAATGTTGAATACATTTAAGAATACTATTCAAATGCCTGAAAAGTTCAGCTTTATGAATTTAGGAATATGGGGATTGGTGGCAAAAATGTGCATTTCTGGGTTGGTGGAGAGCAGCGCTGAAACACGGCTGTAAATATTCAATTCTCCAAAGCCCTCAAGCTGCAAGGCCCATTTCAGGTTTAACTCAATGGCAGTAAAGCTTGTTTGTCCAGATTAGTGCTGGATCGGTAATAGCAAGTAGCAGGCAGTGTGAAAAGTAATTTATTGCATTTTAGAATACTGTGAAATTTGGAATTTTTTTTCTGTGATGTTCAGTTCCCTTTTTTCCCTAGGTGTCAAGGATGTCAGTGATCTAGGGTTGGTGAGGCGACCCTGCCAACACAGTCATGATGTCCTTGGAGGCCCGTCAGAGCCATAAACGATCTTCCTCTGTCCACCCCAGGGGCCCAGCGGTAAGGGAGGTCTGTAGTGCTCAGAGAGAGTCTGGCTTTCCCCTCTGTCCATGCTGCAGGTAGTTAGGATCTGGCTAGACTTGACCCACCATAATTTTTGGGATGATGCTCCTTGTTCTTTCTCAGAAGCTCTGCTGTAGCTCACTGAGTTTTCTTGTGGGGGAGGCGAGGAGGGAATGGATTAAAAGTGTGTGGGGTGATTTGTGTGGGGAGAGGTCTGGACCAACCCGATTCTGGAGGAGCACGGTCCGTCTAAGTGGTGAGAAATGAGGCAAGGCAGGTAATATTGCTTTGATTCCAATGTAAAGAGTACTTCCAGGCCATGAGGAATTGAGAGGGGACTTTTAGGTATATTTTGGAAAAGTTTTTCCCATTTAGAAACAATGTTTTATTTCTAGGTAAAGAAGTTAATGGTTTTCGCTCTGACTGAGTTAAGGCCCAACTGTAATGTGATCTTGTTGGATCTGCTTTCAAAGCTGTTGGGTTTCCCAGCTCTCTGGCAGCCCCCTGCTTCCCAGGGGCAGGATGCTGGGGCCAGATGCTGTTTTAATGATCAGGCTCTGGGTTGCAGTCCAGGGAGAGGTGTCACAATGTTAGTTAGAAAGGATTAAGCGCTGAGGAAACTGAAGCTGAATTGAGGGTCTGGTTTCATCAGAAAGACCTCTGTGTGCTTGGGGACGGGAAGGAAATCATTATTTACCTGGGGCCCGGGCCAACCGATGCTGGCTAGTGCCTAGACTCTGGGAGAGGTCTTCTTACGCCGACTGTCCACAGGAGCCAGAGGTGGTCAGAACCGGAGGCCTGGGTGTGTTCTTTGACCAACATCTTCCATACGGCTGGAAACTTGTTAAAAATGAAACTCCATGGCTCTACTCCAGACCTACCCAATCAGGTACTCTGAATGAGTCTGACGAGTTGTTCTAACAAGCCCTCCAGGAGATCTAAGTTGGAAAACCACAGCCCTTAAAGGAGCTAAAGGACACCAGGGACCCCAAATCTGTCATGTGGGACTGAGTGGAGTAGGGTGGAGGAGTCCAGGGCTCATCATGAAAAAAGAGAATATTCTCTTCTCATCCAATAGTTAACAAATTAGCAGAATGGTAATTTTATATCTATTTATTTATTTTAAATTATATTTTATTAATTATACTACTATAGTTTTTCTTATTTTTCCCCCTTTGCCCCCCTCCACCCAGCACCCCCTACACCCTTAGGCAATCCCCACACCATTGTTCATGTCCATGGGTCATGTGTATATGTTCTTTGGCTACTCCATTTCCTATATTGTACTTTACATATACATGGCTATTCTGTACCTACCTATTTGTACTTATTAATCCCCTCACCTCTTCACCCATTCCCCCATGACCCCTCCCCCACTGAACAACCATCAGAATGCTCTCTGTATCTGTGATCCTGTCTCTGTTCCTCTTGTTTTCTTACTTAGGTTCAATTGTTGATAGATATGTATTTATTGTCATTTTATATTCATAGTTTTGAACTTCTTTTTCTTAAATAAGTCCCTTTAACATTTCATATAATAATGGTTTGGTGATGGTGAACTCCTTTAGTTTTTTCTTGTCTGGAAAGCTCTTTATCTGCCCTTCAATTCTGAATATCTTTGCTGGGTAGAGCAATATTGGCTGTAGGTCCCTACTTTTCATGACTTTGAATGTCTCTTGACAATCCCTCCTAGCCTACAAAGTTTCTTTTGAGAAATCAGCTGATAGTCTTATGGAAACTCCCCTGTAGGTAACCAACTAAAATTTTCGCTTTATCATTAAAGTTTGGCATTTTAATTATGTGTCTTGTTGTGAGTCTGTTTGCATCATCTTGTTTGGGACTCTCTGTGCTTCCTGGACTGGTATGTCTATTTCCTTCACCAAAATTTGGGAAATTTTCTTTTATTATTTTTTCAAATAGATTTCCAATTTCTTGCTCTTTCTCTTCTCCTTCTGGCACCCCTATGACACAAATGTTGGGCCTCCTGAAGTCCCAGAGGCTGTTTAAACTATCCTCATTATTTTTGGATTTGTGTTTCTTTTTATTTTTTAAAATATGTAATCTTTATTATATTTTTTCCATTACTACATGGTCCCCTTATACTCCCCTACACCAACAATACCATACAGAGATTCTCTTTTCTTCTTGTTGTGATTGATTGTTTATTACTTTCCTATGTTCCAAATCATTGATTTGATTCTTGGCTTCATCCACTTTACAGTTGTTTCCCTATAAATTGTCCTTTATTTCAATCAGTATATGCTTCATTTCTGACTGGAAGTTTTTATATGTTGGGGTCCTCACTAAGTTCCTTTAGTATCCTTACAACCAGTGTTTTGAACTCTCATCTGATAGATTGTTTATCTTCATTTTGTTTAGCTCTTTTTCAGAGTTTTGATCTGTTCTTTCATTTGAGCCATGATTCTTTGTCTCCTCATTTTGGAAGCCTCCCTGTGTTTGTTTTTATATATAAGGTAGAGCTGCTATGACTCCCATCTTGCTAGCATGGCCTAATGTAGTAGGTGTCCTGTAGGGTTCAGTGGCACAGCCTTCCCTATCACACAAGCTGGGTACTTGAGGTGTGCCTTTTGTGTGTGCTGAGTGCACCCTCCTCTTGTAGTTGAGCCTTGGTTACTGTTGGCAGGTCAAAGGGCAGGGTTTAGGTAGGCCAGTCAGCTGCAAGGACTAGCTATGACCACTGACCACTAACCTCCACCCTCCATGGAGAATCATCTGTGCAGGGGCAGGGTGGTGGTGCTCTGAGCTGTAGCTGTCCACTGGGTGCACAGGCTCTGGGGTTTTCCAGGCGGTACAGGCTAAGGTCAGCTTTTATGTGTGTTTTGCCCTGGGCCACCCTGCCTGAGCTATATAGCCATCTGAGATGGCTGCTACTTGTGCTGGGATTGAAGATTCCCAGGCAAAGCCAGGCTGTGAATCTGAACTGGCTGCTGCTAGTGCCAGGCCTGGGGTCACCTAAGAAGAATTGCCAGGGCTAGGGACTAGGGGTTTTCCGAGGTGGGCTGTTGCTTGCTTGATAGCATTTACGAAGTTGAGAAGCATGAGGCAAGACCAGTCATGCATATTTTCAGTAGGACGCAGTCTCAGGGAATCTCCAGGGCAGGGTGAACAGTGTTAGCCAGGTTGGTGGAGTCTCAGATATGGCGACCACCTGCTGGCTTGCTGCTGTGTGTGGGGAGGGTTCAGAAAGGGGACAGTGGCCTCTGACCACATTTCTCTCTGGGATAAAGCTGTCCCCCAGCTCCTGCCTTGATGCCAGACACCCCAGTTCCTCCCCATATGCTACTGGTTCCTCTCAAGCTGTACCCTGGTTCTATAGCTCAGAGAGGCTGAGTGTGAGTAAGTCCATATGGGAGTCCTTTAAAGAGAATTGCTTGGGACTCTAGAATTTTTCTTCCATTGACTCCATCCCCACTGGTTTTTGCAGCCCGGAACTATGGGGACTTACCTTCTTGGCACTGGAACCCTGGGCTGGTGGCCTGGTGGGGGGCTGGGACTCCTCTCTCTTAAGAAATCTCTCCTGAATTTTTATCCACCACATGTGGATGTAGGACCAGCCCGTTCTGCATCTCTGCTTCGCCTACCAGTCTGGATGTGGTTTCTTTAATCCCACTTTTGTCAGTCTTCCGTTCAACTTGATTTCTGACTGTCCTGAGTGATGGTGGTTCTATAATTTAGTTGTAATTTTGATGTGGTGGGTGAGGAGGTGAGCCATGCTTACTTTGCCACCCTCTTGACCCCAAGTTGATGGTAATTTTAAATAGATCACTAACTACTCATTCAACCTCTCCCTCCACCACCAAGCATTACACTAGCACACCTGTGATTCACGGCGTATTGAAAACTTGGAAAAATGGGTGCTTAGATCATATTCTAGTATTTTACTATTTGCTTTACATGCTTATAGCCTGATTTTTTTTGTGTTTTCTCTGACTTCTTTTAGAACGCAAGCCTGAGACTTCAGTTTTTTAACCTGTCTACTCTCTCTCTTCCCCTCTCTCCCTCATCCCTGTTACCTGTAAGAGTAAGACCTGGTGCTCTTACTAGAGTCTCTTATACGCTAGACCCTGTGCTTCGATGAAGAGGCGGCATGGTCTCTGATGTCAAGGGTAGGAGTGTGGGGGGAGATGATGGGGTTCTGTTTATAACAACAATCACAATATGTTAATGGTAATATGCTAATTGCCACAAATATAAAGCGATTTGGGGGCAAAGAGGATGGACTGACCCACAGAAACCGACAAGAGGGGTGTCCTTGGGAAGTCTTCATGGAGAAATGGAAAATTTGAGCAGGCCTAAAGGAACAACACATTTACCAGGGAGTCAAGGTAGAGAAGAAAGTTCTAGGTATAGGGAACACATAAGTGACTGTATTTACTATAACAAACTACCACAAACTTGGTAGCTTAAACAATATAAATTTACTTAGTATCCTGTAGATGTTTCACTGGGCTGAAATCAGGTGTTGGCAGAGTGCACATCTCTGTGCAGGCTCTAGGGGGCAGTGTGTTTCTGTCTCTTTTCCAGTTCGAAGAGGCTTCCTGCATTCCTTGGGTAGTGCCTCCCTCCTTCATCTTCAAAGCCAGCAATGGTGGATGGTAGCGTTTTCGGGCTGTACCTATCTGGTTGCCTCATGATGAGATTGGACCTACCTGAGAAATCTAGCATGAGCTATGCATTTCAAGGGCATTAACCTTATTACATGTGCGAAGTCCCTTTGCCATGTAAAATAACACAGTCACATGCTCTGTGGATGAGGGAGTCTTCAGGGACCATTATTCTGCCTGCCACAGGGATCGCAGAGATGGCCGAGAGTACAGAGGCTGCTTTAGAAATACCGTATTTTGCCGTGTGTAGTGCACTCTGGTGTATAATGTGCAACCACATTTTGGGCCCAGAGTTTCAGGAAAAAATCTTTTGTTTTAAATTTTAGTTCAATTTATTTATTTATATTTAGGTACTTTTTTGTATTATAAAGGAATTTTAGCACTTATTTTTGGACACATTATTGTACAAGAAGTTTTATGTAACCAATAATTACAAAACACAACAACAGATCCAAGATACAAGAAATTTTATGTACCAGTAATGGAATTAGTGCTACCTATGTGTAATGCACATCCTTATTTTTCCCCTCAAAAATTTGGGTAAAAACTGTGCATTATACATGGCAAAATGCAGTAATAAGAGCCTAGGATAGCAGCACCATGACTGGGAGTGAGGGCGAAAGTGCTGTTGAGAAATGGAGATGTATATATGGCAAAATGAAACAAAGATGCTTCCAGCAGAAGCCCAAATTTTAAAAATTGTAGTGGCTGAGTTAATTCAGTTGACTGACAATTTTAGATGTGTGATTCCTCGCTTTCGTAGGGGAGAAAATGGATGTTGGCCACAGGTACAGGTGTAGGTGGGTAGAGAATTCCATTTTCTCTTTCTCTGGTTTTTCTTACTTAGTTTATCTTTCCTAAGTCCCTGGTCCAGAGAATTCGGGGGGTAAGCCAGTATGAATCATAGGAGTTTTGGTGCAATGGACTTGCTCTTCAATAGAAGCTAGCATTGCATTGCCATAATAGAGCAATTCACATTCACAGCCCTGAGGAATACATCCAGGATGTACACAGTGCTCTTTTAGAGTGAAATAACAGTCTTGCTCACCTTCCTTTCTAACAACATTGTTTGACCCGAGAACTCTTTTTAGCTGCTTTCCCAGTTAAAGATGGCGTGTCATGAAAGGAGACCTTGATGGCTGTTCTAAAGTCCCCAACATTTAAGTCTCTTAGCTGGGAAATCATCTTCCTTAGTCTGTTCTAGAATGCATTTTCAAATGGTCATCAGACAATACTTATTGACTACTTATCATGAACAATAATGGTCTTCAAATTGGCCATAAACTACATACCCTTTTCTAATCCAGTCTTCACCAAATGTTTCATGCTGCAAACTACCCTGAATGTAAGTAGGTTATCATTATCAAAAAATATTTTTCCCTTAGTACTTCACTGCTGGGAAGTAATAAGGGAGAAGACAGTCAGTGAATGTTAAGTGGAGCTGTTCAATAGGTGTAGAAAATGTGGAGTCAAAGGAAGTAATTTTAACCTGAATTGGGAAGAACCTACATCAGGGTATGGAGAAAGCTTTGGGGAAATGGTAAGAGAGCATGAGTGTGGAAGGCATCCTGACTTGAATTAAATCCTGCCTTATTAACACAGGTGCAAATGTAAAATAAAATAGTTACTTTTTAGTAGTGGCTGGAATTTGCAAACTTTAGCAACACATATTTTTTGTTGTTGTAGAGTTCAGCTTTTATTGAATGTGCTACAAAAGAGATTTAGTCAAAAAGACCAAAGCCCATGTCACACGGCTCCTCAAATTCTTCTTTCTTTGCTTCCACTTTTTATTCCTCAGCTGGGGTGGCAGTGGTGGCGGGGACAGAGGATGGGACCTCCTGCTGGTGCAGGACCTGCCACTGGGGCAGGTCCAGTAGCACCTACATTGCAGCTGAAGCTCTCCAGGGTGACAATGGTCACCCTTTACAAATAAGCCTGACCAGAAAGCTTCAACATTTACACCTTCAGTGAGGGCATTGATCATACCCTCCATCACTGTCTGCACATTGTGGTGCAGGATAAGGGCCAAGGAGCTGCAGGCAAGTTGAGATTGAGACCATGGTGTGGGCGAGCGCTGGGAGTGAGGCTTGTCCCCGGATGAAGTGAAGACCTCACCTCAAGGTGGCCTTAGCTTCCTTGAAAGGACCGAGCACCTTAGCAGCAGCTGGGGAAAGGGAAAGCAACATGCATGGTTTTAACAGGAAAACCATAAAATATAGCCACTTACACATAAGTTCTGTTAAGTATCTATATGTGTATTTTTATAAACTTTTTTCAGTATACTAGCAGATGTTGAGGTCAGAAGTTGAGGGATTCTATAAATAACACTCTTCTTTCCTGCTTGAGTTTAGAACTAATTAAGAAAGAGACACGGGATTAAAAATTTTTTCAAAAAAAATATATTTGCACATGCACTTAACCTTATGTTTAAGGCCACATTCTTCAGTCCAGCTTTTATCAGGCCCTGATCTTGAGGTGAAGTGGGCTTGCAGATTCCTTTCCCTCTATCAGTCCCAGGCAGTGCTGGAGTGAGATGCACCCACCCCAAAGGCAGGGAGGGAAGAAGACTGGAACGCACACACTCTCTGTGGACTGGCTGGTCTTTGGAGAGGAGAAGGCAGAGCATGCGGGGCCACCAGCTGTCAATCAGATAATCCATGGCTTCTTTCAGCCAAGAATAACCCATAATGCTGCTGCTCCCAGCGGTCCCTGTTTGGCTTCATGCCACCCATGAAACTAGACTTAGCACTTCTTTGCATGCCCTCCACAGAATCCATTTAGATTTCATTAAACATTTCATAGTGGAGTTGAGGCGGGATTGGAAGTTATAACACACACTCTATAGGTCTTTTCACTTACCCCCAAGCCCCCATTAGTTATTTTACCTAAGTCTCTGATTTTTAGCTTATCAGTGACTGGATCTCTTCCTATCTTTTCCACCATCCATCCTCCACTTCCAGATCTTTCCATCTCTCAGTCTTCCCCTTTTTCTATGCAGAGTGGATTTGCCCAATCCAACCTCCTTCATACTTCTAAACGCATGCCCTTTACCCTGCTCAGCAGACAAGGAGCATCTTAGGGGTCAAGGCTCATGGAAGATCATTGAAATGTAGTAGGAATTTATAAATACATTTTCATATATGATTGTGGAATATTGCATTTTAAAGGGAAAAAATAAAATTAAAGTTTTCAAGCTTACTACTCTACTTTTTTCATTTTGCTGTGGTTTGGATAAAATTTGAAAAGTAGTCATAAAGTTCCAGAAACTCTAGAGCTGCCCAGCACCACAGTTTCGCGTTTTGTTTCCCACGGGTCTTGATTCAATGGCAGACAGTGCATCCTAGAGGCTATGCCTCATGTCTCAGATAGTCCTTATTTGCTTCTTATTTTAAGTCTAGCAAGGAGGGACAACTTATATATCGTAAGTTTTAGAAGGAGAAATTGATATGTCAGGGCTGACATGTTGTACCGGAGAGCCTAATGAGGCTTTTCCACCCATCAGTGTTTTTAATTTTGACATACTGTATTTTTTGGACTATAAGATGCACCCTCCCCTCCCCCACCCAAATTTGGGAGGAGTAATGGTGGTTAATGCTGCTGTTGAGTTCAGTTTATATTTATATTGGTGAAATATTATGTTATTTATGTTATTAAATATTTTACTACATTTTTTACTTCAAAAAATTTTCCCCTACTTTCCTCCTCTAAAACCTAGGTGCATCTTATGGTCCAACAATATGGTATATCATTTTGTTTTGAACCATATTATTTCTGCCCTTTTGAGTCTGGGAGAGTCTATGACCCCCTGAGATCTCAGCTCTTATGTGCTATTCTTTCTCTTGTTCTACTCATAGCAGGTACCATTCATTTTCATTTCAACAAGTATTTCATTTCAGTTAACACCTACAGAGAGCTGACTCTATGCAAGTACTGGGTAAGGCACTGCGGGTCTGATGTGAACCGGCTTTCGTCACTTCTCAGCTAGCTGTTGCAACTCCCAACGAGGTGCCCATCTTCACTCCAGCCTTCTTCCAAGCTGTCCCCTGCATTGTAGCTGGAGTGACTGCTTCAAACCACAAGTCTGATCATGTCACCCTTGTAGCGGCACCCACTGCTTTTAGGGGCAAGTCAGGCTCCAGAACATGGTCTGCAAGGAGACAATGTGTGATTGGCCCCTTTTACTTCTTCCAGCCTCTTCTCCCTCCAGGCTCCTCAACCTGGGCTTCTGTGTTCTCTCCCACTGGCCTCGTTTCAGTTTGCCAAATGTGGCTTTCTTCCTCCCTCTTGAGAATTTGGAATGTGTGGTTTTCCCTGCTGGAGGGTTCCTGCTTCTCCCTTTCCCTTGGATAGCTGCTGCAGTAACCACTTTTGTCTCATTCTAAGTGACTGCTTCTCAGGAAATCTTTGTTGCCCTTCCTAAGTCAATGCTTCCGAAAGCCCGTGTGGATGCAGTGCTGTGCAGTTGCAATTTTATATTCATTTGGTGGATGCCCGGCTTCTCCACTAGACTGTAACCTGTCCAAGGATGGAGTCTTATCTATTTATGTTTGTCATTGTGTTGCCAGTGCCCAGTACAGTGGAGACTCTCCATAAACATCTGTCAGATGGATGAATGAACATAGTCAGGCTTTTGCTCTCCAGGAATTTAGAGTTTAGTGGGTGGAAGAATGACTCTTAAGCAGAAAATTAGAATATGACGTGGTAAGTACTCTCTATCATGTATGTGACACATGGACAAGGTTTCTATCCCAGACTTGGGGATGGTAAGGAGGAAGTAAAACTATTTTCTGTGATATGGATTGCCATTGGGATTTTGATAGGTATGCATTAAATCTGTATATTGCTTTAAGTAAAATGGCCATTTTAACAATGTTAATTCTTCCAATCCATGGATATGGAATATCTTTCTATTTCTTTATGTTTTCTTCAATTTATTTCAACAATGTGTTACAGTGTATATGTCCTTCATCTCTTTGGTTAAGTTTATTTCTAGGGGTTTCATTATTCTTTTGTGATTGTAAGTGGAATTATTTTCTTCTTTTCTTTTTCTAGTATTTTGTTGTTAGTATAGAGAAGTGCAACAGGTTTTCATATGTTGATTTTGTATCCTGAAGCTTTACTGAATTTTTAAAATTAGCTCTAATTAGTTTTCTGGAGTCTTTAGGGTTTTCTATATATGGAATCCTGTCATCTGATAGTGGCAGTTTTCCTTCTTTATTCTTAATTTAGATGCCTTTGGTTTCTTTTTCTTGCCTAATTGCTCTCTGGTTAGGACTTTGAGTACTATTAACATGCCACTTTTAATGGACAGTTAAGAATAGAGATAATATGTTACGTATCCTAATTTTACATATTTGGAATGTTATATTTAAAATGTCATATCCATATTTAATATTAGCATTTAAATATTTAATATTTTAAAATTTCCCATTTTTGGCAGGATGTGCAGGTCCAGGACCAATGTTTATTACAAACTCTTTTATTTCCCTTGTTTATTACAAACTCTTTTATTACAAAATCATAAGCATGTAATCTGGTAACACTTCAATATCACACTGGAGCATGTCACATGCTCCATGTGACACATCACGTCACACATCATATGACATTCTAGGTGAAATGTTCAAATTGCTGTCCATCTCGTGCAAGACATTCATGTACCCAACCAATCACACTCAAGCAGGTGTTACTTCTGCTGGACCCTGTATTACATTAGATTTTGAAGAAATCACGATTTTTCGTGGTGTTCGAATTCATAGAACATATGAAGTGAGTTTATAACACATGTGATGACTTTTAAGACATATATACCAAAAACGTCCTGCGTGCATTGTTCTTTATATTTCTAAGTTGGAAGCTTGTCCCCTTGCAGGATTCCACAGGGCCTGACTCCTGTTTATATTGTGACTAAGTATGGCTAATGCTTGTTTTGGTAGGGCCCTCGAGCTAAGAATGGTTTTTCCACGTTTTAAATGGTTGAGAAATCAAAAGGATAATAGCTTATAACATGTGAAAATTATACGAAATTCAAATTTCAGTTTCCATAAATAAAGTTTGATTGGAATGCAGCCAAGCGAATTCCTCTAGGTCTTGTCTGTGGCTGCTTTTGTGCTGCAGCTGCAGAGCCGCGGCTGCCACAGAGACCTGGCCCCCCCCCCCCCCAGCCTGAAATATGAACTACCCAGCCCTTTTCAGGAGAAGTTTGCCCACCCTTGTCTCGTTTCAAAGGCGGCAATACCTTCGGTGAGACTCAGCTTTGTCGGTTTTGGAGCCGACAGGCGAGGGCAGAGACTGGAGCCTTTAAGCAAAATAAAGTTCCTGGGTTATGTGTGGATTTAACCACTTCAGGTCTTCCTTTCCTTCCAAGGTAACGCAAGCCAGGACACTTACGAACAGCGAAGCGCTGTATGGGAGAAATGAGATGCTTTCAAACTTGCCGTGGCAAGGTTGTCCTGGCGGGCGGGCCTGCTTCTCAGGGGGTCAGGAGGGAGCCTGTGACTAGAGGACTCTTAATCTGCCATGTTTTAGACCCAAGTGCATTAGATAAAAAAGGGCATAACCCAGTAGGAGTGTTTTTCTTTTTCTCTTTTTGACATTCTTAGGCTGTAATCTTCTCAACTGCTTTACCAGGATTTATCTGCTATAATTACTGAGATCTGTGGTATATGTTATCAACAAGTCAGAAGAATGAAGAAACCTTTTTCTTTAAAAAAATATCTTAAGCTCTCAACCATGAGATGCTTAAAAAAATAGTTCTTTATATAGCTTCATAAAGCACTTCTGAGAGATTCTTCCCATTTACCTTGCTGCTGTTAAAAACCCAAAGAACATTAAATTCAGTTTCTTTCTAGACAGAAGAGTTCTGGTGGATGTAATTACCTGGCAAGTTGCAGTTTAGAAATATTCTGCCCATTTGAAGACCGACTTTGCTGAAATTTTTGTTGAAATTTCTTTTTCGACATAACTCCTCATTGGAATGAAAACCCTAGAGATATAATACCTCCCAGAAATCTCCTGTTTAAAGAATATTGAAATAATGGAACATTGTGTGAACTTGCCACACCATGATTCTGCTTCCTCAGTGCACATGTGGCATTTGATTTTTGCGTTTCGGTGGCTTGGTTGTGGGCCAAGACTGTTCAAGGCTTTGTTGAGATGGTTCCATGATTTTTTTCCAGTTGTCCTTTTCTTTCTCACCCTCGGGACTCCAGTGCTGTTGAGAAAAAGCGTGAGCCCAGATGTCAACGCAGAACTCAGCAGCACTGGAAGGGCAGCAGCAGTTGGGTTCAAGTACCCAGGCAACGAAAGGCAGGAGAGAATTTTGCAGTAGAATAGAGATGAAGGCTTTGTGTTTTTAAAACAATGAAAAAATGATTGGCCCTGGCTGGTGTAGCTCAGTGGATTGAGTGCGGGCCTGCGAACCAAGGGATCATGGTTCGATTCCCAGTCAGGGCACATGCCTGGGTTGCAGGCCAGTCCCCAGTGGGGGATGCACAAGAGGCAACCCTACATTGGCATTTCTCTCCCTCTCTCCTTCCCTTCCCCTCTGAAGATAAATAAATAAAATAAAAATTCTCTAAAAAATTAAAAATAAAAAAAGATCCTGTGTTCTTAAAACCAATAATAAGAAGGCAATTTAAAAATGGGCAAAAGATCTAAGGGACACTTCACCAGCAATGATGTACAGATGGCAAATGAACATTTGAAAATATGCTCATATGTCATTAGGGACTGCCAGCTAAAAAAACTAGGTACCATCAGACTGCTAAAATCCAAAACACTGACAACACCAAATGCTGGCAAGAATGTGGGGCAATGGAAACTCTCACCCACTGCTGGTGGGAATGCAAAATGGTGCGGCCTCTTTGGAAGACAGGTTGGCAGCTTCTTACAAAACTAAACACTCTCGTATCATACAGTACAGCAGTCACATTCCTTGGTAGTTAGCCAAATGAACTGAAAACATGTTCATCCAAAGACTTGCAGGTGACCATGTACAGCAGCTTTATTTATAATTGCCCAAACTTGGAAGCAACCAAGATGTCCTTCTATAGGCAAATGGATTAACTGTGTGCATCTCTGCAATGGGATATTATTCTGTGATAATGCCTTAAGTGCATATTGATAAGGGGAAAAAGGCTATTTCCTATATGGTTCCAACTATATGGTATTCTAAAAAAGGCCAAACTATAGAGACAATAAAATATCAGTGATTGCCAGGGGTGAAGGGAGAAGGAGGGATGAACAGGCAGAGCACAGGTGACTTTCAGGACACTGCAACTATTCTGTACGGTACTGTAATGGTGGACACCTGTCATTATACTTGCACATTAATCCAAACCCATAGAATGCACAACACACAGAGAGAACCCTAATGTAAACTATGAGCTTCACAAACAATTTATCAGTATTGACTCATGAATTGTAACAAAGGTACCACACTAAGGTTACACGGCAACAGGAGGGGAAACTGGCGTGTGGGGGTTGGAGGAATGTACTTCCCACTCAATGTTTCAGTGAACCAAAAACTGCTCTGAGAAATTAAGTCTATTTACTAAAATGAAATAAATGGAATAGTGGCAATGGTAGCTCTTAATCTCTTTCTCTGCTTAAGATTCAGTCATTTTTTAAACTCTCAAACCCACTTATAAAAGAATAGTAATTCACCTGCGGTTACATAACAAAGGGACATGGTTTTCAGCGTGTGCATTCCACTGCTGCTGGCATTGTGCTGCAAGATTTCTTGGACTCGGTGGGCCAGCACGGGATGGAAGAGTGACTAGAGGAGAGTGACGAGTCTCTTCTTACTTAGAATGACAGAAGGCTGTTGGGGCTTTGTAAGTGTTCAGGGGGAGGATGATACTTTGGTAAAGACTGGAAAGTTGTTTTCAATTTCTGTTCCTTTTAAGTTTCCATTTTAAAGCAAGTTGTGGTATAACCAAAGAGAAGTGGGGGTAATGAATGCTCAGCCAGTCAGCTAATACTTGTTGAGTGCTACTTTGTTCTAGGCCATTCAATACAGACATCTTTTAAATGAAGATAAAGCCCTGGCTGGTGTAGCTCAGTGGATTGAGCGCAGGCCTGCAAACCAAAGAATCACAGTTCAATTCCCAGTCAGGGCACATGCCTGGGTTGCAGGCCAGTTCCCAGCAGGGGACACATGAGAAGCAACCATACGTTGATATTTTTTTCTCTCTCTCCTTCCCTTCCCCTCTGAAGATAAATAAATAAAATCTTTAAAAAATGGAGATAAAAATCATAACTCCCATTGATCTGTGGAGATTAAATTAAGGTGTATAAAGCTCCTCAACATGTTATAAGCATGCTAATTATAAACTTTTCCTTTTATCTCCCTGTGGAAGTGGAGGCACATGGTGTCTGTCAAAGACTTTGCACCCCTTTATTCTCTGTAACCAAACTCTGCTGCCGGCTCAAGGCACACAGTGAAGAAGAAGCAGGTTAGAGGCCGCCGTGTGCTGAAGGGCAACAGGCAGCTGGGCCCTTTAACTGTCTGACCCGATAAGGACAAAGCATTACTGCTTGGAAGATCCCTGTGTAAGTTGTTTCAAAGTAGAAAAAGTGTGTGTGTGTGTGTGTGTGTGTGCGCGTGCATTTTTGTGATTATTTCTCTTCTCCAAATAGGTATGACAAAGTACATTAAGAGATAAAACCCACAAAGAAGAACATGTAGTGAAACCCTTGACACACACAAGGGTGTGGCAAGTAAATGGCAGCAGGCAGTTCCCCACTTACAAAGATTTCCCACGTTGGCATGAGAGGGCGTGCTCACAGGGCCCAGTAGCCCCTTTTCGTATCTACTCTTTCGTTCTGGTCGTGGAGGGGCCACTGTCTCCCTCAGTCCAGTCTCTGAGTGTTCAGCAGCAACGGTGGAAGGAAGAGGTTATGCAGAGGGGCCCCTCGGGGAAGCCACATCTGTGCTAGTGATGGCTGGGCAGGATGCTTCTCCCCTCAGAGAACTGCCTTTACTGAGTTATATTTTCTACCATATTGTCTGCTTTTATGAGATGAGAATTACGTGAGCAACCTGTGTCTTCAGTGAAACCTGCACACCAATTTGACTGATTTCTTTGTCAAGAAAAAAATACAACAGAACAATAGTATAACCTAATGCACCCACATTTTCATTAATTAGTTGTTGTTGTTGTTGTTATTATTATTATTATTTTGCCTGAGCTAAAAAGGTTTAGTCGATCTTTGTTTCAGAAATTGGGTGCTTAAAAATCTTTATTATTAAAATTTCATTGTTTCCAAGTGATTTCTGTGATCCTTTTTATGATCCTTAACTATTTTAACCTATAAGCCCCCTCAAATCTCAGAAGCAGGCAAGAATAAATCTTAAGTAAATGTAAAAATAATATCATATCTTCACGTGGGGAGACTCTCCAGACCGTAAATACAATTTGGATTCTAGTTCACCTCTTGGCTGCACATCTTTTAGTCAAATCACAGAGATTCCTCTTTTTTTTAAGGACTGGAAGAGGCCTCAGTCGTAGAGTTTTCCTTCCTTTAGAGGCCAGTCTTGGGCACTAAGTGAGGAGATAATTAAAAGGATAGAGGAAAATGCATGTGCTCTCTTTTTCCTGTTCATTGAAGTTAGGAACAGGCACACACAGGGCCGGGGCGCTGCTGTGGGAGGAGTCCAGTCGCACTCTGTGCTCCGGGGTCCGCACCGCATTTGCACCTCCATTCCTGGGCTGTCTGGCCGTGTGATCTCAGTTTCTTCAACTGTAAAGTGGGAAGAATAGTGACCGTACTTACCAGGAGAGTTGCCGTGAGAAGTAAGTTATATAATTTGTATAAAAAGGGCTCAGGCAATGCCGGGTCCTGGATGATGTTCAGTAAGTGGCACTTTCATGATCATTTTCTCTGTCATCAGGAGCATTCAGGATTTTTAGTGTGTGCTGGGATGAACGCTCTAGATCTGCATTTATATAGCAGCTGCTAGCCACATGTGACTCTTTACACTTAAATGAACTAAAGTAAAAGTAAAAATTCAGTTCTTCGGTTGCATTGGCCACACTTCAAGAGCTCAACACCACGTGCGGCTGGTGGCTACCACGCAGCACAGTGCAGATAGGGCACCTTCGCGTCATCCGAGAAAGTTCTGCTGGTCAGCGCTGCTGTGGAATCTACTTGGTGGCACAGACACTCACAAGCCAAGAGTTATCTTTCAAATATTAGCGAACTAGTGATTTAACAGTGTATCAGACAGGGCCTCTATTTAAAAAATACTCATGTGAAATAAATTAGAATAAAGGTGTAGTAGTAGTAATAATGATAATGATGATAATAATAATAATAAAATGTGGCCAGGACATCAGATGTTTATTTACCTGGTAAAACTTATCAGGCAAGTAGAATGCATTATAATAGCTCTTCTAGTTTGTAGACACTGCCTAGACCCTGTAAGGGAATCAGCACGTAATCCTGACAGAGAAGTTTAGACAGATAAGGAGAGCCAGATATAGCAAAGGAAAGACCAGTATCATCTTGGTAGTGGGCTGAGTTTATGTTCTTTAGAAGGATCCTTTAAGGTGCCGAGAGGCCTTATTACCGTATTTTTAGGACTATAAGACGCACTGGACCATAAGACACACCTAGGTTTTAGAGGAGAAAAATAGGAAAAAGTTTTTTGAGGGAAAAAATGTGGTAAAATATTTAATGACATAAATAACATAATATTTCACCCATGTAAATGTACACTACATTTACTAGCCAGGTAAGCTACATTCCAACTATAGGACATACCCCCTTTTCCTCCCAAATTTTGGGAGGTGCATCTTATAGTCCAAAAAATATGGTATATATTGTTCTCAGTTGGTGAAGTGGGGTTTATAGATACTTAGGTGCAACATCAGGAAACAACCCAGGGATGAGTTATTTTAAAGTATTGGTGGATGAGGTCTAGTGTAAGCATGCAAAATTAATGACGGCATGGCTTGTTTACAAGGTATCTGGAATGGTTTTATCACACATGCTAAATTGCTTGGGGGAATGCATTATATAATTTGAAAGTTATGTAAACATTCAATTTCTTGCACAGTGCTTAGCATGTTGTAGGCTTGCAGAACATTGGTGAACTAAACCGAGTGTCTTTGTGAGTTCCCAGAAATGTCTGGCAGAAACGGTGCGACTCAGCATGGTTTAAATTGTGGGCGTTTAAACCTCTTCAGTGTTCTAGAATCAGTTGGTCATGACCAGCATTTAAAAATTGAGATGGAACAAAATAGAATGGAAAATACCAGAGTATGTTGCTTGCATTAAGGGAAAATATTGAATTGTAAAATGTGTGCTTTAAATACATATGTGTGGGCATAGCAAGTCAGAATGAATTCTTTTCCTCTAGGGGCTGTGGTCAGAACGGTTTACAGGCCAGTGGTGTAGATGCAGTTCAAGGGTCAAATGGACAGTGGAGCCCTGTGGTTTTTGAGAATAGTGACCAGAACAGCTAAACCATAACCGTCCCTCCTTGTCCTCCACTTCACTTTCCACAGTTTCAGTAAGTCATGGTCAGCTGCGGTTCTAAAATATTAAATGGAAAATTTCAGAAACAAAAATGTATAAGCTTTAAGTCATGCACCATTCTGAACTATGTGATGAAATCCCGTGCTGTCCTGCTCTGTCCCACTCGGGACCTGACTCGTGCCTTTGCCCAGCCTCTCCACACTGTCTGTGCTACTCTTCATTGGTCATCTCGGTTATTGGACAGTTGCAGTCTCTCGGTGCCTGTGTTCAAGTCACCCTTAGTGCACGGAGTAATGGCCCCAAAGCACAAGAGTAGTGATGCCGGCAACTTGAACACGCCGAACAGAAGCCATAAAGTGCTTCCTGTGAGTGAGAAGGTGAGTGCAGTACAGTGAGGTGTTTTGAGAGATACTGCATTCACATACTTTTATTACAGTATATTGTTATCATTGCTCTATTTTATTATTACTTGTTAATCTCTTACTGTGCCTAATTTATAAGTTAAATTTTATTGTAGGTTTAGGTGAAAAGTGTAGTACGGATACGGTTTGGTACTCTCCGTGGTTTCAGGCATCCACTGGGGGTTTTAGAGTATATCTCGCATGGATAAGGGGGCTGTAATTCAGTTATGTAATAAAGCATAAAACATAAGAATTTGCCAGTTTGACGGTTAAGGTGCTGCTCCCAAGGTCACAGGGCTGTTGAAGGAGTTGAGCGAGAACCGAACCGAGAAAGACTCTGTCCCCAGAGTCGGGGGACTGGAGTCACCGTGTATTACTAGAAGAGGCCTTGAACGAGGCAGTTTTTCACATTGTAAGTAAGAGGTACTCAGTGACCTCGTTGTTGGAGCACAGCCCCAAATGGCAAAAGGAGGTGAGACTAAAGTTGATCTCTCTGAGCCTTGGTTTCATGGTAGCAAGCCCTGAGGTTAAAAATAGAGACTTAGAGCTGAGTGTGATGTCGAAAAGTTGGTAATATTTTTGAGCCTTGAATTTTTTCTCGTTTCGTTTTGTTTTTTCATTCTTTTTTGTAGACCTGCTGTCTGCTGAGGGGCCTATGCACTCAAATGCATCTACTGTGTGCCAAGTGCCTTGTTAAGAACTTTGCATGTACTCACACATTGAACTTTCACAGAACCCTACCTGGTAGGTTCCATTAGCTTCTCTGTTTTACTGGTGTCAAAACTGAAGCCCAGAGAGGACCAGTAACTTGCCTCACACAGCCACTAATTGGCATTGCTGGAGTTCAGCCTGGAGTTTAGACCTGCTCCAGAACAATGCTATTAACCATGATGTTAAATATTCTCTATAAATGTTATAGGAGTCCTTCTTAAATTTAACCCATTCAAGTCTTTGGACACCTTCTGAAGTCTCTTCTGATTGGCCAAGAAAATGCTGTCTGTAATAACTCATAGAAACATCCACTCAACAGTATCATACCACCCATCGCTTCTCCCTGCTCACTCCTTCTGGGATGGACTATGGCCTCTTCCTTCCCACGCCCGTGGAAGTTATGCCAGCCTTTCCCACAGCCCAGAGAGCAGTTTCCCAAATATTCATCTCTTCCTGGACCCATTTCTGTTCATTTTCAGGTTACCTAACATGGATTAACTGTTTTTAATGGGTTTATCCGTCACTTAAAGTTGTAAATAATAACATTACAGCTTCTCCAAACATCTCAAATTCCTGTTCTTTGTCTCTTCTAGTGATTTATCAGGCTTAACTAATCTGACTTAAATTCTCCAGAAAGAATTCTTTTTAAGTAGCTCACGTAGCAATTTTCCATATGTTGTTTAACGTGTTCTGCTTAAAATGAAGGCCGTAACTAGCTGCAAGTAAGTGAAAATATGTTGAAATTCCAAGTGGTGGTGCTTGAAGATTCTGGTAACATTTTAATTTCAGTCATTTGAAGCAAACTAGAGTCTTTGAACAAATGCCTGGATAATTTTTCCCCAGTAGAGATGTAATGAGTCCTGGAGTCTAGGGGTAGCCACCAGCTGTCTTCTCTTTGGCTTGGCTTGTCCTTTGGGTAGGAACAGGGAAGCAAAGAAAATGAATAGTTATGAAATGTTCTCCTCCCAACCCTTCCTTCTAACTCCAGCCCGACTTAGTACAACACGTGTCACTTATTCTTTTTCTTTTTTCTCATTTTCAGTGTAAGATGGAGATGAAGCACAGCTGCTTACTAACCTGCACCGCCCCCCCCCCCCGATACTTGCCACCCTAATCATGAGACCCTTCCACCTGCATTTCTGTTGGTGCAGGGATGTACTTTCTCTTCTCCGACTCTTCACTTTCCTCTTCAACACCCTCCGGAATCTGGGAGTCACTTTGAGCTTTCAGTTGCTGAGGTCTCGTAAAGCATCTAGTCTAAGACCCTAGAAGACAGGACCTAAAGCGACCTCACACCAGCTCTTCTGTGATTGGCTCCATTGCCATGGGAAACATGCAGTCATCCTCGGTGCTGATGAGCCCTGGGAATGCAGGCCCATCCGGAGTCCACCCAGCCACCTCTCCTCGAGCTCGTGTCCCCAGTGCAAGTCCACCTCCCGCCCTGTGGGATTTCGGCCCACTCTTCCGTGACTTCCATAGAGCAGGAGCCACACGTTAAGCTCTGCAGGATTCCTCCTCACAAATTCTTTTCCTGGTTGCTTTTCTCTCATCCCTGACTTTGATATTCTTGTTGTAGAGCAAACTGAGTCCCCTAAGTAGTTTTGGATGCTAACTTTAAAAATCTGCTTTGGGGTCTATTATTTCTAAATTGAGAATTTCCATTTCGACATCCCATTATATGTGTAATAAATAGACCAGACTCTTTGAGGACTGCGTATACTCTTAGGCCTGGACCAAGCTTTGCTAGAGTGAAATGTGCTCTCAAGGCCTCGTAGCAGGGAACTCCTCCCAGGGAAGAGCTTACTTGACAGACCTTCTACTCAGTAGGAAATGCCCTGATTCGTGGAGCTTGCGCCTAAAACCTACCCATAGTAGGTGATTGAGTCTTTTTATTAGAACAAGGAAACATTTTTCTTTGACTAAGATATCAAGGGTAATTGGGCACCAGCAGCCGAGGCATTTCCCCTTGATTGTGGCCTTTTGTGTCTAGACTGGTGTGCTAGGTCAGCCTCCCTTTGGAATTCTAGGCCAAGCCAAATAGAGAATTCTGGACTCACAAATCAGCTAGGCTGGCAGTTTTCAGAAAGTCGTTTAAGAGGTTTTGACTTTCTCTTTGAGCTCCTCATGCCTTTGCCTGGGATTGGGGGACAGGGGACCATGTGCATTCCCTCTATCAAACTGGCTTTTGAAAGAGCTTGGAGGTCAGGGGTCATTACTAGTGGTCCTAGGCCATATATGGCCCAGGGATAGGATTTTATTTGGTCATTTTTGTAGGTCTGCACAGCATTTTCAAAGGCAAGTCACCTAGGTTTGTCTTTACTTAGATGATAGTCCTGAATGCCAACTGCGCACACCTGGCAGCCATTTGTGCTTGGCCCCCTCGGGTCTCGGATCCTTTAGGACGGCTTCCTGTGTGAGTGAGGTGAACTCTCCTGAACAAACCAATATGCCTTTGTGTAATTGGGGGGCACAGTGACACAGTTTTGGTTACAGTTTTTTGTCTCTTTGATCAATGATTGATTTTTCATTGGGAAAGGATGATGGAAAAATACCTACAAGATACCTAAGAGAAGTGACAGTGGGCACATCTCTCTCTGCACCACAAAGGCTGCATACGTGAAGGCTGGGGACAAAAGAGGGGTGTTTATTACACCAAAACAAATAAACAAACAAACAAGCCAACCCAGAAACTGGAGGTAATTAGAGGTTCACATTCTTTCCCTCTACCAATAATAGTTTTTTAAACTGAAATTGAAAAATTGTAAAATGAGCAAGGGATGATTAAGTAGGCCCTTGGTAAGTGGTACTTTAATGGGACAAAAACTACACTGGGAAAAATACACCTTTAACTACCCCTTATACTTCCACTGCTTGTAACCACATGCCCAAGGACCAAAACACCACCCTTGGACCACAGCAGCCCTGACATAAGAAACGCCCCATCTGGCTTGGTGGGGTGCTCTTTGAGCTAGACAGCGTCCTCTTTTGAGTTTGTCTCTGTCATGAAGGTACAGCAGGCAGCTCACCTTCAGCAGTCCCACTGACAAGAATGCTATTTTCTTTGTCACATATGGATCTGGCAGCATTTCCAACCCTCTCTTGCTCATTGCGACTGGCGAGAAGGATTTAGGAGAGATGCTTGTAATGGCTTTACCCCTGCTGAGTCTCCCTGGAAGGAACACCTGTTGGAGCTGATCAGCATGGCATCAAAGCATGGGCAGCCCATCTGTGCTCCCGACCGTGGGATGCACAGGCATGTGAGTCTAATTATAGTGGCAGGAACCCATTTGTGCTCTGTTCTCATCTCTAGTCAGAATTCTGTTGGAACCAGGGTTTTGTTTATAAGACCACCAAGGGAAGCCACCACAGTCCTGCTCACCCATGGATACGTGGTCCTTTCTGGGCTATGCAGAAAGCTCGGTTAGCCTTGCCCGTGTCCTTCCCATTTTACTCAGGACAATAGCTAGAGGGTGGGGCTGGTTCTTTCCCTGTGGCAGGTTACCGTTCTTCAGCGTATAATGCACGAGCTCACCGTTGCAGAGCCTGTTAAAACCTTGGGCAGCGATTTTTGCAGGGTGTTACAGTGGGAAGTGAGCAAAGCTAACTTTGCTTTCTAAGTGTGTTTAGCTACTACCAATGATAATGATAAACACCGTACTTACTAGGAGCTAGAATTTATGTAAAACCATTTAATCCTCACAAACCCCTAGGAGGTAGGGATTATCACATTTCTCTTTTATAGGGAGGAGACTTAGGCACAGAGACCTCAAGGAACTGGCCTGAGCTCATCTAGTGAGTAAATGGCAGGAGAAAGAATCAAATCCAGGCAGCGTGGCTCCTGAATCTTTGTTCAGATTAAACTCAGATTAATGGTATAAAATTCAAATGAGGTTACATTTGAAAGTTAAGCTCTAAACCAGTTACAAATATTAGTTTTTGCTCTCCTGTAGGTTCCCTAGGGGTGAAGGTTATGGACAGGAATTCCTCTTGGTGACCCTGGAAATGAGAGAGAGAACAGCAGTCACGTGTGTTCTGACAATGCCACCAGCTTGGTCATCATATTAGTTTTCTATTGTTTTGAAAAAATAACCATGGGAACTTGGGCTTCAAACGACCCACATGTGTTATCTCACAGTTCCCAGGGGTCAGGAGTCCAGCGCTGGTTGCCTGGGTCTTCTGTTCAGCGTCTCTCTAGGCTGACATCAGGGTAGTGGCAGGGGCTGTGATCTTGTCTGAGGCTCAGGCTCATCCTCCCAGCTCACCAGCTGTTGGCAGGGTTCATTGCCTTGAACTTGTAGGACTGAAGCCCCTGTTCTCTTGCCAGCAGTTGGCTGAGACCACTTTTAGCTCCTTGAGGCCACCTCTAGCTCCTTGCCAAGAGGCTCCCACAGGCAGTTTGCAGTACAGATGTTCACTTTCTTCCAGGCCAGTCGGGATGGGTACGTCCCTCTGATTGCCTGTCTCTCTCTGCTTGTCCAGGATGGAGTGGCTCTCTCATCCTCATTAGCTACATAATGTAACCTAGTTGGGGAAATGATACCACATTGTATTCACAGGTTCCAGCCACACTCACAGGGGTGGGGGTGGGGGCTTTACAAGATTGGTACACTGAGGGTGGAATCGTGGGGGGCATCTTAGATTTTGCCCAACATAGTCATTGTGGTTTTGGAGCCCATGGGATTCTCAGCAACACTGCTAAAGGGAATTGTAAGAAATTGTGGAACAGGTTACTAATGATTGTAGTGACACAGCCAGAAAGGAATTATGTGCTATTCTGGGGAATGCTGCAGAATCTGAAGCCCCTCTACGCAGTGCTTCTGGGGCTTTGCTGCCTGCCAGGGAANTAGTTGGGGAAATGATACCACATTGTATTCACAGGTTCCAGCCACACTCACAGGGGTGGGGGTGGGGGCTTTACAAGATTGGTACACTGAGGGTGGAATCGTGGGGGGCATCTTAGATTTTGCCCAACATAGTCATTGTGGTTTTGGAGCCCATGGGATTCTCAGCAACACTGCTAAAGGGAATTGTAAGAAATTGTGGAACGGGTTACTAATGATTGTAGTTACACCGCCAGAAAGGAATTATGTGCTGTTCTGGGGAATGCTGCAGAATCTGAAGCCGCTCTACGCAGTGCTTCTGGGGCTTTGCTGCCTGCCAGGGAATAACAATCAGGCCACGAAAAGGCAGGTGGTAGAAATTGCCCAGGCGGTCCTCGGACTTGATCCTGATAACAGCTGATGCCGCCTCCTTTGTAGGCTCACAGGCACGCCCGCCCTGTTTCTCACAGACTCTGCAAGCCCCATGCACGGCGTATCTGAGAAACATTTCTTACCCAGAGCAGGGATCGTTCTTTGGGAGGATACAATTATCGCCTCTGTCTGGCTGACCCTAGGCAATTGCTCTCTTTAGGCATGGTGTAGGCAGTCTGTGTAGGTAGCTGCTTATTAGTTTCTGTCACATCTCACTGGCCCTTTTCCTGGGGGCAATTTAAATCTCAAAATGGATTCGGTTGGGAATTACCGTGGAGGAGGTCTGGGGAAGAAAGGCAGGGGCCATCCCAGGGCATAAGGCTCCAGCATAAGCAGCACTACCCTCACCTGGCTGGGAATTCTGTTTGTGACATTAAATATCGTCACACTCAGATGACTTGAGGATGAAGACAGGGAACAAAGAGACTTTATCTGGACACAGGCTGAGTTCTTTGAAACTTCAGGTGTTGAAATAATGAAGATCTCTTATTGATAAAAGATGTTTTTATTTACGAAGTCCTATCGGTTCAGGTCATGGTCCTTTGCTCTTTGTTTTTATGAAGATTAAGAACACAACAGCAGCTGCATTTCATGGTGTCACAAGGAGGTAATTGATGTGAAGCACTCCGTTGGTCCCGTAGTCATGTTACAAGTCAGGAATACTTATGTGGTGGTACTAAGATCATCCTTGTATACAGATGTTTGGTTTTTTATTTTTTATTTTTTTAAAAAATATTTTATTTATTTATCTTTAGAGGGGAAGGGAAGGAGAGAAGAAGGAAACATCAATGTATGGTTGCTTCTTGTGCATCCCCTGCAGAGAACTGGCCCCTGCCGGAAACTGGCCTGCAACCCAAGCATGTGCCCTGACTGGGAATCGAACCGCGATCGTCTGGTTCGCAGGCCCGCGCTCAATCCACTGAGCTACACCAGCCAGGTCTAGTATACAGATGTTTTAAGTAATATATGCTAATTGCAACAGATAAAATTGGAAAAAAGAAAGTTAAAAAAAAATTCCTTAAGCAAGTTACTTAACTTCTATGCCTTAGTTTTCTTTATTAAAAATGGGTACAATAGCCCTGGCTCGTGTGGCTCAGGGGATTGAGCACAGGCCTGTGAACCAAACAACTGCGGTTTGATTCCCAGTCAGGGCACATGCCTGGGTTGCAGGCCAGTTCCCAGCAGGGGACTCACGAGGGGCAACCATACACTGATATTTCTCTCCTTCTCTCCTTCCCTTCCTCTCTAAAGATAAATAAATAAAATCTTTAAAAAATGGGTACAATAAACTGTATTTACCTCATGGGATTATAGTAAAGATTAAATGAATTAATGTACTTATAAGTAGCTTGAATAGAGCTTGCCACAGGTAAGTAAGATACAATGTTTTTTCAGTGGCTGCATAGAATTCCATCTTCTGGCTGAGCCACAATTTATTTAATTAATCATTTTCTTGGAATTTGGGTGTTTTCAATTTTTTGTTATTATAAATTATGAAACCCTTTTAAATGCTTTTTGTGTGCCCATTTTTCATCAGTTATTTAGGCTATATTTCAGCAAATAATGTTTTGGAACAAAAATATAAATATCTTTAAGTTCTCTGCTATTTATTGGTAAACTGATCTTCTGGGAGGTTGTACCAATTTATACCTCCACTGACAGTGTTGAGAGTATTGCTTCCTCGTGTCCCCACTTGTTGAGACAGAAGACTACACTGTTTTGATTTGCATGGTTTTTGTCTTAGTCTTTGTCTTGTCTTTGATGGCAAGGCAGATGGATATTTTTCCCTATGTTTATTTGCAATTGACATTTATTGCTTATAAATTATTGCTTTCAGGCCTTTACCTATTTTTACATTTCTCTTTTTAAGTGACATTAAGTGCACTTTTATATCAAAACACATTGAGTGCATTTAACAGTGGCGAAGATGATGAAGACAGCGGCCCAAGGCAAATACCACATACATCAGAGGCAGCAGCCTCATGGAGTTGAATTCTTATACATGGCTGGTCCGGCCCCTAATCTTCCATCAGAGATGTTTTGTCATAGCCTTTGTGTTTTTCAATTTTTTTATTATTATTATTTTTGGTTATGTTTCTATAGCAACAGTATAAACAACACCACGCTATTATCCGGGGAAGGGGTTGCGGTGAACACTGCTAGAAATGCTGTGAGAACAAGACCATATCCTGCCTCTGTAGCTTCAGGAGTCATTGCAAGTTGAGAGGCTTCTGAGAATGAGATTTCATTAGTGACAGTCTTTGCATCACGGTAAATATTGTGACTACCTGGGAGAGAATCTTTTGGTTTATTAAAGAGATAAGTAGTCACCTAATGGGGAACTGTCAGTAATCTTGTGAACATGTGGTAGAATACATATTTTTTAAAGGCCTAAATGTGCAACAGGCTTCAGGAGCAAGCTGTTTTCATCAGGTCCTGAATTCTGCTGGCTTCCTTCTCCTTGGGTACGGAGACCTCTGGCTTCCTGCTCTACTGTTGCTGAGTGGTGGACATAAAAAGCAGTTGATATTCTTAATTTGTGTTTCTGATCTCCATGCAAATTTTGATGTCTCATGACAGGCTAAAATATATGATAAAAAAACATGTTTTTAAAATAGCATAAAGCATGTCAACTTTGGAAGATGAAGGGAATGTGTTTTGTTCTGGAAATAGACCAAGACCAATGGGTAGAAGTTCAACATTTTAGATTCATGTAAGGAAGAACTTTTTCTTTTTGTAATCACAAGATGTCGTGTGGCTCACTGTGTGGAGGTGGTCACTGGAACTCTACCTGCAGAGAGTTGGTGATCAGAAACTGAACAGACAGTGGTGGGACTGGTATACTGGGCAAGACCCTGGGCTAGATAATTGCTAAACTTTTTTTCAATTCTGAGATTATACAACTATGTAAATAAAAAAATCATGTGCCTACTTATCTAAAGTAGTCAAATTCATAGAAACAGAAGTAGAATGATAGTTACCAGGAGCTGGGAGGGGGAGGGAGCTGTTATCTAATGGTTTATAGAGTTTTGGAGTTGCGAGATGAAAAGTTCTGGGGGCCTGTTTAACAAAATGTGAGCATATTTAACACTACTGAATGGTTTGTTTTAAAATGGTTGAGATGGTAACTTTTGTTTTGCATCTTTTACCAAAAGCATCACAAGAGAAGACAAGCACACGTGTACTGCCAGTTTCGCCTGAGCCAGGCACATTAGTGTAAAACAGTCCTCTTCTGCTGTTAGAACCAAGGTGCCTGCACATGAGCCCTTGGCCCCCATCAGCCAGTGGTGATGTCATTGTCATGGCCACCACAGGCACTGCCAGAAATCCAAAAAACATATAAAAATGCTTCTGTTTTTTTTGTCTCCCAATCTCCCACTAGAGCCCCAGTTGGTAGAACCCTGGAGTAAACCAACTGGTGCGTTAGTCTGAGGAACGTGCTGTTGGAGGAAGCCACGTAGAAGAGAGAGTTTGGAGCTGAGTGAAAGCAGGCACTGTCAGGAACGGCCGTTGTGTTTTTTCTTCCACATCCATACACAGCTCTCTGCCCACCAGTGAACTTGAAGTGTTATAATGCAATGACCCCTTTCCCAAATGAAGGCATTCTTAGCATTTTCCTGATAAGGGAGGTGCAAGTCTAAGGGGTTAATATCCAAAATTTACAAAGAATTTGTAAAACTCAACACCAGAAAAACAAACAATCCAATTAAAAAATGGACAAAGGACCTGAACAGATACTTCTCTAAAGAGGACATACAGATGGCCAATAGATAAATGAAAAGATGCTCAATGTCACTAATCATCAGAGAAATGCAAATTAAAACCACAATGAGGTATTGCCTCATACCTGTCAGAATAGCTGTCATCAATAAAATCAACAGACAACAAGTGTTGGTGCAGATGTAGAGAAAAGAGAACCCTCTTGCAGTGTTGGTGGAAATGCAGGCTGGTGCAGCCACTGTGAAAGTAGTCTAGGGTTATCTCAAAAATTTAAATATTGAACTGCCTTATGACCCAGTGATTCAACTTCTGGAAATATATCTGAAGGAACCTGAAATACTAATTTGAAAAAATATATGCATCCTTATGCACATTATTTACAATAACACCTTCACTGTGACATTATTTATAATAGCCAAGATTTGGAAGCAGCCCAAGTGCCCATCTGTAGATCAGTGGATTGAAAAAAGCTGTGGTACATTTACACAATGAAATACTACTCGGTCATAAAAAAGAAGGAATCTTACCTTGTGTGACATCATAGGTGGACCTGGAGAATATTAGACTAAGTGAAATAAACTAGTCATAGGAAGACAAGTACCATATGATCTCACTTATATATAGAATCTAATGAACAAAACAAACTAACAAACAGAATAGAAACAGACTTATAGATACAGAGAACAGACTGACAGCTGACAGAGAGGAAGGGGTTGGGAGGCTGGGTGAAAAAGGTTAAGGGATTAAGCCAAAAAAAAAGAAAGAAAGGAAGGAAGGAAGGAAGGAAGGAAGGGACCCTTAGAGACACAGGAAAAAAAGTTTATCAGTCAATGCATTCATATTTGAGTTATATTAATTTCTTTCATAGGTTAGACCTACTCTTGTATTTTTTAACCCAAAAGACTACATTATAAAATTAACTATCAAGAAATGCTCCTTACATGACATATAGGGGAAAGAAAAAGGAGGAAAATAATTTCTACATACTCATATGTACATATAAAACAATGAAGAAAATATATACAGTTACTACAGTCCTCATTTCTGTAACTGGTCACAAGGCCATAATTCATCTCTTTCTCTATCTCTAATCTCCTCTGTCTATCTCTATTTCTATATCTAGCTATCTCACTATAGTGATAGCTATAAATATAGATATAGTATATATCTATATTTAGAGATTCTCCTTCTCTTATCCACGTCCATGTTCCTTTTCCCTTAACTAGCCCTTTGGTTTATAAGGATTCTTATCTCATGGTTGACACAAATCTTCATTTCTGAAGAGTCTGTTCTTAGTCATGCCTCCTTTATTGGTCTGGTAAAATCTACTGTTAACTCACAACTGAACATGGAAGTAATTGAAGCCTAAGAGAATCCTCTGGATCACAGACATCCTCCTTCAGGCCTCCACAGTCGGCAGCAATCTTATTCCATCTTAATAAGTGGGGCCTGTCACTTCAGTATGCACAGTGAAATCTTCCTTTGTCCATGTTGCTTCAATGGCACAGGGATCTAAAATGACCAGAGGTTAGTTGCAAATTTTAGTCCAGTAGAACCATTACTGTGCCCTCAAAGAAAATATTTTTTCCTTGGGAACCAATAGAATCCCAAATCTCAAAGACAGGAAGCAACAATTTTGTGATTATATTGTTGGGTGTAATAATTAGAGCAGACCCTTAAATTTTAACCCTTGGTTCCCAGGCCCAGGTAGTGTAGTTATGGAAGAAATAGCACCCTGTAAGGATTGTTGATTCAAAGCACAGGAGGTCTGTCCAGAAGATATCCAGACATGTACTATGAAAAATAGGGACATTTACTGAAGAAGATACAAGATACAAGAAACATCGTGCATAGGACAATGATTCCTCAGTCTTCTTCTAAGTGGGCACTTGGGACCTCACACAGTTCTCCCAATTGCCATCAACTGCCCCATTGTATTTTCCTGAATCTCATGGACAGTCTGAAATCCCTTCCCTTTCAAAGGTGATTTTAGTTTAGGAAAAGCCAGAAGTCTTGGGGCACCAAATCTGGGTTGGTGGGGAAGCTGAGTCACCTGGGTGATTTGATGCAAAAATCTCTGCATGAGACATGATGCATGAGTGGGTACAACATTGTGATGAAGCTTCCAATCATCAGTTGCCTATAGCTGCGGCCTCTGAATCATCCAAATAGTTTCAGCAGAGGAATGTTCAAAGTAAACACAAAATTTGATGTAGATTCATTGCTCTACTTGCTCAGCCATTTTGAATGTGATGGCCACACAGTACACATGCTCACTCAATGGCATCTACCACCCCCACTGACTAGTACAGTGAAGTCATCATTGTTTATGCATGTGCATTCCAGCTCATTGTCCTTGGCTGCCAGGTTACATCGATGTCGCACAAAGTGTTCTAATTATGTTAACAATGGCTGGATTTTTTTCCAGAAAGACCTTGTATTCTACACCTCGTACTATAGTGCCAGAAACTCAAGGTGTTATATTCCAGTTGGTGACTCTCTTTGGTAGGTGATTCCACCATTCTGTTAGGCCAACTGCTTCTGGACAATGGAGTATGTGGCAAGACAGAGAATTTCACAGTCATAAGTCAGTTGCTATACTTCTTTTGTTGAGAAATGAGTGCCTTGGTCAGAAGAAATGTTGGGAGGGGTATTGCGATGACAAATGAGGCCTTGTCTGAGTATGTGAATGTGGTGCTTGCAAAAGGTAAATCCATATCAAAATATATTACAGTGAGGATAAATCTTTGCCCCCTCTGTGCTGAAAGGGAACCAGTGCAATCAACCCCCATCAGACAGCTATCTGGCCCTCTGGGGCTCATTGTTCGCTGCTGCTGTTGGGAGGCTGAGCACCAAGTAATGGTGGTGGCCAGACTTGCCATTCTGAGTCTATATCTGGTGATAAAGTTAATAGAAGATTTTGCCAGACCAGCAAAAAAAGGGATATTCACTCTTTCATAGAACTTCATGGATTTTGCTGACTGCATACTCATGATCCATTTCACGGTATTCCATTGTCTCTTGTATGTCCTGCAATGTGGTAGCTGAATTTAGAGGCGTGATCAGACTCAGATACAATTCCTTTGGCAACGCTATAGGAGTGTCTTTCATCAGGAAGCATATATTGGTCCCTTTTTTTGTAATGTTATCAATTGTTGGGGCTCAATTATTAGATTCATTTATTTATTGGGGTTGGTAAAATGGTGATATTTTAATTAAGACTGTTTTTTCATTTATCAGGTGTAATACTGTTATAAAATTTGCTTTCCCCCATTTTCTTTTCGATCAGCCAGTGGAGCAGTTCATTTAGGAGAGACAAGACAAATATTTGATTCTCCTTTTATTTACCAGGTTTCACCATAATGAATTGGTTCCCTTTCATCCTCCAAAGGCGTAAATACCTGCCTGACCTTGTACACTTAAGCATATTTGATGGGTTCCATTTAACTGCAATTATCTTTTTTGAAAGCTCTAAGCCCAGTGGAAACCTCTTCAAGTTGGCTCCTGTTTGTTTTTCCTGGATGTCCTTTGTAGATGTGAAAATCCGTGGACTGAAAACTCAAGAATGGCTTTTCTAGATCAGCCTTTTCTCCCACTCATTTATGTCCTTAGCTGACCAGGGACTGTGTTTTGAAGAGCAGGGCACACCCTCCACACAAAAGGGATGTGGGCTTTCTGTTTACAAATATTCCTGACTTTGTATTGAGAGACCAGAGCACCGGCTTCCTGCGGGGCCATTCTCCTCTGAAAATGAGATTGCTTTGCCAGCGTTGTCCGCCTTTTCCGGAAAGATTTGATATTAATAGTTTTCTCTAGAATGACATTCTTCTATAAGGCATGTGTTCTTATCTAGTCAAATATGTGGGCTAAAAATTGAAAGCAGTTGAAATTTTTTCTTTTGATTCCCCTGCCCCCCTGAAATTTTCTGCGGAATCCTTTAAATGTCTGTAAATTAACTTTAAGGAAAACTATAATTAATCTTATTAACTGTGAGCTTGCCTTAGGCTTTTTTTGTGGGGGGTAGAAGGACTTGAATTAACATGAGCCGTGACTTCAAAATTCAATTTCCCATCCTCAAAGGAAACTCATCCCTCCCCTCTCGCTAACCTGCTTTTCCTTTACCTCGAATGCCAGTGTCTTCTGCTTTCATCTTGAGCTTGGACAGTTCTGAACATTTAACTCTCTGGTTTCTGTTTCTGTGATAACCACTTTCTAGCCATAGCATTCCTATAAAAAGGCTTATGATGGAAAATGGACAGAAATACTACTTGACTCAACACGTGAAACAGAACCACCCACTAGAGAGAATAAAGACGGGTTTGAGACGCTTCTGACATCGATGTCTGTAACTGTTTTCTTTTGGTTTATATCATTCATGGCTGCAGGACAGCTAATATGATTTACACTTACAGGTGTTCTCATTGTAGAAGACTTTTCTGCAAAAGTTATGTCAGATTCTCTGGCACCAGCCTGATACTTAAAGCCCTTCACAGTCTTATTACTGTCCTCTAGACAGTAATAAGGGACTCTGTTGCCTGTTGGGCTGAGTATGCACTTCTCACTGTGGTTCCAATTTACCTACCTGTCTCTCTGCAAGGATAGCCCTTCAGATCACTGTGATAGGTAGATTGCTCCCATTTCCCTGGCATATCCCATGCTTTCCAGCTTTGCCTTTTGCTCTCACAATTCCTTCTATTTGGAACTCCCTTCTCTCCTGTATCTCCCTGCAGAAATCCTGTTCTTTGAGATTCCCCCCTCCTCCACGAATTTCTTAGTGATTCCTCCACAGGAATCACTTTATCCTTCCTTTGGACTTCCAAGCAATTTGGTTTTGGCAGTTGCTTTGTATTGTTATGTGGATAATGATTGTTGTTGCTGTCTCTCGTGTGTTTGTCTAGTACACTCATGGGGGATAAATAGGACAGCCATATATCCACTTGTTCCTGGGACAGTCCTAGTTTCCTGCTTGTCCCATCACCTTGTCTGGTTAGCACTCCCTTTTACTCAAAAGTATCTTAATTTGAACAATACAGTAAGTGGTCGCCCCTGGAATATGTGACGGGGGATTAGGGCTTCATCATACTCATACCCTGGGCGAAGGAGCTCACAGGTTCACAGAAAGGAGCTGCCTTGAGCTGGGCGGGGACCACTTTGCCGAGGCTTCAGGAAAAGCTGAAGAGATTAGTTTTGATTCCTCCCAGAGCTGGTCCTCCTACCGGCTCCGCCTGAAGCTATTACTTTCCCGTTAGAAAGTTGGTTCCCTGAGGATTTAATAAACAATCCCTCCCAGCGTGAAGGGCTGTGGGCATTGTTTCCACACCCTCGGGTCAGGGCAGTTAAGTCTTCAAAGGGAAATATGAGGGTATTGTGTGGAATATTTAGTACACATGTGAAAGGGACTGTATTTATTATTTACGGTTCATTCCTCTTTATTTTTAAAATTAACCGGCAGGACAGTTGACAGAGTAGTGCCCAGTTCCTTCATTTTGCTGCATGTGCTTTCCCTCCGGTGTTTACTCCTCGTGCAGGGGCAGACGTGGGCTTACAGTCGTGGGTGTGTGAAACGCATTTTATTCTTGTTATTATGATTAATTATTGTATCACCATCCATATGAACAACTGTAAACCTACATTTGCCCCACCCTGTGGGTACACTTTGGATTAAGTTGTGTTTAAGTAAGATTTATGGGTAAATGTTCACATTCTTTTTCTGAACCACTTGAATATAGGTTGAAAATATCGTGATACTTTACCCCCAAATACTTCTAAGAATAGGTAGGGACAGTCTTCTACATAAGCACAATGTCATCATTATACCCTAGGCCATGAATAATAATTCCACAAATCATCTAATATAGAGTTCATGTAAACAGCTTTTGGAATCAAAATTCATTTGATCCTGTATGTTTTTTTCATCTCATAACCTTGCACAGTCTCTGCCTGTTTTGGGGGTGCGTGTACGTGTGTGTATATTTGTGTCACTGTGTGTCCATGTCTATAAGTGTATATGTATTTGTGTGTGTGTGTCTCTGTGTGCAATACATATTGTTAATATGCACTATTTGAAATTCTTCCCCATCTCCCCATCAAGGAAATTGGCCTTTATCCACTCAACTTCCTCCTCCTCCCCTTTCTTCTAAAGAAAGTTCCACCTTTGCCAGATCTGCTGCCTACTTTTTATAATTCAGTGATGAAGAACCTGGAGATGGGTTGTGGGCTGGCATAAAGGAGAGGTGAGAGGGGAGGGGTGTCCTTTGGAAGTTGGTCATGGAGCTTTTGAAAGACAGGGTCCCTCCCTCCGGCCCTTCCCCACTGGGGGGCTCTGTGGTGTGGGGCTTGCAAAGGAGTCGAAGGAGCTTTGAAGAAATATTGCTCTGAGTCATGTATTGGACTCTCCTTGGTGTTCTTTAAGGACTAGTAGATATTATGCTTACTTATTAGTTGTTTTTAGACTATGATTGCCTAAACGTGACATTTCCCCAGATGAGGCCTCATGGGAAGCCAGTATTTATTCTGATCACACATAACCTTTGTCTTCAAAGAAAAAAAGTCCATAGAGGGAGAAAACTATCTTATGGTTATGACCGCAAGCCTTAGAATTTCTTACAGGATTTTCTCAGCTCACAGAGTTTTATGATATAAACCAGGACACTTTTGACAGTGAAATATTTATGGCAAATATGAATATGATGGGGAAATAATTAGTCCAGGCCAATATGCTTAAGCCAAAATGGTGTTAGGCAAACCAAAACATAGGCACACACCTATTATTTGTACCAGAGCTTCTTTTGTACAACTGAAAAAAAAAACAATAAATAAACGTGATGCAAAAAGTGTATGCATGTACACTGCTACACATAAGTCTTAGATTAAACAATGTGAAATTAACCTCCCAAAGCAGCAACTTCATTCGTGCAGCCTAATGTGAAATGCCGGTGATAATTTCAAACTTTTAATTGTCTGCCCTACATTTCTTTATGTAGTAAATTCTTTGAGGATAAGGTCATTCATTTTTCATTCTGTTATTTATTTTTTGTTCATTTATTTGCTAAATACTGATTGAGTGCCTACGACATTCAGGTGCTGTGCTACAGGCTAGGGATAGATTAGTGGCACAGGGAGGGGACCTGGTTCCTGAGCGCACTATATGCATATTTGTGCACTTTTTCCTGAATTTAGCTAGAATTTTCCCATAAATAAGTCAGCATAGTAAGTTTGTGTTTGTTATTTGATGTTAAAAATCTAAAGTGCAAGTTGAAGTACAAAATTATCTTGCTGCCATTCTTACAGGACTCTAACAAATCGGTATCTGAGGACTAGGTCCCTCTCTGTACCCTTTTAAAGATTCACGGGCCTCAGAGACATAACTTGGGGTTTGCCACGAGGAGTTTGCAGCCTGGTGGAGTGAGGACAATGTGCAAGTGCATTGGGCAGCCCGCTGCCGTGCTTTGAGCCTGTTCGGGGCACAGCTGAGCTGCAGGAGACGAAGCGGTTCTTTTTACCTGAGTGGTGGAAGTGAGCAGAAAAGTGTTCATTGAAGACATGAGGTTGGAGATACCATGCATTGGTTTCTCCAGATACTTGGGACTTGAATGACTTTGGACTTGAATGACTTTTACTTCATGGAGTGAATGTCCCTTGAGGGCGATGGCTTTAGAATTAATAACCACAGTAATACGAGTAAATAAAACCATCCGTTGGGATCAATGAAATAGGAAAAAGAATAGTAGGCTACCCATCTGTAGTGGAAGAACCAGATTTTGGGGGGGGGGCGGTCAGGGAAGATCCCTCTGGGAGATACTGAATGTAAGACCCAAAGAATGACTTAGACAAATGAAGAGTCATTTGGAAAGGGAAATGGCTGTGCGGAGTGACACAGAGCAGACAGAGGGCTAGCCCAGCTGGAGCAGGGCCCCGGGGGAACAAGCGTGCTGACCGGTGAAGGGAGAGGCAGGGGACAAACCACGCCGGCTTGGGAGAAGGAGTTTGCCTGTTGGAAAAAGCCACAGTTGTTACGTGGACCCTTTTGGAGGTGGGGGTGTGTGTGTGGAAGGTTTGGTTGGTGAACACGTGGAGACCTGAATATCACAATCCATGGAAAACTAAGCAGTCAGACAAGGCTGGAGCACGGGGTATGAAGGAGGCCACCGTGCTGAATTTTGAGTTCTTTCTGTCAGTACGAGGGAGGCATTTGGGAGTGGGTGTGAGTGGGGGGCTCTCATATCAAATGTATTGACATATTTGAGAAAGATACATCTCAAGGATGGGTGAATTAATCGAAGATGGCAAAGGAGGAAAGCCCTTGCCCGTAGGTAGAGGATGAACTTGATCTAAGGCAGGGGCCGTAGGGTGGAGAACAGAAGACGGAGGCGCTCAGGAGGTACATCTCTGATGGGAGGAGAAGAGGGGGACTATTAGGGGATGTCCAAGTCCCTGGCCTGTGTGATGGGCTAGTGGGAGGAGGGGACGGTTTGGGGAACAGGTTTGCTCCTGATCACAGTGCTAAGTGCTTGTGGGAGATCTAGCCTGATGTCACCTGAGTGACTGATTAGTTCCTGAAACTCCCTCTGAACATTGTGGATATGTCAACATGGGCTTTTTTGAGACAGTTGGAAGCATTCAAACTGCCTGAGAAGGAGTACTTGCGTTTTACAACTGACAGATTGCTTTATTCTGAATTACTCATGACAGACATATTTTTTTTGTGTTTGAGAGACATTTGACTTTGTCACAGTTCTGAAAATATGTTGTTTCTGATATGTTTAGATGGTGGGTTTTCAAAAACCATTAGCTGTTACCACGAGGCTGGCTGTGTTTTGTTTCTTCCCATTCAGTTTCCCATCAAATACACAGGCATAACATCTGGTACTCTTCTTTTTAAGGACTTGGGCACAAGAGCTGTGGGAATGAGACTCAGCACTTGCCACATCATGCAGCTGTAGCGCTGTCACCCGGAGTCGAGTTCGAAGTGGACTGAGCCAGCCCCGTCAGGAGCCACCCTGTGTCATGTTGCAGAGGGGCCGGGAGAGTTCTTAACACAGCGGGACACAGCTAGACCCGCGGGCTAGCCCGTCAGGGTGGCGTCACCGCGGCGGGACCGCGGCTGTGAGGCGTCCAGGCGACAGGATGACAGGATACACAGAGCACTTTTCTGTTGTCAGGCCGCAGCCCTGGTGGCTGATATGGGCAACTCTTCCTGCTTTGCTTCATTTTTCACTGACAAATCCTCTCCCGGCCGGAGAGTCATGTATTTTTAGAGTTGGAAGGGACCTTCATAATCAGCTTAATCCAAACCCCTGGCATTTTTGAAGACGAGGGAAACAAGGCACCGAGAGGTGAAGGGATTGGGTCACGGTCACGCCGCTACCCAGGGAACGCCTGGGCCCACTTGGGCTTCTCCCTCAGAAGGGGCAGGAAGGGACCCTCCTGCCATCTTCTAGTTTGTTAGTTGCCAGAAGTTCAAGAGTCCTCCTTCACTTTCTAAAGCCTTTTGGAAATAATCTCTCTCCTTTGAAAGAAGTGAAGACATGTTCTACTCAGAAAACTTATTTTTTCCCCCAGACAGGTTTTTGTTCCAACCCATTGTGACTCCCCTCTAGTCTGACACAGTGTGACAGCTCTCTGATGGCCAGTACTACCCAGCTGGACGCCTGTGTAGCAGTCACAGCAGAGCCCCACGTGCTTTGGAACGTGGTGTTGCCTCTAATTCAGGGAAGGACAGACACTGGAAACCGGTCAGCAAACTGCCGGAGTCTTCAGGGTAGGGGACCCTAGCAACTTCCTGAGAAGCAACCATTTAGCATACTGAAACTTTCAACAGGATCCTTGTCTCTGGAAATTAAAAATTTCACACCTCTGTCCCAGGACCGGGCTCCCCAGTGAGCCCTGAGCTCCCGTGGAGTCTCGCTGCCACTGGAAGCTGGGTGGGCAGTGGACGGGGTGGTGCCTGGAGCGAGCCCCCGTCCAGGAGGAAAATGGGAGATCTGAAAATGACGTGTACGTGAGAAGAGGAAGAGAACTCAAGGGGTGCTTATGGGGGACTGTATCACCCTGAGGGGGCTGGGTCTGGGAGTCCTTTCTAGGGACCGTAATGTCCACCCAGTCCTAGCTTTCTCTCCACATCCCCCCTCCCCCCACACACACAATATCATCCCTTGGGGTGGCAGGGGGGGACAAGGCTCTGCTCTGGCTCGTCCGCTTGTCTGGGCTCGGAGGCTTGAGTTTAAAAGCGAAGAAAGCCTTTTCTCTGCCCTGTTGGAACATTTCTGTGAGGCCACGGACATGGCAGGATCCTCCTTCCAAACAGAGAAAGGATCTCAGGGGATAAGAGAAGGAGGGAGAAACATCAATTACTGGCTCCATTTGTAAGAGCTCCCTTAAGGAACAACAGGGACTGTTTAACGTGACTGTGTCAGCTGGCGCTGTTTCCAAGAGCAGCAAACGCATTTTGCTGTGTGAGCTAAGTTCATGGAATGATGGGAAGCTGTCCTGGTAGATTTTCCTCAAATCTTTGGAGGACATGGAGACTTTTTTCTTGCTGTAGCAAACCTTACTTTTGTACTGAAGTGGTGAGAGAGTCCTGGAGCTCTGTGGTACTCGGGTGATCTGTGCCGGGTGTTCTCTGTCCCTCCAGATCTGTTCTCCCCTCTTCTCTGCACTGTTCTGGGTCCCGGGGGGCTGATCTCCCTGGGCCCTATCAGAGGACTGCTCTGCCCTCTGGCTTCTGTTTGGATTTGGCCAATCGGAGGCACCCACTTGTCCATCATTGGGTGGTTTCCTTAAGCCGGTCCATGCCTCAGAATAATCCCCTTCATAATAGGTCCCATTTGAGTGTGTAATCTCTTTCCTGCTGGGACTTTGAACTGATACATCATCTAACCCAATATGGCCATTTTATAGATGAGGAAACTGAGGCACGGGGTGGGGGCACTGGTTTTTCTAGCAGTGTCCTTTTCCCCCTTTCCTCCTCCCCTTCCCAGACATGTTGAATACTCAGAGACTGAGCCCCTGTGGCCCGGGAATGCCTGTTGGGGTGGGGAACCCCTGGCACAAGAGTCTGCTCTGCTCTGATGTGATGATATGTTTCTAAAAAACTTTCATTTATTTGAAAAGTAGATCCTTAAAATGGTATTTTAAGTGGTGTATGCATACCATAGGATATGTTTTAGTCTTAGAAAGGAATGTAATCCTGTCATATGCAATGTGTGATGTAGCTGAACCTTGAGGATGTTATGCTAAGTGAGATAAGCCAGTGCCGCATGTTGTCACTACATGAGGGGTTGAAACAGTCAGACTCGTAGGGGCAGACAGTGGTTACGGGGAAGGGGAGGAGGGAGGGAAGGGAGTTGCTGTTCATGGCTATAGAGTTTCAGGTCTGCAAGATGAAATCAGTGCTGGAGACCTGCTGTACGAAATTACATCTCTGTTAACAACACCGTGTTGTACAGGTAAACATCTGTTAGGAAGGCAGATCTTGCGTTATTTTTTTAGCCACATAAAAAGGAGCCAAATGTATTTTAATAGGTCAAAAAAGGACCTAGGCGTCTTCTCTGGGAGGCCGCTGTTCATGAGGGCATGGCTGGGCTAGCGGAAAGTCGGGAAATGCCTCCTTCCTCCCGGCCGGAAGCACCTGGTGCCAGGGCGTGGCCAGAGGAGTGCGAGCTGACCTCGCCCCCCACCCTTCTCTCAGCCCCTCGTGCCTTCTGCACAAGCCTCCCCACTCCAACATGGGAGGGGTCAGAATCTCTGGTCGTGCCTCTGACCGTGTGTGAGTGAGTGTGTGTGTGTGTCTGAGAGAGAGAGATTGAGATTCTTCTTCTATTAATTTTTCTAAGTTCTCTGAAGAGTCCTTATTGAGCTGTCATATTTCATTGATAATAAAGTGTTTTGTTTTTCTCACATTAAATTAAATTAATTTATATTTTGCTTCAACTCCATTTTAATAGCAGTACCTGTAAGTAACGTTTGGGGAAATACAATATTGGAAATNCACTCCAACATGGGAGGGGTCAGAATCTCTGGTCGTGCCTCTGACCGTGTGTGAGTGAGTGTGTGTGTGTGTCTGAGAGAGAGAGATTGAGATTCTTCTTCTATTAATTTTTCTAAGTTCTCTGAAGAGTCCTTATTGAGCTGTTATATTTCATTGATAATAAAGTGTTTTGTTTTTCTCACATTAAATTAAATTAATTTATATTTTGCTTCAACTCCATTTTAATAGCAGTACCTGTAAGTAACATTTGGGGAAATACAATATTGGAAATATTACATATCAAACCTTACAGTTGACAAGAAACTGGAAAAACTGGGTTAATCGAGATAGTACAATTCTTGTTATCTGGTTGATAGTAATGATAATTATAGCAGTTGTTCATATTCCATCCCCCAGATATGATATCCTCAGTTCCAGATTACCTAAGACAATACCTTTATTTATTTTTAACAGAGTGACTTCTGATCTGAGACTTCAAGTGCTTCGAGAGATCTACCACCAGGTAAATACAGAAAATGTTTCCTCAGTTTTACACACAGCACTTTTCCCCCAAGACGTGCTAAGACCTAAATCCAACCTCTTATTTAACCTTTGCAATAGCCCTGGGAGTTATGCACGATTTTATTTCTATCTTATACATGAGGAAGTTGAGATACAGAGAGGTGAGGCCACTTGATCAGCATGCACAAAGATGTTCATCACAGTGTAAATAATAATAGCCAAACAAAACATCTTGTTCAGCTTGGGGCCTTCATGCTTATGTTCCAAGCAGGCAGGCAGAGACGGGCACAAGGTCGTGTCTCCCACCCGAGTCCGTCCAGGTAAAGAGTTGTCCTGGTTGCCCGGGGCCAGTGAATTTTGCCTTATTCTCAGTGGTCACCACGAGCTGCAGAGGAGGCTGGGAAATGGGTCTTTGAGTCGAGCATATTGCTGCTGCAAAGCAAATCAGGGCTGGGCTCGCTCTGGGTGGAGAACTACATGTGGACACCAGACCAACAGGGAGCTAAAGATCAGCTTTCTCCCCAGCCGCCCTGAACTAGAGAATGAGCTCAAATTATGGACAGGATCAGCCGTAATCAGGCCTTTTGTTACATTTATTGCTGAAATCTTTCATGGAAAAGAAAAATACATGCTGCTGAGGACAGAAATAGAGAGAAGGGAGGTTCCCAGACCTCCCTCCATGCACTTTCCCTCACCGGTCTAAACAGTCCATGAAGCTGCTCCCTCGAGGAGGAGTGAGGGGTGCAGGGAAGGGTACAAGTCATCTTCCAGTAATTTTAAGAAGGTAAACCATTTTGTGTCATGTGCCTGGGAACACATGACATCTTATTATACATTATTACATACTGTGATAATTGCGTTATGTTTGTTTCTTTGTATATTTTCCCCACCTCCTGCTGTTAATGGCCTAGAGGTAATCTGATCTGGGAACTAAGACAGGGGAGAATTCACGTGTTGAAATTGTGGAGCCTCATGAGGCAAACAGAGATGGCCTGCTTGTAGATTTTAAAGAGTGGATAGAATTGTTCCAGGCAGAGAAGAACGGTGATTCAGGGTGAATCAACAGCGTGGGCTGCAGGCAGTGGACAGACTTCTAGCTGCTTCAGAAGCTTATTGCAGGGTTCTTCGCAGGATCCCCTACATGTGTGCAAACACTCACATACACACACACACCCGCAAATTGCTGCAGCTCGCCGTACCTGCAGGGGGTTAGGTGCCCTTGCCCTGCAGCGGGCACTGGCTTCTCCTCTCAGCTTGTCATCCTGGACTCCTGCTGTCACAGTGATTTGGAAACCGGTAACAACCAGCCCTGCTCCCCACCCAAGGCTCAGCTCAGAACTGTGGGTTGACAGCTCATCATCACTGCTGATTGCTTTGCTGACAGTGCTTTGTGGCTATTTTGGTTTTTCTTGAGTGTTTCTTAATTAGAGGAAATGACAACGCGTGCTGTCCAATCAGCCTCTTGTCAGAGATTATTACATTTGCAGGAGAATCAGGCGGCATTTGGGTTTGTTCCTACCACGCTGGCACGAGGACCGCAGCCCTAGCCGCGGCCCCCACTCAGCTTGGAGACAGGTCTGCTGCCTGCGTGAGGAAGAGCTTTCGCTGTGCATTCCCCGTGTGGGTCCCAACTGCCCGGGGCTCTACCGGGGCCCCTGGTCAGGCAGCAGAGTCCCCCTCCCAGTGGCCATTGCCCTGAAACTTCACACCTCACAGCGGCCATTGCCCTGACATGCTCTCTTCTCCCTGAAATGAGATGTTTCAGGACTCCTTTGATATTTGCCTTTGTGGCAACACAGCTCCTATTGGTGATGTTGTAGAGGGCATTTGCTCTGCAGTGTAGTAAGTGAGATCTTACTATGTGGTATGAATTAACAGGAAAACAATCTTGAGTTATAAAATATTCTGGGTTTAAAAATAATTGTGAAGACCTTTACAATTAACTCTACAGGCCTCAGAGTAACTCTACTAGCTGTTTTTTAAGGGGCAGTTCTCTCTAAGGCTCCTTTACTGAATGCTTGACTTAGAATAGCTGTGATTATTTGCACATAAACTATGAATGAAAGTTTCAAACATCAATTTGTCAGATGAATATGGCCCCTTCTTTTCCAATTTCTAGTGTGTCTTCTTTTGGGTATTCATTCATGGTTTAAAAGATTTATTGGGCCTGCTGGGGTGCCTTCGGGTTTACTGAAGCCAAGCCCCTGTCCTCAAGGGACTTACGTAGGAATTGGGACCTCAGCCTTCTCCGGTGGTCCTTGCTTCACCCTGAGGCGTGCTCCTGGCTGTGTGGGTTCTCTCCAGGAGTGGTGTTCAGTGTTGGTGCAGAGAGCACAGAATACAAGTTTGTCTAGGGCTGGAGAGACAAGAGGACAAGGAACTGAGGGTTTTATGGAGAGACTGTAAGTGTGTTGGGTTGGGCACAGAAGAAAGGGAGGCCAAGGGGTGTGTGTGTGTGTGTGTGTGTGTGTGTGGAGGCTGAAGGCAGGAGATCTCAGTGAGGTAGTGAGGTAACTGGGGAAACGGAGAGTGGGTACGCGATGAGAGGTGTAGAACAACATGCTACCTAGCTTTTCCTGCGTGTCTGTCTTGTCTCCTCAACCAAAGAGTGCAAAAGGGCCAGGCAGGACATTTCCTCTGGGCCTTCTTCAGCTCACAGCACATGGTCCTCAATGTCTCCTGAGGGAATCAGCCTAGCTGCAGGCTTTGGGAAGATCGTGGGATCCGTGATCCATTTTTTCATGTATATAGAAGGAACTGACATGTCCCTGGGTTTGTGTATACGATGAGCTCCGATTCTGATACAGTCTGGTGGTGGTGTAAACACGTGCGGGCTCACACACTCACACACTACGGTGAAAAGGAAGTCTCTACCGTTTGATAGTCGTTCATTACTGTCAGGTGAAGGGAAATCGCTGTCTCAGGGAGGCCGTCTGGGGAGACTTCAGAGGGCCCTGCTTTGTGGGTGTGGTTTGGCCTCACCAGTGACGCCGAAAATGCTGCTTCTTTCCACGGGCAGCCAGTTCTCCCTCCCCTCTTTGTGATTTTCTGGGCTAAGTGCCTCTGAAAACCCAAACGAGTGACGTAAACTTCTTTCTGATCCACCTACTGTTCCTCTGCTCCACATTCAACTTTCTCTCAGGTTTAGATTTAGCTTAAAAAAATCTTCATAAAAGGCTTGTACAATTGGAGTCCCAACAAAAACCGGAGAATACAATTTTAATGTTGGTATAAAAGCTAAAACGTCCCCTATATCATTTCTATATGTACTCATATACTTTGTAATTAACTTGCTGCCCCCAGGGCGCCACACCCACTGTGACTCCTTTGCAACGTGTCCTGCATTCCCTTGGCTTCCCACGCGCTGGCCCAGCGCTGGGACACGGCGGGGGCTTATCAGTGTGCATGCACCTCACGTGAACGTGCCGTGTGTCCCCTTAAAACACACCAGCAGTGTCTCTAATGCATATTTCTTAGGTGCCATCTTAAAGGTTCTTCCGCTGTGCCCCAGACTCAACAGACTTGACCAGAATCATGTGGTTGCCATGGCATCCAAAGAGAGCCCTTAGAAGCTCATCAACTTCTCCAGCCAGAAGATGGTAAACTGCTCCGATAGAACATTTTCTACCTTAGGAGCTGAGAATAGACATGGCATTTATCTGAAACAGCAAATGTGATTTTCAAAAGTTCTCTCAAGCATGATCTTTTACAAGATATTTGCTGAAAACTGCTCAGAGGTTATATGCTCCAGCCCTGACTTGCAGCAGCTTCCCTTTCATCTCTGATCTGGAAGCTTCTTTTTGAATAAAATAGAAATGCGAGTGGCTCCAGCTAGAAAATTGCTTTGAATTTCAGAGAAGAGTTGAAGTAGCTGCTCTTCTGTATTCAGGGGGAGTGAAGCAAAGAATGAGTCTACCGTGAATAGCATGGCAGGTCTGCTTCTCCTATGCAGCTTCTCCCCAAACAGTTCTTTGATGTTAATCTAATTCTCATCAATCACCAACTCCAAAGCAACTAAGCTTAGATCTTTGAAAGGATTGCTTTTTATGAAGTCTTACTGTTTGAAATTTCTGCCTAATGGCGAGGCCACTGAACCACTAACTTGTAGCTGTAGAGTTAGTAGGCATGGATTGTTTAAGTCATTAATTTCTATCTCTTGGCATGTAGAACACTTTGCAGTGTTCAAAGCGCTTTTGTTGTAACAACAAAAGGCAGGGAGACGAGTTTTATGTTTTCATCCTCCCACCTTTTTTTTTTTTTTGAATGAGGGGATTGAGGGTCAGAAAGATTATGCCTCCTGCCCTGGCTGATGAAGCTCAGTGGATTGAGTGCAGACCTGTGAACCAGAAGGTTGCCTGTTCGATTCCCAGTTACAGCACATGCTGGGTTGTGGGCAGGTCCCCAGTTAGGGGGGTGTGAGAGGCAACTGATGGATGTATCTCTCTCACATCAATGTTTCTCTTCCTCTCTCTAAAAATGAATTAATAAAAGAAAAACATCTTTTCTTTTTTAAAAAAGAAAAGATTATATCTCCTTTAAAATCAGTTCTTACCAGGAGGTAGGCCTGGAATTAGAACCTATTCTTATAGTTCCTAATTCAGACTCTAGTTGTCCTGTCATGATGGGCAAAGTGTTGAGGATGGTAAGGGAAAATCTATAGATTGTTTGGTGGTTAGCTGCTTAATCATCTGTCTTCTGATTTTAATTTAAGCTCCCAAAAGGTAGAGATTATTTTATTCATTATTATAACCCCGGTGCCTAGAATACTACCTAACACATAGTAGGTTCTCAATGAACAGTTTTGTTAATAAATGAGTAATACTAATAATACCAACACATCTGCCTACCCCTTTCTTATGCATTCCAATGACATAAAAATGTTGACTGTGAGAATTGTATCTAAAATACATAGGCAAAGATATGGGCCTGGGGGGTGGGGGGCACAGGTTGTCATCCACCCAAGTAACTGGTGAACACGGAATCGAGCTGTGGAAAAATACAGAAGAGATGGAAAATAGAGATCCTGCCTTCTGGGAGCTTAAGTTCGACTTAGAGAGACAGACTATCCCATCACGGAAAAGATGAGGAAAATCACTGTCCAACAGTCTGTTTGGATGGCCCTGCCCTGTTGGAAAGGAACATTCAAAGTCAAGGGACAGAGAAAGGATGAACACTGAAGAAAGCCTTGATTTCAGAGGGAGGAGGAAGTGGAAGAGCTCCGCTGTGGAGTCTTTGTTTGGTTCCATAATTACCTGTACCTCTTCAAGTGTTTTTGTGCAAGCAACTAAATATACCTACTGGTCCAGTCGAGAGATGAATCATTCTAATTAACTGGAGTAGAAGGTGGTCTTTGACAAAGCTTCAGTTGGCTTGTTTCTTTAAATAGTCGAGTGATTATGCTGTAATTTAGCTTCAGTAAACAATTGTTTGCATGCTTATCTCAAGCAGAACTAATAGTTCCCATGTCCTTTAGGGGCTTTTCAAGATTTAGTTCTCAAACCAGCTGCTTAAGTAGCTGTCCACTTATGAAACTCTGATTTAGGTGGGTCTTATGCAGAGTCTGGGAATCTGCTTTTTTTTTTTTAATTAAACATTCTATTTTGGCATAATTTTATATTTACAGAAAACTTTCAATATTCCCTTCACCTAGCTTCCCCTAATGTTAACTTCTTACCTAACCAGACTACATTTGTCAAAATTAGTAAATTAATATCAGTGCAATAATACTGAGCTACAGACTCTATTTGAATTTCACCAGTTTTTGCATTAATGTCCTTTTCCTGTTCAATCCAGGGTGTCACGTTATGTTTTGTTGTCATGATGCCTTAGTCTCCTGGGATCCAGGAGGGTCTCCTGGGATCCAGCCATTTCCAAATGGCTCTTAGACACTCAAATCCTATACCCGTTGCTCTCCAAAGGCAGGGACAAACCCAGGGCACAAGTGTCAAAAGCTAAGAAGCATTTGTGGGAGGGACTTCCCCTTGCCTGAGTGGCACCTTGTGTTTTTTCATCCCATGCCACGCTTCCATCAATCAGGAACGCAGCGGGAAGCAGAAGGCAAGATCTAGAGGAGTCCAGAGAGGATTCAGAAAAAGTAATGTTTACGGAGGTGTAGGCAGGGTGAAAGGGACAAATGAGGGATGTGAAGGCCACCAGGGACTTTCAGCAGTGAAAAGCTTTTACTGCCTTGGGCACAGGACAAGAAGAGCAGGGCTCAGCCAGGTGGCACTGTAGTCAGGGATGGGTAGTTGGAGATCCAGCCATTGCCAGAACTTCAAGACCCCCAATGGGCAGAAGACGTGGAGGAATGCAGACTAGGGTTTGCATCTCCTCTTCCCTGAATCTCTTGCTGCTGCCTCCCGTCAGTGGAGCTCCGTGAGAACCCAGAGGGCAGGGAGCAGATGATACAATTTCTGGGCAGAGCAGGGAGAGAGGAGAATGGATGTGGAGAGTGGAGTTAGAGAGGGATTGAGGTGAGAAGAACTAGCACCAGGTTAAAGCAAAGTGCGAGAGTGGTGGCCTGGTAGTTCATTGTGCCTGGGTTAAAAGGTGTGCTGTGTTTATTAATTCATAGCTACTACATTATCAGGGATCCACGGCTTCATTTTAAGAGTATCTCAAACCTACCACCTTGTAGGATATGGATAAAACAGTGCTTTTGTTTGTTTGTTTTGTTACTCGACTCTAGTTTTTGAAAGGCGATAGGTATTTTAATTTTTTATGCAGTATGGTGAATTAAAATCTGGGTACCAAAGAAAAAAAATTAGAAAATGTTCCTTTTCTTTTTGTAACTGCAAAAGAACAGGAGTGGAAAAAAGAAGCTTGTCTTTTTCAAGTGTCCGTGTGACTTACGGAGAATCACTAGTTTTTAGAACTGGGCTTTCCTGGGGTTTATAAAAAGTTTTTTTTTAAAATGGTGAGGGAGAAATACGTGAGATTTTTTCCCTCCTCCTTTCAAAACAGAAGTAGATGTTATAAAGGAGGAATATTAGCTGTATTTTGCTGGTTTTGATATTAAGTTTGATAGTAATATGGTGCTTGCCGAAACAGAAGGGTTGATGGAAGTCTGTTTCGTTCACGCATGTTTTTCATAGATATTGGTCTTTTGTGTTTGCTCATTTTCCTCAGCCAGGAAACAAGCCCTTCGATATTTATTCTGCAAAGTAGTCGTATTGGGGTCTTGGCAGGAAACAGAATCAGCCTCCGGGGCTTGAATAAAGAGAGCTTAATGAGAGGACCACTGCCGCCCCTGTGGGCAGAGTCACAGGAACAATCAGGGTGGTCCAGCAACCAGGACAAGCAGCCGAGGGAAGCTGTTGCCATCCTGGCAAAAGATGGGGCCCAGTGAGCATTGCAATCATGGAGGAAGGGCCACATGACAGAAGCCAGAGCTCTGAGGGGACATAACTGCAATGACACAGGGAGAGAGTGGGGAAGACAGCACCATTGCTCTCCTCCCACCCACCCATCTTTGGCTGGGGTCCCCTGTTAGTCAAACCCCACCAGAAGCTAGAGGGCCAGGAATATGGACGACCTGGGGGCAGGTGGGGGGTGTGACAGGGAGTGGTGTTGACGGGGAATAACCAGTAAAATGGTCCATTGCTGGTAAGGTCCCCAAATAACTACTGTGACATTAGATCTGAGACATTGCAAATAGACGCATTAAATTAAGGAGCAAATCCCTTTTTATAGGGCAAGATTTATTGTTTTAAAAACTTACTGCTCCCCTAGCTTATTGTGAAGTATTAGTGCAGGAAGACCCTGTTATCTCCAGTTCTCTTATCCTCACTGTATCAGGAGAAAGGTGTAGACCTTCAACACACGGCAACACCTGATGTGACCTCCAGGGGCCCTGAGGGAGGGGCACGGGCCTAGTCATGTTATTGGTTTCCTCAAATGGCATTTTCAGAGCTAAAAATGGCCATCAGACCATGTATGCTTTTATTTTCTTAATGGGTTGTTCTGTTGGAGCTAAATGTAATTACTAAAGAATCACTTCCAGTTGTTCATTGATTATCTGTGCATAAATTAGTTGAAGAAAATAGGCCAGCAACCAAGTGGTAGATAGGCTCATGTCTGGGAAAACGTTCACTTCAGTCCCTATCCCCAGTTGCTGAGTATCTGAGAATCAAAGCAAAACAACAAAACAGCCTTAAATGCAACTTCAACCAGAGCTGACCCCAGGATCATTGAAGAGTTTTTGCTGGGCAGCTCGGAGCAATAGAGCCGAAAATAGACTGGCCGCAGCAATTTCAGCAGAGGGACCTGGAAACACTGTCTTCGGCCAGGGCTTTTTAGTGAGGGGCAAATCAGCAGTGCCCAGGAGACTGCATTCTTGGGGAAAGAAATTCGTGTTTGGTTTTCCTTTTCCTAGTGGACTCTCTCTCTCTCTCTCTGAAATACTGCACATCCAATTTTTAAATATGGTGCAGTGGGAGCTTATCAGTGTCCTTTTCGCTATGATGTTTTTGTCCTAGTTAAGTCCACTTTCCTTTCCACGTTTGTGATGGATTCAGGGGCAAAGCTACCTTCATGGAAAAATCTCCAGGAAAGAAATAAAATCATACTCTTTAAAAATAGGATCTGCCAGACGATCGCAGTTCGATTCCCAGTCAGGGCACATGCCTGGGTTGCAGGCCAGTTCCCTGCAGGCCAACTCCCAGCAGGGGACGCATGAAAGGCAACCATACATTGATGTTTCTCTCCCTCTGTCCTTCCCTTCCCCTCGAAAGATAAATAAATAAAATATTAAAAAAAAATAGGATCTGTATCTTTATTTATGTCTGTTCGTTGGTTTACACCGTTATCACTCTTGCCTGTGTTTCTTGTCTCCCTGGCTTAGAAAAATGTCTTGCCTGGCTTGGTCTTCAGCCATATTGACTGATCTCTTTAGATCATGAAAAATGTTAAGTGAAAGGGTCAAAAATTGGTCATTAACTAGTGGCCCAGTGATTTAAGGTTCAAAGGTCTTTGACTTTGATAGCATAAGTGAGTTTTATCGTAATTTTGAGCAAAGCTAAGGACAATTGGTCAGCATGTCTTACAAAGACGGTGTCATCTTCTCCAGGAGCTGGAATCAATGAGCTGCCGATAGCTGCTCTCAGTGGATGCAAACACTTTTTTTGTCCTTTTTGATCCGATAGGTGCAAGGTGTTAGCACAGGGCAGTAGTGGTTAATGCAAAGCCGTGCTGGCTTGCTTAACCCCAGCTGAGAACCTGAGGCCCCCGCCCCCCGCCCAGTAACTGGCATCAGCAGTGTTATGAACATCATCTCTGTCCTTCAAAGCTATTCCTGTCTGTGTCAAGATCATTTTCCAAATCACAAACGTGGTAAACATTGATGCATCTTTAACTCTGGTGCCTTCCATGCTCCCTCAAGTTCAGTTAGTTATGTGGTGGTCCCTTCTATCCTTGCAAGGTAGAGCATTTCTTTTTCCATTGTTATGGGCAAGGACGTTCCTAATGGCCTGGTTATTGAAGTAACCTTCCACAAGCTTGCCTGTGGGCTCATAGTATTTCCTTGCTCCTAAAAAATGAGCTGCCTAGATTATAATATTTATCAGTATGTGCCTCAGCTCAGAAACTCTCAGCCAGTTATACTGGCCGTGTACACTCCCTGTCAATAACCAATGAATGAATTTCTGTGAGCAGTGGCTATGTGCAAGGCCCTCTGCTACGTGCAATGGGAACACAGACCCTGTCCACCTGCTTGTTCCCTTGGTGTCCTCAATTAACCAGTTCCTGTAGAGCCCCTGCTGGGGACTTGATGTGTGCAAATGCACAGCACCAAGACTGGCTTCTAATCAGCATTCCTGATTATGTATTTTCAGTTGAGGACAGTTTTTTAAAGTGTGTATCTTCACAAATTATATACCTAGTTCCCTCAAGGCTGCTTGATGAAGCTTGGCAGACTCACAGAATTTTGGCAAGTCACACAGTGGGAGGGTGTGGAGCCCAGATTTCAACCCGGTTTGTCTGATTCCAGAGCCCCTTCTGCCCTGGAGCCTTAAGAAGTCTGTGCTTTGCACCTGTGGAAGTGCAGAGTGTCCCAGATACAGTGGGGAGTCTCGTGCCACGGGACAGGGAAGGGCAGTGGTGGGGCTAAGACTTGTCAGAGCTTCGGCCACCGCTCATTCTGTATCAGACTCACCCCCCTTCACATACATCACTAGGATTTACTAGTTGGAGATAGTATCCTCTCGCGGAGTTACTCCTTGGACAGTGAGAGATAGTCCCTAAAACTAGGGACTAAAATTCTGATCTCTCTCGGGCAATGGGGCTCCAGGTTTGCCGGGACAAGGGTTCATCAGCCAATTAGTAGATACAATGGTTGACCTTTCTGTTACCGACCTAGTGGTGTGCTCGTCTACCTGATGACAGGAGCCCTCCTTAGGACAAGTGATGATCATTGTTCAGTTTGGGTGTGGCACTCCGGTTCTTCACAGCAGCTGGCATAATGTGGTGGCAGCAGCTGAGGAGCCCTTCATTTCTCACTCTGGAAATGAAGGGAGGGGTTTGTTATCTTCCCATCCCCCTCCCCACCCTGGCCAACCCCCCAACCCTGCCTCTAGGCTGTGCTTGTGGATTAATTGTACTAACCAGTTAACCTAAGCACAACCTGGTCCCTCCAGCCCTTTGTGTGTCCCGCCAGGAGCAGTGATGGGTAGTGTGGCCAATGAGAGGCTGAGTGATGGGTAGTGTGGCCAATGGTAGGTCACAAGGTTCTGGTTTCTGATTCCTCTGCTTATCCTAGGCAAATTACTTAAACTTTCTGCACCTCAGTTTCTTCATTTCAAAAATGGGAATACTAAGAATACCTACTTCACAGGGTTATTCTGAAGATTAAGCCAGAAATCCTTTAAAATATCACTCAGTACATTACTCAGTAAAAAAAAGTCATTTAGCACATTACTCAGACTGTAGTAAGGACTCAGTAAGTGATCAGAATAGCAAACACTGAGTGAGCACTGGTTCTGGGCCCGGCCTGGGCAGGGGCTGTGTACCGCGCAGCTCCCGGGGGTGCCTTCCACAGAGACCCCCTGGAACTGTCGCCCCGAGTGAGGCATTCACACTGTGCCAGGAACTGCCGTGAGCACGCTAGGCATCTTAACTCTTTAATCCTCACAACGACCCATGATTAATCCTGTTTGCAAGTGACATGCAGATGTTCATTACCTCACCCAAGTTCAGCCGTTGAGTTGGTGGCAGGGCTGGGAGGCAGGCCATTTGCACGGCCCTGGGATGGGCGGCAGGGTTGTCCTCTTTCCCATGGGTCACAGAATGGCGGGGCGATCTTGATGGTTCGATGTTCTTTATCAGTCCACAATACATTGGTCGTCCTTATGTGTTTTAATGTTTTCTAAACAGTTTCTATTTTCGGTCTTTATAAATAATGCATGTAATTGTAGCTTAATAATAAAAACTCATTAATTCACTTGACTTTGGGAAAAAGTTACACGCCTTTCCTTAGCATGATCCAACCACATGTGATGAGGGCGGAGGGAGGGAAGGAGAAAGTGATGGAGGGAGGGGGAGGGAGCGAGCGAGCAGGTGAGCAAGCCCGTCGAACATTTGCATAATGCCGGCAGTTCTCTCCACCCCTCCATCGGCACAGGCCACCAGCCTGCGCTGTTTGTTCAGTTGCTTCAATTTTCACAGGACTTCCATAGTGTGGGCATTGTAGCACATGGAGTTTGTTTTATTTATTTATTTTTTACATTTTTTCATTGTTTTTCCCCATTACCATTTATTCCTCTTATACTCTCTTGCACTTCCACCCGCCCTCTTCCCCTGCAATCACCACACTGTCGTCCGTGTCCATGGGTCTTTTTATTTTTGGCTCAATCCTTCTGCTCCCTAACCCCACCTCACAGAGCCATCAGCCTGCCCTCTATCTATAAGTCTGTCTCTATTTTGCTTGTGGGTTCAGTTTGTTCATTAGATTCCACATATCAGTGAGATCATATGCTATTTGTCTTTCTCTGACTGGCCCATTTCACTGAGTGTAATGTTCTCCAGCTCTATCAATGCTGTCGCAAATGGTAAAAATTTCTTCTTTTGTATGGCTGGGTAGAATTCCATTGTGTAAATGCCCCAACGTTGATGTTTTTTTTTAAATTTTATTTATTTATTTTTAGAGAGAGGGGAAGGGAAGGAGAAAGAGAGGGAGAGAAATATCAATGTGTGGTTGTCTCTCTCACACCCCCTACTAGGGCCCTGGCCCACAACCCAGGTATGTGCCCTGACTGGGAATCGAACCAGTGATCCTTTAGTTTGAAGCCCATGCTTAATCCACTGAGCTATACCAGCCAGGGCCAAAAGTTGTTTTATCCACTTAGCTGCTATGGACACTTGGGCTGCTTCTACATCTTGGTGATTGTAAATAACATGGCAATGAATACAGGGGTCCTTATGTTCTTTCAAATTAGTGTTTTGGATTTCTTCGGATAAATTTCCACAAGTGGAATTGCTGGCTCTTAAGGCAGATCCCTTTTTAATTTTTTGAGGTAACCACCTACTGCTTTCCACAGTGGGTACAACAATCTGCATTACCAGCAATGGTGCAAGAGTGTTCCCCTCTCTCCACATCCTCACCAGCACTTGTTGGTTGATGTACTGATGAGAGCCATTAATACTGCACATACTTTTCCTACAACATGGCTCACCAATGAAGCAGCTGGTGCAGGCACTCAGTCTGAGAAGCAGGATTCGCTCCGGTACCGGAACTAGCTGTGCTGGAGTGACTGACAGGTGGCATGGCAAAGCCCCCTGAGGCTCTTTCCTGAGGATTTTCAGGGGGACTGCTTGTTTGAGAGACCCCTTCACCCTGAGCAGTGATGAGGTGGTGAGCAGTGAGCTGTCAGGAGGGGCATGGCGAGGGCTTTGATTGTACTGGCTGTGCCCTCTGAAATGGTTCTGGGCCCCCATGGCCCCTGCCTTGTCCACAGACATCCTATAAGAAGCACCCCCAATTTGTTTCATTTTCCTTTGTTTTTTTTCTACTCTCTACCTGCATCTCCCTCTTTCCCTAGCCCCTTTGTATTTGGCGGCTTGCTGAACTCTTTCTGTCCCTGTCTCCTTGACCCCGTCTTGTTCTTTTGGCATCAAAACCTCTGCCTTTCTCAGGCCTTCCCTGAACTTCATTGGCTCCCACTTGTCAGTGGAGAGAACTCAGGCACATGAGTTAGTGCTATTTAGTTCAAGTAGATAACTATTGTAAACATCTACATGTTTCAAAATGATTTTTTCCCCCGCAAAACTTTACTGGAGAGGCTAACAGAAGATTTCAGGGTTGGGGTTTTGGTATTCCGGGGTTACCATGGAAATACATCAGTGTTGACTCCTTTTCTTCTTATATCCCCATCCTGTGTAAAACTGTAAGGGTCTCATCCTCATGGGAACATGTAGCATTGGTAGTTTTCCCACAACAGGTAAGGGGCACCTGCTAGTGCATTAGCTCTTGTGACAAGGCTGGGTCAATGTGTGTTTGTCTGACTTGTCACACAGAGTCTACTCAGGATGCCGTCAGACTTGGAGAAGATGAATCTTATCATAAAAATAGCGCATCATCTACACAATGCCAAGGAAAGGGTGACTCAGTGTGCCCTCTGCCACCTTTAAAGGAATAATGAAGTGTGTCTCCTTTTCTACTAAAAACCCAAATAAACTACTTCCTACTCCTGTCATTCACAGAGCTAAGTCAAAGCCAGACTGAGGTGGAGAGAGAGAATACTTTCATGTAGGACAGAGACAATGGAAATGGTAAGATGAGCAGTTGTTGCTGTGAGGACTTGGCCTGCAGTGATCACTCAGAGAATGCTGGTTCATTTGCTATTTGCTGAGGGAAGTTTATTCCCCAAATTACTTTCCTGGGGTCTATTATTAAAATGATAGTTGGAAGCTGTGTTTCGGAGAATGGATTTGCCCAAAGCCAGGAGAGTCTGAGAGAAGATGGCTTGGAGACAAGAATACAGAGTGTGAATCAGGCCTATATCTTTGTTTCTTTCTACATGATTGCTTTGCGTTGGTTAAGACTCGATTAAAAGGGGAATGTTTTGTTCTCTTCCCCAGCGTCCTCAGAACTGGGTTAGTTGTGCCCCCTCCATCTCCCCAGTACTTTCTCTGGTGTGGCAGGCATCACATTTTATGGAAATTACCTGTTCTGTGCATCGTCTGCAAGTCGGGGCTCTCAGGATCCGTACCCAGGATGGTGCCTGGCACACTGTTGGTGCTCACTTATGGGATGAATGAATGAGTGAATGGATGGTGTGAAGGTGCTCTGTTTCTCTCCTCCTCTGCAAGTTCCTTAAATAAAAAGCCAGATGATCATACAGGCCCTCAGTGAAAGCCCTGTTCCCGGTCCTTCCCTGCTGTTGCAGACACGCTGGGGCTGGTATATAAGGAAATGTGTTGTGAAGAGCTGCATTAACCCTCTGAATCCAACTGTCAGAGAAATTTGATGAAATGCACCACGTTTCCAAACCAGAAACAAATTAAGTGCAAGTGTCTTTCCCCGGTGTTCCCGTCCTGAAGCTAAGGAGAACTGGAGAGGCCAAACTGGGTGGGCCATTGCAGGGCCTAGTCAGGTTGGGGGAGGGTTAATCTGACAAAGCAATTTTATCCGAGGAAAACAGGAGATTTGAAAGTCTGGACAAGTAGGCGGGCCGGCCAGGAAAGCATTGGGGAACAGCACTGCCGCCCACTGTTCTAAGGGCAGCGATATTTTCAGTGACCTTTAAACTGCAGGTGGACAGCTTCAGAATTAGGGTCAGAGTTCTGGGCTTTTAGAATTTAATTTTGCATTCTAAAATTTCCCCCAAGTTGCAGCATTATCATTTTAAACAAAGTCATTTTATTCTATTAGATCACCATGCTCTATTTTGGTTGTTTGGTGGCTGTTCACATTGTTTTCACTGTTATAAATAATGTTGCCGTGAACATCTTCTTGTGTACAAAGTTTCTTTTTTCCCCTTTAGTATAAATTAGTACCTTATCACAGGGAATGAACATTTTTATGGCTCTGAATATCTATTGTGAAGATATTTTTTAAATGCTGCAGTGTGTACATCTTGGGAATAAATTTTAGCTCCTTTGAAAGCTCTGTGCCCTGTTCAGTGACATCTGCTGTTCTGGGACCATTTGTTCTTGTGATAAATCTGCGGTCGTGTCCTCCTCGTAGTTCGCCTCCACGACTTGCTCTGAAATCCACGTACCATCTCGGTGCCCAGGGGGCTCGGTCTCCGTGCAGCCTCACACTGAAGGAAGCAGCGCCCAACGATCAAAAGCAATTACTATATGTTAATGCCAGTGTTTATTGTATCTTTAAATTGTATCCAGCTCTTTCGTCAAAGAACACTAAGTGGAGGTTCTTAAAACGAGCATTTTCCTGCATTTCAATTCTATCACACACTGCAGTTGTTCGAAGCCTGTTCTCTCTTCATGTTGCCCTGTCATTTCCAAATGGCTTCTCTGTTCTCTTGCTGCTGAGACTTGCTGTCTAGCTCGTCCCTTCAGCCACCTGCCCCCAGCCCGCACACCACACACATAACTCCGTGATGTAGACCCTTCCCTGAGAAATACGGTCTGAATGTTTTCTGGTTGGAGCTAACCTGACAACAAGAACATGTCCTCCTTAGAAGCAGGTTGGAATAAGGGAAAGCCACGCAGTCACGTAGTCATAATTTTGTCCCTGTCACATGTAATGATAACAGCCAACATTTATAAGTTAACTACAGGCCAGGCACTGTTCTATGGACCTTACATGTATTGTCACTGAATGCTTGTAACAACCTTATTAATTAACTAATATCATCAGTTCCATGTCTGAGATGAAGACACTGAACCAGAAAATGCTTTAAGTAACTTTCTCAATGTCACACGGTAAGTGGCAGAGCTGGGGCTTGAACTAGGTGGTCTGGTTCTAGAGTGTCGGGTTCTTAACTGCTGTACTGTGCTCATTAAATTTCTATCTTGGCATATCTGCTATTTATTATTTATATATCTGTGTCTTAGCTGCACAGATATACAAACATATAATTTCCTGTATTTTATCAAAATATAGGGCAAGAACTTGAAAACAAAGTAGAGTTATTTGTTTCTTTTTAAAAATTATTTAGGGGCTCTGTGCTATTGTCTGCCTTGGCCTGCCTGCCATAGAGTTACTTGTTGTCACGAGAAAGGCCTGTTTTGACAAGGTCAGTGAAAAAATATAATCTGTCTTAGAGTCTGGGTCATGTAACTCTAGTAGACAAGGATTTGCTAGTATATTGTCAAGGAGCAGTTGCTGAAACTCTTAAACAAAAGGGTGGATTATTTAAATTGCTTTTTATCAATTTCTCAAGTAAACACATACATCTTGCCTATGTTCTGGGCTCGGTTGTAACGCACTGGCTTTCCTCTTTGAAATTTTTCTTTTGGATTTGCCAGTGACTTGGTCTGGTTCCCTGCTTTCAGCCCGGAGACATTGGGTGGTGCAGCACTCCGATGAGAGTCTCCTCCTTCGGAAAAATTGCTGGCGAGCTAGATGCAGGAACACGTCTTTCTCGGTCTGAGAAAAACAAAGGATCATTGTCTGTTTGGTTGTTTTTGCCTGAGAGGAAAGTGTCTAGCACTTTAGGTCATTCTTCACAGTATAAATTTACTTTAAAAACATTATTCAAATGTTCAGTTTGAAACACGGTCTATAGTCTGCTCTTCAAAGAGGAGTACTTACTGAGAAATGGCAACAGTCCCGTAGGTTGTTGTTGTGGAACGAATGCTGGAAAAGGAGTCAGGAGACCTGAGGTCAAGGTCATTTCTGCTGATAACCAGCTGCTTTGGGCTCCTTACTTATCCTCTCTGAGTCTTATTCTCTTCATCAACAAAATGAAGATTTACACTAAATAATTTCTATTCCTCTCTACATATATAATAAACACCAGATAAATTTCTGTGCTAGATAATGTTTAAGATCCTGTCCATTTTATGATGGAAGGATTCAGGGGGTCCCTGGGAATGTCTAATAAGGCATCAGCCGCTACCCCTGTGTTTGGAGTGTCCCTCACTCCCCCAGTACTTAACTAATTCTAGCTGGCTGGCTAGCACTCAAAATTGCCCAATTAAAGATTTATTCTTTAAGATTAGGCAGTGCTTGAAATGAAACTGTCACTAGAATAAACTTTGTAAGTGACTTGCCGTGCTGTTTAGTTTATTTAATCCAGGAAGCGGTAATTTAACACGTACAATATTCAGGATTCCGAGGGGGGCTCCGGGTGCACTGGAGAGCCGGACAGGCACAGGATGGGGCGGATGTAGGCCTGCGCCTGAAGGACCTACAGCGAGCGGCGGCAGAGGGGCAAGTCTGCAGGACTGTGGATGAGCTCTGCAGACCAAGAGAGGTTGAGTGGAGAGCAGGATGGCTGCCAGGAAAATTTTTTTTAAAAATGAGATTAGGTTTGAATATGGCTTTGAACTGACTGATAAAAAAAGGCATAAAGGGCTGTTGCTTGGCATGAATCAAATCTCAGAGGTGGGAATTTCCAGCACAGGTTGGGAAGTGCGTATATGTCAATATGTAAGATGAAGCCATGGTACTGGAAAAGGTGGACAGAGGAAATCAGATTTAATACAGCAAGTAAGAGGGAGTGCCCACTCATTCTTAAACAGGAGGGGGCGATGCTGCCAGGTAAATTTTGGGAACGTCGCACGGCAGGGTGTGTGGAGTAGTTTGCGGCCTCTGAGTCTTCGGAGCTTCAGCCGTCAGCTGCTGAATGTTATCCAAGGGTTTTGGAATTGGATCTGATGTCCCTCTCGAAGAAGAGTTGACAGGTCACCTCGCCAGCAGAAATAAGTGACTCAGGAAGAAAAATGACATGCTTGAGGGATCTTAAAGTGAAGGGACAGGGGTTGGCAGGTCGGGCTCTGGTCCCAGCATCAACATTCATCCCCTTTGCGCTTCCAATTCTTCTAGCCCGTAAGCGTGAGTAAAATGTCTCATTGTGGAAGGTCACAGGTGCCTCTTTGGAGTTATATTTAGATTCTCACTGTTTGTAAAAGGTGTGAAAGCTTTAGGATCTGCCTCGTTCCTCATTTCTCTGTCCTCTCACCGGATGAGGACGTATGTATCAGGTGCTGTATTGGAATTACGGTAAGAGTTTTTGAGTCTGGTTACCTCTTATTGCTCCATAACAAATCACCCCAAAACCCAAGGGCTTAACATAGCAAGCATTTGTTTGCTTCCTGCCTCTCCTGTCTGAGCTGGGCTGGGCGGGATGGCTCATCCCTGCCCCACATGGCATCAGCTGGGGCACGTCAGCTAGAGGCTGGAGGCCCCCTTCCGAGATGGTGCACCCGCGTTGCTAGTTCATTGGTTGCTGCCGTTAGCTGGGAGCTCAGGGTCAAGGAGTTGCTAGAAGGTTGGATGAAGGACCCTGGCTCCTCTTCACACGGTCCTCTCATTAGCAGCTTGGTTTCCGTGTGGCGTGATGGCTGAGTTCACAAAGGGAACAGCCTGGATGAGACAGAGAGGGAGGGAGAGCGAAAAAACAAGCCAACAAGCCACACAGAAGCTGTATCGCTCTTCTGACCTGAATCTGCCAGTCACCGGGATGGCTTCCCCCACGTGTAGATGTCAGTAACTTAAGTCCTCCTACATTCCAGAGGAGGGGAATTGAACTGCTGGATGGGAGAAGTGTCACAGAATTTGCCAACATGCTCTGAAAACACCACAGCATCCGTAGGATTCTTCCTTCCCTTCCCAGTTCATCTTCCCCTCTCTTTAACTGTCTTTCAATATTCATCCGAGTGAACCGAGGATGCCATTCAGGGACAGGGCCACATGTAGATGAATGAAGCGGGGTGTGGGGGATGGTGACATAAAGGAGACAACTTGTCCCACCTAAAGCAGGTGGACCCAAGCCACCAGTCTGGAACTTCTGTCTGAATGGAGAAGCAAGAGTTAACGTTACTACTTCCCCACAGACACTTATTTATTTTTGTCCAATTAGTCTGCTTAATTATTATAATATTTTATATATTTTTTATCCCCCCCCAAGGACTTGTTATTGACTTCAGAGAGAGGGTAGGAGAGGGAGAGAAACAGCAATGTGAGAAACATTGAGGAAAGAACATTGGATTAAGGGGAGCATGGGACCGACCTTCTCCAGAGATGTTTCATACTCCAGTGAAGTAGATAATCTCGGCGGGCCCTTCAGCTACATAGTTCTATAAAACCCCTGCCTCTGACTCTGGGGTCTGCAGTCACAGGTTACTCATGAAGTATTCCAGCCCCCAAGTCACGTGGGATGTCTGGGCCTCCAGCGGGGACCAGGGTGGCAGCAAAGACGTGACCTGAGATGATGGCACAAACTACCCGGGTGGACGTTCTCTTAGAGTCACAGAGTAGACCATGAAATGCCTTCCCTGTGACTTGAAAGCCAAGTGCTGGTTTCTCGGCGTTCCTTTAACCTTGCTCTTAAAGAAACTTAATGGAGAAATGTTGCTGTATTCTGTTTTCTCCAGATAGGTTCTGCATGGCTGCAGTGTTACTTGATAGCTGCTGGCTTGTCTTAACTTCCAGTATTAGAAGAGGGAGAGAGGATGTGATTCGGGGAGTCCTTTAAGTCCTTTCTACTGATGGAAAGAACATGCTTCAGTGCTTGACTTCCCAGGTTTCTGAGAGGGTTTTTTTTTGAGTCATTTAGAAATAGCTGAGTGATTTCTGCAGTAAATTCCAAACTCCCTTCACATAAAAGCGCCAACGTTTATTAGTCAGCTGCTTTAGAGAGAAGGTTTTTTACTTTTCCTTCATAAGGCATAGGGTATTTTTTTCTACAAATAATGCTACCTGATGTCATAGTGATACATATTGTTATACTGATATTTCTGTAAACCATGTCATGAATCCACACCCTGGAAGAAGGCTACCTCTATGCCTTGGTTTTGGAGACAAGAGCATATTCTGTTGGATGCAGAGACTGGTGTTATGGTGTACAGTGCTTTAATTAAGCAGAGATTTTGGGGGGCATTAAAACCTTTAGAAAGTTTAAAGAATTAGAAACAGGAGAACTGTCTAAGGAATTAGGAATGAGTCATTTCCATAAATATTACATCACTAGTTGGATTCTTGCCTCTCGCCTGGTTCTTTGGGTGCTCACGGTTTGTGGAAGCCTCAGGGGGAGGCATTTTTGAAGACTGCTAGGTTGAAGTAACGTTGCAGAGTTCAGGCAGGGAACAGAGGGCACAGTCAGGAGAGATGAAGGAGGGACCTAAGTGTAGGCACGGCCAAGGGAAAACCAACAAAGGCTAACGAAAAGGAACACTGCGGGCGCGGGGTGGAGGGGGTTCATTCCCATCCCTGGCACTCCCTTCCCTGGACGGGAGCAAAGGGACGCACTAGAGTGGGGTGTAGGAGGTGCTGCTGGGTGGGGTCTGTGCTTTGGGCAGAAGACATCCACCTACAGGACAGAGGCTGGAAGAGTAAGCCCTCCAGCCTCTCTCCTCCTTCCTCCACATCACCTGCCCAGGCCTTCCGTCGGCAGGTCCTAACCAAAACCCAGACAGAGGGCAAGAAACCCATTGCTACATAAAATTTAGTGTTCTGGGGTTCAGAGCAGGGCAGATTTGAAGGGGCCAATGGAAAAGAGCTCTCAGAACAGATAAACACAACAGCTTTGGTTTTAGTTTGTTAGGTATTTTTGTTTTGTTTTGTTTTTGAACAAAAATATCAAGCTCATTTGGTAAGCCTAGTTGCATGATGAATTTAAAAAATTTCTCTCTAATAGTTAAGGGTAAGCACCCAGATTTCATAAACACTCCCTCGCCCCAATTTCACTAGGTCGGGAGAAAGGGAATTTGAGACTTCATGTTTCTGGCTTTCTTGAAGCCGCAGTGTGGGGACGCCTTCCTGAGGTTAGACAGCAGTTAGTTGAAACAAACCTTTTCTAAAGAAAAGGTGATCCTGTACCAGGAAATAACACCTGGTCAGAGTACCCGAAAGAGCGAGATGAGGGGGAAACACACCCATCGACCAGATGTCAGACCCTTCAGCTCCTGGGGGCAAGGGGACAGAACCTCAGAGGCAGGTGAACTTCTGTGATAAATGTGCTCAAAGGAAGGAACAAGTCTGGGAAGTGTTCAACCTGCATCTCAGAAGGATATTTGCCAGGAGAATCTGCGTATTTATAGGTTTAGAACAGCCTACGACCCCATGGTTTGTTTCCCCTTCACAAACGAAATCGCCTGATACTCTGCATGCCCAGTGCGGTCACGGAGGCTGCACGCTGGTGGGGAAGCAGCCCAGGCCACAAGGGGAGGGCGTGTGCCTGTGGAGACCTTCACAGTTCCCAGTGTAAGCTAATTCTCGAGATGCGTGAGAAATATGTTGCATGGAAACTCTCTGTGGAGCTTTTTTGGGTATAAGAATTCACAGGCATTTTCAAGGCTATAACCTTTTATAAGAAGCCTAACAACATGCACAGCGGCTTTTCACATAAAAAGTGGATCTGTTGTCTCCAATTCAGTCTGCCTCAATCTCAAAGTGCCGAAAGGACTTGGTATATGGCAAGCTCCCAGTGCCTGGTCAAGAGCAGGGCCTTTGGGCAGCTCCAGCGTCCTAGGCTTTAGAATGAAGTTGGCTTCTTTGCCAAAAAATAAGGATGTATACTGGGAATATGTATACATCAAAAGAAAAATAAGTGTTTACATAAATAGGTTATAGTCTCCCTAAGGAACCATGTTCTGCAAGTATGGCCATGGAAAGACCCAAAGGGGCTGAAAAGTTCCTTGTGGTCACTGGGTTTGAAAGTCACCTTAATTTGTCATGGGTCCTGGATTCAAATATTCGCAGAGGCAGCCTCTGTGTGGGAGAATAAATCAGTAGTGTTAATTGCACTTGTTTAATTCAACCATGAGAAAAATGAATCCTTTCATAAATGGTTGGTTTTCTGAATGACATTTTCTGCTGCTGAACCATTCCTTTTATTGTGTGATGGAAAGAAAGGTTAAAATGGTTTCAATAAAGTGATTCAATCTTTTTTCCCTTCCTCTAAAAATATGCTGTGGAAGAATACTATTTTAATTGGAAGAAATGTTTAGCTCAATAAAACTACAGAATGTTACTGAGTGTAATCAGGAAATGAAACAGTCAGACTCAGACATCTGAAAGAGCCCATGAGGTTTTTCATGTACACGCGCAAGAAATGACATATACCGTTTTACAGAGTGGTACTTAGGAATCTTGGTACTAGACCAACAGGTTAGAAGTGTGCTCTGTAGAATGCACAGGGCTAGATTTAAGAAATATAAGATGAAGTTCTTGCCTTCAAGAAGCTATTGTCTGATTGCAGAGATAAAACCCCATGAAAAGTAATTGATATGCAAGAAAGAAATAACCATTCAATTGAAACAATGCCACAGAGCTGCCCATGCTTATCTCTCAGAGAATAGTACAGGTAAGTAGGCGCTTTATTCAGAAGAGGGAGAGATGATTACAGAAAGGCCTGCAGCGACTTGGAGACAGAACTTGAGCTGGGTTTTTCAGAATATGTAGGATGTAGATAGACTGAGAAGGGCCTTGGGCATTCCAGGAGGAAATCAGGAAATAATGGAGCTTAAAATGGACAGGCATCTTCCTGGTCACATAGTCTGCGCTGTACTTGAACACCACCGGTGAGTCACAGCCTTCGGAAGTAACCTGCTCTATTTTTGCTCAGTGTTAGTCATTAGAAAGTTCTTTGGTTTGGTCTTCAGGTGAAGTCTACATTCTTTCCCCACAGCACCCCTTTAGCTTCCATTCGAATCCTTGTAGAGAAACATGAATCCCTCTTCTAGTTGTGAGCCCAGGAAATATTTGAAGAAGACTATTTCATTCCCCTAAGTCTCCTTCCCCCCCCCCGACTTCTTTCCACCGTTCCTCATTTTTCATCATTTCCAGATACTTTGCTGTCCTGGTCATTTTTCTCTGTGCATCTCAAGACCCTCCCTTTACCAATATATCTTTCTCTCGTGAAACTTGGATCCAAACACTTTACTATGGAAAACTTTTGGCAGTCTGCCAGCGCCCACAGAATAAGCACAGGCTCCTGGTTTACCGAGCAGTTGAGGCAGAGTTCCCCACTGAGAACCAAAAATACTGACACCATGGTCCCCCCTTCTGTAAACTACCACCTTAATCAGAAGACATGGTGAGACCCAGATGCAGCATCTCTGATGCAGCGTCTCTTCCTTCACTTTTCCCGGGACTGGATTTGGCTAAGCCAGGCCAAGTTTCTCTGTGGAGAAGGGGCAGGGAGGGGAGTGGGGTTGTGGTTGTGCTATTTTTCCCTTAGTGAGGAAGCAAGGACCTCGCCAGAGTGCTGTAAATACTGCACTTGTGTCGTCCGGGCCACTGCGTGGTGACTTCCCCCTGCTCTGGCCTCAGCCCAGTGCTGTGTCTTGCTCGTCACAATAGCCAAGCCTTTGACCATGGCAGTGCCACCCCGTCCTGAGGTGTGGGCTCCGAGGCCCCTTAGGCCCTGATGTAACACAAAGGCTGTGGTGGCTGAGTTGCTGACTTTTACCACTTCTTGAAGCTAGCAGGGGCTTCTGGGGCAGTTAGACTGTCTGGGAAAATAGGTTAGTTCCCAGGAAGATAGATGGCCAAGGCCTGCAGAATCCATCCTAGGCAGATTGAGTTTCATTTACTTCTTTCCATTGCTGATCTTGTTCTGTCTCGTAATGATTTGAGCTATTATAATCCAACCCAATGCACTTATCACAGCCTTCTGAAAGGGACAATCTATCAGTTCAGGGGTGGGGGAGAAGAGATAGCTTTTGGCTTTCCTGAGAAAACTCAGAATGACTTGTTGTTTTCATTCTGTGTCATTTGAAAATGGTAGCGTGTTTTCCCTGCTATTTCTCATGTGTGGCTGCTGATTTGCTGGAAGAGTCACGAGAATTTCCAGCACCCCGTTTTAACTCTCTGCTTAGAGATGACCACTTTCAGATATTCTCCATTTTTACTCGCTGATTTGTTGTGAGCTGCGTGAGAGTGCAAACACTGTCTTTGTCATCACGCCGTCCCCAGCATTCGGTGCCCGGTAGACACGCAGCGAGCTTTCATGGAATGAATGTTAGACACTGCTCCTGGTGTAAAATGCCTTCTTCCCCACACTTGGGAGTGGGGCTGGCCTGATGGGCTATGTTTGATTTTAGCAAAAGGAGAAAAATTTCTTTTTCAGCAAAAGGAGAAAAATTTCCAGAACTAGTGCTCTCTGAAAGGTGCCCGCCTGGTTACTCACTAGTCCCTTACAGTCGCTTCCATTGTCCCACTATTATTAGCCATCTTCCCACTACCAGTCCTGGAATCTTCTGGAATGGAAAACTGCTCAATGCATTATTCTTCCCTGTGTTTTTACCTTCTGAGTGTTTTTTTGCCCATGTATTTGTGTTTTGAATAGAGTGATCTGAGTCACCTTTTTACCATAGGGCACATATTTGCTCCTAATCTTGTTTGTTATTCCTTTATCTCCCTGAACAACTGAAAAACTGCCTCCTTATTTCTTCAGAGGCCACAGCATTCACATCTAGGAATTGAGCTTCAGATGGTTATACATTTCTATCTGCTTCTTTACCTGTTTTCTTTTGGAAGCCTGCCTCCCTCCCTCCCCTCTCCCTCCTTCTTCCCTCCCTCCTTCTCTCCCTCCCTCCCTCCCCTCCTTCCTGAATTAACAAAAGGATAAAAAGAGGTAGGTAAACATGTTGGGATACATATGAGTACAGTAGCCATATTTTCTGACCTCAAAAACTCAGACCCTGGAGCCCGACACGCATGCATATGCACTTGTCTGGGCCACTGGCCGCCGTGCCCATGGCTGTACCTCTCCTGTATCAAAAACCTACTGAGAAAAGACAAGGGGCTTGATGGGGAGGGGGAACAGAGCGGAGAAAGGAAGAAGACGAAGCCCTTGGGATTTCTTGTTTCTTGCCCTGTTTGCCTTTTCTTGCTTATAACTTTTATAGCTGGTCTTTAAATAATTGAAGACATTTTGAGTAGAAGACTTCCATAAATCAGGCGAAAGTGAATAGTATGCCTTGACGTCCCGTGCTGATGGGGCATGGAAATCTGTGTGTCACACTCTGCAATCTGCTGCGGGACATGAAGAGGGAGCTCACCGTGGAAACGGGAGGCCAGGTGGCTGTGTATCCTCGGGTCGGGGTCTGCAGGGAGAAGAAACGCCCAGGTGGGGGGTGGGGGTGCTGCCTGAGGGTGAGTGCTCACGCGTGTGCCCTTTCATGGGGTGTCCGTTTGAAATAGTAGTGAAGTATCGGAGAGGTCACGCTGACATGCCCTCATTAACACTAAATTTGTTGCTTGAAAAATTTAGCTTATTTGAAAATTGGTTCATTTTTAATGTCTTTTAACCAATTTGGATACATAGAATGACTTTTTGGGAAGCTTAAGAATTCCAACAAAAATGTTTTAAAAGGAAGGAAAAGTCTCCTGATTCTCTTAGAATACTTTTATTTTTGAGCAGAGGTAGCTAAACACAGTAGAGTGTGAATGTTGAATAAAAATAGTTTAGGACAGAAATAGAATAAACATAGTTTAGGACAGAGAGAGAACAAGAGAGACTTTTCTCTTGATGTGAGACACATGTAACCATCACAATATTTTTCTGTTTTCCACTTTAACCATTTCTGAATGATGTCTTACGCTGGGCGTACAGCTGTTTCTCTTCCCTACCATCTCATTCCCTCCTTCCCCCCCCCCCACCCCATCCTGCCACTTTGCCTTGTACACTGTTTTTTACATTGTACACTGTAATTTAAGAATAAATTTTGTAATTTGTTATTTATTTTTAAAGACTTTACTTACTTATTTTCAGAGAGAGGGAGAAAAAGAGGGGGAGAAACATCAACGTGAGAGACAACATTAATCGGTTATCTCTCATATGTGCCCCGACTGGGAACGGAACCCGAGACCCAGGCATGCGCTCAGATTGGGAATCAAATGGACGCCTTTCACTTTGTGAAATGATGCCCAACCAACTGAGCCACACCAGTTGCAGCTTTTAGTACATTTTAAACTATGACCCTCTTCTGTATACACTGGGCCTGGTCTGGAGCCTGGCACATCATAGGAGCTTAGTTTATATCATCAATTAATAGCTAACATTTATTAAATAATAGGCATCCTGGTAATGAAAGAATCAGCCTCCACAATTCTTGCAAATAATCACATAAAATGCAAATACAGTTTTCAAAAAATCCATGTGTGAGATTTATCTTGTAGATAGCTTTGAATTTCCAAGCCAGGGCACACATCACGTGTGGCACTGAAGTTAGTTATGAACATTTAAGTTTCTGGAAGTGTGAATTGATTTCAAATAAGTTGCCTTCTCGTCCTTGTGTGAGACAGAGAAGGGGTGGGTAGTTTTACTAAATTGGAACGAACACAGGGAGAGTAAATCGTGAGTGGTCTCTCATGAGAACAGTCAAAGAGACATGCTTGTGTACCAGTCAGGGTCCCAGCAGGAAGTGGAAGCCACCTTAAATTGTCAGGCAATTTGAGGAGACTTGGACAAAAAAGATGACTTACAAAAGTCAGGGTAGGATTTATAGAAACCATTAAGAGGGGGTGTAGTACCCCTAGGCTAGCTACCGATGGGAGTCCTCACTCCCTCCAGTGCTAAAAGGTCAGGGGATGGGAAGTTAACCAGAGCCCACAGAGGGTGGCGGTAAGGGGCTGTGCCCTTCCGTAGGAGCACAGCCTACCCATAGCATCTTGGCCAGGAAGAAGGTGGGAGAATGCAAACAGCACCCTTACTCTCCTCCTCCTTCCTCACCTCCTGCTAGTGCCTTCTGTTGGTACAACCCAACCAGAAGTCAGGGAGTGGGGAGCCCATTAACTTAGTCCATCAGGGTCCGCATGGCCCAGAGCAAGGTGGGGTGGTTGAATGTAAGGTACAAGGAGAAGGTGTGAGGTAAAAGGAGATAGAAGGCATGGTTTGCATCCTGTTCACTGAAACCCACCAGAGGACGCAGAAAACCTGGGAAGTGTGAGAATCCCGTAATGGAATGAGGATGTTTATGGGCAGGAGGGACCTTGGAAGGTCGACCAGGGCAATGTTTTGATGAAGAGAAGTGTCATGTCCAAAGTCCTGGAGCTGCTCAGTGGCCGCAGCTAACCTCAAATCCCAGAGCTCTCATGAACTGATCATTGGTTCGGCAAGTGTTGGCAAGCATCTTGATGTGTTGAGCCTGAGAGCCTTGACCAGGAGACGTTTGGCACCCTCACTTTCCAAGAGTGCCAGGCTCTATCTGTAGACTGTCTTTCAGGGCAGACTCAGAGGAGGTCCCAGCCCAGAAGCAGCAACAGCAGCCACCTCTACCTCTGGGAGCTGGTCAGAAGTGCACGTTTGTGACCACACCATGATCTTCTGCATCGGTATCTGGATCGGGGTGGCGGGGGGAGGAGGGTTCAGAAATCTGTGTTTTAACAGCGCTTCAGGTGGTTCCACTGCAGGCTCAAGCTTGAGAAGCTGCAGCAGACATTACAAACTTTTACAACTTGCAGAAGTAAGCCACACACACACACACACACACACACACACACACACACTGCAGTTCACACACTTCTTTCTCAATCTTGGTGTATTTTCAAATAGTTCTCTAAAATAAGGAAATTGGATTAAAGAAGTGGTTTTCAAACAGTGCTTATCTGATCCCCTCCAGAGTGAAGGAGGTCACTGGGCCTATCTACTCAACTCAAATGATAAATGTATCTTTAAAATGTTTTTTGAATACAGGCCTCGAAAGCTTAACATGCATATGGAAGCCCCAGTTTCTGATCTCCTCTTGTTCACATGTTCTATGTGTCGATTGCATTGATTCAGTATGTGTGGAATCTGTATTGGTAGCTTACAGAGACGCATATTTTTTTAAATTTCAAAATACTAGCACTAACTTTACGGCCAGAGGTGCTATGTTTCCATTTCCGTTGTGGGAGAGTTAAAGGGGTGTGCGAGTGAACCTTTCCTCCCTAAACACATGTGTGATTTCCAGAATGGCAGCTACCGCTTGGCAGCATGTCCTTCGTGGTTTCATCCCCATTACTGCTTTGAACACAAAGAATTTGCAGAAAATGGCATTGCATTTCTGCTCACGTCAACTCGTGTGTCTAAAAGCTGCCCATGTGTGCATTAGGCTATTAAATATTTAAAATGGAGAGTGATATGGCTCAGCAGGCAGGCTTAGGGTTGCTCCAAAACTAGTCCTGTATTGGACTTAGAAATTTAAAAGCAGCCCTGGCTGGTGTAGCTCAGTGGATTGAGCGCGGGCCTGCGAACCAGAGAATCGCGGTTCGATTCCCAGTCAGGGCACATGCCTGGGTTGCAGGCCGGTTCCCTGCAGGCCAACTCCCAGCAGGGGATGCACGAAAGGCAACCATACATTGATGTTTCTCTCCCTCTCCTTCCCCTCTAAAGATAAATAAATAAATAAAATCTTAAAAAAAAAAAAGAAATTTAAAAGCAATCACTCATCATTTTTGCACTTGCATTTTCGTATTTGTCAAAAAGCCATAACGTATTGCCTGCCATGTCATATGTGGTGGCTCTAGCATCTCTACACAGAAGAAGGGGGGGGGCAGTAATCTTTTTGCTGGGATGGGGCATGGGATATGGACTTACTCCTCTTGAAGGTATATGGGGATGGGGCTGTGGTGCATGCAACTGTCTTTTCTATCTGCTTAATTTTTCCATAAATCTCTTGGTCTAAAAAACTAAAGTCTGTTCAAAAAGAAAGGTCCCCTGGTCAAATACCTGGAGCAGAAACTTTCTCTCTGCCAAGATTCTTCCCTGCATTCCCAGTCAAGGTGCTGGCCCAGCATCCTGCCTAACCACACCACTGCCCTTCTGCTCCTCATGCCTCTCCTGCTTTGGGGCATCTCTCGACACGCCTCGCCCACTGATCCCCATTCATTTCTTTCCTGGGGCACTTTGGGGCTCTTTGTTCACTCTAGCTCATTCAGTTGCTCTTGAGGTTTCTTCCTTCTGTGACGGAACTAACAAAACCTTTTGCTGACAGTCGATCACCAGCCCAGATCCAGTTCTTGGGGATTTGGGGACCACAATCTTTCAGGGTGACCTAGCTGAAGTGTGCTGAGTGGAGTCTTGTGCTTCTTTTAAGACTTTTTCTCAGTATTAATGACATGGTTTCCCAAAGTTAAACCTGAAGTATCTCTGAAGTAGGTGAGCAGGGTGGGAAAAAGTAACTTGCAATGCAGTGCCTGATACTAAAGACACTTGAAAAGGGTGCTGAGTGACGAACATTGTGGAGGTAGGTTTAGCTCACAGGGGGGAAGACCCGCATTAGCTTTCAGACTCCCATTCCTACAGAAATTCTCTGCAGGTCACCAAGCGCATTCTGGTCCTTGTTACTCTCACGAAGGTCATGCTATGGATAGGAAGGGGAGAAAAGGGAAAAGGCATTTAGTCACACTTCACTGGATCTGGACGTAGATGGCCTTATTTAATCCCCACAGCATTTTGAAGTAGATAGTTGTGTCCCATTTTAGACATGGGACCTGAGGGGTGTGGTGTTGCAGCCCGTGTGTGACCCGGCTAAGTGCGGAGCCAGTAGGGCCTGACTCGACGAAGCCTGCACCCAGCAGGCCTGCTGCCCCCAGCCCTAGATTTTCTCTAGGTCCGTGGCATTGCTGTTTTGTGTTTCTAGTGCTTTCCAGAGTCAGAAGCTTCGGTCTGCACCCGTTTCCAACCTTCTCAGCATTGTCCCCCACCCACATCCCTCCAGTGACACAGCTGATTCCTGGCGGAGAGTGCGTGAGGTTACCTGGAAAGGCTGCTTGGGTCTGTTCCCTGCCCCGAGACACATCTAAGGGCCTGCTCTCCCCAGTGCAGAAGATGGCGCAGCTCGTGACTTTTCCAGCTTTCTCGTACATGGTAGTTACAAGAGGAAGGGAAGAGGGCACATAATTGGGGCTCAGTGGGCAGCCATGTGGAGAAAATAGAGTCGGGAGTCCAGGGCAGTCCTTCCATGGCCTCCATCTTTTATTAAGATATTTCAGTGAACAGTGGAGGTGGGACTAGGGTTGTGCCCACCTCGGATCCAGTTCCGCTTGGATGTGGCAAAGGCAGCAGAAGTGAAGTTGAAGATAGGTGAGTTGATAGATACCGAAGCCTTATGCTTTGCATCTTTAGAAACATTCAGGGAAATGACCTCAGTGGAGGCGGGATTTAAACCACATTATAATAGGCACAGTTGCTCCAACTTTGTGGGTGTATGTTTTTTTCTAACTTAAAAAGTCCATTTTAATACCATAGCAGTGGAAGTAGAATTTGTACTATGTCTTCTTAAGCACAGCCTCATTTTTGTTACACCACGTGCTGGGTTTGATCCCTGAGACTTAACTAAGTAGAGTAACGTACTGCTGGAATATGGTTATTCCATGCAGCTTCTGAAACTATCTGGGGGCAGATGAAGCTTCGTTGGTCGGGCCTGCAAAAACTCTGCAGAATGATTACTCTCTTTGAGTGGTAGACATCTGCCCTCCAGGAGGCGGCAGACAGGACCAGTGGCAGGAAAGTTGAGTGCAAAGATTTTGTTGTTACACTTTTATAGTGCAAAATATAATGCAATTAAAGTATCCGTGTGGCTGAAGAGAGGTTGGAAGGAGAAGTAGAAATCAGCTGGAGCTGTCCAAGTAAATGAAGAAACCCGCATAACTCCCTTGTTAAGAATAAGAAGTAAAAAGCGTACGGGAGGTTGTTATTATTTGAATTCTAACTATTTGCAGAGTCCAGGCTGCAATAAGTAGGGACTTGGGTTTGGAACTGGTTTGTGGTAGCTAAATGACCTACACCGGTCAGCCACTGATTGGCAAAACCAGGCTAATGAGAGTCAAGGCAGAAGCAAGGCACTTAATGTTTACAGTGTCTTTCTTATTATTTATTTACTTGCTGGTTGTTGTTATTCTGAGAGCACTGTAGGAACTGTACCTAAATGACTAAGCCAAATAATTTATGACTTATTACCTATAAACACACACGTGTCATTAGCTTTTTCCCCTGCTCTTTACATTTTCCAGATCTAAAATAAATCTGAGAGCTTGGACCTCTTCTACTGAAGGTTGGAAATTATAAACTATTAGGTGGAATCATGTGAAATTGTTGTTTTTATAGGTCAAAAGCAGCCAAATACTAGCAATTTCCTCTGATTCAACTGAGCTTGTGAAAAGGCTTCTTGGTAAATTCTAGATGTATCACGAAACATGTGAAATATCACCCATTATCTGTTGGTCATTATCAAGGACAAGGCTTCCTGTTGGAAGGAACTCAAAGTCCTTCTGAGATTTGTCCTGAAACATCTGGTTTGTCACCAGGCAGAGGCCATCCTATGCTCTACCAGCCAGTGGGCCCACCTAGGGGCCAGGAGACCTGGGTTCTTCTACCTACGTCTCTGTTAGAAGAGATGATAATGTAATTTATACCTCCAGTCCCCCCAGCCATGTCTTGTAGTCAAATGTGTTGAGGGGCTTTGAAAGTTAAAAATTACATTGGGTAACATGGCATCATCATCACCGTCAAGACTGAGTGTAAGGGAATTCAACCAAGACTGCTCAGAGACAAGGAGCTCGCAACCTTGAATGTGACACCACCCAGGCTTCTCTGTCCCTTCTGGGAAGCGTGTTCACCAGCTGATGCAGGCAGATTTCTCGTTGCAATGAGAGAATGGGCTGGCAGAGCTTGATTTATATGAAAATGGAGACATCATTTGGATGGCACCTTATTATTTTTTTAAAATTAAAACCATCTTCAGCTTTGTGCTGAGAACAGCAAGGAACAAATGGTCCCATGTGTCACCAAGTCAGATGGAGACAGGCGGTGCCTTCAGCTTCACCGCGGGTGCTTTTTTCACACACAGAGAACGCCCGAGTCCCGGATTTCAAGCTGGTTAAAGGACCCAGCCCCTGGAAGCTCTAGCCTGCTTTTCCTCCTGTGCACGCAGTGGAATCCAATCACAGCTCACCCTGGCCTGTGTCCAAAGCACCTGGGCTCCACAGAGACGCAGAGGTGGCATTTTGCTAACAGGTACTTTCACTAGGCAGTGGAGCCTCAAGCTGCTTTAGGGACATGTTCACCACTTCCCTCTGTTTCCATTTTGGGACTTTGCTGAATGCTTTTTGGAGGAGGGAAAAATTACTGATAGAGTTTGAAGAGCACAATGTAGAAAGCACATAAGCACATGCCACTTGGACTGGCATTTTGTTTATTATTTTACATGAAAAAGGTGTGGGACTTTGGGGATGAGTTAGAGAATGGAGGGAGGAAACGGAACTCTCCTTATGAGAGATTCTCGTGAATGTATTTTATCAGGTGTGTGATACACAGTGCATGCATTATAATATCACACAGCCTTCAGGGCATCCTGCTGGGCAGTTAGCATGAGAATGAGCTGCAGCAACAAAGCCTTCTGGGCAGGCCCTTGATCTCAGCCTCTGACCTTGAAGAGAAGACCTTTGTTTACCATGACTTAATCTTAGACAGTTAAAACTGGAGCACAGAAAAATCTATTTGCCACAACAATTATGCATTACTCTTGTTTGATCCAGAAAAATCTCTCTCAGCTACAGGGGGCCTGGTGAATTGGAACTTAAATCTACTATTCTTTTTCTTTTAAGCAAAACAAACTGTCCTTTAAGGTTGTTGGCCATTTCTGTTCCCAGTTTTTGTGACTTCCTCACCCGGCATGAAAAAGTCTTTATTCCGGGAACACCTACTTGAGTGGCTCCCTTCAGCTGTGTGGATATAAAAGAAACACCTGCCCACCGTTCTGAGAATCCGCACAAGGCCTCTCGAAGGTCGTTGCTCCATATTCCAGTCCTGTCTGAGGCTCTGACTGGTCCACCTGGCTAGTGCTCTGCATCCCATACCACTCCAGAAGCGTGCGAGGGGAGGTTCCGACGCTGGAACTCCTCCAGTTAACCTGCCCTGGCACAGTGGTCTGGCCTACACATGGTTGTGTGTGTGTGTGTAAATTGCAAAATGTTGTGTCAACAAGCAGCTGTGATGCTGGGGACAGGAATGCAGACCTGCCTCGGAGTGGGGTGTCCCAGAGAGTGAGGCTGGGAAAGAATCCTCATCCTTAGTTGTCTTACTGGCTGGCTACAAGGTGGGCCCCAGTCCCCATGACTCTCACAAGCCCGCAGGCCCTTGGGTTCTAGGTCGCCCACTAGTTGGCAGGCCCTGGTTCTGGAGTGCTGGATTCTGCTGTCAGCAGGGTCTCTGTGGGGTGTCTGTGGTGGCAGGAAATGCAGCACTTCAACCAATCGACCTGGCTTTCTACCTCCTTTTGTGAAGGGTTGGTAACCACATCTGACTGCTCGGATTGAACAGGAGACACAAGGATTCGTGTTCCACCCAGACAGTTTTTCCAGAAAGGAAGGCCTCCTCCCCAAAAGGGAAAGTGATCCTGGAGTCGTGATTGTTCTCTTACCAAAATGTAGTGAGAGAGCGCTCAGGTGTTCCCTTCATCATCATGGCTTTGAATTCCTTGCTCCTAGTTGCTTCTCCCCATTTTAGAAATGGGAATTCAGCCCATTTCCTTAGCAGCCTCTCTCGTGGTTTATTACCCTGTTCAGGGGCCAAGTGCAAAGTTTTAAGATTTTAAGGTCATATCATAGTAACCAATATATGATCACCAAGAGATAGGTAAGAAGTGGAAATAATTAGAATTTCATTTGTTCCAGAAATTTTCAGCAGCTGCTTTGAAAGCTCTGGGTCTTTTTCTTCATCAAGCATTCCAACCTCTTGTCATCCTGGGTGTGTTACTGTGCATACCCAACACGCACACGTTCTATAAAGCCAGGGCCATGCGGTAAAGGTTATGTCATTTCTTAATTTGTGTTCCCACGTAACATGGTTTCATGTTATTACATCTTTTTTGAAAGGGTGACTTTCACAGGTGTATTGAACAGGGTCTCAAATTCAAGCCAAGCAGCCAGATGTGGTTGCCACCACCCCTTGGTGAAAGACGGTGGGAAGCCAGGTCAACTTACATGAACAATGTTTAGACACATTGGCTATTTCACCTTCACTCTTAAAAATAGTTCTCTGATGAACAGCTTTGCATGGGGATGTCTGTGACCTTCTCTGAAGAGTTCTTTAAGGCAACCTTTCAAATATGAAATTTCTGGTTCAGAAAGGACTTACAGCTTCTTCACACCTATGCCGAAGAGTTCCAGGTGGGACTGCTAGGTTCGGCACGTTCTCGGCAACAGGGACATACACCTTTAAAAGTGGGTTTACCAACTTGAGCAATAAACAATGGATAACTTTCTTCTTTTTTTGTTTAGTTTGCTATTGAGTCAAATTGTCTTAGTGTACTGATAATGTGTATTTTATGAACTGTCTAATCATGCCATTTTTTCTCATGAGTATTTATTTTCCATTATTTTATTATTTGCAAAAATTCTTTATATTTTAGGGATATTAGCTCTTTGTCATCATCCTTGCAAATGTTTTCTTAATTTTATACTGTTGATGGACATACAAAAGCTCTAATTTTCATGTAGTGAAATCTATTGATTTATACTTTGTAATCTTCATTTTATTAAATAATGATGTATAAAATAAATAAATATTAATAATGATGTTAGGATAGTAGCACAGCATTGTTCTTCTTTACAGCTAATTTAGGCAACTGAAAGTCTTTTCTAAAAATCTGCTTTTACTTTTGACCTGCTATTGCTTTTTTATTGTGCTTTAAATGCGGTTCTCTAAACACTCTCTGGGAAGCCTTTGGAAGCCCTCCTGTTCAGGTGTTTCCCATTTCAGGCCCAAATATCTCTCTTTTATGAAATATAAAGAATGGGTTGTCGTACCTGTTTTCCAGTAGGACTCCACTTTTTCTTTTCAAAGGTTAGGTAAGTCTTTGACTTGTGGGTAACTTGGATTTCTATAAACGCTTAGACATTTAGGCAAGTGTTTTGATGTTTTCTCATAGTGTTTGTAGCAGAAATTGACTGCCTGCTCACCAAGCTTGCTTCCTGGTTACACAGCTGGTCGCACAGCTAACTATGTTCCTCAGGCCTGGGTTTTGGTTAGGTGTGGCATATCCCTGGGCGATGGCCAATGGCATGCAAGCAGAAGGCATGGGCACCACTTCCAGACTTGGCCCACAACCACACTTTTACCAGATCCTTTATGATCTTTTTCCATGGTAGCTTCGGAAGCCAGGAGTTGAGGTTGGTGGAGCCACAACAGGGAAAGATCCTGGCACCCCGAGTCATCACCAACATGAACCTTGCTTTTGAATCTTTGGGAGGGAGAGATAAACTTCAATTGGATGAAGCTACTGAAATTTGGATACAGCAACTGGTATCACCTTAACTAATACTATATTCTTGGTGGTCAAGATAGAGAAAATTTATATTTGTACCAGACTGAAACATCATAATCAACTCCTTAGTTGATCTAAATATCTTCCTAAATATTCCTCTCTTTTTAGGACAGAGGGCTGGGGGGAGCCTTTATGGGCTGTGTTTGCGACTGTGTCATTTGGCTTCACAGTGATGTGGCTTGTTGTTCCATGAAGAAATTTTCTCTATAGAGGCCCACTGTTGGGTTAGCTTTCAGTTGCAGATATTAAACCTGAATACTTATTGGCTCATATAATGGAAAGTCCGTAAAAAGGATGAGTTCGGGGAAAGTTGATCCAGCAACTCAAAGATGTTATGGGCACTCACGTTCTCTTTGTCATTCCATCTGCCATTTGTATTGCCGACTTCATCCTGCAGCAGTTCTTCTCCCCGTTGTCGGAAATTAGGTGCCAGATACAACTGCAATAACAGAAGCGGGGGATATGGTGCATATTAAGGAGATCTAGCAAGGGAAGCGAGATCAGTGGGGTATGAGGAATGAGAGGAAATTTTAAAAAACTGGAAAAGGTTAGGTCCGTGTGCTCAGTAATTAATAGGGAGCCTTTTTAGATTCTGGAGCAGAGCCAAGGTGTAATGAAAAGTACATTCATGAAGCCTAGCCTAGTGTTATTTTATTTTGCATGTCTCAGTGAGGAGTACATATGACTTGGGAAGAGGTTTCATTTCTGAAGGTCTTTCAGTGATGTGTTGAAGTCATTTTCAGCAACTTGTAAGAGCTAATTATTAAAGTTTCTGGAATTTTGCATGCCAGTTTTTAAATTATTGGTAGCTTGAAATTGATCATGAAGAAGTATTTTTACCATGGAGACTGACAATGGTACAAATCGGGGCTTTTTCCCTCCAGAAAGCCAGTGTACTAGCACAGCATTGGTATTGCTGGGTGCATCTGGTTTTCTTAACCTGCCCCAGAATAATAAGAAATCCTACTAAATACAAAGAAAAATGAATACCAAGATCAAAATAAAATCACAAAAGGACTCTGTGGGATTAATGATCAGTTATTGCTCTATAACAAACAAGCCTAATAATCTAGTCTCCTTCTCCAATGAATAGGAACTTATTTGGAATAAGCTTATTTCACAGGAAATAAATACCTCAAAGGCATTATTCTAACTTAGTGCTCCTCAAACTTTAGTGTGCATGTCAGTGACCTGGGGATCCTGTAAATGCACATCCTGATTCAGTAGATTTGGGAAAGTGTCTGAGATTTCCTGTTTCCAGCAGGCTTGAAGGTGATGCCATTGTTGCTGACTGGGGACCTTGAAGCAAGACTTCAACCCTTAATTCTTGTAGTTTGTGCAGGAGAAAAGGGTGAGGGCGAGACTGTTACTGTGCAACAGAAGTGTTAGATTGGAGGAGTCCTTTCTGCTAGCGACATTTTGCAATGAGGTCAGGGAGCCATTCTTTTCATTTTTGGCCTGCTGGGGAAACTGACTGAATAAGTTAATTAAACGGAAGGAGATTTTCCAGGTACCAACCAGGGTGGCAGACTGTAGGAAGCATTAGAGGTGACTTGGTTGAAGCTAGTTACCAAACAGACCAGCAATCAAATTGGCTTGATTGGAGAAATTAGCCCAAGAAATGAGAGCAAGCTAAAGGGAAAGAGATGTTCATCCCTCTTCTTTTGGATTTATTTATTTTGTAGGCAGATCATATGTTCTCTTGGTCTATCAGGGTAAAAAGATAAAATGCAGACTGCTAAGTGGAGTTGGGCAGACTGTGCAGCAAACCAGTCTTGTCCTTGAGATACATTGCTTTGTTTTTAACCTGTTGCCCAGGGATTATTTCTCAAGGGTGGGTGATTGCTCAGCCACAGAGTTCATTGTCACTGGGGAGAGTGTCCTGGGCTTTTGTATAGATAGCATAGGCTTCTGCATTTTTTCTTGGAAATAAAATGAAGGAGCCCCAGTTTGCTCTCAACTTTAATTGTTGAGTTCCTTCCTAGGAACAATGTCTTTGGAGATGAACTGATACATCCAAGACAGTAGATTTTTATCCAGGGTCCAGAAATCCCACCAATAATATGTGGGTGAAGCACCAGCCTTTAGTGCTCTTTTAAAAATTTTCTTAGGTTTGTTTTGATAAATATTTCACAATGGCCTAGGCCAGCTGACTGTTAAACTTAAACCAGGCTCTGTTTTGTGTTTGGAAATTAGGGAAGAAGGGGGAAATGTTGAGGTGCAGTGGAAAATGCAAGAACTCTGCAAAGTTGCCTGGAAACCCCTTTGTAAACTTGAGCTAAAAGTTTAGTTAGCAAATGGAAACTGCAATACTTAACCAATACCACAACTAGCCTTTCTGAGATGCTGTTAAGGCCGCGGCAGTTCAGTTTTTACCAACTGAGAATTGCCATTGTGCAAGACTGGAAACTTTGACCATGAGGCATGCAAACCCATTGAACTTAAATCCTGGAAGAGGCCTCAGAGATGCTCCAACCCACCCTGTAGGATTTGGAGATGAGAAACTAAGGCTCAGGTCTCTGATCAGAATATACAACTTGCCTCAAATCACCCTGCTTGCTGGAGACAGAGCCAAGACTAGAGCTCAGCTATCCTGGTATTTTTATTTACCATGTGTGATATTGTTAATCATACCACAGACTGTTCGTTTGCAATATACTAGGTGCTCTGATAAATATTTTACTTTAATTACATCATTTAATACTCATAAGATTATATAAAACTACTATTCATTCACTTGTGCCATTCATACTTCTTACACACACACTGTGTACCTACTAGCTATCCTCCTAGGTGCTGGGAACACTACCGTAGCAACTGTACTCATAGTTTTATATTCTAGTGGCAATGATAGACAATGACCAAATGAATCAACAAATGTGATCATATCAGATAGTGACAAGTGCTCTGGGTGAAATAAAACGGGCTAGTGTAATGAGGACGCCCGAGATGGAAGAGGAAGGCTTTAAACTGAGGAGGTGGCATTTGGGTCTCTGAGACCTGAGTGACAAGAAGAGTGTTTTAGACAGAGAAACAGCAAGGGCAAAGCCCCCAGAGGGAAGGAGCTTGGAATATTCAAAGACAAGGAATGAAATCAGGGTGATCAGACTGTACTGGTGAGGATAAAAGTGAAATATATTAAGAGCCGTGGAGGATTTTCAAGGTCAAGGTAAAGAGTTTAGGGAAGTGGAAAGCCTGTGGGGGATTTTAAAAGTAGGAAAGTGAAATGATTCAATTTATGATTATTACCATTCCTTTTCTACCACTTTTTCATTTTATAAATGAGAAGCCAGGGTACACAGAGGGCCGGTAACTTCCCCAAGGTCATGTAGCTATCGGTAGTGGCCTAAGTGGCATCAACTCTGAACTGAGCTATTCTGGATCCCATGCTGCGCTGCTTCCGCTTCCCCTGTACTCACTGTATTTCTACATGCAAAACAGTTATACTGGTGAAAAAATGTATAAAAAAACTTTTGACTTTAAACACTTGAGTTAACATTTCCCCCTGGAAAATGGGTCAGGGACAGTGTGCTTCGTTGCATTCTGCTCTTAAAAGTGTGAAGGAACTCTGGCTCTGATGTTTAAAAGTCTCCTAGCAGCCACTTCAGTGAGTTTTGTTCTCTCTGGTGTTGCCATTATCCTTTGAACAGTGGTCAGACAAATGCAGCAGAACGGTATGGTGGGCAGTGGTGCATCTCAATGGAAATGAACAGAAAATGAAAATTAATAATGTGGGAGCTCTTCAGTGTTCCTTTCTGTGAACCCGAAAGAATTGGCAAACAGGGTGACCAAACAAGTAAACCAAAGGTAGGGTAAGTCATTGTGCTTCTCTGTCCACCCTGTATTTTCCAGTGTAAAAGCCCTTAGATACGGCGGAGTGAGGGAGGCATTCACTTAGTGTGCATGCAGGGTGGGGATCATGGGAAGAGAGGAGGGATGCCTGGCTAGCTCAGGCAGGATGTTGGAGCCCAAGTGTGGTGAGGAAGCTGTCTGCACAATCACAGGTGTTGAAACCAAACAGGGGGAAGAGAGTGTCAGTACTGGGGATGGGGGTGGCAGCGGTTGCAGTGAGCAATAGATATGAGCACACCTATGCCCAGATACTCGTTTCTAAATACCATCTCCCATGGAAAGACACCAGGGCTCCTTGGAGAACTGGTTGGAAGGGCTGGAGCAGGAAAAGTACAAGATGAACATGAGCCATTATGTTGTGCCAAAAATTAAGAAGTAATAAAGTAAGAAGATAGTCAAAGAATGATGATGGACATAGACATCAGCTTGAAAGGTCTCCCCCTGGCTAAATCTGGCATACTTTGAGCATTAAAAATCATACCATTGTGCCCCAATGAATAAAACAGGAATCTCTGAGATCGTATTAAGGTAAATAAATACAGAAGTTGAAAGTTTCCTGAGGATATGTGCAGTCTCACAGTACCTTCTTATGAAACGCTCATACGTTACACAGGAAAAGCGGGTGGTGAGAACACTGGTGGTAAATATGCCTTGCGGGCCAGGCTTCTCCAGGGAACAGCACGGGTGATGTGCCGAGTCAAAGCTGTGTGTCACCTGCTGAGTGCAGTGAGAACACTTCCGTGATGCCCCTGACAAAGACGCCGAACCTGAATCCAATCACGAGGCTACGTCAGGATAACTCGAATGAAGATCTATTCTTTCATATGGCTACCCTGCAATCTTCAAAAGGTGCCTGCACTATGGAAGTCAAGGAACGATCCGGAAGTTGTTGCAGATTGAAGGAGACTAAATAGAGATGACAAGTAAATGCAACTCGTGGTCTGGACTGGCTCCTTGTGCAAGAAGAGATGTTAGTGGGACAAGTGGGTGAACCTCGACAGGGTCTGAGGGTGAGGTGACAACAGTGCTCTGGTGTTGACTTCCAGATCTTGGCGGTTGCACCGCTGTTACGACATAAGTACGTTGTGGAAGCATTCGTAGTGGCAATGAGCCAGAATGCCAGTAACTTACTTTCAGATTCACATGCACAGCTTTTGTAACATTGCTATGTGTTGGGAACAAACAAGGTCAAGGGCCTGGTGTCCCTCATAAGACGTACTCCTGTCTTTACAAAGAAACCTTGTTCGAAGCGTGCTGGCTCTGAAACCAGATTGCCCAGGGCTGAATCCTGGTTCTAACTGTCCTGGGACGAATTGTTTATCCTCTCTGTGCCCATGTTCCTCACCTCTGCGAGTGTGTGGGGGATAATAATTCCTTTTCTAGGCCTGAGATGAGATTTTAGTGAGATAGTCATGCAGAGATTCTGGAGTAGGTCTTGGCATATGGTAAACTGTCAATAAATATTAGCTATTATTCCTTAAACGGATAAAAACATGGAGTGATTTATTCTCCTTAGTCTTTTAATAACACAGCTTCCTTGAATGAGATCCAGGACAGTCCCTCCTTGCACTGGGCTTCTCCTTCTGCTGAGTGGTGTCATAACTGAGCTCTGGTTTACATGACCAGCTCTGCTTTGAAAGTACATTCCCACAAGCAATCTGAGATAACAGTGACAGGATTCTGGACTTCCTGAGAGCCGCTGGGGAGGCCTTCAGTCCATCTTTGGCTAACTAGACATAATTGCGAGATTTGGGCAGATAAAACAAGACCTTGATTGCTAGCACCCACAGCCAAGATTGTGGGAGGCCAACAATTAATTTTCTCTGGTTCAGAATCCAGAATTTGCTCATCATAATTCCATTTATAGAACTGGAAAGGACCTCAGACATCATGGGGTCCAGCTTTCTCACTTCATAGGTGAGGGGACTGAGGCCCAGAGATGTAAAATGTGCCCCAGGTACGAACTTACCGCTAGAACTCGGAGACATCCGACAAAGAGGTAACATCAACTGCGCGATGCTCAGGTCCATGGCAAAAGGAGAAAAGTGCTTCTGGTAGGGAAACGCACACCTTTTGGGCAATAGTAAAGGAATTTACTAGATTCCAAGTGGGGGCCTCTACTGTGGGGTACCCTAACCTATCACATTTCAGACTGAAGCTCCGTGTCAACAGCCTGGTAAGATCTCAGATCTGGACTCCCTCCTCTCAGCCCCCCAGTTTTTTCAGTTTTCCTCTGAACTGTATGAGTCTCACACGACACAGACAAAGTGCTGCTTAACCCTCTGACTGCCATCAGTAGGTTCTAGCAGGTTCTGGCACAGCCAGATGAGGTGTCAGGGCCCTAGCATTGCGCTCCTGGCTGATCTTTCTGACTCTATGGTTGTGTAAAAATTCCTCAAGCGCTCTGGTCACTTTTTGTCCATTCCACAATTTAGAGGACTCCAACTATTTTTGGTAAGAAAACAAATCTCTTCCAGGCTGCCAGGGAGTTTGCCAAGCTACATCCTGATTCATTATACAACCACCAAGATACAAAGCCCTATAAATAGGGAACTTGCTTTAATATTTCATTTGGCATTGGGATGCTAAGTTCGTGTTCACTGCCGACAGTACTTTAGACCGATTTCATTTGATTTCCTGGGCATTATGCTCTTTGACTGTACAGGGCAACTTCTTGTTTATCTTCATTTCTGCTTGGCTTGAGATTAAGGCTTTGTGCATTTGAAAAAAAAACAAACCCACTTTTCACCACCCATCTGGTTAATAATTATTTTCCCTTTTCTTTTTTTAACTCACTTGTTATACTAACATTACTGTGTCTAAATAGAGTGTCTATATCTGATTGCATTGTTCATTTTAAAAAGAACAATATTTTCTGTTTAACTAGAATTTAAAATAAACCAGAACTAGATCTCTTTCAATAATGCAAGAATTAAAATTACTTTCATAAATCCCAGAGAGTTAACTATCATAATGTCTATGTTTATTTCTGAGATTCTCTCAGGAAGAAGCCTTTCCTGTTTTCATTTATTTCTTGGGAGGAGGGAGAGAGGCATACATTTTTATTAAATGTGACTTGTTCAAAATTTAACTTTTCCTCAGTTGGTGTTCCTGTATTTTATTAAGCTGCACAATGAATTTTGGGTAAAGTGTATTTTGGGAATGAAATTAAAGTGTAGTGTTGCGTGATTGTATCCTTCCAGCTGGGCCTGTTGGTATAGGTTAGGTGAAAGAATTTTCAGCTTTATAAAGTGTGTTCTTTTGATCATTTTCCTTGCTCAGTCCTGTGAGGTTAAGTAGGATACTAGATGACAACTGATTGTCCATATTGTTTCTTGACTGTCATCCAAGTCAATGCTGTTTTATAATCCATAGTTGTTTTTCTTCTCCTTCTCTTCCTGCACGTCTTCCTTCTTTTTCTCTCTCTCTGTCTCTCTCAATCTGTCTGAAAAAAGTCCAGTCGTTGTTAATGTAACAAGAATGGTTTGCATGACATTGATGTAACCTGGCAGCCAGGAAGAGTGGACTGGAATGCACATGTGTGAACAATGATGACTTCGCTGTACTAGTCAGTGGGGGTGGTAGATGCCTTTGAATGAGCATGTGTACTGTGTGGCTGTCACATTCAAAATGACCGAGTGAGTAGAGCAACAAATCTGCATCAAATTTTGTATTAAGCTTCAACATTCTGCCTGGAAACTATTTGGGTGATCCAGAAGCCTTTAGCTATAGGCAACTGGTGATTGGCAGCTTCATCAGAACAACGTGCCTGCTCATGCATCATGTCTTATGCAGAGTTTTTTTGTGAAACATCAAATCACCCAGGTGACTCAGCCCCCCTACATCTCAGATTTGGCACCTTGTACCTTCTGGCTTTTCCCGAAACTAAAATCACCTCTGATAGGGAAGAGATTTCAGACCATTAATGAGATTCATGAAAATACGACAGGACAGCTAATGGCGACTGGGAGAACTGTGTAAGGTCTCTTCTACTTTGAAGGGGACTGAGGCACCATTGTCCTGTGTGCAATGTTTCTGGTATCTTGTATCTTCTTCAATAAATATCTCTTTGTCATAGTACATGGCTGGATACTTTCTGGACAGGCCTCAGTGTATGTGTGAGTGTGTATGTGCATTTCCCTCCTCACAACATGTGTATTCGATGTATACATACATATACTTGTATTGCTATAAAATTGCAAAGGAAACTGCCTTTGGTACATGTTTGCCGTAGCAGCTGCAGCTGAAGGACAATTGGGAGTTAATGATTTTTGTGCCTCGGACAGTTCCACTCTGGTCAAACTATCTCTTTCCGCCAGCTGTGTTTAGATAAACTCTCCGAGAAACTGGTTTGAGTTGGTTCCCTTCAATGTAGTCGTTTAACTCACGCTCTAAAACATGTTACCTTCCCGGGCTGGCACGCAACCAGTCTGAGATTTTCCTGTGTTTGGGCTGCAGGAGAGAGAAAAACTGTGATTCAGGCGCAGCACCAGCAGCAGGAGCCTCTCTGGGGGTAGCAGGTGCTGTTAGTAGCTGTGATTTATACATTATATTGATTGTGGGGACTCGAGGACACTTTTAAATTATAATACAATTGTAAAGTTATTAAAAATTTTAGGTATATTACAAATAATCCCTGTACCTAGATTCTACATATTCATATTTTGGCTTATTTGCTTTATCATTTTCTCTCTCTGTGTGTAGGAGAGAGGTTACTGTATATTTTTCTCTGAACTATTTGACAGTAAGTTGGAGACATTACACTCTATTACTCTTAAATACTTGAGTGTGTATTGTCTAAGATCAAGCCCATTCTCTTCATAACTATACCATAATGCTCAAAACTAGGAAATTTAACATTTATGCAGGACTATTACTTAATCTACAATCTAAATATAAATTTTGTCAATTATCTCAATGTCTTCTATAACTACTTAAAAATTATGTTTTAAAATGTGGACTTTTAATTTTGCCACTTCTGTAGTTGCTTGGCCATTTGCCTTGCCTACCCCCATTATCTTATTTAATTAAGCTGAAACTATGTTAAAAATTGCTTCATTTCTAAAGCACTGCTGTATGTTTACTGAAAGTTTTTATAAGTATGTGACATGGCCCACCTCAGCAGGTGAGAGGGAGTCACTAACCTAAGAATTTTCTTTTTTAAAAAAAATGTATTTATTTATATTGCATTTTCCCCATTACCATTTAGTCCCCTTACACCCTCCCCCTCCACAATCACCACACTGTTGTCCGTGTCCATGATCCTTTTCCCTCAATCCCTCCACTCCCCTACCCTCCCCCCTTAGCTGTCACTCTGCTCTCTATCTAAAATGTTCTAGTCTATTGTTTTATTCCATTGATTTAAATTAGAAATAATTTATTGAGCACCTGTGATGGCCAAGTCATCATCCTAGTTGTTACAAAACATGAATGGTTAGAAAACAGGCCCAATCCTGATGTCCTGAGATTCCAGGGGCACCTTCAGCCCTTGCCCTCAGCACACGCTATAACTCACTTCAAACAAAGCTTCTCCACATCAGTTGCTGAGCTGGTGTCTGCCACCTTGGCCAAACTGTGAGCCCCGTGAAAACCAGAGTCCGTATTTGTCTCTCTCACCCTTTGTCTATAGAGCCCATTGGGAGCTGCAGTGTAATTCTGACACTAACTGCCAGGTTAAGGGCTCAGTCCTTTACCAGACCCCTCACTTTAGACAAAAGTGTCCCAGAGCCTGCCACAAACTCTGGGATTCCCAAGCTGCCTGCACTTTGGACCAACTGGCTACAAATCAGGGCTTCCTACTACCCCTTAGGTTCAATAATTCACTGCAGCAACTTACAGGAGTCAAAAAAGCGCTATACATATGATCACTGTTTTATTACAGAAGACACAGAAGAGGAGCAGGCAAGTGAAGACTGGCATAGGGTAATCTCCGGGTGGATCTCAAAAGCAAAGCTTCCTCGTGCTCAGGATGCATCTCCTCGGCACGTGGATGTGTGTCACCCACCAGGAACTTCCATCCAGCTTTGGTGTTCAGTTTCCATCAGGGTTTCATTAAGCAGGCACGATTGGTTGGATTATTGGCCATGCGATCAAAGTCTGTGTCCAACCCCCCCTCTCCTTCATTAGAGGTCAGGTTAACATTACATGGCTCAAAACTCCAACCCTCCAATCATATGTTTGATCTTTCCAGCGTGGCCCATCCTAAAACCATCTGGTGACTGCACGGGAGCCACTTCATTAGCATAGACTCAGGTGTAGGGTGAGGAGCCATCAAAAGGGACAAACACACTTCCATCGCTTGGGAAAATCCATGCTTTGAGTAGGCTCCCTCCTAGGACCAGGGATGGGGCCAAATTCTCTATTACACAGTAGGAGTGCTCAAGAAAGCTATGTTCCAAAGGAAAGAATAAAATGAATTTATAGATACCTATAAAATGAGGCCTAGTAGAAACAGCACCACCCCTGAATGTGACCACTCTGTGAACATGTCCACAGTAGCATCTGAACCAGCTGGGACAATGAGTGTTTGACAGGCGGAGTGGGGGAGGGACAGGAAAGGGCAGGGTGGGAAGGGAGGATAGACAGGAAGGCCCCAGGGAGGGAAAGTGCAGTGTTTTCAGGGAACAGGGTTAGAAGCATAGTCAGCAGCAGCTCAAAGTATGTGGCTGCTCTGGGCAGGCCCATTAAAAAAAAACACAAAATTGTGTATACTTAAGGTATACAGTGTGATGTGTGAGTGTGTGTGTGTATGTGTGTATGTATGTATATATTACATATAATATACATATCTCAAATATATATCATATATATTTCAACTATAGAGATATATTATATATATATCTCACATATATATATATATATATATCGACTACAGCCAAGCTAATTAACATATCATATCCTCACATACCATTTTTGTGCGTGATGAGTGCACCTGAAACCTACTCTATTAGCAAACTCCCAGTATTCAATAGTGTTATAACTATAGTACATGAGTCCATGTACATGCTGTGCATTAGATCTCTAGACTTAGTCATCCTCTACAACTGCAACTTTGGACCCTTGGACCAATATCTTTTCATTTCCCTCAACTCCTGACCCTGAAAACCACCATTTTCCTCTCTCTTTCAATGTATTTGACTTTAAGATTCCACATACAAAGGAGATCAGGCCGTTTTTTTCTTTCTGTGTCTGGCTTATTTCATTTGGTATCACGTCTTCCATGCTCATTCACGGTGCTGCAAATAACAGGATGTCCTCCTTTTTTAAGGCTGAATAGTAACTTCATTGTGTACACAGGCCAGGCTTTTTCTTTATCCATTTCTCCACTGATGGACATTCAGGTGATTTCCACGTCTTGGCTACTGTGAAAAATGCTGCACTGAATATGGGGGCACAGGTGTCTCCTCTAGGTGCCAATTCTATTTCCTTTGAGTGTATACCCAGACGAGGGATCGCTGGATCATATGGTTCTATTTTTAGTTTTCCTTTCAAAAATGTTATGCAGATAATTTTTCTTTTTCTTTTTTAAGCTCTAAAAGTGGGTGATCTCTTTATTTATTGCTATCAGACACAAGAATTTCAGAGAATTGTACACAATATCAAATAGGAAAACAATTATAGAAAAATACAAATGGAGTCCACTAAGATTTTTTTGAAAAAATATATCTTACTCTGAGTAAAATTGCTTTATATTATTGAGTATGTGAAATTAAGTTTCAAATAAAAGCAAATGAAATCCTATGTTCTCTAGATCAGTCAACTCAAATATCTTAAAAGCAGACAGATGTGAGGGTCTGGTGGCTGTGATGTATGCACTCAACAGAAAGCCGCAGTTGGTTTTCTCAGTCTGGACAGTTTAGGTGGCCTGTCTCTCCTTCCTCTTCCTTTTTTTAAAAACCACTTTATTGAGGTATGCTAGAAATACAAAAAGCTGTGCATGTTTAATGTATTCAACTTGATGAGATTAGATATTTTTTCAATATATACTTAATTAGTGAGGGCATGAGTTGATTTCCTGTTAATAACTTTTTATACCCCTTCATTTGTGTTTTAGGCCATATATCAAGTGACTCGTTCTCTCTCTCTCTCTTTTTTCTTTCTTTTTCTTTTTTGGTTTTCTCCAAAACAAAGGCCCATGTCTATGCTCTGTAGCACGTGCAAGCAACACAGGTTAGAGAGAAAGGGCAGAGCAGGTTGGTGATCAAAATGGGGTCGACAGCTGGCCCTGGCCCCGTGACATACTAGTTGTGTGACCTTGGACAAGCTACCAACCCACCTGCACCTGCTTCTTCTTCAGTAAAATTGAGGTAATAATAGTACCTACCTCATAGGTTCATTATAGAGTTGAACACATTCATACCGATAAATCACTTCCAACACTGCCTGGCACATAATCTATGTGGTATAGCATTATGTACCAGGTATCATCGTTACTCACCATTTCAAAGAGGAGGAGGAGGAAGAGGTTTAATCATGCCATTTGACAATTGTTCTCTCAAGTCTTGCTCCCCCACCTTGCGCCTGCTGGCTTACCTGTCCCTTTTTCGCCCCTTCCCACACGCAGCCTTCCCATTCCCTGCCTTCTCAGGTCATCCCTGCCTGTGCCTCTCAGTCCTGTACTATGAACTCCTAGAGCTCCGGCTTCTGCTGAATCTTGTCTTGGTTGAATGCCAAAGGCTTTACACTGAGAATGGAGGTTTTGCTTGCATGTGTTTGTACCATAAAAGTACATAACGATATACCTTTCGTTGTCTGGCTAACCTGCCCCTTAACATAGCATTGAGCATGAAGGAGACAGGGAGTAGAAAGATACAGGCAACCAAGGGCCAATGGAGTCAGACTATGGACAGCCTACTTAAACCCATTGGCAGTGGGGAGCCATTGAAGATTTTAAACCAGCAATGCAGGCACAAGGCAAATAGTGAACGAATGGTCTTACAGGGGATATTATTCCAAGGCCCCCTTGCATCCAAACAAAAGGGAATCCCATCAGAATGCTGTAGGACAAAGATGCTGTGCCCTCTAAAATCCAGTGATCTCATAATCAGCACCACAACTGGGGTTAGTCTTCTTCCCTGCCCCTGAGCACACAGGGTGCATTTATCTAGCGCCGGCTCTGAACAAGGCTCTGGGCCAAGCCCTGTTTCTCTACCTGGGCGACTCCTTTAAGCTGTTTTTCTTGTAGGACCTCCTTGAGGTGTCTGATTTTTTCTTTCGAAACAACCAAGACCTCCTCAGCTCTTGAGGAGGGCAGAGTGATAACTGCACCGATACCTTTGTTTTACAGACCAGGTAGGGCATGGGAGATTTCTGGCTGGCTCTCAGCGTCTCTCCGGATTGGAGACAAGAGACATGCTGAACACAATGGCTGGGCTAGGCAGGGTCCTAATCGCCATCAGCTGATCCTCCATTTCCGTCACGGAAACTTCAGAGGGTGTGTGGCCACCTCATGCTTCCTATGATGTTCTCTCAGCTGGGAAAAAGCCAGCAGTTGGAGACTCCCAGACCGAGGCCCATGTCACCATCTGCCATGGCTGTCCTTGATCTGGTGACAGATGAAGTGGGCGGCAGAGGGGCCATTGCCCCACATCTACTCCAGGGTGGAAGAACTGTTCTTTCCTCTCTGTGGTGAGAGACTAGGATTTGGGGCCAACAAAGGAGGGTGGGTGGTTCCTGAAAGAAATCCAGGCTCGTTAGGGAGATCCGGGATGTGCCACCCAAATGCCTCCGAATCTGTGGGGGTGAAGGAGAGAAGGAAGACAGAAGGGCAATGGGGAGAGAAAAGGTGTGGTTTCTAAAAGGAAGGTTCTTGCTGTCGCTTCCCACCAGCCAGTTCTGTCAGGCACATTTGCCCGTCTGGCAGGCAGCGAGCCCACGTGGGGAGTCAGTCTCTTATCTCGATGAGGATGTGACCTCTTTACTCCCCGAGCACCCTGGAGAGAATGAGCCCCTCAGTGCCATCCACGCCACCTTGTGCTTTGGAGCTGATGAAGAGGCCCCGTGGAGAGCTCACTGATTACTAGTGTGCTCTGCAGCTGGGATCGGAGATGGGCGGGAAGGAGGACTCTGGGGTGTCAGCATCGGCAACGTTTCTCCTGGAATGACGGCTAAAGCATGTCAGATGGGCAGTGCCTGCATACCCTTGCCTGGTGCCTGGCCAGGGAGACCAGCAGGTAAAATGAAGTGTGGTTCTGCCTGCCAAAGCCTGTGGCAGATGAGGTCACAGGGAGCAGGAGATGCTGGAATCAGATGGGGATGCCACAGCGTAGCCAAACAGATGCAGTGTGCAAGCCTGGCCAATGTTCAGCTGGTCCAGAGTGAGGTGTGCATGTGAAGCCTAAGGGATGAGCATATGAAGTCGTGAGCTGTTCGGGGGTTTCATCTGACAGACGCGGAGGCCTGCATAACTCACATTTGTGTTCTTTGCGTGGACAACACCCAGAGCTCTCAGTTCCCAGTTCCCACTTGCCTCCCGCCCAGCGTCTTTCAAGGCTGCTAAGAAGTACTCAGATCTAACACTGAAGAACTTACTCATTTTTGCTGAAATGATTAAAAAACAAGTTGTTGGTAGCTTGACTAGAAATAAGGTCTTTAAACAATATGCAGACTAAATGATCCTCTTCTCTCCTTTTGGTGAACCATGGCTGTGGTGCCCTGACTTTAGGAGAACCAGGGACTCAGTGTGGAGGGGTCTGACTGCTGGTACTTTCCAGATGTCCAAGGGACTGTCTAATGCTGAAGAAACAAATCCCAGAAGTTCCCAGGCCTTCCTATAGCTTGAGAATTAGAACAAATATCCATTGTGGAAACTTAACTTTGGAAAAAAACAAGGAAACTGAAGTCAGGGGGTTAGTGAGTTAAGATCATGTATTTATTTGTTCAAGAGACATTTGCTGTGTACCAGACACTGGGAGGAATGTTAAAATATGATCTAAATAAAGGGTCTTAGGAGGCACCGGTTCCACCAGCTCTGGTCATGCCCACTGGCAGGCACAGGAGCCTGTTAAACACTCAGATGCCTTTAGATCAAGGTGGAAAACATCACTGAAGCCCCAGCTGAAGGGGTGGGAATTCCGGGGTCTGTGCACAGTCTCTGCCCTGAGTCCAGCCTCTCTCTGTCCACGTGTGCCAGCTCCCACACGTCCGCAGAGCGTAGCCCCCCTCTAAATTCTTGCACATTTGCTCCTTGCATGCTTTGGCCTAAGATTGCTAAGGACACTCCTGTAACTTCTGTGAACGTGCTGCCTAGACACCTCCCTGCTCAAGATGTATTCTCTATCCTCCAAGCAGGTAACAATTGTACCAAATGACTTGCCATTGCATAACATGGGGCACCCACTCTCTTTCAGCTCCTGTCATATTTTCCTCACCATTTTTGAGCCTCTCAAAACATACATTGAATATATTACCACCTGTGACCCATCCCAAAGCCAATACCACACACCTTCATTTCATTATAGCAGCATCCCAGTGGTGTAAACGTATTGACATCCCAGCCAACTGTGCTGTGGAACAAATGACTACAAGGTGACAGTGGTGTGTTATACACAGCAGCAGGCACTTGTGTCCAGCTCATGTGACTGCATGTCACCTGGGCCTGGTTGGGCTTGGATTCAGGCTGTGGCCTTAGGTCAGGCCTGTTCCACAGTCTCCCATCCTTGGACCCGCAGGCTCCCGGGGCCATGTGGGAACTGCAGCAGGGCCAAGTGGAAGGGCCAAGTGGAGACACACAGTCTCTCAAGGCCGAGGCTCAGATTCCAGTTCACTGTCACTTCTGCCCACGTCCCATCCGCCTAACACAATATGAGCGGGATGGGGATTATACTCAGTGTCCAGTGGCAGTAACTTCAAAACCACAGGCAAAGGGAGGGGCCCACAGTTGAGAACACAGTGCAATCTACTGCCGCTGTCCCGCAGCGTTAAGAAGAGGGTCTGGGGATCTGACAGACTCTTAAGAAGTGTTCCCATTAATCCTCTTCTTTTAGCCCCAGTATCAGCTTCTACTTCTAGAGACATCTGGTCCTGCCGATCCCTGAGCCACTGAGGGTTATGCAATGTAAATCTAGTTGCTTCTTGCCTTTCCTCCCCACGCCTGAGGACTCACATTTGCAGGCCTGTTGAGTCAGTTACCATTTGCCCATCTGCTTCCAGCTTCCACAATCTCATTGCTGTTGTCCCTTTTCACGATCTCTTTGTCCTTGTGTATTTATGTCTGCGGTAAAATCCCTTTTACTGTCATTTTCGTGGGGTTTGGGGAGAGAGTAAGGCTAAAAGCATGTTTCCAATCCATCATCATTCCCACCTGGCTCTTTTTTGACACCTTAATGATCAGCCTCCTTTCCCTCTTCAGCTCCTCTGGCTTTAATAGAGCCCCTGGTTGCCCGGAGACGGCTCAGCGGAGCAACCCTGATGAAGTGCCTGACAGGGCGGTGACTCACGTCTCCTTCTGGCTGATTGTTGGCACAGTGTCAGCTGCAGAATCACCCTTTCTGACTCGCTGTTGTGTCCAAAACACACAAAAACATTTTATGAAATTATCTACCTGAATATATTTTTGATCTGAGTCACTTTTTCTATCAGTTCATCGGAAATAAGGGGGATGAGCGGGGTCATTTACAACGCATAGTTTGACCGGCTCTTTCATGTTTTCCAAATGCTGGTTGGCTGGTACGTGTCCCGTCTGAGGGCTGAGGAGACCCAGGAAGAGCGCTGTCGCCGTAGTGACCCGTACCTCCTGGTCATCTGACGCACAGCCCCTCGAATGGCACTGGGTGCGCACGGCTGCCACAGCAGAAGCAGTCGCCGCAGGGGAAAACCATCTCAAAACCCAATGGAAACATGTTCGAGTGCTACCCGGACAGGGACCAACAAACGTATTTCCGGGCAGGGGGAGAAAGGAGACTGACCTGTAATGATTAGTGAACCTTGACCCTTGAACTAAAGTTCAAATCCTGATTATGCTTCTTACATTCTGTATCCGTTGAGTAAATTTCTTGACTTCTTGGATGAGAAAACAAGTCTCCTTACAGAGTTGGGAAAATGAAAGAAAACAATGAAAGCTCCTTGCTCAATCAAAATCCTATTAAAATAGAAGTGTTATCTGTTGGTAGTTATGAAAATAAGTAGTTTATACCAGCTGGGTAGGTAGTGAGAAGCCCATTTCTATAAACTTCCAGCACATTAATCCTGGCAAGCTGAACGAACTCTGCAAGTCTGTTCACTGTGAGGTATAATCAACGGCCAACGGGCCTTGGCAAGTGCCAGGCCCTGTTCTCAGCACCCTGTACCTGTTGTCATCTAACCTTTAGAACAGTTCCATGAAGTGGATGCTATAGATCACAGGTGACAAACACAAGGCCGGCGGGCTGAATCCAGCCCTCCACCTTGTTTTATCCAGCCCAGCACCTTGTTTCCACCTGGCAACAGCGCTGAGCCCCTTGCCCCTAGTTAAGGAGTAGTTATGTTTACACAGTCCTAAAATTACATTTGGCCCTTTGAAGGCGACCTTGAGGCTGATGTGGTCCCTGGTGAAAATGAGTTTGACACCCCTGCTATAGATGTTATCACTGTTTTAAAATGAGGGAAACGGAGGTGAAAGTAGTTAGGTAAGTGGCTTGAAGTCATGCATTTAGTGACGGAGCCAGGACTCACCCACTGGCACAGGCCCGGCGTCTGCAGGGCCCTTGAACACCTGCCTTCTCTCAAGCTGTCCCATCTGGGATCTTCTGCACCTGTTGGTCATAGGGCTGTTGAATGGTGTCTGTCAGGCTTCATTCTCATCTCACTGCTACTCTGCCCCTGAACAGCTGTGATGTGTCCACAGCTCCAGTTTCGACCCATGTGCTGCAGACTGCCACCCCTGTGTCCCACCACGTTTCTCTTGGGGCCCAGAGGGGTTTCCTCAACTGGGGTTTTCTTCATGTGCATACCTGGAAATTACTTGTAACTCTTCATACCTAAAATTGTTCTCATGAATTTTCCTCCTCATCAGCTAAAACTGTTCCTTTTCAGTCTGGCAGCACCACTCACCTAGGCAGGCATAGGAGAGGCGTGGGGTCATCCTTGAGTCTCCTTGTTCACCCTCCATGACCACTACATTCTGCCAGCCCAGCCACCTAGGTAGCTCGGTGATGTCCATGTCTTTGTGTGTTGGGTTAATTCTCTGCTCCAGGCCAGCATAATCTCTCATCTAGACCGTTGCATCATCTTCCCTAAATAGTCTCCCTACCTCCATTCTTGCAATCTTCCAGTCCTTAGTTCACATTGTACTCAATATAATCTTTCCCAACCATAAACCTAATCATGTATTTTCCTGCTTAGAACTCTTCAAGGGACTCTTAGTGACCTTCAAAAGGCCAATAGCCTCAACTTGGCTTCCAAGCCTGGGGTGACCTGACCTGGGGTGAACTTCAGCCTCAGGTCCCATCTCTCTTTTCTTTTATTTATTTATTTATTTATTTATTTATTTATTTATTTATCTTTAGAGGGGAAGGAGAGAGGGGGAGAAACATCAATGTATGGTTGCCTTTTGTGCATCCCCTGCTGGGAGTTGGCCTGCAGGGAACTGGCATGCAACCCAGGCATGTGCCCTGACTGGGAATTGAACCGCGATCCTCTGGTTCGCAGGCCTGTGCTCAATCCACTGAGCTACGCCAGCCAGGGCCCCATCTCTCTTTTCTTATATTCCTTCCCACAGACATAGTGAACTTCTTTCAGGGTATCTACACACCTGTCACTCACCTCAGTCCCCTTGTACATGGAGCTGTTTCTTTTGCCTAGAACTGTCTCAGTCCTTCCTACTACGACTTTCTCTCCAGTTCCTGCTCATCTTCCAGGTATTAACTTAAACTGAGAACTTTCTCTGGATAGCCTTCCTTGAATTTTCTAGTCTTTATTAAATGTCTTATAAGCATCCTCTGTAATACTTACTATAATTGATTGTAATTGCTTGGTTGTCTCTCTGGCTATCCTAGAAATTCCTTAAGAGCAAGAACCATGTGGGTCTAGCTCATTACTGTATCCCCAGAGGTTAACTCAATGTCTGGCACATAATAGGAACTCAACAATTATTCAATGAATATTGCATAAAAACATCAAAAGTTGTAAATCACCTCATCCCCCGAAACAAGACCTCCCAAAATTTAATGCTTTTTCTCTAATGTAATATCATGTAAGAAGGCACACTAGAGATATTTCTTTTTTAGTAATTATTCAAGACATTGGGGAATAAAAGAAAGTAAGAGGAGGACTTTCTACCTTTTTTTTTTTTTTTTTCTCCAGAGATTCTGATGTCCTATTCATTTGAATCATTTGAGCCCCTGGGGAAGCCGTGAGAGGAGGAGGGGACAACAGTGGATGAGGTAGGAGGGGCTAGAGATGGGAGTTTTGGAATCAGGGGTTAAGGACAGTATCTGAGCTACACATGGCCCTTGAAAACGTGTCCATCACATAAGGTGCTCACCGAAATCCAGCATCGTCTGTTTTCAGCAGCAGGACATGTATTATTGGAGGGGACATGGCTTCCTGGTTTCAGCCCAGGCATTTGGACCTGAACATGCTTATCTCATATTCTTCTCCTTATTCCCTGGGGTTTAATTTCCTCTTTATCTATCTCTTCATTCATAAGATGGATGGCTTGGCCAATAGCAACTCTAGTTGTTAAACAGAGTTGATGTTTTTGATTAGACTTCCTATTATGCTCTTAGATCCTCCCAATTTTTACTTGAGTCACTTGTCATGGTTTGTAATTATAAGCTTATTTGCATGATTATTTGTTTGCAGTCTGCTCTATTCTCTATAGAGCAGACAGTTTGCTGTCTCCTCCTGTTCCCAACCATGGTGAGGTCCATGAGAGCAAAGAATGTTTATTCTGTTTATCACTGAATCCCCAGAGCTTAGCATGTTGCCCAGCACATAGTAGGGACTCAATGAATGCTTGTGTGAAAAACCACTGGCTGAGTGAACAGTGGTTCTGTGAGGGAAGCATGTAGGTGACTCCCTGACCTCTCCCACAAGCTCCTCCGGGAAGTCCTGCCCAGGCTACATTCAGTGAAAAGAGGAGAAAGGAGGATTCAAAAGGCCTTTAGCAGACCTCATGCAGCCCACAGTCATTGCTTGGATGGGCCGACAGTTTTTCCACTCACCTATGTCTCAGTTGCTCTCTCGTTTGTGTTCTTCCACACATCACCCCCAACTGAAAGCAAAGGCCCCAATGCTGGGATCTGAAAGATAATTTAATGAAGGGATTGTTCATAGAGGTATGAGCAGGAGCAGGGAACCAAAGGGGCTTCTGAAACATCCACGGACCAGTGGGAGTGAGAGCTGTTATCACCCTTGGGCCTGCAGGTGGAAAAGCTGAAGCCTGGTGAGAAGTGGAGGCATAGAAGGGGCCACCGCAGGGCCATATGTGTCAAGGGACACAGACCCTGTCAGAGCAGGGTGCAAGGCCGAGAGGGTAAAAGGAAGAAATATTCCCTATTCTCTATTTCCACCCTTTGATTTCCAGCTGAGTCTTTAGTTTGCACAGCCAAAGGGGAAGCCAGAGAGGAAGAGCTCTCGGGTGATACAATCTGTAGAATCAGCCTCCTCATGGGGCACAGCAGGTGGGGGATGGCCCTCGAGGTGCGAAGACTTGTCTTGTTCCATTATTGTTAGTAAGTGACTTTCTCTTTAAATAGAGAGAGCCTGCTTGTGGTCACCTTCATTGTGTCCACCTCCAAACCTGCCGATCTCGGCGCCTCCTGTCTCTTGACACTAGTTGAGATTTCTCTCTGCCTCTCTGCAGCTCTGCTGTTCGCCGTTCTTCCTAAGTCTTGCATTTAAACTTTTCCAGAGACGACCAGATTGTGTCACCTTCTACTGCCGGACAGGGTACTCACAGGGCAGCCTATAAAAACTGCCTTGGGGATACATACCTGTCCCTGGTCCAATCAGCTACAAAGCTAGCTGGCCGAGGGTAAAGAATCTCTCAAAAAGGGTGTGTAGCTAGACTGGTCAGGGGAAACAGTCTAGCTAGAAATCACCTTGCATGTTCAGTACATTGTCATCCCAAAGATGATGGTATCAGTGTTAGGCTGCCAGGCGGGACTAGCTTCTGTTCACCAATAGAGCCTACTCACACAGAGCAACTTGCCTCTGTCAGTTGGATTCTGCAGATGTGCCTGGCATTGGTGTCTCCTCTCTTGTGATGCATCTCCATCTCCCTCCCCTGCTCTTGGATTAGCCGGGACAGCTGTTGTGTTCCAGATGTTGTGTTCAGAGTCTGGTTCATGAGCTGATGTTGTTCTGCTTCTAATCAGAGTAACCATCTTCATTTGTCTTCATAAAAAGTAAATGACTCTGTCAGTGAGATTCCTGATAAAAGGAACAGGGCACGATGCTTTGTAGTCATAATCAGCTCTGCAAAACGTCCTGCAAATAGGAAATGAGTGTTTTCTGGCATTTGGATTATGTTAAAAGTTGAATTTTCAAAAATGACAGCAACTGGTTGTTGGTTAAGTTTTAGGGTGGCAGTCTTGATTGGTGACTAGGACAATAATCCCTGTGAGTGCTCCTATCTCCCTGCTCTGAAGTCTCTTCTGAGCCTTCTCAGGAACAGAACCAGTGGGGCAATGCTTCCAGACCATTTCTCAATCTCAGATTCCCCACGATGCTCAGTTCTCTGTGCACACTCCTCCCTACCCGCTAAGAACACCCTTTCCTTTTACCTCCATCTTGTGAAATTCCCATCCTTCACGTTGCAGCTCCTGCACCACTTCCCCTGAGACAGTGAGGCTGGGCTCTGCAGTCCAAGCACTTGCGCTTCATATCTAGTTCAGCCTCTCAGCTAGGCCCTGATTTTCCTTTGTAGATAGGGCATGGTGATTGGGTATTGCAGTGGTTCTGTGTGTAGGCCTCAGAGCCGGATTGCCTGGTTTTGAATGCTGACTCGACCACCTACTAGCTTTATAACTCTGAGAAAGTTAATAAACCTTTGCGTGACTCAGTTTCTCCATCTGTAAAATGGAGGTGATGACATCTATATTGATTTGTTGTGAGGATTAAATGAGTTATTAATAAAAAAGCCCTTAGAACTCACACATGGTCACCATTAGTGAATGTTGTGCTTTATTAACTTCTCTCGCTGAGTTGTGTGGATTGAGTTAGGTTAAATACCTAAAGCATTGGAATCAGTTCTTTTTAAAAAAATATATTTTATTGACTATGCCATTACAGTTGTCCCATTCCCTGCCTTCATTCCCCTCCACCCTGCACACCCCTCCCCCCACCATTCTCCCTCTTTAGTTCATGTCCATGTGTCACAAGTTCTTTAGATTCTGTATTTCCCATAGTATTCCTGCCCTCCCCCATCTATTTTCTACCTACCGTCTGTGCTACTTGTTCTCTGTACCTTCTCCCCCCTTCTCCTCCTCCCACTTCTCCTCCTCCTCCTCCCATTGCTAACCCTCCATTTCTATGTTTCCGCTCCTGATCTAGCTGTCCTCTTAGTTTGCTTTTGTTTTAGGTGTGGTTGTTAATAACTGAGTTTGCTGTCCTTTCACTGTTCATATTTTTTATCTTTTTCCCTTAGATAAGTCCCTTTAGCATTTCATATAATAAGGGCTTGGTGATGATGAACTCCTTGAACTTGACTTTATCTGAGAAGCACTTTACCTGCCCTTCCATTCTAAATGAAAGCTTTGCTGGATAGAGCAATCTTGGATGTAGGTCTTTGGAGTTCATGACTTGGAATACTTCTTTCCAGCCCCTTCTTGCCTGTAAGGTCTCTTTTGAGAAATCCGCTGAGTCCGATGGGCACTCCTTTGTAGGTGACTGTCACCTTATCTCTTGCTGCTTCTAGAATTCTCTCCTTCATTTTAATCTTGGCTAATGTAATTATGATGTGCCTTGGTGTGTTCCTTCTTGGTTGGGTCCAACTTCTTTGGGACTCTCTGAGCTTCCTGGACTTCCTGGAAGTCTATTTCCTTTGCCAGACTGGGGAAGTTCTCCTTTATTATTTGTTCAAATAAGTTTTCCACTCGTGGCTGTTCCTCTTCCCCTTCTGGTACCCCTATAATTCAGATATTGGAATGTATAAAGATGTCCTGGAGGTTCCTAAGCCTCTCCTCATTTTTTTGAATTCTTGTTTCTTCCTTCTTTTCTGGTTGGTTGTTTCTTTCTTTCTTCTGGTCCACTCCCTTGAGTCCCAGTTTCCTTTCCATCACTTTTGGTTTCCTGTGCATTTCCCTTCATTCCAATCAGTTTAGCCTTCATATGTTCCTCTAATTTGTGGCTAAAATCAACCAATTCTGTAAGCATGCTGATCACCAGTATTTTGAACTGTGCATCTGAAAGGTTGGCTATTTCTTGGTCACTTAGAATTATAGGCTCTGGAGCTTTGAGCTGTCCTTGTGTCATAATGTTTGGTCTGTTCGCTTCTGTTATGTATGAGGGGCAGAGCCTTAGGTGCCAGTCAGGGCTGGGCGACCCAGTTGCTGGGTTGTGACGCTGTATGTGGGGGCGGGGTCAGAGAGGGAAAAAAAGTGGCGCTTTGCTTTGCTCTGCTCTCTCTCAGATTTCTGTTACCTCTGCGGCTTCCCACAAGCAAATTGGGCCCCTCTGGTGCTGGTTCCCGGGTGTGTGGGCCTGTGTACTCTCCAGGACCCTGTGGGTCTCGCCAACAAACTCTCTGGGAGCCTGGGAGCCTCTCCTGGCCCTTCGACTCAGAGAAAGTCTTTCCAGTTGGTGCTTTCAGGCTCTAATTCCCACTGGGGCCCTAGCCTGAGCGGTCTGTCTCACTGTTCACTCCTTTGCTTGGTTTATCTGAGCACGAATGTGTGACCATAGTTAACCAGCTGCCCTGCACCCTCACTGGGTCCGCCCATCGCCATCCCATGCCTGGGATCTGCCAACCGCCTCTGCCTTTGCTCCTGGGTCAGTGGGACCAAACGGGTCTTTCCAGCCCAACCGCACTCCGCAACTGACTCCACCCCTCTTACCGGTCTGGCTGAGTGGTTTGTTGTTGTCGGACTTACATACAGTTCACTTTTCACTGTTTTGGCTGCGTTTTTGTTTCTAAAACTTTGCTGTCTTTAAATTTAGTTGTGGGAGGGGGCACAGTGTTTCCACCTACGCCTCCATCTTGGCTGGAAGTCTGGAATCCGTTCTCGGTAAACGGTGGTGGCAGTCCTTCTACTGCATCGTTTTACTACTCTCCAGCAGCTGGGGAGAGGTGGTCGGTCCCCCGTGATTTATAGTACACCAATCGTACCCCTAATAGCATCGTGCACACTGTCCTTGTTTGAATTCTGCCTCCATTTCAGATTGTGAGGCCTTTACAGGCAAAGAGTCGGCATCACATAAATGTTTGAGATTGGTTAAAATGAAAAATGGCCATGGCTTAGTATGGTTTTTCACCTGGAGAATGACGTTGGTAACTTCTCAATGAACTTTTGCCCAGCAAGAGGCCGGGGGCAGGTGAGTTCAACTTCTGCTGTGGGTGAGTCTGCCTCTCCTCCAGCCGTAGGGTTTACTGGGTGGGAGTCGGAAGGTGGGCTCTGGGGCGAGGGCGGGGCTTTCCCCGTTCTTTCAGGAAGCTGCGTACAGTGTTTGAAATGAATGATCACTGAGGTTTGGGGCCTCTCCCTTTCGCTCCCTTTTTTGTAAAACATTTGCTTGGTTTCAAATGTAAGTTTCATACCCTTGACTCAAACTGGAATTCTTCTACCAGGAGGTGTTTGCTGTGGTGGCAGCCACCGCCCAAAGATGACTCATTCAGGTGATGACTAACTTCCCTCGTCACAGGTACAAATTCAGATGTTTGGGACATAAAGGAAAAAGAAAAGAAATAGCAATTTACTTCCTGTTTTTGGTTTTCCTTAAGCAAAAAGAAATGTATCTTTTTCTAATTTGAAACTGCTTGGCTGTGTTGGTGAGATAGTAATGACTGAGAAGGAATTGACCTCACACAATGATTTGTTTCAGAAATGGCCATGGTTAAGGCTGAGATGGTGCTCTCACTCCACACTGCACATCAGCCTGTCCCCCCCGCCCCCTCATGAACATCTCTGCAGGTGCATACACGTGACAGGGGCACCACAAACGTGCCTCGTGCGAGCTCATGTTTGTCATAATGGAAGGATGCACGGATGCTTGCGATCTGGTTCATAAGATTGTGTTATACATCAAAATGATCAAAATCTTCTTTTATATAGATAGTGAAGGAAGAATGATATGTTAGATTTCTGACAAAGGAGAGCGTAGGTTACTTTTGAGATTTAGAATATCTTATAATCTTGCTACAAAGGGAAGTTTACCAAATGGAATTTCTCCTTTATATTTATTTCAGACTAGATTAAAATCTGAAATTTGTTTGGGCCTTGTTTGTTGGTGAAACATTGGTACTTTCCTACTTCTTAAAAAATCCTTAATTTTACCTTAAAATATTCTATAGCTTTGGTGGCAGGTTCTGTTCACACGCTTCTGTAGCAATGGCCAGTGTGGCGGTTGTGTGTGGTGTGCCCTTTAAGGTAATTCACTTTGTTCTGAGTTTTCCATTCAGCAGCTAACCAATCAGGTTCTGTGCAGCTAAACCAATGTTATGATGATTGTTAATATCTTTTGTCCAAACCTAGAGCTTGTCCCATTTGGGGTTTGGATCATCTGTTGACTTAAGAGCCTGTGTTCATTGTACTCGCTGTGTTTGCGCTCTGCACACGCCCCCCCCCCGCCCCGCCCCCCCCAGCTGTGCCCGCCGCTGTTTGCACAGGCTCCGTGGGAGAGAAGGGCTGTCGTGACAGTTGCTGGGGCTCTATCCTGATTCAGATATCTAGTGCTTTTTAGTATATTTATACATGGTTTATATATATATATTGTTCTATATATTATAATTTCTTGATGTCTCAAAAACCTTTCAGGTTGGGGAGAGACTGCCGCTCCTTGGGGTAGCCAATTCTCAGAGAGAGAGCGCGGAGGGCTTGAGTCGGGGGTGGGGTGGGGGCATGCCCTTGGTAAGAAAACTGACCAATCCAGAGTCATACCTCCTCCATTCAGGGGTGCTCGCATCAGGCCAACACCACCCCTCCCCCCCACCCCATCCTAAATCATCCCAGGACCCATACTAGGCAACCAGCAACGACTCTCATAGCCCAGAGGGCAGGAATTATTTAAACCAGCCAATCTTAAAACCGTTGACTCTGTCTGGCCTTGCCTTTGCTGTGAAACCCCCAATAAAGGCTCCAGCCTAGACCTTTCCCTTGCCCTTGCTCCCTGCCTCTTGACCTTGGACAGGCTCTGGCTTTCCCCTGTGGGCACATGTGCTGTGTCTCCTCTTCCTAGGACCTGGGACCGTAAGAAATGTGTTTTCCTGAAGTTCTCCTATGCCTCCTCTCGTGGTGGCACCTGACCAACATCACAGGAAAGAATACAGGACAGTTTGTGTTTTCAGTGTGTCAATGTTTGATGGGACATGTTGGGGTCCTTTAACATGGGCCATCCTTTTTCTTCCATGCACATTTCCTCTGACAGATGTTGGGTTACTGATTGTTGGGTTACTTGGTTACCTTCATCCAAGCATGTCATTAACTTTCTTTGGTTCATTTCAGTGCTTATCTTATTGCCGGGAAGTTGTCCTTGATATTGAGCCCAATTCCTTTCCATTACTACCCAAGGCAGCCAGTTTACTCTGAATATCTGTCTTCATAATTAATTTCCTAAAAATATTTGAGATTCATGACTTGCCCCAAACATGGCAAGTCCAGAACATTCTTCTGTACTCTTCCTCTCAGGATGGCAAAGGGAACAATATCTGCTGGGCTCAAGATGTGGATAAGGGTTCAAAGAGCACAACTGCAACCTTGCAAAGAACATTAAGTGATAAAAAAAAAAGGCAGTAATTGCATGCTGACCGTTACTCTCCTAAACGCTCCTCTTATGCATGCGGTCACCTCCCAGAGAATGAGGTCTTTTTTTTTTTCTTACAATATGATGAGGAAAGAATAAAGAATGACTTAGGATCCTATTGGCCACTGCTACTTACTAGCTGTCTGATCTCAATGCCCTGTTCTCCTCTCTGACTCTCAGTTTGAGTATCAGTATAAAGGGGATGATAGTAGCTGTCTAGTGGAATTGTAAGGATCAAACGACTTTACCAAACAGAAAATACCTCGCAAATGCTAGGTATTCCAAGACGTCAGTCTCTCTTTGCCGGGTTTGTTCATAATTACACTAAATTTAATCATCACAAATTTCATTCATTAAATCAGAATGGGTAGCTATTTAGACAGGGCCAAGCAGAAGTTAATTACTTACATTTTTACTAAGAAGAAAGGATTTGCCAAACAAATTTTTCTGTCAATAAGAATGGTAACAAGGAGAAAAGTTAAGCTACTTAAAGCTTTTAGAAACTCCTACTTGCCAATAAAGAGAAAGAATTAATTTAAACAATCATTATCTAAATCATTGAAAGGGCTGTGGGGACAACCCTGTCCATAATGCTTGCCCCTGGTCCCTGTGTGATTAGTTTCTGTGTGACTTACAAAGGCGTGTCTCATCAAAATGAGGCCATACTTCAGATGTCTCACTAATTACATTGTGCTCTCCTGGCCATTAATCTGGACCCCCGAATCTCTACATTGACATGTGGAATCTTCAATCAAGGTAAAGTGCTGTCCTTACAACTGTTGACTCTGTCATCACGTACGTATAGTGATTGGCACTATTGCCACACGCTCCTTTCTTGTCTCTTCGTTAGTTCATCAGACACTTACTGACAGCTGGTCAGCGAGCTGGCACTCCGTCACAGCAGAAGAATATTTCTCCTGGCACCAAGGCGCAGAGATGAAGCTAACCTGTAACAGTGAAGATGGGCTTCTCCCTCTGTGTGAGAATCCTGATTGGAGCTGAACCCTGAGAGATACCAGCTTAATAAGGACTTTTAGTAATGACTCTGATAAGGACAAGGCAAGAGTTAATTGTTTGCCTCCCTGTCGTGAATACAAGGGTGACTCACCCCTGTGGTGAGGCCATATAGGCACTGGCGACCACCTTCACAACCAGGGATGTGTGGGGCTGAGAGCCTGGTCTTTGCATCAGGCTTGAGGACACACCAGAGGCCACTGCCGTTATGAAGATATTTTCAGGGACTCAATTACCCGTATGTTTTTATTGCCACTTGCCAAGTTTCACCGTGATTTCCTTGCTTGTTCAGCGTTGCAAAATTTGATTAGAAAGGACAAGGCTGAGCTGGACCACGCTGTTTGCCTACCCATCCCAGTGCTGCCATTTTGATCTTTTCGTCGCAACATAATCAACATACGCATAACCCGACAGCTACTGCAGGACTGTTCCCCGGCGCTGCAGAACACGACTGTTAAGAGCTCTGGCTCTGAGTCATCTGTCTGGCTCCCAGCCCCATGACTTCGCTTAGCACTCTGTAACCACGGAGCAGTTCAACCCCGCTGAGCTACGGCTTCCCTCACTCTTAAGGGGCGATAAGCGCATATGCCTCAGAAGTGTATTATAAAGGTTAAATGCAGCATCAAACAGAGTATTTAATAGGGGCCTTCAAATACATATACATTTATACATTGTATTTATTTGTATTTATATTTACACATTCGTACTTTGTATTTATATACAAGACATATAATAAATATTACTATGAGTAATGCAAAATAAATAGTACAAATTTATCATTACTGCTTGAAGTCTGATGGGCCAGTTGTTCTGATGTACAAACAGGAAGACGATGGATTCTTGAAACAACTGCTCACTGAGTGCAGTAAACCCGGGGATGGATTATTAAGCAGAAGGTTTATGGGTATTTTAGAAAGAATTACAGGGAAGAGGTAGGGATTCTTAAATAACGAGTCGTGCCGTATCGAGGTGAGAGCAGGAAGATGTGTCAGACTCGGGTCTGTGGGGTTCGGAAACTTTCCTTTGGAGACTTTCATAATGTCCTGCCGGAGGACGAAGAATCTGGACTAGTGCATGGCTTAGGTGCCCCTATCTCCATTTACCTTGCCCAGCATTTGCTGTCACCACTTTTGTTCATTTTCCTTCACCCCACTCACCCTGTGTCCAGTAATTTTTCTGATTTATTTACTTACCGGTTGATTATTTGTCCCCCACAAGATAGTCAACCCCACCGGGCAGGAACTGTGCCTGTCAGACCCCCATCTGCAGCTCCATAAACTGGACTAACCCAGAGTTGGCAATCGTTAAATGCCCGTGGGATAAGTGAGAACGGAGGAATGCTCGGCCGGGTGCAAAGGTGGGACTCAGAGTACTGGGTCCTTGGGTAGAGGTCTCTGTCAGCATGTCACGGAGCTCGCCTTGGTTACATTCATTGAACAGTTTAATAATTGACAGGAATACACGGGAGGCTTGTTCATCATAGATGTTGGAAGATGTAAGTAACATGTCGTAACAAAACTTACCTCAGTACGCTAAAATCTGAGTCAATAAGATGGAATGAATGAAGAGGGGAAATTAATATGCCTAAATGTAGATGAATAAATTCAGTTTCCCCGGGCAGGCTGCAAAGACCATGCAAACAGAGACACGATTCTGCTGCAGGTCATGTGGAAGGGCAGGGGTTAGCTGAGCCACAAGCACTATGCCATGGTCAATTGTTAAGGTAAACCTGTCCCAGATCAGTGGTTGTCAGCCTTGGCTGCGTATTGGAATCTCCTGGGGAACTGGTTAACAAAGAAACAGAAGTATGCTAAGGATCAGGCCTCACCTAAGCAATTTTGATTCAGTTTGTTTTGAGAAAGATTTAAGTATTGTTTTGTTTCATTTTGCTTTTTGTTTGTTTGTTTGCTTATGTTTGGTTCCCAAGCAAGGTTAAGAACCACTAACATATAGGCAAGGTTAAGAACCTCTACTCTGGGCTTTGTCCTTACTAATAACAACATACCTTCCATAATTCTGTCTCTAGCATACTAGTCTCTGACCATTACCTTCTGTATTTCTAAATTAGCCACCACTCCACTAGAGAAACCCACTGCCACATTTTTGCCCACTAGGACCCCCTCTAGTGATCCTAGCCTTCACACATTTCTCCTGACAAATCCTAACCCTGATTAAATCCAAGCGACACTGGCTGTGGCTGGAGAAGACCATGCAACCGTGCTGAGTGATCGTCCTGAAAACCACGACTGCAAACCTTACCTGGAAGGTGCCCCCTGTCAGTCCTACCAGTCACCCTAGTCATTTCACTCTCCCTCTGTCCTAGATTATTTCCCCCCTTTTTCTCTTCCTTTCTCAAACCTCAAAGCAATTGTCTCTGTACTCTCAACTAACGATTCTGCTTCTCTCACTGAGATGAGGCAAGCAATCAGAAGAGACTATCTAGAGTCCTATTACAAAATCTGGTCACCTCCCTACCCCTGGACCTATACGCTCTTTTTCCCTCTTGTTAGCTGAGATGAATTGTCCCTGCTCCCAATTAAAGCCAGCATTCCCATGGGCCCTCCATCTCATATTCTTTCTTGCTCAAGGCTAGGCTCCTGCAATTGACCCCTAATTACTCCTGCTGCATCAATTTCCCCCTGGATCAGTTTCGTCATCTTGCAAACATAGTATAAGATCTTTCATCTTTGGGAACCTGAGTCCTGTGATTCTGTAAGCTATATCCCAGTTTCTCTATTCCCACCTATGGCAAAAGAGGTGTGTAGACAGCATCTCTACTTCCTCCCCTCCATTTCTCTTTGAACCCACTCTTTCAGATCCATCCCCATTACTCCACCAAAGCCAAGGCCACATTTGTGCTGCTACTCTGATGATCAGTTCTCAGCCTCAGCCTCTTGGGCTTTTTAACAGCATTACATGCCACTAACCATTCTCTTCCTGTTTTTTTTAAAAATTTTCCTTTACTATTTTAATGATGTGTTTTCTATTGCGGGCTTTAATCTCTTTAGCTTTATACTAGATCTATGAAAATCTTGCCTGGCTACTTGGTTTCACAAAAAGGAATGTTTTAATGTCCTGCTGAAACTCAACTTTAATGTTCGTGTTTATTGACAATCAGTTACGCTATCATGTCAGTGTAATCCTGTCCCCCCAGGTCAGTGTTCAAGGGGGTGTTTGCAAAACTTGGGGGTGACTGTGGAAACTGGGCTTTTAGAATTGTTATCTTAGTTGTCTGAAATTCCTTACCTATTTCAATTTTTTTCTACCTTATAGTTTTCACAACATTTTGTCTAATTATTATTATTACTTTTGCCTCTTTTTTGTTCAGTTTTCTAATTGTGTTTTTCCCATTATCATTTATTGCCCTAATTCTCTCTTCTCCCTCCATCCACCCCCCTCCCCGCTGCCATTGCCACGTGGTTGTCCGTAGCCAGAATCCTTTTCCTCTTGCCTCTGATGTAGAATTCACTCCTTGTCTTGAGCTTCTTGAACTGTTTGCACTTATGTCCCCAGTTCCTCTGCTTCCAGATCTCCTTTATTCTTCTTGGGATCTTTAATTTGAGACTTTTTCAACAAGTTTTTTATATATAATCTCTTACCTTAAAATTTTTTTCTTCCCAGCCAGCTTGCCCCACTGTTCTTGCAGTGACATTTCCACTCACTTCAGCTGTGCCTGGTCTGAGGGGCATGGTCCAAGGCATTGCTTATCTTCCCATTGTGTGTTTAAATCTTACCTCTTCTTGTTCGTGACAGCTTGTAAAGCCTATTTTTGTCTCCAGACTTTAAAAACCTGACAAGTAGGCATAGTTCTCATTCCCTTCTCAACCAAGATACTTGAAAGTGCGTCTCCACATGCTGCCTCCCTTTCTTTACTTCCATTTACTTCTCAGCTCTTCTCAGCCTGGCTTTTACCTTCATAATCTAATAGAAGTGCTCTGAGGAAATTCACTCATGGCTCCTCTCGTCCCTTTTGAAGGGATGTTTCCTCAACTCCCTCCTTCCACGATGCCAATTTCTCTAGACCTCTCTTCTGTTCCTCTTTTCCTTTTTGGACTGATTGTAGGCATTTTTTTCCTTGCCTTCTCTTTAATCCTTACTCCTCTCCTGGGCTCTGTTTTTGCTTCTCTCTTTTTCTCACCATACATAATCTTTTGCAGGAATCCATCCATCCTATTTGCTTAAACACTCCCGCAACTGTGCTATTTCCTTGGCCTTGAATACCTGCCTTTCTTTCCTCTCCTACTCAACCTTCAAAACTCATTTTAGTTATTACTTCCTCCAGCAAGGTTGTCTTCAGTCCTTAATTTCACCAACCATTAGCTGTCCCCCAACAATCAGCTGTCCCCGCAGAGTACACTTGTTGCCACCATTATCCTACCATGCATTACATTATAATGAAATTATCTGTGACAGCCTTAAGGGTAGGAACTAGAACTACTTTGGTATCCTTGTGCCTAATACAGAACTCAAAGAGCTTTCTTTGAGCCTTGATTTTCTTTGAATCACACACAATCCTTTTCATCATCAGGCTGAGAATTGTGTTTTAGTTCAAGAAATAATTTTAGGAATTATACTCTAGGTCACATTTACCCTTGTTAACTTTTTATGGGTCTCTGCCTATGGATCTAGGCCTATCATTTGCAAGCTAAATCCCCTTGATCCACTTCCTAGTTCTCAACCAAGGTCACTATCATATATTTAGGTGGTTTAGCTATGGTTTGATTTCAACCACTACCTATGTGCTGATGACTCCCAAATCCTTTTCTGGAGGCCCTACTGCTCCAGAAAGCTGGTTGCTTCTGCACATCCTATCCCTACATGCATCACCTCTTGTCCTCTTGTACAAAGTTTCTGTTGCCTTGATGTCTCCAGTACCCAAGACATGACATTCAGGGCTGGTGAGGAGGGAGCTAACCCAACATCCCTCATTTAGATGTAGTGTGTGGACTGGGGAAGGGGAGCAAAGTGGGGTGCTGGTGAGGTCAGCAGGGAAAATAACTGGCAAGACGAGAAGGTGGTTGTATCAGTTTTCTATGACTTTTATAACGAAATACTGCAAACTCAAAGACTTAAAACAACACAGATTTATTCTCTAACAGGTCTGCAGATCAAAGTATTTAATATCAGCTCCACTGGCCAAAGTCAGAGTGTCAGCAGGGCTGGTTCCTTCTGGAGGCGCGAGGGCAGAATCCATTTCCTTGCCATTTTCAGCTTCCAGAGGCCGCCTGCATTCTTTGGCTTCTGGGTCATCACTCCAGTCTCTGCTTCTACCACTTCCCTAACACCCTCCTGCCCCCCTCTTAAAGGACCCTTATGATTACATTGGACCCATCAGGATAATCCAGGTCAATCTCTCCATCTCAAGACCCTTAATTTAATCACATTGACAATGTGTCTCTTGCCATATAAGGTAACATTAATAGGTTCTGGGGATGAGGGTGTGGCCACACTTGAGGGGCTACTAGTCTGCCCACAACAGTAGCCCCGGGTTAGTTGGGAGGACACAAGGCTTGTAGTTGAAGGAAATCTAGAATCTTTGATTTTTAATCTGTATGAGGGTCAAGGGGTATGTGTGTTGTGGAAGAAAAACTGTTGCTATTTGTGATTCTTCTAGGTAACAAAAAACTAATAATGCCAAGGAAAAAATTCTAGATAGGCTTTTTGTGTGTATAAAAGTGATAAACCTTAAAGTTATTTATATGAACTGCCTCTGATTTATGCCCAAATATCTGACAGCAAAATAATATTCTCTAATTAATTAACTCTTAGATCATCATGATTTAAGTTTTACTTTATTACACTGTACTCACTGTCTGCTCCCGCCCTAACAAAGCGAGGGCGTGTGCGTGTTGGCCGCTCGGATGAGCTCTCCTGTTAATGGGGGCATTGAGACCGGGCCTTAGGACTCTGAGCAAAGGAAGAGAGAGTTATTTATAGCTTGCTCCCCCCCCCCACATATATCTTTTCTTTAAAGGGAGCTGTGGTTAAGGGAAATAACTGGGTAATTTAAGAAATGGAGAGAAAGTCCTTCATTTGAGGAGCTCGACAGCCATGTGAAACACATGTGCCCTGAAGCAGAAGGGCTGCTGGCAGGGCGAATGGAATCAAAGGGGCACTGGAAGATGTCTTTGTTCGGTTTCTCCCCAGAAGCAATTTTGAAGCAGGGATTTGATATGTTTATGGGGTGTGTTTATGTTTATGTTTACTTTCAGATGTCTCTCAGACTTGTGTCTTGGGGGTGGCAGGGCCTTTTATTGTCGGCTCCCACTCTTCAAGGGCCGAGGACCATCCCTGGGGATGGGGACCTTCCCCCTGTCCTTCCTGGCTGCACCTGTAGACTCTAGGCCCCGCCACATTGGAGAGAGAGGCCTAGAGGCAGAAAGTTGGGAGACTCCTGGGAGCTCCACTGACCGGGCACTGCCAGCCCTATAGACGTCCGTATTCCTTCTGCCCTCCTCTGCACTCCCCCTTTTTACTATAAAAAGTTGAAGTAATGACCAAGGCATTTGATGTCCTGGCTGCAGAGAGAGGGACACAGCCCCCTCCCCCAGTCCCCTTCCCCCACCCCACGCTGGTGCTAATAGAGGATGGTTTGTACTCAGCCATCTCAGGAAGATCCCATGGGGCCAAGACCGCAGGGGCAGCAGGATGTGGTGCAGGTGCCAAGGGCAAGGCTTGTGGAAAAGTCTCTTCTCCAGTGACGCGCAGTGTGTGGTGAGGACCCTCTGACGGCCATCTGTTCATCAGGAGGAAGGTGCCAAGTGCTTCCAGTGGAACCGACCTGAGCTGGGAGTGCACCAGATGTGGGGTCGCACCCCGTGTATACAGCTGTCACCTCCCCAAGCCTCTGTTTGTTCAAGTGTAAAATAAGAACAACAATTTCTCCTTTTGGGGGCCATAATGTGAAGTAGAAGAGGAACTGTACGTGAAGTGCTCGCATGGTACTCATGAATGACAGTAGTGGGTGTACAAAAAGGCAAATGAAAAGACAACTGGAAAAAAAAGAAAGAAAAAAGGAGTAGGAAGGGGTTATTAATTGTCACTCAAGGCATTGGTTACTAGATTAAGTCACAGATGTTCATATTTCTTGCTAAATCATGTCTGTGACTAGTTCACAGCTCAGGACATAAAGTCGAGCATGTGTTTCGCTCCAGATTTCTTCCTGCTGCTCCTCTCCCGTCTTTGATAATTCCCTGGTAGAGTTTCTGACTTCAGGAGCACACTGTGCTGTTCAGGGTGCCTTGCTGGCTTCCGCCACAGCCCCGCCAGCCTAGAGCACAGGCTCAGCCTCACCCACTGGAGGCCTCTATTGGTTTCCCAGACCAAAGATAAGTGAGTTGCTCTGGGTCATCCCATCAGGTTCTTTTGTAAAGTTCAAGTTGCTCTTTGGCAGCAAACGGCCTTTTTGTCTTGGGGTGAACATTCTCTGGTTCACTGATCCTTGGAATGGAGATAATTGGTACTTAATCTGCTATAGGCTGGCTCACCCCTCGGCCCATGAAGTGGGTGGAATGGTCCAGGGTGCAGACCAGGCTGGCCTCCGGCTTAGCAGTGACAGAAACGGCAGAGCTGGGACACAGCCTTCTCCTCCTGATTACATGACACTAATAAGGAGCTTCTAGTTCAGAAGGCAAAGTCACTGGTGAACCTTCCCCCACTCCCCAAAATGAGCTGTACAAGGTTTGCAGTAGAAGCAAGTAAGGGCTACAAGACAGCAATGCCACCACTTCCTGGGATAGAGAAAGTCGGAGTCATGGCCCAGGTACTTAGTGTACTGGCTGCAGAGCATCCCCACCCCCTCCACCACACACACACACACAGACACACACATACACACACACACCAATGGATTTGGGGGGTGATCTAGACTCCACTATTTTGATTGCTGTCGGAAGGAGATGATGCAGAGCCACGGCTCCGTACAGCTGCAGCGGCTCCGGTGCTGCTCATTCATCCTGCTGCACAGCTTCCCTGTGTTCCCTGGGGAAGGCAGCACATTTTGATGGGTCCGGATCAGGAGACCCGAGTTCTCCTGACTTACTAGACAAAGAGCCTGGACCCTCTTCTGCTTCCTGTTGGGGTGAGGTGGGAGGAAGAGGGCTCTGACGGTGAGGACAGGACAGACTTGGAAGGGGAAGCACAGGCCAGGTCCACTGAGAGCTTGGGAGCTTAAGGCACCCGAGCATTAGGCCCACATGGCCATACGTTTTGTAAGATTTTTCAGAAGAAAAGGATTTTGAGTACAGTTGGTTAAGAGCACTATTTCTGCCTACTGTGGCTGCTGCCCCACTCTCTTCCTTGGTAATTCTCTGGTAGAGTTTCTGAATTAAGATGTATAGTCCTCAGTTCAAGGTGGCTTGTGGGCTTCTACCACAGCCCCGCCAATGTAGAGCAGGTGAGGCAGTTGGAGTAGCCAGAGGCATTTTGGGGACCAGTCTCAGGGGGAGGTGAGTTGGGGACACATTTTTGTTCGGGTTTCATAAGACAGATTTATTTTATTTCCAGTCATTTCCAGGTATATATGTATCTGGTAGTTAATAAAATGTTATTATGCTAAGCAATTTTTTCATTAAAATATTTAATATCTATAATTACTTTTCCCATTCTAAAAATATTCACATTTATATTTAATTTTGTATTCATAATTTGTACTTTTTTAAAAGGAGCCTCTAATTGTTATAAGCTCAGACACTATAAACCTGCAATTGCCCTTCCATCCCCAGAGAAAACTCTCCTTCCTTCTCTCCTTCTTTCCTTCCTTCCTTCCTTCCTTCCTTCCTTCCTTCCTTCCTTCCTTCCTTCCTTCCTTCCTTCTTTCCTTCCTTCCTTCCTTCCTTCACCTCCTTCTTCTTTTTTTCTAAATTTAATTCTTGTTCAAGTACAGATTTCTGTCTTATATTCCCAGCCCTGCCCCCCCCCAGTGCTCCCCACCTCCCTCCCATTTCCACCCCCCACCCTTAGTTATTGTCCATGTGTCCTTTATACTTGTTCATGTGAGTCCTTCCCCTTTTCCCCTATGAGTCTATCCCCTCTCCTCTCTGGACCCCGTCAGCCTGTTCTGTATTTCAGTGTCTTTGGTCATATTTTGCTTGCTTGTTTGTTTTGTTGTTTAGATCCCTGTTAACGGTGATATCATATGGTATTTGTCTTTCACCGCCTGGCTTATTTCGCTCAGCATAATGCTTTCCAGTTCCATCCATGATGCTGCAAAAAGGAGGAGCTCCTTCTTCCTTTCTGCAGCATAGAATTCCATTGTGTAAAAGTACCATAGCTTTTTGATCCAGTCATTTACTGATGGGCATCTAGGTTGCTTCCAACTCTTGGCTATCGTGAATTGTGCTGCTATGAACATCGGGGTGCATAGGTTCTTTTGGATTGGTGTTTCAGGGTTCTTAGGATATACTCCCAAGAGTGGAATTGCTGGGTCAAAAGGTACGTTCATTTTTAGTTTTCTTAGAAAATTCCATACTGTTTTCCATAGTGGTTGTACCAGTCTGCAATCCCACCAACAGTGAACTAGAGTCCCCTTTTCCCCACAACCTCTCCAGCACTTGTTGTTTGTTTCTTTGTTTATGATAGCCAATCTGACTGGTGTTAAGTGGTATCTCATTGCGGTTTTAATTTGCATCTCTCTGATAGCTAGTGATATCGAGCATCTTTTCATGTGTCTCTGGATTCTCTGTATGTCCTCCTTGGAGAAATGTCTGTTCAAGTCCTCTGCCCATTTTTTGATTGGGTTGCTTGTCTTCTTTGAGTGGAGCCGAATGAGTTCTTTGTATATTTTGGAGATTAAACCCTTATCTGAGGTATCATTGGCAAATATGTTTTCCCAAGCTGTTGCTTCTCTTTGTATCTTGATACTGTTTTCCTTAGCCATGCAGAAGCTTTTAATTTTGATGAGATCCCATTTGTTTATTCTTTCCTTTATGTTCCTTGCTCTAGGGGACGTATCAGTAAAAATATTGCTGCGTGGAATATCTGAGATTTTCTTGCCAAGGCTCTCCTCTAGGGTTTTAATGGTTTCACGGCTTATATTTAAGTCTTTTATCCACCTTGAATTTATTTTGGTGTATGGTGTAAGTTGGTGCTCAAGTTTCATTTTTTTGCATGTAGCTGTCCAGTTCTCCCAACACCATTTGTTGAAGAGGCTATCTTTACTCCATTTTATGTTATTGCCCCCTTTGTCGAATATTAATTGACTGTAGAGAGTTGGGTTTATTTCTGGGCTCTCTGTTCTATTCCATTGGTCTATGTGCCTGTTTTTATGCCAGTACCAGGCTGTTTTGATTACAGTGGCCTTGTAATACAGTTTGATATCAGGTATTGTGATCCCTCCTACTTTGTTCTTCTTTCTCAAAATTGCAGCTGCTATTCGGGGTCTTTTATGGTTCCATATAAATTTTTGAAGTGTTTGTTCTATGTCTGTAAAATATGCCATTGGTACTTTAATAGGTATTGCATTGAATCTGTAGATTGCTTTGGGTAGGATGGACATTTTGATGATGTTAATTCTTCCAATCCATGAACACGGTATATGTTTCCATTTATTTGTGTCTTCCTTGATTTCTTTCTTCAGTGTTGTGTAGTTTTCTGCGTGCAGGTCTTTTACCTCCTTGGTTAGGTTTGTTCCCAGATATTTTATTTTTGTTTTTGCTGTATCAAATGGGATTTTTTTCTTGATTTCTGCTTCTGCTGTTTCATTGTTGGTATACAAAAATGCCTTTGATTTCTGGATATTGACTTTGTATCCCGCTGTTTTGCCAAATTTGTTTATTAGTTCGAGCAGTTTTTTTGGTAGAGTCTATAGGATTTTCCATGTACTATCATGTCATCTGTAAACAATGCTAGTTTTGTTTCCTCCTTTCCGATTTGGATGCCTTTTATTTCCTTTTCTTGTCTGATCTCTGTGGCTGGAACTTCCAATATTATATTGAATAGAAGTGGTAAAAGTGGACAGCCTTGTCTTGTACCTGATCTTAGTGGAAAAGATTTTAGTTTTTGCCTATTGAGTATGATGTTGGCTGTAGGTCTCTCAGCCTCATGGAGTCACTCGTGTTTGCAATGCTTAATACGGACTTTGGTATATCAAGGGCAGAACATTTGAAAAGTTCTCATCAATGGGGGCACATATTTTAAAGCTTTAGTTTTTAAAGGGTCTCTGTGGTCCAGGAGGCCTACTCCTCCGGCACGCACCATCCTTCGGGACTGCCCACCAAACCAGATGGGGTTTTATTAAACGGATGGGGGTCAGGAAGAGCGCGCCTCATGGCTGGGACCAAGTTCTGGGGTCAGGCGAACCTGACTTGTCATGGAGTCTCTGAGCTCCGTCTTCCTCATGTTCGTACTGAGCGTCCTCATCTCCCCTCATCAGATGTCGGAGAGATGGTCCATTTTTAAATTGGTTTCTGTTAAGGACTGAAAAAACGAGACTTGCCATGTGAGGCTTTTTGTAGGATCGTTTTTAAGTGGATTCCTGGCTTGTCATTCAAACTGCAGCCCTGACCGATAGATTCCAGTCTTGCAAGCGTAGAGCACTGTCGGCTGCTTCCGAATTCAGTAGACATGAGAATATGGATGAAAATATTTTCCTCCTTGTTTTTTAAGTTCATTTTCTTTGATGTTCTCTTACGGGAGTAATAGGAGAGCAAGCTGCACTCAGAATAAAGTCCGGACTCCCACCAAGCCCTGCCCACCATACTTGGCTCATCCCCACTGCTCTCCGCTGCGCTCCCTGCTCCCATCCTTTCCTGTCTCCCCACCCTTGTGTGGCTCTTTCCTCTGCTTCCACTGTTCTCCTCGAACCCTTGGCCAGGTTGGCTCCTTCTCACCTTTCACTTCTCAGCTTAGAAGACACTTCCTCAGAGTCTTCCTTCGGCGGAGATCCTTCTCAGTCAGGCTTCATCTTGGATGCAGCTTCTCCGCCACCACACTCACGACAAGGCGCCCTTGATACATTGATGCGCATGTTCCCTCGTTTTGCGTCTGTCCCCACTCTGGATCCGATGCTCCGTGAGGCAGGGGCTTAGCTGGTCTGATCTGCAGGGACTCCTTGTGTCGAGCCCAGAGCCTGGCACATTCAGGCCCTCACATATTTTCTGAATAATTGATAACACATACATTGGTGAAAAGATAAATGAGGTGGGAGGAGGAGCTTGGGTGGGTGACAGAGGAGGGCAGGGCAGGGACCAAGGCTGGTGGCTAAATAAGCTGCCTGGGGTCTGGCCCTCGGTGGGTGGTGACGGCGAGCCGGCCGTCCTGAGGCTGAACGGGGAACCTGGAGGGGAGAACAGGGCCAGTATCTGTTGTGTGAACAGAGGCTTTGGAGCCACCTGTTCCAGGCGGTGCTGGTTTTAGCAGTTCTCAGTGGGAAACCGACCGTTGTGATTTCCCTGCATGGCATAGAAAAAAAAAAGCAGAATCCATAACACATTTTGAAACTCGGGAAGAGCAGCTGGATCATGACCATGGGAACCGGTGCTGCTGCCCTTAACTCTCCTGTTCCCTAAGCACCCAACGCCCCCATCCCTCCCCCCAACCTTACCTGACCCGGTCACGATGCCAGTTATTCCCCGGTATTGGCCACACCCTGGAGTTTGAAACTCGAGTTTCCCAGTGTGGAGAAGTTGTTGAGACTCTGGTCTCCGGAGCCAGAGGGTGGCCCTGCCCCTGGTGGAATGGGAGCGCTGGACATGCTGCTCACCTCCTATCGGCCTCGGTGTGAGTGGGCACTCAGAGATGGTTCTGCTGATTGAAGTGGACGACTCCTCTGAAGAGCTTAGCTCAGTGCCTGCCCCTGGTTGGTGTTCAGTGAAAATGCTTTCTTGCGAGTCCTTCCAAACCACATTCATCTTTTAATCAGCCCCTATGGTCCTAGAGAGCTTTGGATGTAATCAACAGAAATAAACTGAGTCTCCTGGAGCCAGAAAAAAATAGTATTTATTGGAGGCATGTTAATAGTTTAACAAATGGAAGGAAGAGCTGACCAGAAAGGACTTGGGGAAAATGGAAACCAGGACAGCTGGGGGCTCAGAAGCAAGAACGTGTGAGCCATCCTTTTGTGGGGTAGGTCACTCCTGAGAGCACAATGGCTCGGGGTTTAAGTGCCTGGAGAGGAACCAGCAGCCCGGCCTGGGTTTGGGCCCCGTGGTCGAGGCAGCACATGTCCGGGGCCAGCTGCCCTTCCAAAGCCACAAAGAGCATGGCTTTGAGTACAGGATGCTAAGCAGACAAAACTACCTGGGCGCCACACACCTAATGCCAGATATTCCTGAGGTCCTGCCAGCAAATCGCTCTCAACTGACTTTTCAGCTTCTCCTTTGTCAAAATTTAACTGCCTTTTGTAATAACCCAACATCATTCCCTCCCATCTTTCTAGATCATCACTCCGTTTTTAAAATGAATTCTGTAATGTTTATCGACTCATACACTGATTTAGTCAACAAGTATTTATTGAGCAGTGAATAGGTGTGGTGTTCTGTCCTGGGGCTGGTTTGCCCCACTGAACCAGAGAAGCCCCGTGTCTTGAAGCCCTTACTTCCTACGGGGGAGACAGGCAACCACACATTCACAAACAAATACACGGCGTCCAGTGGTAATAGTGCTAATGACCGAGTGCTGATGCGGAAAACTGTAAGACATGAAAAAAAAGAGTGTGGAGTGCTTAGATAGGGTATTCATGTTTGCGTGAGTCTATGATTCTGTTCATGTGCTTTGAAAATCTATTTTTATTTTTTATTTATTTTTATTATTTAAATTTAATTCTTGTTCAAGTACAGTTTTCTGTCTTATATTCCCAGCCCTGCTTCGCCCCCCCAGTGATCCCCACCTCCATCCCATTTCCGCCCTCCACCTTAGTTATTGTCCATGGACTCACATGAACGAATATAAAGGACACATGAAAATCTATTTTTAATTATAGTTGAAATGCAATTATTATATTAGGTTCAGGTGTGTAACACGGTGTTTCCACATGTACATAAGCGATCACCACAGTAAGTTTAGGAACCATCTGTTATACACAGTTATTATGGTATTACTGACTGTATTCCCTGCGCTGTTCGTTACATCCCTGGGTCAGCCGTTCACATTCGATCACTTTGTTTACTTGTCTGTCATAATGACTGGCTGCCTCCCTCCCTCCCTCTAAGAGTGAGCACCGGAAAGGGGAATCGTGTCATTCATTGCTCATCCTCACCCCTGCCTCACGGGGGATGCTGAGTAAGTGCGTGTTCAATGAATGAGTAAACACAGCCCGTATGACGTGGCTGCTGGGTGCCGGTCCTTGGCTGCTTCTGAGCCAGGCAGCCATTCTCCCACGTGGGACCCTGCAGGTGGCCTGGACAGAGGGGAGAATTCCACGTAGGCTCTGCCCTTGTAGGCTCTCTGTGAATGTTGTTGACTGACCGATGGTGAAATGAGACCCTTAACTCCTATTTAGCCAATTTCTCTTCTCTGGGATCCAGTTGGTTTCTTTGAGTTACTGTTTTTATTTTGTCATAACATACTTTCTGCATTTAACACCAGCTCTGAGAAAGAAGTGAGGAAAATATGCACCCCTCACAACCTGAGTCACAGAACCACGGCCACAGAATGCGTGGCAGCTTCTGAAGGAAGCCCATGACAGCCCAGCCCAGGAGGCTGCGCTCTGAGTAACAGGGGCAAGGGCAGCAGCTCCTTAAAAGAAGTGGGGAGTCTATTTAACCTGCTCCCTCCGCACTCTCTGCCCCTGTTGACTGACCAGGAGAGAGCTAGATGAATCCTCACTCAGGTACTGAGTCTGAAAGCAGAAACCAGGACATGGAATGCTTTTGGTGGCTTTTATTAAATATGTGTGTGAATTAGAGCCGTGTTGATGGCGCAGCGTTTACATGTGGCCTCTGCTCCAGCTTCAGCCCTGATGTTCCCTCCGACCAGTGAGGGGACCGCCCTCAGTGCAGCTCTCGGGGTTCCCCGCGGCGGCCGCACTCCCAAACGGTCAGCTTAGTGCCCCGGGAGGATGGATATCATCTGTTTCCAGTTTCATTGTGTTTTGGAGCAGGGGACATTTTTTCCCCAGATGAACAAATAGTTAAGACTTTTCCACTTCCTGAGGAAAGTTAGGGTTGGATTTTCTCTGAGATTCAATCATCAGACTTATTACATCAAATTAAAATGAAACGTAAAGAACCATAGAGTTGTAGTTACACGTACTTGCTCAGTGAAAATGCCGTGTTTGGGCAAAATGATAGATACCAGCCAGCACTGAGACTAGAAACCATTTCATTGCTCATGAGCCTGAATGGACGGTGCGGCCGACTGACAGCGGTCAGGGACAGTGGTTGGTTAAGCAGCGCTGCGGTATCTTCATATAACACTTAATACTTTTCCAAGCAGTGTCTATCCAAGTGTGTTCAGACTTTCTTATCATAAACCTTGAAATGTCTACATGCAAACAACCAAAATATAGTAATGATTTTAAGCACTACCACCCTTTAAAAAGTATTCACTTTAGGCTTCTGAAAAAGCAAATTTGCCCCGCTGTGTTTATTTGTTTGTTCAGAAATCATAAACTTCCCGAGAGAGATTGTCAGGGAAAAGTCAAGGTCAACTTGAAATGGAGGTGGGAAAGGGTGTGAAGACTGTTACCCACCCTGTCTGTGCCTGCAGTAAGTGATGGCGACTGCTCCAGAGTCAGGGCGCTGCCACCTGCTGGCTGGGCTTGGATTAGACCCAGAAGTCCTCACCTTCACCCCTGGGCTCTTTCTACCCTATCCCCTGTCCCCCTGAAATGATTATTTAAACTGTTGAGATACACACAAAACCTTCAAAAATTCTCTTATGTATATGTTTCAAGGCAAGCAGCTACACTATGGGGTGGGCAAAAGTAGGCTTACAATTGTACAAATAAATAATACAATAATTCATAAATAATAGTGGAAGAATGAACTTTGTTTCACATACTCACAACTGTAAACCTACTTCTGCCCACCCTGTATAGAGAACAGCCTATGCACTGTCCATTATTTATACCTGCATTCGTACCTGCCATGGCCCTCCCAGTCCACCTCCATCGTTTGATTATCAATCTCTGAGAAAAAATAGGCAAGATAGGTTGTCTCAATGTTCCCCTGTGAGCAGATCAGTGACACCTGCCCAATGGCATAGAGAGCAGACAGAGCTTTAGTCCCTCTTGTGTGATGTCCTTCTCCCCTGGCCTCACCAGCCCACCCGAGACGCCGTTTAACAAGCTTGGTCTTCACTGGCCTGTCCACTCAGGCACCAGAGAAAGCCTTTGGGGTCCTGTGTTGGGTCAGCTCTAGTCATTGCTCATGTATTCACCTTGCTACTGCAACCAAGCACCTACTTGCTTGTTTTTTCTTTCCAGTGAAATCTGAAAATGAGCTAACTGTATACACTTTAAAATGCAAAGTACTTGGAATTCACTTTGACTTGATTCCATATACTAACAAGGAAAAAACCTAAAATATCATTTTTCAAGTTGTAAGATGTTTGTATGTCAACAAAGTAGCTATGAGGTAGAGGAAAATACAAAAATCATTTTTCAGCTAAAAAAATAATGCTTAGAAAGATTACATTTTATTAAGCCAAAATCTCTTCTAAATATCTATATTATTAAAATGTACAGGCTATTATGAGTAACAAAAGATAGGAATACATCTTAGATTAGAATTCTTATATTGCTGAATTTCTTATATTTCTTATATGACTAAAAACACGATCCTAACTCATGTGTGGAACACCCAGAGGTTAAATAACTTGCCTGAGCTTCTTATCGTTGAAATATAGTGCTTCTAGTCTACGTGCAAAGGGACGAATTTCTTAACTTTTGGTCAAGTTGCTAGTTCTGCTGTAACTGTGTTCAGTTCTCTATTAAATGCGTAGAAGAAGATGAATCCTTGGTGTGTTGACTGAGATGCATTTTGCAATGACTGGTACATTGACAAATACCCACAAATTGGAAGAAGGTTGCATTTTTTTCTGACACGTCAGGTGAAACACCTTTTCTTCTTGAGTCGTTACTGTTGACTTTTGTTAATAAAAAAAGAGAGGATATTTAAAAACCTAAAAATTGTGCATTTTCTTGGTATTTTCTTCCTAGTAAAAATGACACTCTGTTATTTAAGAATTCAAGCATTCAATGATATGAATTGAGATTTTTTTTGAGACAAATTTTCCAAGAGGGCTTTGACCCTGGTGATGGTTTTGAAATTGTATTGGATAAACTAATTAGATTGTCTAGACTGGCACTCCCAGAGGTACCAAAATGCCCTTTTCTCGAAGAGAGGTTATGAATGCCAGACACAAAATCTGAGAGACCATTTTCCTCGCCACATGCACTGACCATGCAGTTGAAGAGATCACACCCCTTCCTGGCAGCCTGCTCAGTCAGACGCAGGGGAGGCTTCTCACAGGCCCACCCCTTCGATCACCCCTTTCTTCTGACCTATGGATCAAACCAGTGCACTGTTTCCATTCATTGACCCACGTTACTGTGATTTCTTGTTGTTGCATTACGGCACTCTGTCTGCTAATTCTTTTTTGGAGTGTCCCTGGGCTTTGGTTCATGTTGAAGGCAGTTCATTTGGTACTTGCTCTGAACCGACATATGAAGGCCCATGTTCTTGAGTGACCCTCTCCCTGAATCTGCATCCTATTCCCCGGAGTTTATAAATGCCAACAAGAAGTCAGTAAACATAGTAGATGAGTTTTATAAATATCAAAAGAAGTCTTCCTGCTTAAGTCCTTTCTGCAGAGCCCTGTCTCTACCCGACCTTTCCCAAAGGTGTTACTGACAACTACAGCCACTAAAACAGGTGGGATGACAACCTTGGAAACAGTCCACTAATATATTTGCATTCAGCAGGGGTATTTTGTCTGTTTTCTTTTAGATCATCTCAACTTCCATCTCTTGGAACGACTCACTGGTGACAGTCAAAAGTAAGTGTACGTTTTAATTTTTCTTTCATCAACTGTCCATGGAAATTGCAGTTTTGTTCAGTGGTTTTCACGAGAGGGAATTTCATTCAAATATTTTATCAGTGAGTAGTAGCACAATGAATGGGAGTTTCTTAGATAGGACAAGATATTAAAGCCCCTCTTTAAAATTTGTGGAAAGGATAGTGATAGAATGGAAATAAATAAAATAAATAAGGCACCACCCACCACCCTGTAGCATAATAAAGTATACTTGCAGCCACAAAGTGGAATAGTTGTTATTTTAAATTTCATTAATTTATTTTTTATTTTAGTGTAGTTAGTATACAATTTTATGTTGGTTAGGTTCATTTCACGTGTATGAGACAATGGTTGGACATTTTTAGACTTCACAGTGTGATCACCCCACTAGTTCTCCTCATCTTCTGTCACCATGTGGACACCAGCTGCATCCCAGGCAGCTTACAGCTCCTCTCAAGAGCCCATTACCACAGCTTCTTCCTTTATTTTAAGTGAGACACAGCCCAAGAAATATCTTAAATTGCACTGAGCAGTAATTAACATCTAGCAGACAGTTTGGCACCTAATGAGCACATAATAGATAGTAGCTAGAGAATAAGTAGGTAGATTAATTAATTCATCAATTTTATGCTTTGTGAGGTCCTCACCACTGTGAGGCCATGTGGTACGGTGGTTAGTGCTCCAAATCTGGAGATGCTTGGCATCCATCCCGGTCCTTCCACTTACCAGCTACACGATTTTGTATACATGCCCAAACCTCGCAGGGCCTCTGTGTTTCTGTCTAGAAAAGGGGGCTACTAATAGGACCTATCTTCTTGTTACAAAGTTACCACAAGGATTAAATGAGTTAATACTTTTTAATGTTTTATTAATGCCTGGCACATAATAATGTTGGTAAAAAATGTTTGTTGAATAAATTAAAATAAATTAAGCGTACAGGGACACTCCAAGGTCCCATACTAAGAGACTGAAAAACTGGTTTGGCCTAGAAGCAAAGACACTTCGGTAACAATAAACACAACTTACCACCCAAGTCTTGGCTTCCAATGACTGTTCCCTAATAAAAGGAACCAGAGATCTTTGGAGAAATGGCTGATTTAAGGCTGTGACAAGAAATGTGCGAAATGAGCCTGGAGTATTTTATATAGTGCTAGAAAGTAAGGAAGTGCTAAAGGAAAAACCACAATAGCATATTCACACTGGTGAGCATGACACAATGTGAGTCAAAAGGATAGAAAGGGCCCCCAGTGGCTGAAGCTGGAACAATTTGAGCAACAAAATAAATAAATTAGTATTGGAATATAACCCAAAGTATACGATAAGTATCTATACTGATATAAGTAAAAGATTGGATACATAGTGGAGGAGACTGGAGAACTCTCCCATGCAGAAATCCAAATAATGCACATGGAATACTCTAGTTTTTAGGAGGGAAAGCATAACTCCCAATGGGGGCTACACATTGTAACTCTTTTTCAGAGAGTACAGAACAGAAAGAGAGGAATGAAAGAGTACCTAACCGTAGGCTAGCTGACAGATACTACCTCAAACCAGGTGACCCAGGGTGGCATCAGCAGTGCAGTGTGGTGCTGACAGCAGGTGTGTGTCATATGACGTGATGACAATGGCACTTTGCCTCTGTGGCCTTTCTTTCTGCAACACGTAACTGCAGTCTAATGAAGAGAGAAACATAAGACAAATTCTAATAGAAGAACATGCTATAAATCAGGCCTGGCCTGTGGTCCTCAAACCTCTCCAGGTCATCCAAAAACAAAGGAAGTCTGAGAAACTGTGACAGCCTAAGGTGACATGATAACTAGTTGGTGTGTGGGGTCCTGGGCGAGACCCTGGAACAGAAAAAAGGCATTAGGTAAAAAAATAAGGAAATATGAATAAAGTATGGAGTTCAGTTGATAATAAGATAGTGATACTGGTTCATTAACTGCGAAAATGTACCATGCTAATGTAAGATGTTATTCATGGTGGAAACTGGGTGTGGAATATACAGGAATGCTACACTGCCTTCACAGTAATTCTCTAAATCTAAATCTGTTTGCAAAGCATAAGTTTATTTAAAAATGATGAAGCACACACTTTCTAAAACCTGGTTTGGAGGTACACTCTCCAATTTTCAAGCACCTGTGAAATAATAGTATTTTGAAAATTGTTGAACTCATTTATGGTTTGACACTTATACATGGAGAATTATATTCTGCATTAAAAGTTTTGATTTGGATAAAGGTGTCCATATCTATAAAGCAGTCTGTGATATTTCTGCAGCCCTCCGAAGAAGGAAGACTGTAACAACTGCCAACACAAGTGTTCTCTCTGCAAGGATACTTGTCATTGGAGTTCAAAGTGGAGCATGACGTGTGCATTCGTTGTAGATTGCAGCGTTACAAACCAGCACAAACGAGTGGTCTGAAATGACATGTTATTAAATATTACCCCACAGTTTCTACGGACCAGGAATCTGGGTGCAGCTTTAGATGGATCCTCACAAAGATGCCATCAAGATGTTGGCTGGGCTGTGTTTCTCTCTGAATTTTGGGTTTTATTGTGTTTTTTTTTTTCCTTCTAAGAATATGTAGTTGTTGGCAGAATTCAGGTGAGGTTGTAGGACTGAGGTCCCCTGTTTTCTTGCTGGGTGTCACCTGGGGAGTTCTCATCTGCTAGGTGCTGTGCACATTTCTTTCCATGTGGCCACTTGGTTCTTACAGGCCCCGTTACAATGTGGCAGCTTCGGGCCAGCAGGGGAATCTCTTACCCATCCTGCTAAGATGGGCTGTTCCACAAGGCGACCTGTTCAGGGAGCCACAGTCCTTTTGGCTGTATTCTGTGGGCTAGAAACAAGTCAGGGTTGTGCCTGCACTCATGGGGAAGGTATTATGTGAGAGATTACGTGAGGGTGTGATTGACTAAGTGTCATTAAGGGCCTGCCGGCTGTAATAGGAGAGGTTTGAAACAGACACAGGCACTGGGGCATTGGAATCACCACCATGTATGAGCAAACTGAAGACGAGGAAGGCAAATAGAAAATGCTTGCTTCTTGCTTTCAGGCAAACTAAGGCTTGAGGTAAATAAATTTATTTCATCCCTGCCCCTCTCTTCTCCCCCTTTCACAGCAAAAATTATATGTAAAATATTCCTCAAAGTTATCCAGTATGAGTTCTGATTATTTGAAGATGAAGAAGTTGGAAAAATATTTGGAGAGAGTGCATTAAGACATCAGCAGTGTCCTGACTAGTGTTTTGTTTTGGGGTTTTTTTTAGCAGTGAAGAAATTTGCACCAAAATGTGTTCTCAGTTCAATGGCAATAACATTCATACACTTTAAAAAGCTTCTTTTTAAAAGTTTAAATAAAATAGTCTTATTTTATCTTTTCATAACATAAGTTTTTCTTAACTCCTCACCTGAGGACATATTTTCATTGTTTTTAGAAAGAGAGGAAGGGAGTGAGGGACAGAGAGAAACATTGACGTGAGAGAGAAACGTATTGGTCCGGGATCAAATGGGCAACATAGGCCTGTGCCCTGACTGGGAATCGAACTCACGACCGTTCAGTCACGGGATGATCCCCCAACCAACTGAGCTGCACTTGCCAGGGCTCGTGACTGAGTGTTTTTTTTCATTCTTGAGAATGTTTACTTTTTTTTAAAAGATTTTATTTATTTATCTTTAGAGGGGAAGGGAAGGAGAGAGGGAGAGAAATATCAATGTATGGTTGCCTCTGGTGTGTCCCCTGCTGGGAACTGGCCTGCAACCCAGGCATGTGCCCTGACTGGGAATCGAACCACGATCGCCTGGTTCTCAGGCCCGCGCTCTATCCACTGAGCTACACCAGTCAGGGCTGTTTACTTTTTTAATACTTAGGTTTTAAAATTCTGTCTAATAATTATTATAGGGTGATAATGTTTGGGTTGTATTTTTTTTTTGCATTTTATATGATGATGATGAATCTCTCTATTTAAAATATATTAAATGCTCACTTTCACCCATTTCTTTTTGTGGATTCTGAATCCTTTTCTTATAAAATGTTAAATACAGAAATACTGGTATTGGTGTTTTGCTCCAGTAATCACCACACAGATTTCTATGAACTCAAAGAGTTATTTTTTCCCGATTGTTCTTAGAACACCAGAATGTCCCAGAAACGCTAACCTTCAGGCACTGGAGCTGCATTAACCAAGCTGCCGTGTGCACCGGGAAATGGAGCACAGGCATTCTTTGTTCGACAGCGCCTGCGCCCGATTGCTGGTTTAGATAATGCGACCGTTGTATCCCTGCATCTCCATGGCGGTGACTACCAACCACAGACCTTTGTTGTTTCTGTCTCAGATATGCAGTCACCTTGAGGAGACTAGGCCAGTTGTGGAAACGTAGCTCATTAGCAGCCAGGTTGAAATTAAAAGGAAATACATGCGGCAACGATTCAATTAAAAAGGGAAGGAGTTCTTGTGGATCCTCCTTCCTCACCCTTCACCTTTTTCAGATCTCTTCTCGCATATTATATGTAATATACACACACACACATGCACATATGTATTTGTTTATTTATTTTTCTGCTCACTCAAGACTAAGCCTGGAGCTGTAGTCATTTGTTTCTCTTATGCCAGTGGTACAAAAGGTGCTTATTCAGAGCAGTGAGAACATAATCACCTGTAGCTATTGGTTAAATAACTCATTTAGCAAATAAAGGTCAAAGCTTGCTTGCTTTCTTTCTTACAGTTGTTTTCTTTGTAAGAATTAGATAAAGGGATCTTTTAAAAAAATACAACATAAGTTAGAGTAAACAGAAGTAACCTTTCCTGCTTGTGAAGGAAGGGAGTATTAAGTGAAAGCCCAGAGGAAGAGCATTTGCTGGAAGGTCACAGGATAAAGCGATTCTTTATCTAAGCGGAATCCAGCAGAAAGTCTCGGGACCTTTCAAGGTTGATGGCCTGTAGTCGTCATCAGATCTCTTTCCCACAGAAAGAGTTGGAGGGTTTAGATTTGCCTAATGGTTCCATGAGATGCATTTTCCATGTCTCTGAATATATCCATCTGGTGCTTTCACCTGTTACTGAAATTCTGCGTTCACTTATTCTGCATCATGGTGATGAAATCCAAATCGGATCTCCTTGCTTGGGAGTGTTGTGCTGGCCCCAGGTCGGGGTCACCGGGGTCTTCTCTTGGCATGACAGACATTCACTGGCTGATTCACTGTAGACGCCGGGGGAGCTGACACCACCTCTTTCCTCCCGCCCTGAGCTCTCCTTTTCCTGAGTTTTCTCTCGTACAGGTGTTCTGTGCTTGGTCATTTCTGCCTTATCTTACTCACCCATTGTTTGCTATTGATTTTTTTTCTCCACAGGGACTGTAAGCTCTTTGAGGTCAAGAATTCTGCCTTTTTGTCTCTTAGGGCATCACAGGGCTCGTGGTCCTTGGCACTTGATGAGAGCCTGCTGCCTCCTTTATGCCTCCACCTCTTACACCTGCTCTGAAGAGTGTTTTCTCAAGTCAAGAGAAGTACAGACCTCCCACCTGTCTTGCCCAGAGCTGGCGGTCACAGAGGTGGGGTGAACCAAACAAAACATCCTCCCCTCTTTTTAGAACCTCCCCCCACTCTCAAGACCACCTGCCCATTCCCAGAGTTCCAGGCTCCTTTTTAGGCATGTCTTGGGGATTCATTCTCTAAGGCCCAGCCCTCATTGAGGTGTCAGCTGAGTATGACCCCTCCTGGGCCAGTTGTGTTCTCAGGGAGCAAATCCTGAAGACCAGAAAGACTTTGAGGTCCAAAGGAATGTACGTCCAGTGGTGAAATTCCAGGCACCATGATAGGCAATGGTGGAGCTATTTTTAACCTATCCTTGTCCGGCCTCCCTTAAATCACACCACACAGGTAGACGCGTACTCTGCTCACTCACAGGTCCACTTTGCCTGGGGATTATTAAAAGAATACAGATGTTGATCGCTGCTCATATGGTGAGAGTAACACGGCAGAGAATCAACTGCGTGTGCCTCCGGAGGCAGCTGACTTACTGTTTAAGAACCTTTCTTATCACACAACCTGGGTACCACTCTCAATTTTTTTACTTGTCAGTTGTGCGGCTTTGTACAAGTTTCTAAAATATTCTGAGGCAAGTTTTCTTCATCTATAACATCAGGATAACAAAAGCCACCCCAAAGATGCTATAAAAATTCAATGAGCTAAAGTATGGGTCATTCGTGGAAAATACAGTAAATATATATGACAAGAGTGCCATTAATAATAATATGGAGAGCTTGGAAGGATTATTAATCCAAGGAAGGCAGTTTGGAGGTCAGAGGCAGAGAACAGGTACATAGAGCAAGGCAATGATGAGGGTGGGGACGGATGCAGGAGACCTTGTTGGAGGAGAACCTCCTCACCTCCTCCGAGAATGTGAAGTCCATCTGGTATCTGTGCTGGCTTAGCCACAGGTACCTAATCCCCTGGTCAGTTGGCCTGCAGAGGCATTCTGGCTGTGGAAGCAGCCTACTGGGGTGCACGTTTTCACCACAGGGCAGAGGGGGAAAGGTAGCTTCACCACGTCTCGTCATTGTTTCCGAGTCTCTCTCTTCCACTCGGGCTCTGCAGTCCTCAAAGCCAGGAGCTGACAGTTCATTCCTGTTACCCCCAAGCCACTGTTGAGAGCACATGCTCAGTGCCCAATTGTTGGTAAGATGACTGAAAGATACAAGATGCTGGATTTTTGCTGCGCAACATCTGCCGACACGAGTGATCATATAAAGGATTTACAAAGACTCAGTGCAAGTATGTGAATATATCCTCCCTGCAAGAACATGACTCAGTCCCAGGGAGATGGAAACACTGTGGTCTATGGTTCTGCGGAGCAGCATGGTTTGTGGGGTCATAGCAGGAAAAAGATGTGACTTAGGGAAGTTGCAACAGCCTTGAACACACTGGTGGTTGTGCATGAAAGGAGAGACAAACACACAAAACAAATTTAAAAAACCCAACCATATGACACTGGGGGAGAAGTTGGTGGAATCAAGCCTGATGCCCGAAGGGGTGAGTTGGCAGCGTGGACTGGATGGTGGTAAATCCACCTGACTTGTGATTTCACACTTCTCTGAGCTTCTGCTGTCCCATGATACTTGGAGGTGACGGTATTCCCACCCCATTGGCCTTCTCCAAAGCAATGATTTTTAAAAGCTGCATGTTTTCTTTCTCGTCTTATCTATACCTTGCATCCTGCTGTTTACAAGATTGGTTCTGTTCTTTTTTTTTTAATTTTTTAAATTTATTTTTAGAGGGGAAGGAGAGAGGGAGAGAAACATCAATGTATGGTTGCCTTTTGTGCATCCCCTGCTGGTAGTTAGCCTGCAAGGAACCGGTTTGCAACCCAGGCATGTGCCCTGACTGGGAATTGAACCGTGATCATCTGGTTCGCAGGCCCGCGCTCAATCCACTGAGCTACACCAGCCAGGGCTAGATTGGTTCTGTTCTTGAGTGGATCAAGTTGCCAGAGTCTTTGAGCCCCTGGATTTGGGGGAAGCCTGGCTGCCCTGTGAAATCCCAGCGCAGCATGGCATGTCCCAGTGAAAGAGGCATGTGGCGTTTAGGAGCTTGTGACCAGCTGTGGAACTTTTGCACATTCAAGTACACTAAGCGCTTGAAAGGCCCTGCTGTGCATCTCATTACAGAGATATAATACCAGGCGCAACTTCTCATGTGCGCTGATGCCCCCTTAGAAGTTGCCTGGAGTAACATGAACTCTGATTTATTTCCAAAGGGGGGTGCTTGCCCTTTTCTCTCCAGATTTGGGATGGAAACGATGTCCGCATGCCTCCTGCCCCTCCTGCTTGCTCCCACATCCTGTCCTCACTTTGCTCCGCCCTTTCTTCTCCATCTGAATGGTCTCCTCTGGGTCTCGTGCTCAGAGGCTCCTGATCACAAAACGACAGTGGCACCTGAGACAAGTGGGAACTGGGAATTGGAAATAGTTCCTTTTGCTTTTGTGAAACATGGAATCGAGAAAGGGGGTTGGGGATCGAGCAGAAGTTGCTTCAATTATAATTGTTTAAATTACAGTTACAATGGCTCCCAGCACCAAGAAGAATGGTCCTTGGTAAAGTGAGCAGGCCGAGGTTGGCCTTCCCTCTGTGCCTGTTCATGGCTTCGTCCTTCCAGGGTCTCCTAACCTCCCCCACGAACCCCCTCACTGCCTAGAGGTAACACTGTTCCCTGCTTCTGAAGCCCTTGTTTTCCTAGATCTTCCTCATCAGGAGGTAGCACTCAGTACTTCAGGCCCCTTCTCTTGTGTACTGACTTCTAGGCCCAGATAGTCCTCCTTTGGGGGGCTCACTGTGGTAGGTACTTGGGTGATCTTGGTCAAAGTGTCCTTCACTGGCGATGCTCCTCTGGGGTAGGACAGATGTGTTGAAAAGCATAGCTTTTCAGACCTCTGATGATCTGACTTTTTAATTCTAGTTTTACCACTGATGACCTAGGGTTACGTTACTTAACCTTTCTGAGTATGTCCTCACCCATATACTGGAACTGATGAGTCCATGCTGTCTTAAAAATGAGATTTTTCACCTCCAGGATTATCATAAACCTCAAATGAGATGAAGCATTTGACAAATCTTTATATCGTGAGTGGTTCTGTGCAAATGTAAGTTAGGAAGGCCAGAAAGTGTCTTAGCCATGTTCAAAATGTCAGCTTCTTGAGAGATAATGTGATGGAGCAGAAAGCTTCATCCTGGCTTTAATACTATCTACAATCTCCATTTGTGAGCCTTCATTTCCTCATTCATACAGAAGAACATAATCAAGCAAAATATGACCAAAGACACTCAAATACGGAACAGGCTATCAGGGACCAGAGGGGAAAGGGGAGAGAATCACAGGGGAAAAGGGGAGGGACTCACATGAACAAGTATAAAGGACACATGGACAATAACTAAGGTGGGGGTGGAAATGGGAGGGAGGTGGGGAGCACTGGGGGGGGCAGGGCTGGGAATATAAGACAGAAAACTGTACTTGAACAAGAATTAAATTTAAATAAATAAATGGGGGAAAAAGAAAACTGGGACAATAATAAAATAAATTAAGTTTCAAGTATAAACAATAAAAAAAATAAACAAACCTCATGGGACTCTCGGGAACATTCAGCCACTCCTGGATTTGGAGTTGAGGTGACTGGGAGGCTGCATTCATAAAAATAGAGCAGCCGGGCAGAGAAGTAGATCTGAGGGTCAAAAATAAGATTAGTTTTATATAAAATGAATTCAAGATACTGTGACATACCCAGTGAGAAACAGAGAAAGGGGGGAGAGAGAGAGGGAGAGAGAGAGTTGGTGCTAGAGATGAAGATTTAGGAGTCGTCTGGGAAAAGATGACTATTGAAGCTGTGGGCATAGAAACAGCAGTCGAGAAGGAAGTTAGAGGAAGTGAATATTGAAGAACCAACTATGGTAGCACTGCCAGATGAAATACAGGGTGCTCAGTTAAAATTGAATTTCAGGCTGACAAAGTATCATGTTGAAGAATAAGAATGTCCCACATAATATTTAGGACATACTTTTACTAAAAAGTATTCATTTTTGATTTGAAATCCAAACTTACCTGGGCATTCTGTGTTTTTATTTGCTAGGTCTGGGCAACCCTAGATGGTGGGGATAGCCCATAATTATGGGATGGCCAGGGGAAGGGGAGATGGTGGAAGAGTCTGAAATGGAGAGATAGGTCACAGGAATGCTAAGCTGTTGTACTGTCATGGAATCCAAGGGCAGAGTGGATTTCGGGAGGGTTGGGCAGAAGGGTCGATGTCATTGCATGGGAATCTGGGAATCACTAGGGACTTTGGAGAAAGCAGATAGAGGATGAGTTGCGATAGAGTTAAGGAGTAAATAAAGTAAGGGAGAGGGAAATAACGAGTGGAGACCCTTCTTTCAGGCAGTATGGAGAAGAGAAGGAGGGAGATGGGACAGTAAAAGGTAGACAAATAAAAGGCAGGCTTGCAAGGCTAGAGAGACTGAGCCCATCCTCCAGCTTTGCAGAGGAGCCCGGAGAAGTGGCCTCTTGAAGATGTGAGAGGAGTGATGGGGACGGGGAAGGAGTGAGCTCTGGGTGATGGAGGAAGGGAGAATCGGGACGGAAATGGAGGCGTTAACCTTTGCCTGGCAGGGGCTCCCTCTTCCTCCTGGTAATGAAGGAAAGAGGGGGTGATGATAAAGATGTGAAGGTTTTCAAAGTAGGGAAGAGCAAGGGAGGCTTTTTATTTTTTATTTCCTTTTGCTATCTGACCATGATACTGAGATTGCATTTATAGGGGAGGGATTAGGGCAATGCAAGAAGACTCAGACTCAACACATTTTGCTTCTGCCTCTTCTGACTTCGCAGATCTGACAAGAGCTCAAAAGGTCTGCGCAAGTCATCCAAGTGGGAACCATTTTGCTCCCTGGTGTTGTGTCTTCCCCCAGCTTTATTGAGCCGTATCGATTCATAACATCATTAAATGGCTCACCGGGGAAAAGAAAATGACAGAAACAGAACTGAACAGACTTTCACTCCTATTTTGTTAAGCCAGGAGACTCTGGCCACAAAAAGATCAGGGTCATTTATCCACACCCCTGGTCCTGGTGGTGGGGTGGGGTGGGGTGGGGACGGCAAGAATGCCCAGCAGAGGACACTTCTGGGGACATGAAGAACTCTAGTCTGTGCATTCCTGTCGATACCACGCAGATTGTGTGACGGGGCACTAATGGCTATGCCCTGTCACACCCAGCGTACCAGGGACTCACAGATGTGCAGGTGATGCACACTGATTTTAGCCACCGTCGGCTCTCTGGGAGCTTAGGTCAAAAGATGGCCAGGCTGCTCTGCAGAGGGAGAGGGTGAGGTGGAGGAGCAAAGCAGCCTGTGGTCTCTCAGCTTCTTCTTCTCATTGGCAGCACAAGGAGAGAACCATTTGCCGAGCTGCAGAAGCCTGAGAAAGAAAGAGAGAGAGAGAGAAAGTTTGCGATTTCGGGGAGGGATGGGGTGGGCGCCATCTGCCTGGGGAAGCTCTTAGTGCCCCCACCCCTAGAGAACATGAACATTTCCAGCCCCTTCTCCGCAGCCCTCCTTCTCGCCTTCTTCCTCAGCAATACAGAGAAACAAATGGAATTCCTAAAGGTAGACTACTTCTGCTTAGTTATTTTTAGTATTTGTTAGTATTTATCAAGCTTCTCAGTGTTCATTTGCCCTTGCACCCATCTCTCTTCCTGTGTGCTGGGCTCGGGATGGAAGGAGCATGTATTGCAAGCATGGTGGCCTCATCGAAGCATCTCCTAGAGAGGAGAGACTGTGGGCCCATGAAATTGACCTCCCATACCCCCAGCGTGAAGAGAAAACAAGTCTGCGTTCCATCAGCGTTGGAGGGCAACGAGAGTGTTGGTGACAGTGAGCCCTTTGAAATGTCTGGGTGGTGTTTAATTAGGCCCAGAGCCCTGGTCAAGGAGCTGGGGTAGAGAATCCACACAGGCACGGGTGTCATAACACAGTCAGGGCGATTTGGAAGCCAGGCCAACAAGTAGAAAGCCACAAAAAGTGAGAGAGAAAAAAATCCATGCAAGACTCTGGGTGAGCTGAAGGGCTGATGTGACGAGAGGCGGGGCGGCCCTGAAAAGGCCAGAGGATGCATAGTAGCCCAGGAAGTTATGGCTTCATGCTGAAACACTGCTTGTTCCTGCCCCAACTGCCAGTCCCGTCTCCTGGAGGCAGCCACGCCCAGAGCAGCCTCTGTCGCCCTGGAGAGAAACTCCCGGGATGTGTTCTCACAAAGGCCCACTGAGTGGAAGCAAGGCCAGGCCAAATGCGAGTCACGGGAGTCGGCGTGGCCGTTTTACCCCTCGCCTGCTTATGAATGTGTTCACGGATTAGAAGGCAGAAGGGAGTTGTTTCCTTTTGTAGCTGAAGAAAAATGTTTTCGCTTGATTTTTGTCGTTTTCTCAAATCTTATCATCTTTTTCAGTTTCCTAGAAACTGAAATGTAGTTTTATTACTACAAAAAATGTAGTTTTATTACTACAAAAAAATGTAGTTTTATTACTACAAAAAATGTAGTAATAAATGAAGTCAAAAAAATTCAATGAATGGGCTCAAAAGTGAAATGAAGTGGACAGAGAAAAGAATCGGTGAAGTTGTAGATAAAATACAGGAATGACCCAATCCAAACAGCAGAGAAAATAGACTGAAAGTGGAAAAAAACAAAAGGACAAAGCCTCAGGGGGCCTATGGGGTTATGGAAATTGGCTGACACGTGTGTCACCGACATCCTGGAGGGAGAGAGAGGACAAGGTGGAAAGAGGATTTGAAGAAACGATGGCTGAAAGCTTTTCAAATGTGACAAAAAACACAAACCTATTGCATCGAGCAGCTGAGTGAAAACCTGGCAGGATTAACCCAAAGAAATCCACACTCAGGCACATAACAGTCAAACTTCTGAAAAATAATGTCAAGAAGAATATTTTAAAAGCAGCAAGAGAAAAAAGGAGAACTTGTCTACAGGGGCAAAACGTTAGAAGGGGAGTAGCTTGCTCATCAGAAACTGCGGAGGCCCGAGGAAGTGGCAGAAGGTTTTCTAAATGCTGAAAGGAAAGAGCCGTTGACTTGGAATCCTAAATCTGGGGGAAATATCCTTCAGGAAAGAAGAAGAGAGCGTGGCATTCTCAGCGGAAGGAAAACCTAGAAATTTGTCCCCAGCAGGCTTATGTTAAAGCAATATCTAAAGGAAGTTCTCTAAAAAATGAAGCAATAAAAGAGGGAATCTTAAAATATCAGGAGAAAGAAAGAATAATGCAAAGAGTATATACAATAATGCAAAATGGGAGTATATACAATTAAGTTTCCTTTTCCTAAGTGATCCAAATTATGTGTAATGATTGAAGAAAAATTACACTGTGATGTGACTGTCAATCTGTGCAGAGAAAATATTTAAGAAAATTATTTTATAAATGAGGGAGAGTAAAGGGATAGAGAGTGAGGTAAGGATTTTATTTCAACTGGTATGATATCAATAACAATATACTTTGATAAGGTATGTGCATTTAATGTAATATGGAAAGCAGATATTAAACAAAGCTAGATAGCCCTGGCTCAGTTGGTTGGACTGTTGTCCCACACACCAAAATTTTGCAGGTTTGATTCCCAGTCAGGACACACACCTGGTCATAGTTCCAGTCCCTCTTCAGGGCACATATAGGAGGGAACTAACCCATCTTTCTCTCTCACATCGATGTCTCTCTCCCTCCCTGCCACTTCCTGTCTCTCTAAAAGCAATAAAAACATCCTCAGATGAAGATTTTAAAAAGCTATACAAAGAGCTATTTAAAAAGCTGTACTAAAAAAAACCTAGATAAGTAAAAACGAAATTCTAAAAAATGTTCAAGTATCCACACTGAGGTTGGAAATGAAAATAAAGAGAAAACAGAGAACAAGGAGACAAAAAGTAAAACATCAGGCTTAGGCCAAATATATCAATAATTACTTAAGTATAAATGGTCTAAATATACAAAATATAAGACAGATTGACACCGTGGCTTAAAAAAAATGATCCAACTACATGCTATCTCCAAAAAAGCTACCTTAAAGTACAATAATAGAAGAGGGTGAACGTTGAAAGATGCAAAAAGACATGCGAAGTAATTGTCCATCCAAAGCTAGAAGGAATGGCTGTATAGAAGTCAGGTATGGAGACTTCAGAGCAAGGAAACGAAGGCCACCAGGGCCACAGAGAGACATTACATAAGGATAAGGGCCCATCTGCTGGAGGGATGTAGCAAATGGACATATTTTACATGCACATTCTTAATATGTACCAAACAACAGAGGAAACTACGTGGAATAAAAACTGATAAGACTGAAGAAATGAGCAAATCTGCAATTGGAACTGGAAACTTCAACACTGCTCCCTCAACAACTGATAGAACAACTAAACAGAAAACCAACAATCTCAGAGAATGACACACTAACGCCAGATCTAACTCACATTGATGGAGTCCACCCACAGCCACAGGAAAGACATTCTTTGCAGGCACCACAAAATACATGCCGAGATAAACCATAAATCAAACCTGATTGGATTTAGAAGAATTGAAACTGAGAGAAAAATTTACAGTGCTAAATATTTAGATTAGAAAAGAGGGAAAGTCTCAAATTAATAATCCAAGTTCTCTTCTCCAGAAACTACTTTTTTAAGAAACTAAAGAAAAAGAGCAAAATAAGCCCAAAGGAAGTAGCAGAGAGGACCTCATAAAGCGCAGGGATCAATACAATTGAGGGGAGAAAAACAATAGAGAAAGTAGATCATGAAAAAATGCATTCTCTGAAAAGCAGAAAAAATGCATCCTCTGAAAAAGATCAACAATTGATAAACCTCTAGCAACACTGGTGAGAAGAGAACAGACACAATCACCAAACCAGAATCCAAAATGCAACATCAGTGCAGACTGGCAGGCCTCAAAAGAGTAACAAGGGAATTCTTACAGAAAACTCTCCACAATAAAGTTTCACAGTTTATATAAAATGGGACAATTTCCCAGCGAGCACAAAATACCGTAACTCACAGTATAAAATAATTTGAATAGGTGTATAACTAAGGAAATTAAATTAGTAATTTAGAAACTCTCCAGGCAGACCCAAAGAGTTTCACTGGAAAATTGTACCAAATATTTCAAGAAGAATTAACTATTAATCCTATAAATCTCTTCCAGAAGAGGAGGGAATAATTCCCAGTTCATTTTATAAAGCTACTCTGACCCCACAGCCCGAAAAAGCACCACATGAGACAACAACATGATTCTCAAGTTTTCCGTAACAAAGTGTTGTCAGACGGCATTCAGGAGCGTATTGAACATGAAAATAATTACATACCACAACCAAATGGAGATTATTCTGGGGATGCAAGGCTATTTAATATGAAAAGCAATCAGTATGGTCCACCACATAATCTAAAAAATTGCAATTGCAGTAGTTGAAGCAGAATAATCACTTGACAAAATTCAACTAGCTTTTCATGATATTTTTTAGAAAAACCTCTCAGAAAAATAGTAGAGAGGAACTTCCTAACACTGATAAAGAGTATTTATCACCCCTGGCTGGTGTAGCTCAGTGGATTGAGCATGGGCCTATAAAGCAAAGGGTCAGTGGTTCGATTCCCAGTCAGGGCACATGCCTAGGTTGCAGGCCAGGTCCCCAGTAGGGGACACATGAAAGGCAACCACACATTGATGTTTCTCTCCCACTCTTTCTCCTTCCCTTCCTCTCTCTCTGAAAATAAATAAAATATTTTTAAAAAATAAAATAAAATAAAAAAGAATATTTATCAAAAACTGGCATCTATCAAGTATTGGGAATTCTACACAGTGGAATAAAGGAAGGAGAGAACCCAGAAGGTGTACAGATCAGAAAGAAACAGCTGTTCTTCTTTGCAGATGCCATGAGGTCTGCTAGGAAAGTCCAATGGAATCTATAAAAAAATCCCCCCTGTGTATTCCCGTACATGGGCAATGTACATCCATATACATAGATGCCGAAATTAAATATGCAATGTCACTTATAATAGCTCAAAACATGAAATACTTATGTGTAAACCTAACAAAACATGCACACAATTTGTGTGTCCAAAACGACAAAATGCCAGTGAAAGGAATCAAAGAAGATCTAAATGAATGGATCATACCATATTTATAAATGGGGAGATTCAGCATAGTAAAGACACCAGTTGTCCCCAAATTGATATTCACTTTTAATGTAATTATTATAAAAATTTCAGCTAAGAGTTTTTTAGATACAGCAAGATTATTCTGAAAATGCATATGAAAAGGGAAAAAAGCTATAATAGGATATCTAACAATTTTGAAAAAGAAGAATAAAGTGGGAGGAATTGCTCTACTGATTTCAAGATACATTAATAGCTACAATAGTCGAGACTGTGAAGAATTAGCAGAGGAATAGACACAGATCAACGGAACAAAATGCAGAACCTGGAACAGCCACGTGCAAGCAGAGCCAACTCATTTTTGACAACTATCCAAAGCAATTCAGTGGAGGAAAGACATTTTATTTTTTTCAACAAATGGTCCTGGAGCGATTAGGTATCCATGGGCAAAACAAACAAACAAAAAACACCTTGTACAGCACAAAATAGATTGTAGTTTTAACTGTAAAACTTTTATGTTTTACAGTTAAAACTAGTTTACTATAAAATGTTTAGATGAAACATAAGAGAAAACTTTAGAAGTTTGATGTCATGAGAGTTCTTAAAACATGACATCAGAGGCATGATCTCTAAAAGAAAAAATAAATAAATTGGACTTTATACAAATTAAAAATATTTGCCCTATGAAGGACTCTAAAGGAGATTAAAAGGTAAGCTACAGACTGATACAAAATATTTGTAAAACACATACCTGATGAAAGATTCATATCTACACTGTGCAAAGAACTCAAAACTCAACAGTTAAAAAAGAAACAATTGTATTAGCAAATAGGCAAAAGAGTATATAAGGAGACATTCTACTGAAAAGAATATATCAATGGCAAATAAGCACATGAAAAGATATTTAACCCCACTAGCTATTAGGGACATGCAAAGGAGGACCATGATGAGCTATCTCTACACACTCATTAGAAAAACTAAAATAAAAAATAGCAAGAATGCCATATGCTGACAAGGATGCGGAAAAACCGAATCTTTCATATACTGCTGGTTACAATGGTATAGCCACTCTCAGAAATAGTTGGGCAGGTTTTTTTACATTATGTTTTATTGATTATGCCATTACAGTTGTCCCAAAGTTGGGCAGTTTTTAAAAAACTAAACATAAATCTATCATATGACCCAGCATCACACTCTTGTGATTTATTCCAGAGAAATAAAAACTTATATCCACAAAAAAACCTGTGTGCAGTTTCTCCTGGAAGATTTATTTGTAATAGTCCCAAACAACCAAAATGTCGTACAATGGTGGTCAAAGAAACTGTGATGCATTCAAACCATGGAATATTCTTCAGCAATAAAAGGAAACAACCACTGATGGATGCGACAACTTAGGTAGATCTCAAAAGCATTATGCCGAGTAAACAAATCAACAAAACCACCAATACTGAAAAATCACATAATATATGGTTCAACTGATTACCATTCTAGAAATGACCAAAAGAAAAGATGGAGAACGGGTGAGTGCTTTCCAGAGATAAGGGGCAGGGCCGAGGGGATGGGTGTGACTGTGGAATGGCAATGAGGAGGAGTTTTGTGTGGTAAGGGGCAGTTCTGTGTTTTCATTCCAATGGGGGGGGGGCCGCATGAATCTCCATGTGATAAAATGATTATAGAACTGTAAAAAAAGTATTCCATGTGCGTTTGCTGAAACAGAAATATTCTTAGGTTTTGCTGATCTTGAGCTTCATTTGCTAAGAAATTCATTGTCTGTGTGTAGTTACCTGATACTGCTTTTTTTACAGTCATTAGATTTCTACGGTTCACCTGAGTTGTTGCGTGCCGCTGTGATTTACTGATTTTTCTGGGTTGTTTAATATTTTATTGGATGTTTATAGCTCAATTCATTTGCTCTCCTGTGGGTGGGCATTTGTGTTAAATACAGCTTTTTGATATTTTGAGTAAAGCTGTCATAAACACTTTGTGTGTGTCTCCCCATACAGACATACAAGTTTCTCTGGAGAATATAGATGGTGGGCGGGGGGATTTGCTCAGTTGGAGGATTTGTAAACATTCATCTTGGTAAGATTCATAAGATAAGGTTAAATTGTTTGCAAGTGTTCATGCGAAGTTATACTCCTACCATCAGCTTAATTTGCGCTTTTCTGATTACCAATGAGGTTGTTCACCTTTTTATGTGTTCATTCGCCATTTGTATTTTTCTCCTCTGGAACAGTGTGTCAGGTCTCTTGCTCATTTTTCTATTGTGTTGTCTTTTTCTTACTGATCTGTAACATTTCTTTATATGACCTGAATACTGGTCTTTTGTTAATTTTACATGTTGCAAACTTGTCTCAGATATTGGCATATCTTTTGTTTTCTTTTGATAAATGGATCTTAATAGTACAGTAAGAAAATGATCAGTCTTTCCTTTTATGATTAACACTTCTGTGCCTTAAAAATTCCTTCCCCATTTAGAGGTCAGAAAGATGTTTTATATATTTTTTTCTTCAACTTTTAACATTTTGCTTTTCACAACCAAGTCCTTAATCCCCTTGGAATTGGTTTTTGGCTGTGACTCCGCCTTGACTTTTGGCTCAGTGAATTATTCCAGCCGTCATGCGAGTCCTGTCATCTTTTAATTCCAACTTCCCTGCCATGTATGGTTCTGAGGCTTGCTCTGTCTCTTCCAGTTGTGTTTTTTGCCCTCTGGCATGCCTGGTAATTTTTCCTTGGTAGCCGAACATGCTGTACCAGATACAAGGAAGTGCTGTAAATAGACCCTCAGGGGTGACAAATGGAAGATCAGATGTAAGAGCACTTTGTATACCCTAAAATGTATTTTATAAACAAGGAGGAAAGATGCTGAGCTGTTTTCTCAGAGAGCAAATCTACTGTTACTCGGAAGTTTGAGTAAGTATAAAGACTTGGGCAATCGTCTCTTGGACCTCAGTTCTTTCTCTTTCAGACATCTTCAGGTAACCCCAGAGCCAGTGTTTTCCTGGGCTCACCTCCTCGAGCACCAACCTGTAGATCCAGATTATTGCTGAACGGTGGTTTTGTGCACATTTGTTGATTTTCTCCCCAGTATTCTTCCCCTCGACCCTTTCCCTTCCTCACAGTATCTTGAATGTCTTTCCATGAGATTGTTCTTTGGAATGAGTCTACCCTCACCTCCAGGGATAAACCTGGAGGTTTATAATTAAACCCAAATAAAATTCAGGTTTATAATTATTTTTAATTTCCTGTCTCAGCACAGTGTGGTGACTGGCTTAGCGATGGGCAGTCTGAGCACCTCTATTGGACTGAGACAGGCAGCACTGTCCCCTTGGAAGATGGATGTGTGGTCTTCAACGGATGTAGCCTTTATTTTCTGTTCCATGAGGGAGGCAGCTGGAAGTTCAAGTCAATTTACAGAAAACACCTGTGCCAAGAAAACTGCAGAGAATCAAATGGCTTCCAAAGCCAACCCTGCATCTGGAGTTTCCCAGATGTTTCCCACAGTTCAATGAACCAAAATATTTTCTTTTTATTTTGTTATTTATTTGTGCCAGTTAATTTGAGTTGGGTTTTCTGTTATTTATAGCCAAAAGATTGCTGAATGATAGTTTCTGTATATTTCAGGAAAAGTTATATACATTATTTTAATGTTATTTATTATTTTAAATAATATATATATTTTAAATAATATATTACTTAATAGATCACATAGTCATGTATAGATATAGTGCATACATGTGTGTATATATACACAAATTTATCCTAAAGTTTATAGTCCTCCCAGGATTAAGGCCATAAAGCTTGAATGTTACTAAGAATGCCTGTTCTTCCCTAGAATAAATTGTTTGCATAACACCTGTCTAAGGATTTCAGACTGTGAAACGCCAGGACATGAGTCCTGCTCTTTTCGGGACTGTACCGATCACCCACTGTGATACAGACAAAGACCAATTAGACTGAAATATGTCAGTGTTCTTGTAGGTATGTTTCCTGTTTCCTGTTTGTAAAGGCAACTACAGAAGAATTAAACGCAACAGCCTTATATAAACTACCTAACTGAGCTGTCAAATCTGCAAGTAAAATAGTCATTGATTATGAATGGTCTCAGTTGCAGGGCCGCAGAACCGCTGGTGATAAAATCTCGAGATACCGTGGGAGGCCCCCAGGCCTGAGGCTACACGCGACTGTGTACTGTGAGTTACTTTCCTCACTTCTCTGAATGCCTGAGTTTCAAACTGTGTAACTTATGATTCAGAATGCAATGTTATTGCCTTCTAGTGAGACTGTTGCCTGTTTATGTTTTGGTCTTTGGTGAATAGAAAGTATTAGCCTTAAAGCTTTGCCCTGGGGTATACATTTCCATCTCTAACTCTTGATGAATTCATGTTACTGAAAAAGAAAACGATGGACCTAGTCTAAATTTTTACAATATTCTGCTCTCTTCTCTGGTGACTCTGATTAAGTAGAAACCTTATTTGAGTATAAGAAATTTACTTAAAAAAACAAAACAACATAACCGATCATTTAAAAACCTGTCTTGCTTCCTGGCAAAAAAAAAAAAAAAGGTAATACACGTCCACGCCCCTCCTTACTTTCTAGGTCTACTCATTTGGTATGGAAAATTTAAGTGGATACTGGGCAGCAAGTAGAAGGGATGTTTTCTAACTCAGAAAAGATTCTTCTGAAATCCAACTGTAGTTTCATCGGGACAGCAGCAGCCACAGCCGTGCATTTCCTGTTGAGACAGGAACGTTATTACTTTCTCCGTGTGTTGATGTAGGTCTCAAAAGCCACCTCATGGAATATTCAGGAAATTGGCTTTTCAGAAAGGGGAACTTGGTGTATGAATTTTGTGGATATTTTTCAAAATATGCTCCTGGCACCAGATGAGAGCCAGCCAAGATTTGGAAGCAAGGTAATATGGCTTAGGTTCTGGCAATACTTTTTTTGGAGCTGTTTGTAAACAAAGCGTAAATATTAATCCAATATTTACTTGGCCAAGTAGTTTTATATGAGGATCAAATGACAGAAATAAAATAAACGTGGGCAAGAATCAAACCTTGTTTTGTATTTTACTGATATTGCGGAGGAGGAAGATAAGTTGATCTAAAATGAAACATAAATGTACTTCACTCGTCCCACTTCCTTTACCCCCTTCAAGTCTCTATGGCTGAGTAGTATTTGCTGAGCAACACGGCTCATCTGAATGTCGTAAGAAAGTGAAAGTGAAAAGTCTGTATTCCAGATTTGGTAGATCAGTCCTCTGAATGAGATCTGTAGAACAGTAAAGAAATATTTGAAGTTGTGCTAAGTAAAGTCTAAAGTTTGTTGTTGTTGTTTTTTTTATTTTCTTGACATTGAGAATTAAGTCTCAGCCCCAATGCATTTCTCCTGGAGGCCAAGACAGAGTTGTGCATGTAAGTTGGTAGGGATGAGGCACTTTGAGAGGCTGTTTCTTACGGTGCTCTGGTGGAACTACTTATAAATACCACAACCCTGAATATAGCCATAGCCATTGCATTAGTTTCTTGGATCTTTCTAATTTCAATTGAAGAATAATAAAAAAGTGCCAGAAGACAGTAAAGCAGGAGTACAGTTCAGCAGAGCTTTTTCCCTTGACCTGGAGGTGCAGAGAGTCAGTATGGCTGTTATTGGCTTCTGGTCGTTCCAGCTCCTCCTCCAGCGTCCAGGTCTCTCTTCTGTGTTGGTGATCTCAGGGACGGGTGATCCTTCCCTGGGCAGGCCCTTCTCATGTGAGCCCCAAATACACTCTGCTTCATCTCTGGTTTATGTGGAACCAGAAGAGGCTGCAGGACTCTGTGCTGCCAATCTGAGGCATCCGCCAGACCCAAAGGAGGACAACTGGGACGAGAAATGGACAGAAGAGCTCTGAGGCAGTGGCTGAGACCCCGTCTGACTACTGTTAGCTTGTGAAAGGAGCAACCAAGGCCAAGATGAGGGTGACTCCTTTAACGGGGGCTAAGCTTCCTACCTCAGGCTTTCCGAGAGGATGGCTTCAGTTAGCAACTTCTGCCCCAATTCCCTGAGATTTCTGGAATTTTGTTTGAAGGGTTCCACACACTCGAATAAAAATTGCCTAGCGACGGAGGTCCTAGTAACCATAGGTAGGGAAGATGTATGTAAAGAAACTATTTTAAGGTGAAATAAAATTCAGGTGTATAATTATTTTTGATTTCCTGTTGTCTTGGTGTCTCTCTTTAGCTCCTTTAGGCTACAGTCATTTTATCTGGATCCTCAAGAATTCCCTATCTCCCCCAAGGCTTCCTATGTGACTAGCTCCTTACTTACATGGGATTGTATGGAATTATGGTTTTCTGCAGTTCTCTGTATTAAAGACCTCTTTCTTGCTCCTCCTCTTAAAAAACATTGTCTTAATCCTCTTAGTTTAGGAGTTTGCTACTTTGTATCTTTCATGTTCCATAATTTCTTCTCTAACAAAAACACCTGTTTTGTCAAACAGAGAATCTTTCACTCAGGAACAGCAACGAGGAGAGATTACCTCAGAGGCTATGAGTACAAGACACCAAATATTTAGAGGATAATTAAAATCTGTTTCCAGATGTTTTAAAATACAGACATAGAAACAAATACTCATTACCCAAATAATTGATTTCCTGACCACCATTTTCCACCCGGTTATGTTCTTAATGCCAGAACAGCTAATAAATTAAGTGAAAAAAAAAAAGGAAAAAGCAAACTGCTTTTTTATTAGTATGTTGAAAAAAGAATGGAAAGCAGTTGAGTTCTGAGCAATTTTGCAACAAGTTTTTTAGGGCCATGTAGACTTCCGAGAATGTAGTTTGCAGTAGATAAATGATGATCGCAATTAACCAAGAAGTATTGACTACGCACCTACCTTGAGTCCGAGGAAGAGCAGTACAGTAGAACATGGACTCATGTATTTGGCGACAGATTCTGCTCCTAGAAACACAATTCATGTCTGCGTTCATAAATATTGGTTGAGCACTTGCTGTCTGACAGGCTCTGTGCTAGATGGTGGGGCTGTGTATGGGGAGCCAGGCAGATGTGGCTTCTGCCTACAGTGAGTGGTATGGGGCGGGGCAAGACATCGAGAAAATAATTCCACAAATATGTTTTACAACTGTGATAGGTACTATCATTGAAAACCAGACCAAACCAAACACGAGAAACTATGGAACTATCCGGTACAGGCACTACACCCAGTTTCAGTGGTGGTCAGGGAAGCCTTCCTGAAGAAATCTGAAGGGGCTGGGGAGGGAGAGGAGGGTGTTCTGGGCAGAGGCTCTGAGGCAGAAGAGCATGGAGCTTCCTGGGAACTGAACCAGGGCCAGTGTTTCGGGTAGCAAGGGGGGCGTGATGTGAGGGAAGCCTGGAAAGGTGGCAGGGGCAGGTCATGAAAGACTTAGTAGGGAATGAATGAATGGACATGTATAGTTTACAGCATGAAGTGAGTCCTATTGCCTCCTGTCATTAGTGTGAAAATTAAAGAAGGCTGCAGTTGTATAACGACTCTGCTGTTAAGAGGAAGAAATTCACTCATTCATTCACTCACTCGTTTAAACACAGACAAAAATCCTGTTCATCTGGATTTTAACTTCCAGTGAAGCAAGCAGATAATATGCCAATAAGCAAATAGATAGGTTTTATACTAAGTTTACACTTTATGTGTAAGTGGTGTCACTGGATTTTAGTTGGAATTTAAAAGTAATTTCAAGTATCGTCTGCAGTGCATCTAAGTGTGTTTATTTCTTTGTTTAGTTAAATGAAGTCACACGCTCTAGTGGGGCTAGGACAGCTGTTCTTTGCAGTACTCAATGCACAGTCAAAGGCTTGGAGAGGAAAATAGAGGGAGCCTGTGAAGTTTGTATTAGTTTGTTCTTGTTTCTGAGGGTCTAGTGGAGGTACTATGACCCACCCTGCATCTTACGACCTCTTCCTGGAGTGGTGGCAGCAGGGTGAGGGGACAGTGTAAAAACTTAAGTGAAAAATAGCTGAGACTAACCCAATTGAGAAAGATCACAAGGAGAGTATTTCAGTCTTTCTATTTCTTTTTACAAAAAGAGTTTAGTGTATCTTCTTATACACTTAGTCTACCTTTCTATTTCTTTTTAGAAAAAAAGAGCTTAATGTATCTGCTCACATACTTAATATACTTTAGAGATTTTGCATTTTTAGTATCTCTAAAAAGGGTTCACATTTTACAATTGATGTACATGTTTAAGTAGAGGTATTTCTTTGCCATGTTCCCAAAAGCTGTTACGTAACTGATGGTGCATCTTAACATCATCAGTGACTTACAACTCAAAAAATACTACATATCTGGAGCCTTTTTTTGAATTTTCAACCGCACCTGCCCTTTCTGAAGATCTGCTTGAAGACGTCCCGAGGACAATGTACATTTGTACATAACACATTACCATTGACGGAATTAAATCTGCACCTTCAGGTCAGAAAAATCAGGGGGTATTTCATTGTATCAAAAGGAGGCATAATAATGATCTTTTTAAAAAATTGTATTTATTTCTAGAGAGGGTGAAGGGAGGAAGAAAGAGAGCGAAACATCAATGTGTGGTTGCCTCTTGTGCGCCCCCTACTGGAGACCCAGCCCACAACCCAGGCATGTGCCCAGGCATTGTGGTCCATGAGTGACCCATGGCACTGTGTCTGAGCTTTGTACTTTAGTTGTAGTATTGCAAACACGGCTGATGCTAAATGCATAGCTTTCAGTTCAGCAGGATAGTCTCTTTAAAATTCTATAGTTCTTATACCACAATTTAAAAAATTATGAAAGAAGGTGGACCAAAGAGGAACACACCAAGGCACATCATAATTACATTACCCAAGATTAAAATGAAGGAGAAAATTCCAGAAGCATTAAGAGATAAGTGGACAGTCACCTACAAAGGAGTTCCCATCAGACTGTCAGCTGATTTCTCAAAAGAGACCTTACAGGCAAGAAGGGGCTGGAAAGTAGTAGTATTCCAAGTCATGAAATGCAAGGACCTACATCCAACATTGCTCTATCCAGCAAAGCTTTCATTTAGAATGGAAGGACAGATAAAGCACTTCTTAGATAAGGTCAAGTTCAAGGAGTTCATCATCACCAAGCCCTTATTATATGAAATGCTAAAGGGACTTATCTAAGAAAAAGAAAATGAAAACTATGAACAGTGAAAGGACAGCAAACTCACTAACAGTTATTAACAACCACACCTAAAACAAAAGCAAACCAAGAGGATAGCTAGATCAGGAGCGGTGCCACAGAAATGGAGATCACATGGAGGGTTAGCAACAGGGGAGTGGGAGGAGTGGAGGTGGGGAGAAGGTACAGAGAATAAGTAGCATAGATGGTAGGTAAAAAATAGATAGGGGGAGGGCAAGAATAGTATGGGGAAATATAGAATCTAAAGAACTTAAGACACGTGGACATGAAGTGGGGGGGGATGTGGGTGGGAGGGGGTATGCAGGGTGGAGGGGAATGAGGGGGGGAATGGGACAACTGTAATGGCATAATCAATAAAATATGTTATTAAAAATTATGAGACCAGAATTAGAAGACTAAATAATCAATCATATTTTTACTCAGCCAAATGTGTGAAATCCTAACGTGGTAATATGTTGTTTGGGTTGGTTTTTTTGTTTGTATGTTTGTTTGTTTTGGCTGGGGAGAGGACATACCCTTTGAGAGCCTTGTTTTATTTGTTAAAAGCCTTATGAAATTTTATCCTCCAAATTTAAAACTTACTTAGTAGTTTAACTGTTTTTTTAAAGGTATGTTTGTGAAAATCTTAATGCTGCCAAACACTCCAAGTTGGTCAGCTGCAACGGTTCACAACCTTTTGGTGATGTACAGGAACTTGAAGTGGGGTGCAGTTAACGCGTTCAGTTCTCATTTTATAGGAAGCAGAGAACAAAAGAGAGAGAAAAGGGCCACTCCTGTGTCCCTTGGGGGTGGTCCTTGACATTATAGTGTAAATTTTCACAATAATGTGTTGGTCTAAGGTTCCTTAATCTCTGTGATTTAATCAGAGTTTGTGAAAACACGAAGAATATGTGTTCTCCCTGTGCAAATGTGGTAAGTACTATAAGCTAAGAAATGACATTTTAAAATCACTTTAATCACACAGGATTAGATCTTCTGAAGTGGTAGTTTACTATGCTACGGTGCCTGGGAAGACTTAAGAGTGGCTAAGTTTACTTAGAAATATGACTAACGTAAGACACCATTGGAATACTGTTTTTAAAAGTTCCTTTTTACTATTATTATTTACTTCATCTAAAGGCCCCTTACCTCAAAGTGTTGCATATAGAGACCCATATGCAAATGAGACCAATATTACTTTGTTTCATGTCACTCTCATGTTCAGGAATATTTAAGAACTTGCAGTTGTCTCGGAAACAAAGTTCTAATTCTTTTCCATGGAAACAAAGTTCTAATTCTTTTCCAGCTAGAAACCCTCTGCTAGCTGAGGACTGCCATTGACCTTTCACATTTACCTCCTTTACTCCCATTTGCCCCACCCCCATGTTACACTCCAACTGCAGTGAACCAGGTGGCCTAGGACATTCTTGTACTTTTCCTAATTCTGTCGTCTCTACCTCTTAAATCTCAATCCACGCTCAAGAATTATTTCTTTTATGTATCATTCCAATTTTACTGTACATGCAGAAAATAAACACTGTTATGTTCATTGCAGTGTTGTTGACAATAGCCTAGATTTGGAAGCAGCCCAAGTGTCCATCGATAGATGAGTGGATAAAAAAGCAGTGGTACATTTACACAATGGAATACTACTCAGCCATTAAAATGAAGGAAATCTTGCTTTTGCAACAGTATGGATGGACCTGGAGAGCATTGTGCTAAGTGAAATAAGCCAGTCAGAGAAAGACAAATACCATATGATTTCACTTACAAGTGGAATCTAATAAACAAACAAAATAGACACAGACTCGTAGAAACAGAGAATAGACTGGCAGCTGTCAGAGTGGAGGGGGTTGGGGGGCCTGGGAGAAAACTGTGAAGGGATTAAGCAAAGAAAAACCTCATAGACACAGACAGCAGTATAGTGATTACCAGAGGGGAAGGGAGTTGGGGGAGGTAGAGGAGGATGGAAGGAGGAAAACGGTGTTAAAAGGAGACTTGACTTTGGGTGGTGAACACATGATGCAACATATTGGTGATGTATTCTGTGGTTGTACACTTGAAACCCATACAATTTCCTTAACCAATGCTACCCCAATACATTCAATTAAAAAAAAAAAAGAAATATGGCCCATGCTCACTAACCCAGGGGTTGACCTGACATTTGGGTCATCTTGATCTTTGTTTTCCCCTCTTTGTCTTGATCTTCATTTTTTATCTATCTTTGATTACCCATTTAATTCATGGGGAACAGAAGAGACAAAGGAAAATCAAGTCCCTTCCAATTCTATTGATCAACAGCTTAAGCCTTTTCTATGTGGGATTTTCTTCAAAGAAGCAGTTGGAAATATATACTGAAATTCCAAGAGCCTAACATTAAGAAAAATTATTTCTTCCATAAAACTTTTCCACATATTCTCAGCTGGAATGAAACTCTCTCCCTCTCCTTCCTCCCGCCCTCTCTTCCCACTCCTCTCCCTTTCCCAGACTAGTGCTTCTGGAACTGTGTATTGGGAGGAGTGGATTCTTTTAAAGTTCCAGTTTGTCACAGCCAGTATATGTCCTCCTGTCCATAACCAGTCCTTTGATCCCGCCGTGTCAAATTCATTGTGCAAGTTTGCCAACCATCCAGTGAGGTGAGATGAATCCCCTGGATCACACATTGGGTGTTGCAGCAATGCCGTCTCTGTGACATTGTCCCAACAATGACTTGTCCTGTTGCAGTCTGATAAGAAGCAGTTCATGGGGTAGTGCTGGCCCACAGACCACACTGTGAGTGGCACCACCCTAGATTATAGCTCCACGAGGACAGGACCTGGTCTGCTTTTTACCCCTCTAATTCAGCACCCAGCTTCGCCTGTCACATAGTGAGCACACCTAGTGCAGGCAGTTCCATCAGACTGCGGGTAATGGGGCCTGTCTCCACAGTAGCTTGGATCCGATCTCAGTCACTTTTTAGCTTGGACAGGAGTATCATGTCTTTCTAAAAAATATGTTTTATTTATTGTGCTATTATAGTCATCCCATTTTTTCTCCCTTTTATTCCTCTGTACCGACCCCGACCACCAGCATTCCCCAACTTTACTTCCTGTCCATGGGTCATACATGTAAGTTCTTTGGCTTCTCCATCTCCCATACTATTCTTAACTTCCCCTGTCTATTCTGTACCTACCATTTGTGCTTTTTATTTCCTGTACCTTTTCCCCCTTCTCCCCCTACCCCCTCCTTGCTGATAACCCTCCATGTGATCTCCATTTCTGTGAATCTGTTCCTGTTCTAGTTGTTTGCTTAGTTTATTTTTGTTTTTGTTTTTTCAGGTTTGGTTGTTGATAGTTGCGAGTTTGTCAGATTATCATGTCTTATCAGCATCAGAAAATAGGGATGAATGAGAATATCAAACTGATTTATTTTAAAAATACATGCTCTTTAGTATGAAATGTACTGAAATAAAACATACCTTCAGCTTCCTGGTGCTGGTATGGCCTTTATAAATGACAATCACTTGATTAATAACTTAATTTTCTTTCACTAGGTAGTTGAAAAAATCCACTTAAGTCATATTTAAATAAAATAAAGGGACATTTTTAAAAATCTAAAGCATTTAGCTTGTTAAATAGCAAGATTGAGAAATTATCTCAGAGAAATGTGTTCCTAGTAGAAAAAAAGCAACCCACACAAAAAAGCTATATTTAAAGCTAAAATGGCTTTTTTTTAATGCAACCCAAGGGGATACATTGACACTTAAGCAGTCTAAAATTGTGTTTCTGAAAATGAGAATCACATGGAGTTAGTTTAACATCTATTACTGTAATTTCTACTGGGAAAAATACTGAGAACTGAGTAACGCTTTTCAAAATTTAAAATGTAAGATTCAAAAGAAATTCCTTGACAATGCTACTTGAACTTAGATTTCTAACTTTCAGTAGTTTAAGAGTCTTTCTGGAGCACAGAAGTTGTTGCAGTTGATGTTCATATATTTTTCATTGAATATTTCATTATATTAAAGTTAACAGCCAAGAAAAACAAGGACACTCACTATATATGGTTTTCCTACCCTTATTAGCCACTTACTTCTCCATGGATGGAACATTTGTTATTTCTGGAAACATATGGCGCATGACCAGAGCCATAATGAGTGACAGTTGGATGTTATAGGAATTTGAAATTTGGCTATTTCTAGCTTCATTACATCGGTGGCTTCCTTGGAAATTTAAAAGCAGTGAGTGCAGATCCTATGGGTGCACTCTGGAGTCAGCTTCTTTTATCCTTTACAAACGGTAAAAGAATACCATTTACGGTGGTATTTGCTTCCTTTTAATTGGGGGTTGGTGGAAGTGGGTGGTTGAAGACTCTTGCAAATACTTATGTGGCTCTGCTTCAGAGCCAGAAGGTGCCAGAAGGAGGTGCTGTTCGAAGCATTTTATGTAAATCAACTTATTTAAGCATTGCAATTGCGGGTGAGACACAGAGGCAAGAAGACGTTCATTTGCCCAAAGTCACTTCAGTGAGAAGTTGTGTTGTTGAGATTCACCCGAGGGAGTCTGGCTCCATCTGGACTCCACACTCTAATTTCGATACAGCAGTGTCTGTCATGCAGCATTGCTTGTCTAGAGATGGAAAGTTCCAGAATTCCGTTGGTAGAATCCTGCTGAAAAGGTGATCATTATTATTTTTGCAGATTACTCCTGCCTAATACTTACCTGGTAACTGGGAAATGCTGAATAACTGGGGAATACTGGATGCTGGGAATTCTGGGTCACTTGGAATTTGGGATAGCCAGGGAATGTTGGGGAAAAGACACAGGAAGCCATTAGATGGCAGCCACATCTGAGCAACTTCCTCGGCTCTACAAACCAGAGGGCCGTTGCCATCAGTGCAGGACCTGGGACTGGCTGCAGAGCTGGTCACCCTCATACAGCATCTCCCAAAGCAGCGTCATCTTTGAATCAGAAGGTGAAACATTTGTAGAATCATTTTACTCCCAATCTTTAAGCGTATTTAAAATTCACAGTTTTCTAGCACTTGCTATATATACAAACACAAGAGTGGAGAGAGCACATTTTATGAGAAGAATGTGTGCTTATTTATTAATTCATTCATTTTTTAAAACTGGTGGGCACTGTAGGGGGATGGACAGCTTACCAGAGGGCCATAGCCTTCCCCACAGGACACTTACCACTGGGTTCTAACAGGCATCCCAGCCGGGCGACGGACGCTAATTACTTCTGCATTGTGCTGGAAGCCGTGGTTGCTGAGGCTGATTATTCGCAGAAGTAAGGCACAGCATCTCATCATTCCCAAAGTGTAGTCTGTCCCACCCTGTGTTACTAATGGAGTTATTAAGGACTGAAATTGCGACATTGCTTAGCAACGTGCATCATAGTATTTACTCTTTTGACCAGTAGCAGCAAATGAAGGTATCTTCATTTTCCTTTCCCTTTCACCTGACACGGCTGTATTCATTGCCGTGGTAATGAGCAGAGTGCTTAGACTGTGGGCTGTGGGGGGAGGGTGGATTCAGACACACTCCCTTATGTGCAGAAATCAGCCCTGAAAGCTGGCATTCGTCCAAGCTAGAAGAACCAAAAAGGAAATTGGGCTGTCGGTGAGAAAAAGTAGTAAAAGGTTCCTTCAGCTCTGCTGTTCTATGTAAGACTTCTAATTCTCACTGCTGGCAAGTGTGCTGACGTGGTTCTGTCACCCCCATGAGATGTGGGAACTTGCTGTAATTCTTTTCAGACTAATTGTTTTGCCAGCTCTGGCCTTTCAGGCAGTGGCTAGAGTCCCTAACAACCAAAAGCAGATGTCATTCCTGCTGCTTCCTGATGAAGAGGTAATACTTTCTCTAAGAGTAGAGCTAGCACTCTCCCGCCTTTTCCCTTCCCTCCCCAGGGGTGTTGGACGAATCCATGTCGGGGTGGATTTGACCCGGAGGCGCTTCTACCCAAGCCCTCCTGTCTTCTCCACGTTGGAATAGTAACTGTACATCTGCGAATCCCGATGCTCTCCTCTCTTCCCTTTCTCTGCCTCCACAGTCATCCTAGACTGGTCGCTTCAATCCCAGTGTTCTAACCTGGCTTCTGCTTTAAGGAAAAGCAAGAAATGCCGGGCATTGGGGCAATCTTGCAGGAAAGACCGTCTCTAAAGAAGCTGGAACAATTGTGGAAGGAAAGCGAGGCCAACCTTCCCCTCATGAAAACAACGGGAAAGGATCCTTTCACCACTAGGACAAAGGCAGCCATTCATCCTGGATGGGAAGATGTTCCCCTTGAGATTACCACCCAGTGACTGATGCCTGTTCAATCCAAAACGTGGAGGGGCTTCTGGGATTTGAATTAGTGGATTGTGGGGTTCCTCCTCCCTCCTGGGGAAGGGCCGAGGAGGGGTCCTCGATCGTGTGCATCTTTCTCCTGCAGGGTCAGTTTTCGGTACTTTGCACATCCCGGCTTTGCTTTTGCCTTGTTGTGCTCTAGATCATTAATTAATTACAGACCCAGTCTCTTCTATGCACTTGCTAATTGGATGTTTTGGAAAATTGCTCCATGCTGGCTTAAATAATGAGGAGAGAATTAAAAGGCTAAGAGGTGCTGGGAAAGACAGACTGTGGCCATTGGAAATCCAGCAAATGTCACTCAAAAATCTGTTACCCGAGTAAGCAGGGGATACAGAACACTGGGGTGGGGGATGGAGACAAATACAATGAAGTGGTAAAGGGGACAGGGTTGCTGAGAAGGTCTGTTGCTGTGCAAGGAAATCCTGCCTGAAGACTGTGTAGGCTGGGCAGCCCTGAGCAGCTGGTGCCTCCCTTTGGGGAAGGGGGTTCCCTGGGAACAGGGGAAGGGCCAGGACTTTGGGTCCAAACCATACACATCTGTGTCTGGACTCTGCTGCTGACTAATTGTGGAATTTGGAAGAAATGACTTGGAACAAAAGAGCTGGGTGCTCCTCTGTGAGCGCCCAGCTCTTCACCTGGGAAATGAAAAACAATAGTGCTCGTCTCATAGCATTGTGGTGAGGAGAAAGTGGGTTCAAGTTGGTGAGCGGCTAGGCCACTTCCTGGCAGTAATGCTCTCAATACTGGCTAGTCACTATTATGCTGCAGTTATGCGGTCAACTCAGTGATGCAGCAACAATAAAGCTATGAACAATGAAGCCGTTACCCTGGCACAGCTCAGGAAGGGCTGGCTTTTAAATGTGCTGCAGAAGAATCATTATCCTCATTCCTTCCTCTCTACTCTCTGGTGCATTTGTTTTCTTTCCCTATTCTCCTCATTCCTTCACTCTTCCTCTTAGGAAAGGGAGAGGAATTTTAGGATAAGAAAAGTATGGCTGTTCAGCTGGGGCCTTGGTTGTTGGGGAAGAGGCCACAAGACCACAGCTGGCCAAATGAGCCATGGAAACCATTCCCAAAGCTCATTCTGTCACCCCATACCACTACTTCGTTGTCACTTAGACATTGGGGATTCGCACTTTCAGACTCGAGATTTTTCTTCCCCATTAGAATGTAAGCCTCTAAGATATCATGGGTTTGTGTGTCTTTTGTTCACTGCTAATTCTTTAGAGTCTAGAACTGTGGTATGCACATGGTATGTGTCCAGTGAATATAGATTGGAGGATGGTGGGGTTAGTAGGGAAGAGAGAAGGGAGGGAGGGAGGGGAAGGAAAGGGGAGGAAGGACTTCACCCAGCAGAGCTTAAGGCAATAAAAAAAGTCTTAGAATGGAGACGCTCCTGTCTAATCTAATGGGTTGACAGAGGAAGCCTGCAGACATGCAGCTCAGCAAACATTGAACGAGTTCCCTCCCCAAACCTGGCACTGCACCAGGTGGTTGGGAGGTACTAGAAAATAAGTGATCATCTTTGTTACCAAGGACAGGTGTATAAGAAGGATCTAGATAGTCTTTTTTTTAACTAAGCAAAATTCAAAAAGGACTTTATTCCATAGCAAACATGTTGTAAAGATCCTGGGCTTACAGAAAGAAAATACAAGATTATTCTAAAAATAACACAAACCTCAGGCCACATGGGATCTATACAGCCATGAATGCGATACAACTGAGGTAGCCTTTGAAGTCAGGTGGTCTGTGTATTACCAGACACATACAGAGTAGAACGTAGATGGCATCAAATGTACAGGCGCTATATCAGTTCCCTTGGGCTGCTCTAACAGTGTCACAAACCAAGTGCCTCAAGACAACAAAAAGGTGTTCTCCTGCAGTTTGGGAGGCTACAGGCCTGTCATCAGGGGGTTGACAGGGCCGTGCTCCCTCTGAAGGCCATCAGGAAGAATCCTTGTCTCTTCCAGCTGCTCGTAGCCCAAGTGTTCCTTGCTTTGTGGCAGAATCACTCTGATGTCCACTTCTATCTTCATGGGTTATCTTCCTTTTCTGTCTTCTCTTCTTTAAGGACAGCAGTTGTGGGATTAAGGTTCCACCCTGCTCCATTATGACCTCATCTTAACTATTACATCTTCAACTACTGATTTTTGGAAGAATATCATTCTGAGATACTAGGGGTCGGGACTTCAACAAATCTTTTTGGACATCAACCCATAACAGTTACTGATCCAGGATTGTAAATGCAAAGTGAAGCCTTTAAGATAATACTGGCTGTCAGTATTAAGCTAGTAGATTAAAAACAGTTCTGAGGATATTAGTGTAATCTTATATTTATATTTACACATATATACATATATGTATATGCATGTATGTTATACACAGATACATACACATGTGTATATATGTATACAAGGTCTGTTCAAAAGTATCCAGCCATGTAATATGAAAAATAGAGACATTTGTAGAAGAAGATGCAAGATGCAAGAAACATTGTCCATAGGACAATGGTGCCTCAGTCCCCTGCAAAGTAGGCGCCTTGGGACCTCACACAGTTCTCTGATCTTTGTTGATTGCAGCCCCCACACATTTAACTTTTTCAGGTGTTCTGCTTGTCGCAGGCCTTCCAGAACATGGATCACTTTCAACAGTTTCTCGACTGTCTTTGAAGCATTTGTGCCACACTTCTATTTGCACTACACTCATTGCATCGTCCCTGAAAGCCTTCTGAATCATCTGTTAGTTTCAGTGGAGGAATATTCAAGCTTAATGCAAAATTTGGTGCAGATTCGTTGCTCTACTTGCTCAGTCACTTTGAATGTGACAACCACACAGTACATGTGCTCACTCAATGGCATCTACCACCCCCACTGACTAGTACAGTGAAGTCATCATTGTTCACACATGTGCATTCCAGTCCACTCTCCTTGGCTGCCAGGTTACATCAATGTCACACAAACTGTTCTCCTTATATTAACAATCCTGGACTTTTCTCAGACAGACTTCATATATCACACACACATACACACTCATTCACACACATATATGCACATGCTTTTATAAACCCATGCAGATACATAAATACATAAATGATCTATGTATCATTTATGATGCAAAGAGAAGGACTATTCACATTGGTGGTATTCTTCCTCAAATATCTGATCCTAGCCTAATCATGAGGAAATATAAGACAAGCCCAAATTAGTTGCTTTTTAGCCTCTAAACTGGGTTATCCCAGAGTGCTTCTAATTGTAGATTTAATGGCAATGGTACCCTTGGTTATAGCAGGGCATGAATCTGATTTATCCATTCAGAAACATTGCTACATGTTTTGGTCCCTGGTGTGAAATTGTGGATCCCAGCCTGTGTAACAGCTGCATTCCCACCCTCTGCTCTCAGCTCAAGGCTTTGGCAAGGAAGGAGAAAGTATGGCCAGAAGCTGACATCATGTCCCATTCTCCCTAGTTTCAAGTCATTTCCATCAAGTGGTATTTCCCAAGCTTTAGTCATTCATGCCTCGTCTTCATGATTTTTACCATATTCACATTCTAGCTCTACTATTTTTTTACTTAGTATTTTTCTTTAAATCACTCCCTCTTTATAGTTTCATTTGAAGCAGTAATGGCTGTGAAATTACAGGTTTGATATGCCAGTTACATTTTTTCTAGAGCACATTACAATAAATACACAACCTAAATCTGCCTTAACTATGCACTTCCTAAAATTGCACTCCATGCTTTGAGAAATAGCACTGTGAAGGTGCTAATAAGGGGCAGAGCCCTGCAGATTTCATTGCCATGTGTCCTTTGCCCAGGGATCTTAGAGCTTGGGAAGAAAGAAAAAGCCATTTCCCTCACTAAAAAATTTGGGGATCCCATTCTAAGGCATTGGGGATTGCTCACTGTATTTTGGTTTGGAATGAAGTACAGAAGTGTCTGAGTCTGCCTTCTGAGGGAGGGGCCCAAAGGGAAAAGGAAGGCACTGGCCTAAAAAATAGGAGTCAACAGCAGGGGAAGGAGCTGGAAAGAAAGAGCGATTACCTGGAGCAAGAAAAAGTAGCAGGAAAAGAAGGCAGTGGTCAGGGAAAATACTAGATGGAAATACAGTTACTCAAGAAACAGAGCATCAAATGAAAGGTAAGAGACTTCATAGAGTCCTCCCTCAAGTACCCCTGGCTTTTGAGTTTCGGACTCTCATTCACAGTGTGAGAAGTGATTGGGTGCATTGAAGATTCCAAAGTATGGTATTGTCCAATAAACTTCCTGCTAATGGGATCATGCTTTAAACAAGTTAGCTTCTCCATGACACATGGCCTTGGCATGAAAGGTAGATTTAATACTTTCAGACAGGAGTTACAAAGAGTTTAGATGTTCTCTAGCATCCTTTTGCACTTAGTAAAGAAAGAGAATGGCTTTAACCTTTATCATAACACAGATCTGATTGATTTAAACCCACCTGTGTGCAAGGGTCAGTCACATGTGAAGAATACATTTTTAAAAACCTGAATTCCAGAGGATTAAAATGTCTCTGCTTGGGGCCATCTCCCCTGGCACACAACTGAAGTAAGTGCCTGCAGATGGGTCCAGCATGCATCGCGCTAGACTTCGGTAGAAGCTGACGAATCCCAATACCACAGACTTGTGCTTGGGGCTGGGGTGGGGGAGGGATATCAGGAGCCAAGTCAGCTACATAAAGCCTGGTCAGGAAAAATGTCCATGTTGTTTTGTGTTTTTCCAGACTTTTCTATTTAAATATAGTGCTGCTTAAGAGGGAGTGTTGATAGGATTTCCATTCTTTCCAAAAGAGTACAGAACTGAGAGGCTCTGAGAAGACGGGGTGTAATCCACCGGTCCAAGAGAACAGATTCAGCCAAAAGACAAGAAGCTCTTTGTCAAACTGTGCTGAGAATGGTATTGATTACCCTTTCCTGAGATGAATTTAGGAAAAAACCCAGAATTAAATTGTACTCAAAGCACATGAAATGCATGCCGTCTCACCCACTGCTCTTCCAAAACCTCAACTAGGATATTTATAATAAGGCTTGGGTTTCTTTCCAGATTTGAGAGAACACTTGTTTGAAATTACATTTTCAGGTCAATTTCTGCCAGATGTTCTTTAGATAACTTATGAAAACTTTTTATTCCTTCTTCTTCTTCTTTCTTTTTTTAGTCAGAGCATTGTTCCTTGAAGATCCCCTTATTTCTTTCCCTATTTATTTTCTCTTCTCCATTTTGTCCTTGGCTCTCTTTAGAGAAAGACCCATGGACAAAATCTTATTTATCCAGGTGTTTCCCCTTCAAGAGAGAAGGAGAGTGAGAGAGGGAGGGAGGGAGGGAGGGAGGGAGGGAGGGAGGGGAGAAGAACTTTTGCACATGTCTTGACTTTTCAGAATTTTCAAGACTACGTCAAGGCTTTGGCTGGGTCCAGCCTTTGTGTACGGCCCATGCATCTCAGCAGCGGCCTCTTCCAGACATGGCGGGGCCACCACGTTCATGGGCATCTGACAGCTCAGCTCACTGCCCTTGGCTGGTTCCTGGGATGATTCAAGTAAAGTAACAACTTAGATCATTGGATCAGGGGAAAAAAGGAAAAGAAAAAAAACAGATTTTTTCCTGTGATATTGATTCTAGTTTGTTTGTTTCATATGAACTGTATGTGAACAAAGTGACCTGTGGTAGATATATATACAACCAAATCAAAAGGTAAGAAAATCCCCTAGGAAAAAATAGAAACTATGGAAAAATATTTTCTTATTAGGTATTTCTTCTGCCTGTGCTCCCAAATACTCAGTGTTAGCACTGTTTTCTGGTGGAGAAGAGAGTCGTTTTTCTATCGATCTAAACCACTGGACCAGTCATGTTTCTGATGGGGAAATTTTTTTCTAAGCGTGTGAATCGATGGCAGTCTGTAGAGGCCGAGTTAAAAATACCAGAATGTCTAATTGGTCCTCCTTTACCCTGGTGGATTAGCAGTGCGCCCATATTTTCTGTTTTTAATTTCCTCAATTTTTGAACTGTAGGATAACATATTACGATGTCTGTTTCCTGAGAACATAAGACACAAGTAAATATTTACGAAATTTGATACAGGGGAAATTCGGTTTGAAGCTTGTCAAAAGAGATGCATGAAATCAAGCCTCAGTGCAGTGTTTTTCCTCCTTACATCTGGTTTATCACGATTTGGTGACATCATCTTAGTGGCCCTCTGCCGCATCATTTTGCAACTAACACATAAATGGGTGGACTTGTGAAGTACTGTTCTGCTAACAGTACCTGGCCTACTGCACAGACATGTATCCAAAAATTAAAATACAAGGTCTATGTGTACAATCTGGTTTAAGTCTTTCACTAAAACAGCATCTTTTGAGCCTGTATTGTTACGAATTAATATTTGAGACGGCCCCAAACAAGCGTACAGGTGGAAGCCCTAGCCCGCAGCCCCTCGCCTTCTGGCGCTCTCTCACCCCTGGCTCCTCCTCCTCCTGAGGCTCCTCCTCCTGAGACGCCTCCCCTGCCAGCATGTTGTACTAGTTTCCTGTAGCTGCTGTAACAAATTGTGGCAAACTCAGTGGCTCACAATAATGCCCGTTTATTATCTTGCCATTGTGAAGGTCAGCGTGTGAACTCCAGGTCTCAGCAGGGCTGCATTCCTTCTGGAGGCCCTGAGGAGGTGATTCATTCACTCCCTTGCCTTCTTCAGCTTCTAGAGGCTGCCTGTACCCCTTGGCCCATGGCCCCTCCCTCTGTCATTATTCCAACCTCTTGCTTCTATTGCTGCATTTCCTACTACTGACTCTGACCCTCTTGTCTCCCAGTTATAAAGCTCTTGTGACTACACTGAGCCCACCCAGATAATCTAGGATAATCTCTCCATCCTAAAATGCTTAATTTCATCATGTCTGTAAAGACTCCTTTACCATGTAAGGTGGCATGTTTACAGGTTCTGGGGACTAGGATTGGATATCTTTGGGAGGCCTACCATATATGTGAACTCTCTGCTTCCAGCTCCATCCTCTACCCCTCTACTCACTGCCATTTCCTCCCATCCTTCACACACACACACACACACACACACACAGAGAGCCCTTGGGAACAGCAGTGACACTGCACGTCTGCCCTTGGGAGGGCCAGCCAAGATAAGGGCTTACGCAGGTCCTGGAAGTGGCTAGAATAACTGGACATCAAATTTCACAGTCTTGGGCATCTGGAATGTAGTCTAGGCTTAGGAAAAGGTCAATGCAAGCTTGATGAGGGTATGTGCCCTTGGCTTTTGGACTCCTTGACCCATGAGGAGAAGGCGGCCAGTGTGGGGTGCTCTAGAGCTGGAGGTTCAGAGCAGAAGCCACTTGCTCACATCTACAGGAAGTAATGCCTCTAATGGCCAGACTGGTGACATCATCGGGTGCCTGGAGGTGGGCTGTGGGAAAATGAAGACCATCTGCCCCTTCAAAAGGAGGTTGAAGGTGTGGTCCCAGGAGAAGTGGTGCAGTGTCGCTACTTTTTTAAAAATGAAACTAGAAATCTGCCTTTGTGTTATGTTAAACATGCGAGCAAAACAAAAAGTACATGGGACCATCAGCGCTCCAATCTGCAACGGGCCTCTGGCCTACAGGGGTAAGCACAGAATCCCTAGGAACAGATGACTATATTGAATGAGTAAACAATGAATGTGAATGCTAAGTTCAGAAATGGTGCATTAATTAAATTGTCCAAAGGCTGAAAATTCATTCCTAGTTATGCCACATTCTCTAATAGACTCATCAGAAATTTGGCAGGGAGATTAAATGACAATATTAAGATAAATATTAATGAAATGCCAAAAATATGGCAATGTCATCAGTTTGGTATATGAACTTCTTCACATTCTAAATTTCACAGAGAGAAAGTAAAGTTTATAAATTAAAACTCCAAAGTTTAATTAACCCCACTGACCCCAGTCAGTACTGTCAGCCAGGACCTTGGTGTGCACAGTGGCTCTTCTTGGTCACAGTCTTCGTTTTCTTGGTGGTGGTTGACGTTCACAGATAGTGAGGACGAGCCGTTTCACTCACTGGGTTGGCTTCTTATCAAGAGACTGGAACTTCAAGTTGCCTTCCCATTTGACTTGAAGCAAAAATTTTCTTGAAATTGTTTCTAGAACCACCGTATGGCAGAAAGTAATTTGCTTCGTGTGTTTTAGAAGCTTGACTGAGGTTAGTTGAGATTATATATCACATATGAGAAAGCTTTTGAAGGTATCTAATCTGATTAGAAGGCAGTGTTCTGAGTACCGATCAGCATTGTTCGGTTCTCTGCCCTGGTGCACCTCAGCGTTACTCCTCAACGTGCTTTTGTGCTTTTCAAAGCAGGTACTGGCTACCTGACATATTAATATATGTGGAATGATAAGGAATTGAATTTTCTGCAGAGGAATGGGGACTTGTCCTCTCCAGGTGTCATCCCTAAATTTGAAATCCTCTATTATTGTATTTTGAGAAGAACAGCCACAGAAAGGAATGTAAGCATAAATCCTCCTGGCTGGTGAGAAAAAGCAGATGATAGAGGAAGGCTGGATTTTTTTTTTAAGTGAGAAACATGGTTTTAAAGACATTCCAAGAAGAGAGGGGAAGAAATCCAATCTTTTCTAAAAATTGAAAGCAAGTCTTTGGCGGAAGCCCAGCCGACAAACGAAAGAAGCCTCATTCCTCTGGTTACAGAGCCACCATCCAGATTGGGTGAATAAACCTGGCCGGTCGAGGGAAGCCTCAGAGTTGAGAAAAAAGTGGTCTCACGCTACACGTATGCCCAGGGCCACACCTTCCGCCCTGATGAAAGACCATGGGAGGCTGTGGAGTGAGCGGGGCGTGGAGAGCTTGGTGGGTGTTCTGAGAAGGCAAGCCCAAGTGGGTGGAGAAACAGGCTCCAGGGTCAGCCCGCGAGGACTTGACTTCAGCACCCCCACTGCACAGCTGCAAGGACTTGCAGACTTGACTTTCTTCCTAGGCCTTCATTTTCTCACCTGTGTGTGGGGGAGAAACAGGAGTTTCTCGGGAGTGCCCGGCTCATCGGGTTGTTGTGAAGATTGAGTGGAAAAGTGTGTAGAAGACTACTTGGGAAATAGCAAGTGCTAATACACATGTGTGTTTATTGATTCCTTTCTACAAAGTGTGAACTACCAGAGAAAGGCAGAAAAATGCTTCTTCCAGTCACATGGCATTAGTCTCGGAGCCAGGAGCAAGACATGTGACCGGATGTTGGCTCTTCACAAAACACTTAAAGAGTGTTCTATCTGTCCCTGGTAGAAAAAAAAGTGTGTTCCATTAAATACTAAGTGGCAGTAACCAAATTAATGAGAAATGTGCAAAGCTGTACTTGGCTATTTGCCATTTTTTTTAATGTTAATCAAAATTGTGTTCCTTCTTTATTTGTCTACTAAAAATGAACCACTAGTTAATGTTTACTTGTAACTTGAATAGTTTAGTTTTAGAGAAAACATAATAAAGGGAAGCACATGCTAAACATTTTCAAACTTTTGTCCAAGACTTAGAAAGATTGAACTTAAGCAAGGCTTCCTGGATCATAATTAAGGAAACACCATTCAGCGCCAAGGGAGCACCTCAGTGGGCTAGGCGTTCATTTGCACGTGCCTGGGTTTCGGGCCAGGTTCCTGGCTGGAGGCGTGCAAGAGGCAGCTGATGGATGTTTATTGTTTCTCTTGCACATTAAAGTTTCCCTCCCACTCTTTCTCACTTCCTCCCCTCTCTCTAAAAATAAACAAATAAAATCTTTTTAAAAACCCACTATTCTTTGGAAACCAGCTCCCAAAATCTAGGCTTTTGGCCTATGGCCTCAAAAAGATATTTTTAAAAGATTTTATCTTTAAAGGGGAAGGGAAGGAGAGAGGGAGAGAAACATCAATGTGTGGTTGCCTCTCATGTGCCCCATACTGGGAACTGGCCTGCAACCCAGGCATGTGTCCTGACTGGGAATCGAACCACAACCCTTTTGTTCAGAGGCCTGCACTCAATCCACTGAGCTGCAACAGCCAGGGCTCAAAAAGATAATTTCATTAGGGAAAATTCACTCAGTCCCAGGAAATGTCGTAATTAATTATATTATAGATATACTTTAATGTATAGCTACTATATAGATATACTTTATATACACTGTACTATGTAATTACTTCTAGATAGACTTTAATTGTGGTATAGATATAGTTTAATTTATATAATAACTTAAACCAACTTAATAACTTAATAACTTAAAGTTATGTAATAACTTTAGAGCAACTGTGACTAAAACAAATTTTTATAATTTGATTCATTTTTCCCCATTAACTTTCATTATAGTATTTATAAAACATCATTTTTTTCTGTTTGATTTTAACGTATAGTAACTTCTAATTCTTTGTCAGATGTGGTGGTTAAAAACCTGTGAATGGTTACTGAGTGTTAACAGGAAATACAGCAGACTTGCTTACTATTTCCAAACAGCCTGGTGATGAATCCTTTAGCAAATTTGAGGATTATTTTTGTAATGACAGTGATACAATTATGAAATAATAAGTGGTTAAAATTCTTTGAAGACAGAGATTCTCTCTTCTCTCTACCACAGCACCCTACAGTGAGACAATAAATAATGCCTGGACAGGAAGCCAAGACCTGGGTACATACGCAGCCTTGACCACTAATTTGCTGTGGACAAGGTGCTACTTTAGGTGAACACTAATTTCCACATCTCCCTTCCTATTTCATGAAGCCAGAGAGTCTCAAACGGACCCATCTATGTGGGAAATGCAGTCAAATACATGAGAACACATAGGAATGTAAGGTTCTCAACACAAAATTATCTCATGATTCATTACCATCAAATGTATGCATTCATGTAATCTGCAGCTTTCGTGTGTTTACTTTTCTTGAAGTAGGGTGCATATACTTTGGTTAGGTTTTTTTTTTTTTTTTTTTTTTTAATATCACAAGCCAGAGTAATCAGGCAGAAAAAAAAGAAAGAAAAGTCACCCAAATCAGAAAGGAAGAAGTGAACTTGTCTCTGCAGATGCTGTGATATTATATATAGAAAACTCTAAATATTTAACAAAAAACTGTTATAACTAATAAATGAATTCAATAAACTTGCAGATATAAATTAATATACAAAAATTAGTTTTTATACACTAACAACCAACTATTAGAAAGAGAAATTAAGAAAACAATCCACTTTAGAATAGAATCAAAAAGAACACAATACATAAGAATAAATTTAACCAAGGAGGTAAAATTTCTGTGTACTGAAAACCATGGTAAAAACTTTAAAAAAAATACAAATAAAAAGTAAATAAATGAGCATCCATTTCTTGAGTATATTCATTCCTCTAATTACACCTGACTGTATCTGTCAAGATAGACTATATTTTGCTGCTATAAAACAAAAACAAAACAACCAAATCTCCATGGCTTAACACAGTGAAATTTATTTCTCACCCCTGTGAAACCTATTATGGGTCTAGTCGCCTCTCCAGGGCAGCTCGCTCATGGGCTGGCTCAGTCTGGAAAGGAACCATCTGATCCACCTATGCTTTCAAGGAAAGATAAAGCTGGAGGCTCTCCCATTAGCGATCAAATGATCTGGGTTAGAAATGACACATGTCACTTCTGCATTGGCTAGACCTAGTCATGTGGTTATACCCGAGAGCAAAGGCCTGGGGTATTAGCCTCCTGTGTGCCTAGAGGAGAACCACACATGGAGAACAATAGAAGTGGCTACCATGTTACCAAGCCACATAGCTAGGATCATCCGCCATTTCTTTCACTTGCTACATATGATCAGTCGCTTAGCCCAGTGTCACTGTCACTCATTCCCTCTAAAGATGTCCTCCAGCCATCTCTCTATTTCACTGCCATTAGTACTGTCTTCATTCTGATCCTCATCCTGTCTTGCCTACATTATGACACAATTTCTTAACAGGTGTATCTGCCTGCCATCTGGTCCTCCGCCCACCCATTCTCTAACTGCCCCCAGAGAGATGCAGAGTTTTGGAGTAGCTCCTGTGTCCTTTATTATAAATTCTGTCCCCTCACTGTGACCTTTCTGAGCTGACCCACGAAGGCTTACTGTCCAGCTGCCTTGCTCATCACTTTCCCACATGCTCCAACCAGACCCAGTAACCAGAAGATCTTGCAACAAGCTGTGTACATATCTTCTCCATCACTTTGCAGCCGCTCTTCTCTCTGTGGGAGAAGCCAGTGCCTCTGACTTTGCCTGACATTTACTCCTCCTTCATGCTCAGCTTGAGCATCTTCTCTAGGCGTCTTATCTGATGCCTCCCCCTCGTCCCCAGCAACCTCATTAGGAGACTGTGACCCCTGCTTCCAAGGCATTGTGCTCACCAGTGCTCAACCCAGCCCCACTTTCACCGCTTCGCTTATGTGGGCAATGCCAGTCTCCTGGTTGAACCACTCAGTGGTTGCAGTATTGATCTCAGTGTCCCCAATGCTAATGATGGTTGGTGCGTGTAGACACTCATTAGGGTTTGCTGTATGAGATGAACAAATGGATATTGTAAATTTCTAAGAGGGTGATTAAGGTGCCCAGTCTTAACCTGTCTTTTACGAAATTAAAATAAAAGCCACAAGATACTGTACCAAAACGTGTTGCTATCCTCCAGCATAATAGCCGTGCTAGCTCTGCATTTAATCAGAAATAAACTATTGATCCATTGCTGGTCTTATGTTAGAAGGAATGAAGAATCAAGAATAAGAAAAGCCTTCCTGGAGAGACCAGGGAAATCAGGAAACAGCATAATAAAGTGCAGGGTATGAGGGAAGAGGGAAGGCAGTGAGTGGGAAAAATGAAGTATCTGGGCAGTAGGACAGTGAGTGTGGGAGCTCCTTTGTCTCCCGTGCTTCAGAATTTCAGCTCTCCCTGCAAAACGCTGTCCCGTGTCCTAGGTTGCAAGTCACCAAATTGTCTGAAACCATGTTGGAAGTACAGAGTCTCCAGTCTCGTCCCCATGAAAATCATGTGATCTCAAGAGGCCGCCTGTCCTCGGGCACCAACACCGGGTGCCAGCAGCTGGCGTTCACTGCCTATCCAGAGCTGCAGAGGGGCCCCAAGCAGCGCCCGCCACCCTGTTTCAGACCTGTCTGACCTCTTTGGCACAAGGAATGCTTTCATCTTCTCGACTAAATAGCATGTAGAATTAAAGGTTTTACTTTTTTTAATGTACTTTATATCCCTCATCTTGAGGGGGCTCAAGCTGGCTGTTGGGTCAACACAGATGTTAAGTCTCTCGCTTATAATCCTAGAAACAGCAGTTGTTCCTGAAAGTCCCGCCTTTGTGTCTCGTGCGGTGACCTGTGGGTCAGTCAGGCCTCTCCCGCGACTTTTGATGTGTAAGGGCTTGTGTTTCAGTTGGGTTTGGTTTTCTTAACTTCACACGGGTTGGTGGAAAGGAGGTTAAATGGGATGTTGGGATCCCCTGGGGAGGTTTGAACAGATGGAAGTTAATTGTCTCTTGAGAAGAGAGGAGTCTATTCAGCTTTCATCCCACAATTAGAGGCTCCTTCTCTGCCTGGTAGTGAAGAACAAGCACGAACTCCCTGGCACGGCGTCCCCATCCAACGCCTGCAAACCAACTCAGTTCGGTTCAAATCAGCAACTTAAACAATTATTTGTTTTAATCGTGATAGAAAGAACCATTTTCATTCTCTTTTACAAAATTGTCCAGACCTTGTTGAGAGGTATTTAGAGCAGAAAGAAACATTTCCTACTCATCTCACATCTCCTTTGCATGTAAAACTATCAGATTTTAGGGCCAGAATATCGAAGTCCCCCTATCTTGTGGGCTCTGTCACCAAAAATATCACTCTAAAGTTTGCCCACTTTTCCTCACCTATTTTTTTTTTTTTTGTGGAATCTTTTACTTTAAGAGATCTTTCCGTTCTGGTAAGCTAAAGAAAGCCCAAGTGAAAAATTTTAATATATCTGCCCTCCAGGAAGTCTAGAGGTATAAAGCTGGCTTGGACAGATTTTCTTGGGCTTTGTTTTTTAGGACCTTTGAAATAAACACTTACTTAACACTTAACTAAATGCCTGCTGCTGTTGAAAGCCCTTCATGAATATTAATTACTTCATGCTCATAAACCCTGCTAAGGAGGTATAATGTTTTCCTCAATTTACAGATGAGGAAACTGAGGCAAAGAGAGGTTCCAGGACAGCCAGTGAGAGGCGGGTCCAGGATCTGGACATGGGCAGCCTGGCTGTAAAGTTCACGTTCATCACCGCTGTGCTGTGCTGCCCGGGGCAACTTAGTTACTTTCCTAATTAATATTCTAGATCACAGGATGTAGGCTGACCCACAACTATATTGCACATGGTCCATTCACAAACCAAAAGTTCAGAAAATGTACATAGAATTTTGGATTTTCCTGACTTTTGAAAAGGATATCATTAGGTTTGTATTCCCAACTCAGCAGCCAAGCTGAGAACAGCTGTTTGGACGGGGTATGCTTGCTCCACTTTGCTGCAGCCCCGACCACCGAGTCCAGGTAAATTTCCTGCCTGACCCTTTCAAGCTTGGGAGCTTGTGGTTTCTATGTATGGACACAGCTCCAGTACAGCAAGGGCCGGCTCCAAACTAGGCTCCTCTGTCTTCTAAATACCTCGTTTCCTCACTCCTCCCTGTCACTGGATTCTGAGAAGTTATGTCCAATGTTTGATCTGTCCCCAAAGTAAAGACTGATGGGAGAAGGGGTCGCTCCCTCTGCCTGGTGTCCCAAACCCCCATTGTTCTGGAGAAGGTTCTAACCACATGACTTGATGGTGCGGGTTGGTTCCCCAGAGTGAGCTGGATCATAAGACAAGCTGCGCTTGTATCCAGTAGTGAAAGCAATGGTTCCAAGGTCAATATGAGCCCTGCTGGAGGACCAAGGGCATCACAGAGGCTGGAAGTGTAGAGTTGGGCACAGAGGGGGTTAGGAGAATAAGGAAATAGAACACAATATGGTGTAGCGTTAGGGAAGAACTCAAGTGTTACTGCATGTCGGCTGACCCTGCACTTCCTTATCCACACCATGAAACCAGGGCTGCAGCCGCACAGAGTCGCTTAGGGGTTCCATGAGACCATGCACTCAGTGCTGACGATAGTGCCTGGTACGGCCCATGTAACCCAAAGCGCCCAGGAGGTCCTGAGTGACCCTGGAGAATGCCAAGGGCTGTTTGCAGTTTGCCATACACACAATGGAACACTACTCAGCCATAAGAACAGGTGAAATACCGCCATTTGTGACAACACAGCTGAACCCTGAGAATTATCACACTAAACAAAGTGAGTCAGAAAGAGCTAAGAATTGAATGATTTCACTCATTTGTGAGATATAAAACTGAAACTCATAGAAGCAGACAATGGTAGGGTGGTTACCAGAGGGAAGTGGGTGGAGCGTTAGTAAAGGGTAAAGGGGGCCAAATATTTGGTGATAGATGATGATTTGATTTTGGGTGGTAGGCACACAATGCAATATACGGATCATGTATATAGAAATGGGCATTTGAAATATATATAATCTTATTAACCAATGTTAGCTCAATAAATTTAATAAAAGAAAAAGAAGAAGAGTATATATTCTACCCTCTGCTTCACACATATATGAAGGTATAAGGCAACACAATGAAAAAGTGCAGCACAACATACAAAAAAAAGTTGTTCAAATCCTTTTGACATTTTCTCTTATATCTTAAAGTGGCTCCAGATGCCGTTCTGTTTTATTTGTGTGTGTGTGTGTGTGTGTGTGAAAACATCCAAGAGCCCTCCAATAACCCATGGATTTGCTTATTCCCTTTCTTCCCCAAATATCCTTGCATTTAGAGGAAACATGAACCCAACACAAGTTTTTTAGAACAAGTAGGTAGCTTGTATGTTTTCTCGGAGGCACTGCACATATTTGTACTACTTCTCTCTCATCATTTACTTACAGAAAATAACATCTATTAGAAAGCAATGGATTCTCTGTTAGGTTCACTTACCCAGCAGTCAATGGGTGTGTCCTGGCTACAGTGTGGGCAGCCAGATAGGTCTCCAGACAGAGCGAGAGTCTTCCTCTGCATGGCAGGGGGCTGAGGCAGGGCCTGTGACACTCCTTTGGCTCTTTCGAAGTCTAGAGCCTCTTCCGTGACATGCACTCCAAAGGGCCTGACTGGCCCTGACCAGTGTGGCTCAGTAGATTGGGTGTCATCCCGCAAAGCAAGAGGTTGCTGGTTCCATTTCCGTCAGGGCACATGCCCAGATTTCGGGTACCACCCCTGGTTGGGACGCATAAGAGAGGCAACCAATTGATGTTTTTCACTCATAGCGATGTTTTCCTCCATCTCTTTCTGCCGCCCTAGACTTTCTAAAAATAAATAAATAAATAAAGCCTTTGAAAACAGGAGACTGGGGCATTACCAGGTCTCTCTGAGTAACACCCGCCAGAGTGGGCTGTAGACGTGCTCAGCCCGGAGGCTTTTCAGCTTAACGATAACCCACAACCTTCAGACCAACTTCTGGAGGCTTTTCCGATGGGACAAGGGGATGACTAATCAGACGTGGAAGGCACTTTGAATTAATATCATCTGAAAAACTTAAATTTGTTGCATTAGTTTCATTGAATGTGGCAGCACTTCCTGAATGATGTGAGCAGCTGGGGAGCCACATGAAAGGGCCTCTGTCTTCACTGTGAATGTACTGGGCTGCCTCACTCGGGGCCTGTCCTTCCGTCGTCACTCCTCCTTTCAAATTCCACATCAGTCAGAGTGGCAAAGGTAGGAGTTGGCACTAGCTGGTCTCTGCTCGATTCTAAATCTGTCCAGTGTGGGTTTATAAAATGAATAGCTCTTTCCATCACAGTGGCTGCACTGGCTAGGTTTAGAATGCAGGAGGCTTCCGTTCTTATGCCAAGGAAGCAGGCAAATCACTACCATCACCTAGCTGTATTTCGTGAACGTGGTTTTTGGTTTTCTATCTGGAGAATGGGCAGGAAAATGAAGACCTTTCACAGAATGGCGTTATGGATCATTGACGGGAAACTTCGGAGCCACTTCCCACCCCTTTGACAGACCTGAGCCTTCCCCAGTGCCCTCTTTTCACGTAGGGTCACTGTTTCTCATGAGCCCAAAGGCCTGGACTTCCACCCTCTCATCTGAAGATCCCTAAATTTAACCTCATACCTCACCCCACCCTCTATCTCTGATCTAAATCTTGGTCAGACAGTTTCTCAGAGCACCCTGGATGTGTGCTGGCTGCTGTTAACCTTCAGGCCCTTGGGTTTCACTGTCACCCAGGAGCAGTATCTGTTTTCCATCTTCGCACCTGTACCATAAGCCCCTTGAAGGCGAGAAACATGTATTTTTATCTCCACATCTAGACCTGATTTTTAGTATGGTAGGTATATTAGTTAAGAATTTCACTGACTCCATGGAACACAGATCCCCAAACAAAGGCTTAAACAAGTTAGTGGTTTTCCCATGCTCCTCTAATCAAAGACCTGGAGATGGGAAGTCCAGAGGTATAAAGAATGTCCATGTGTCATCAGGGGCCCAGGCGCCTTTGCCCATTTAAGCATCATTAGCTTTTACTTGGCACCTCTGGTCCCCAGATGGCGAACCTTTTCAGCATCATGCCCACATCCCAGGCAAGAAGAAAGGGAAGGAGACTGGTCAGTTTCTGGTAGACAGACTTGTTGGTGGAAGACACCAACAAAGCAACGGTCAGCCAACTCCCTCTAAAGAGCTATCCTAGATGTGCTGCCCAGCAACTCCACTGACTTCTGGTCAGGGCACGTGCCCCGGTGGGGGGCATGCGGGCGGTGACCCACTGGTCAGTGTTTCTCTCGTTCATAAGAAAGGCAACCAATTGATGTTTTTCTCTCACATCAGTGTTTCTCTTCCTCTCTCCCTTCCCCTCTCTCTAAAAATAAAGTCTTTGAAGAAACAGGTAGTATTCAGGTAGTATTCAATTCCCTTTGTTTGTGGAATAAACGATGGGAAGAGAAGAGTCATGCCATGTGATGTCAGAATTAGAACTCCCTACTGCTCAACATTCTTGCCATTAGCTGAATTGGCTGCATGCTTTTTTCTCTCTCTGTGGTGCATTTCACATGAAAAAACATTGTTCTTGAACTTTTGAAGAGGAAAAGAATTTAAAGTTGCATTCTGGATGAGAAGCGTGTAATATTGACAATTCAGCTCACTTCCAACCTCCCTTGTGGGCATCCGATCATAAAAGCCAGTCTTAGCACATATCATTGGAACCTAAGAGAAGGGGTGGTAACCTGGAGATGATGGAAATCACTATTCACTGGGACCCAGGGGGGAAATCATTGGAAATATGCACTTCCATCACACACTTTCGGTCTCTGAGCCTGGAGGTGCAGGAAGCAGCAGGGAAAGGTCAGGATGCTGAGGCGCAGCGGCGAGCTGTCGGAGCAGGTAGGGAGGACGGTAGAGAATGGTGCTGGGCCCAGCGACTTTGCAAAGATGCGTGAGCCACTGTGGCAAATGTTAACATTTGTCAAATCCTAACAAATTCTGTGTCCGTGGGTGTCTCATATTTTTCTCTGTACTTTTCTTTACATTTTAATATTTTATAATTGAACATTTAAGAAATTTAAAGGAGAACCTTTGAATGTTGTATTTAGATGATCAGTGTAGCACAGAAGAGAAATTGCAGTAAGTAAAATAATCATGGCCCTACATGTATGAAGGACAGAGATTGTTGGGGTGTGTGTGCGCATGCGCTCATGCTTTTAGAAGCTTTAGCATACAGTGACATCCATGTAGGATGCTTGAAACATAGATTCCTGACTCTACCTGCTTCTGACTCAGTAGGTCTGGGGTGGGGACTGTGAATTTGAATTTCTGTTAAGTTCTTGCAACAAAGAAATCTTAAAGATGTCTTGTTGAGTGGACGTAATGTGCTTGTCCCAAAATGAACTGGATTGGTTTGATTCATTTATTCAACATATATTATTAAGTACCTACTATGTGCCAAGTACTATGTTACATGCTGGAGATACACAATTTATTGTATACTTACAATTCCGTATCAGAAAGCAATCCTTAAGTGCATTTTATATGTTTATGCCAAAAGATGAGAAATTGTTTTGACACTAAACTTCAGATATTATAACAACTAATCAGTAGGCTAGGGGAGCACCCTGGGGAGGACTCTGTATGAAAACTTTGCTTTTTTGCATATAATAATGATTGCAGAAGATTTTCCTTTTCTCTTTGTGTTTTCCCCCAGCCGTCTCCTATTTTTTCCTTCCTCTCTCCCTCTCTAACCTGGACAAACATACTGTATTTTGCCATGTATAATGCACAATTTGTTGCCCAAACTTTTGAGGGGAAAAAAAGGATGCGCATTATACATGGATAGTACTAATTCCATATCTATATAAATATTTCTAATTCTTTTATTTATGTTTATGCACTAAAAGTATAACTCTAGAAAGCAATAACAATATCCGTATGCAAAACAATACCCTGGAATATGATAACTGGTTTTGTTTCTAAATATAAATAAACAAAAAAATCGAATTAAAAAGTTAAAACAAAAAATTTTTCCCTGAAAATTTGGGCCAAAAACATGGGTGCACGTTGTACATGGGAGCGCATTCTACGTGGCAAAATACGGTAGTTGATTCACTAACTCAATAATTATCTCAATCTCCTTTTTCCCTGCTGCCTCTTACCTAAGGCTCTAGAAAGCCAGATGTTTGCTCTGCTAGGTTTCCTGGCAGCCAGGGCTGGCCACCTGACCCAGTGACGGCCAATGGAATGCAAGCAGAACTATTCTAGGGGCCTTCTGGGACACACTTTGCTTCTATATAAAAGGGATGGAAGCAAGAGGAAGATCATTGGTACAGCCCATTTTCCTCTTCTGCTAACTAGTTCTTCCAGCCAAAATTCAAGCTGGGAGAAGGGGAACAATTATCCTCACTCTTTGAGAATTACAAACTTTATTTTAAATGATCACAATCACCAATTTTAAACACTTCTCTCATTTTTTTTCCAGTTTGTGTAGCAGTTCTTAGAATTAACCTTCGGCCTCAGGTTATCTGCGCTAGGAGTTCTTTGTTGAATTGTCCCAAGGCAACGGCATTGAAAAAATTCATTTTAATTGTTCGTAGAAAAAGCAGTAAAGAACTGTGTTGGCATCAGGGTCCTGTGTGCTTTCTTCACAGTCCTGGCTGAAGCAGTTCCGTCAGTGTGATGAGCTGGGTTGAGACTTCAGTCTCTAGATAGTCAGCTTTTCTGTGTTAAGTTGCAACATTTGTTGCTCAGCCTTTCTGCGTCATTGTGAATAGGAGAAAACCGCAGCACTGTGGTTTTCTAGAGCTGTCTTCAGAAGTCATCTAGCTCCTTGCTACTCAGAGTGCGTCGAAGTGTGTCCGAGGACTGGCCAGCAGCGTCGGCATCCCGGGGAGCTTGCCAGAAATGCAGAATCGCAGGCCTCACCGCGCACCTGCTGAGTTAGAACCTACCCTTTAGCAAGGTCTCCACACACTCTGTGACCAGGTTGGGATTTGAGACCCACTTGCCTAGTCTGACTCCTTCATCTGACAGAGGGGGAAATGGAGGCCCGGGCAGGTTCTCAGAGGCAAGCAGTGCCTGAGGAAGAATGGCGGCATCTGACAAGCACGCTGCCTTGACCTCCTGGTCTCTCCAGATGCAGGCTCAGGAGGTGGCTGGAAACTCTGTGATATCTGCCTCCGACTGTACTTCAACCTGACTGCTAAGTGCACGAGTGTTCTAAGGCTGCTTCCCCGGTGGGCACTTTTCTAAAATTAGCTGAAAGACTAACCCCAGTGGGACACAGAGGGGCTGACATGGTCCTTTCAGACCCAGATGGTAAATAATGAGTCACCATCTATTCAGACCCCTGGCTGTGAACAGTTTCTCAGGGGTGGTGGGAGCACAGATGTTTATAAGGAAGCTGGAGGTCAGAACCCACAATATTTATGTTGGAGTTTTCACTGTTTATATGAGGAAACATCCTCATTAATCCCAACATGTCTATTATTGAGTAGGTCTCTGAAATCAGGTGTTCATTTAAAACAATAAACATAACCTATTTCTCATATTTCAGGTTTGATGCAATCACTGCCTAAGACAGCCTAGTCCTTTGGGGTTGTGTTAGATTTTATTTTCACTGTAAATGGCACTATAAATTCAAGAGAATTGGTCACCTATGTATAGATTCTAACATTTTAGTGTTATTATAAAGAAGAAATCATTTTTGATGGTCAAACAGTGCAATGTGTTGGGAAGCCATGAAAACGATTACTTTAGAAACCATGATGGAAAGAATAAAATGCCATGTATAATATTTCTGATACCAGAAGAAGTTAAAATGCCCTGTCAGGTGTTTACCTCTAAAGTCTCAGCCTTAGGCCCAAGGTCAGGTGTAAGAGGCCTGAAACAGGAGGTTCCAGGATTTATGGGCCTGGAGAGAGAGAGAGGAGGAGAAAAAGATAGGAGTGGGGTCCCTCCCCTCTGGAGGAGACAGAGAAAGCATTTGCATTCCTTTCTTATTGAGGGCTGGACGCATGTAAATGAGATATTACATACCTTACAATGCAGATGAGTCCACAGAAGTCTGGCAAACAGGGACCATTCAACATGTGCTCTTTTCTCACTCTCTTCTCTCTTTCCTGTGGAAACATACACTCAGGAAACCATCCAGGCAAAACCCAGAGGTAGACTGGGTTTGCCCAGGAGGAATTATCTCTACTAGCAAAACATGCAAGAGACTGTTTCCGCTGTTACTAAGAAAAGGACAGCTGTGTGGATGGTGGTGCTCTGCGAGAACAGGAGCAGCAGATACAGTCTCCATGCCCCTGGGGTCACGATAAATTTGCATTTCCTAACAAGGACAGGGGCCCCAGTCCTTGGAAGTGTGGCTTCACCTTGAAATGATGCGTGGAGCCCGCACGATCCACTGTTGGCCACCTGGATGCGGAAGAGTCTGGGGGAGGTCGGAAGGGGTGCATAGCAGCTGTGCCCAGACTCACAGCGTAGAAGATGCCAGGGGCACCGTGGAGCGCCCTCAGGAGGTGACTCTTAGGGTTCATATGAAAGGCAACATGAGCCCACAAAGCAAAGAACCTTTAAGGGGAAAACAAGTCTGTGCAAAGTATCCCAGTTTCAGGGAAAATATATAGGTACAGAAATGGGGAAGGGGGCAGAGGGGCAAAGATCTACTTAAGGTTTCAAATACACTATGATAGGTTTCATCTTTCAGACTGTGGAACTTCGGATTTGCCATGGAACTGGAGATGAGTCTGAGAGCGGGTATGTGTGAAGACTTAGGTTAAGAGAATCCAAATGGCTCAGGTGGATCTTCTGGAACAGTAATAATCACCTCTCACAGTGGTGTGGCTTTTCCCCTTATCCACCCCTCATTTGGTTCTCATGGCAATCTTATGAGGAGTTTCCCTCTAAGGCTGTGGGCCCTCCACTAGACCAGTGGCCCCTACAATGGACAGACCCCTGCACCCTGGGAGGGTGCACAAGAAAATCCATTGCTTGCAAAAAGGAACGAGATATTAGATTTTGAATATTTTTCTAAAAATAAGGAAGAAATTATGCTTTACCAGAATTGAAAATGTTGACTGAGCCGGGCCCATTGAGTTTGCACATCAAATGTCCCCGCACCACCATGCCCAGGCAGGGTTCCCAAGGATGGAGGGACTTCCCACGTTGGAGGACCCGAGTAACACTGCCCGCCGACTTGCTGGTCTATTCTCCGCACATTGCCTTATGTTGCCTTTTACTCAGCTCTAGTGAACTGAATTTATCGATTGCACTGTCTTCCTTCTTCGGACAGAGTGGCCAAGCAACTTAAATGAATCTTGCAAGGAATGCAAGCATAGTAACTCGAGCACAGGACAGAACCAGGAAACAGCAGAGCCCGCGGTTGGTACCCCTGCCGTGTGCTCATCGTCAGGCCTAATACGATACTGAAATCAGCAACGATCGCACCCAGTGGTCAAGGTGCTGAAACCTTTCCAAAGAGATGATTTGAAATGGGGATGATTTTCACTATGCTTAATGATGAGTGTGACTCAGGAATCCGTTGTTCCTTGTAATACAAGCTCGAGGACCCTCGGGAGCCATTCAGGTTGGCAGGTTATTTGAAAGCTAAATATCAGGGACACAGAGAGGAGCCTCTGCAGCCATCCCTCCCCGACCCCGTGGTGGAGGTTAAAGGCATGCAGTTCTCAACAGTACTGTAAAAATTCGCCAAATTTACTGCTAGATGTTTAAAAGCCTCTTTTCAGGTTTCTGACTTATTAGTGAAAAAAGCTGCTTATGACTGGGTCAATACTTGTTCTTCCTGAAGCTGTTACAAATGGTTGGAAGGATACCCCAAAATGTAGAGTGGCAAACGAAGTGCCTTTCTCTATTAGCTAATACTGTTGGAACAGAAACAGAAAAGACTGCTGTCTGTGTGAAGGAGCGAGGACTAGAACACAGGTCGCGGTGTGCCATGTCGGCTGCTGGGTTGTGTCACAGCACGTGTGTTGTCAATATGTCTTGGCTTGGAGTATTTGCTGGGGTCTGTTTCAGTGATTCAGAAGCTAAAGAACTACTTTAAATTCGTGCATGTGCATGTGCACGTGCACGTGCCACACCTGGGGAAATGCACCGAAGGTGGTCCGTCTCCAACAACTAAGTTACTTCTTTAATTAGAAAATGTTTTCTGGGAAACCTGGGTCGGTATGAGCAGAGATGTGGCCCCATGGATGTCATCCCCCAAACCGTACTCGGGGAAGCTTTGATCCCAAGGTAGTTAACGCCAGAAGGGCCGCAGAGTGATCCAGGATGTCATCCCTATGGGTTAACTTAAAAAAAAAAAGACCTTCAAAATAGAGTGGAATCTTTATAACCCTGTATAATGAGATGTAATCTTTTGTAATACATAGAGGTTCCTTGTAAGTTTTCTCCTGTCAAAATATTAGAGGAATTGCTGAGCTTAAAATGAGTTATTCATTTTTCTTTTATGAAAGAGTGAGACCCAACTGTGCTGATCTTTCCTGTGACGATAATTTGCTACCTAGAAAAGAGTGTTGGGGGCAAAGAGCAGCACTGTAAAACTGTCATGAGGAACGGATACATATTCATTGAGTAGCTGACTCACCAAGGGGGGGAGCAGGCGAAGGAAGCAGTTTGCCTTTCAGAGCCCATCACGTCAGGCTAGGTCGTGTGCCCTCTTCCTCTCTGCACTCTTATACCTCCCCGTGTGCGCATCCACCCCTTCGCCCCTCTCATCCATCCACCTGTCATCCATCTACCCATCCATCCATCCTTCCAACAAGTATCGATAACTTACCAGATGCCAACGGTCTGGGTGGTGGGTATACAAAACAGACCAAGAACAAGACCACCAATAATCCCAGTTTTCATTCAACTTAATTCTAACGACAGGAAAGAGATCATTTAAAAAATGAATAATATCTATAATAAGTTAGATGGTGATAAATGGTATGGGGAAAAATAAAGGAGAGAAGAAAATTAGGGTGTGCCAGGGAATGCGGTGCAATTTTCAATAGAGAAAGCAACAGCGAGAGTACGATGTTTGAGGAAAGCCCTGAAGGAAAGAGTTTTCTGAGGAAAGATTGTGCTTTGGGTTTTAGTTGCAGCTGAATGAGTGAAGGGAAGAGGAAGTGCCTGGGGGCGGATGGGGAGGAGGCAAGAGAGTCAGGCCATTTGCAGACTGTGTAGAGCCCTGAAGGCCTTGAGAAGATTTTGGCTTTTAGTCCAAGTGAGATGGAAAGTGCTTGGCGGTTTCTGTGCAGAGGACATTATTTAGTCTGACTTATGTTTTTCCAGGATTCTTTTGGCTGTGTTATAAAGACTGGACTACAGGGGTGAGTCTTAATGTGTCCAGGCCACTCTAACCAAGTACCTCAGGCTGGGTGGCTTATAAACAGCAGAACTTTATTTCTCACAGTTCTGGAGGCTGGGAAATCGAGTTCAGGTGGCCAGCACAGTCCAGGTCTGGTGAGTATGCTCTTCCAGGTTGCAGACTGCCTGCTATGTGTTGTATCCTCACACGGCCCAGAGCAAAGAGAAGCATGCTGTCTACTGACTCTTGTAAGGACGCTAACCCCATTCCAAGGGCTCCACCCTTGTGACCTCATCCACTCATACTACCTCCCAAAGCTCCTACCTCCTAGCACCATCACAGTAGAGGGTAGGTTTCAACAAGTCCATTTAGAGGGGGGACACATATTCAGTCCATAACCCAGGGCAAGTGCAGAAGTAGAGACCCATTAGGAGACGTTGTAGTCACCTGGGTGAGAGTCACCCAAAGTGGCTCAGACCGCAGTGGAGGTGGGATTATCAATCACCACGTTGTATTGAAATTCTCTACTTATTCTTCTGTCTCCTCCACCTGCGTAGTACATTCCCAATACCGATCACAAAGCCTGACTCCTCAAAATCACAAAATACATTTTTGGGGCGGGGGGGGGAATGAGCGGTGCTTATTTCGAGGTATCTTTAGAGCTAGTTTTCTCAAGTTCTAGATAAGAGGTGATTAAAGTAAAAAAAAGTAATTTATATAAAAGTTAAAGAAAAATAAGTGGTAATTATGGGAAAGAGAATGGGGAAGGACATCCTTCTTGGTCACAGAGGCTGTTTTGAAGGGAACCCTTCTGTTCCCAGCACAATGCTGGGGGTTCCAGTTGGACTCCGAACTGTTGTAACTGATGTGATCCTTGGAACCACTGCGTCACACAGTTCCAGGACGTGCCCTTCCCACAGACTGCAGCCTGGATCCTTGAAGTGGTTCACTGGGGTGATGATTTACGGGTGTGCATCTGTGTGTGTCTTGAGAAGTCTCTAGCCATTGTGGTGGGGAGGGACATCACTATTACAGAAATGGAGCAGAAGCCGTCATCTTAAATACTATTTGCCCAGGGACTTAATTATATGGTTTGGATAATTAGGGTAAATTGAATAATGGCTCCTACAAATGTCAGGTGCTCTCCTGTGGGACCTAGAAACAGCACCGTCTGTGGAAAAGGTCTTTGCAGATGTGATGACGTTCAGGATCCTGGGACAGAGCTGCTGCCCTGGGATAGCTGGCGGGTCCCAAACGCAATCACCGGCGTCCTTAGGAGAAAAAGTCGGGAGGAAACTGGGCAGAGACAGTCGAGGGGAGGGCGATGGGACCCAGAGGCAGAGGTTTTAGTGACGCGGCTCTTCAGCCAAGGGACGCTGGTGGGCCCCCGAAGTCAGTCGGACGGGGCAAGGAACGGAATCTCTCTGGAGCTTTTGGAAAGAACGCGGCCCTGCCCCCACGCCACCTTTATTTTGCCCCAACGGTACTCACTTTTTTCGGTCTCCTCGCCTCCAGAACCATAAAAGAATTCGTTTCTGTTGTTCTGAGCCACCATGTCTGTGGTACACAGACACAGGAAATTAATACACTAATATTGAACTAGGCTTTAATCTATGTCTTAGATGGTCATTTAGCCTTCAGAGGAGCTTGGAATTGCGTGTGCTTCCATTTCTCCGTGAATACGGCAGCAGCGACTCCACGCACAACTGTGTTTCAAGGCCGAGGTCAGGTGCGGATAGCACCCTTTGGTGTGGGGTATCCCCATATCTGCTGAATTGTTAAACAGGACCCTCCCAAATTAGGCGGTGAATAAATTTATTTGCTTGTTAGCATTTTTATAGTAGTTGATAGTTGCTGAAACAAAAGTATACTACTGAGTCATCTTGCTTTACGGTTTTATTTACCTTCGGGTTAAAACTTGATCTGTTCAGAAATTCCAAAGCACCTACGCACATGGCCATCTTTTTTTCCCCTGAAACAATTAAAAGCATTTACACAGCCATAAAAAAACTGCTACTCAGCCATAAAAAGACCGAAGTTTTACCTTCCGTGACAGCATGGACGGACCTAGAGGGTATTATGCTAAGTAAAATAACCAGTGAGAGAAAGACAAATAGCATATGATTTCACTTATATGTGGAATCTAATGAACAAAATAAACAAAATAGAAAGAGACTCATAGACACAGAGAACGGACTGTCAGCTCTCAGAGACAAAGGAGGCCAGGGGCCCAGGTGAAACAGGTGAAGGGATTGAGGAGAAAGAACCGTAGACACAGGCAACGGTATGGTAGTTACGAGAGGGGAAAGGGTGTAGGGGCAGAGAGGGTAAATGAGATAAATAGTGACAAGGGCCCTAGACTTTGGGTGGTGAACACACAATGCAATACACAGATGATGTGTTATATAATTGTACGCTTGAAACCTATATAATTTTATTGACCACTGAAATCCCAATGAATTCAGTTTTTAAAAAGCGAGCTTCTATCTGGAGTAATTTGATCTACTGAGTGTGCAGCACATACGTTTATACTACACTCAGTGAAAAACCTAGTTAAAGATGAGTTCAATCTCAGTTATACTTGAGCTCTCTTCATCCTGACACCTCACTACCCTCCAACCTAGAAGCGTTTTGTGGAGCAAAGCATGGGATGGTGAAGTGGTCTCAGCTGAAATGCTCATTACTAAAGTCCCTACAGTCTCTTAAAGTGGTTCTTAGCCATCATGCCCCTTAGACATGGAACTTATTACCCGAGATGGGCCCCCTGCTTCCCAGGGTCCATCCTTGTTGGGTGGACCCCAAAGGCGTTCCTCTCTGGGTCCTGCCATCTTCCTGTTTATTTTCAATGCTCGGAGGCTGGTCTCAGCTACTTATGGGCGGTCATATCCTCAGGATTGTCTGAGTCTCCATTTATCCACATTCTAAGGTGGCCGAGATCCAACCAGGTTGCTTAGCAGCCCTTCAGTTGAAGCTGCCCCCATCCTGTCCTTACAGTTTTCCCCGCACTTCCTTAAGCCCCTGGTGTGGGTGAACTGGACTGACAGACCCACAAGGACAAGCCCTCCAGACAGTGGTCACTGGTGTGCCAGACTGTGCACACTGGGGGTGGGGGACACCTTCACAACGTGCTGATTTCATAGGGAGACCTATGCTTCCACTTGAAGGACGACTGCAGACCCATGCAGGTGGTCATGAGCTTTCCATTTGGAAAGACAGTGGTGAACCGTAGGAACCCCTGGAGGACCCCCTGCAGGGCAGGACGTGACTGTCAGCTTCTGCAAACTGCCTCATTTGTGGGCGTGACTGCACTGAATTTCAGAAAAGAAAGCCACCCTGTAAAAGTCTCTGGTAGATAAGAACATTGAAATTCCTCTTCATTGTCCGGTGATTTATATAATTTGTTTGTGCAGAATGATGATGGTCGTAGTGTGGCACACTCAGAACACATACAGAGTGGGAAGTCCAGCAGATCTGGGTTCAAATCTCAGGCTCATCTCATTCTATGAGATGACCTTCTGCTTTATCACCTGTGAGATGGGGAGTAATACTTTTGACTCACAGTGTGCATATCAGGATTAAATAAAAGAGTTACCAGTGATATGAAAGACCTCCATACTGCTGGGCAAACAGTCGTCCCTCTATTCTCTGTCCCTTTCAACCGGGCTTATTGTTGAGGTAACAGAATTCACAGGAGAGCACTCCATTTAATGAGGTGGTAGGAGCAGTGATTCAGCCCAAAAATTAAATTGTACGGTTTGATCTAAAGAGAGAGGATAGATCGACAGTGGGTTATTAAGGGAAAGCAGGGTCTGTATATATTTGCATGCCAGAATGGTGGTTTTATTTGTAATTTGGAGGCTGTGGTCACCCTGTGAGAACAGCAACAATGCAGTTTTGTTTAATGGATACAGCTTTGGGCCCCATCAGGACCAGGTACAAAAGGCCAGTGGATACGGAGAGGGCTCGATACATAGGGAGGCTGGCGCTGAGCAGTAACAAATACTGCCGGTAATACCAGCATATTCCAGCTTCTACACAGAGGGTGGGGATAGGCCGAGGTGACGGTTAGAATAGGGAGCAGGTTCCATGCTCCACTTACAGAAAGTATTTTTTCCCTATTTCTTTGAGATCAGAACAAAGAAACAACTGGCTGGCCACAGAAATGCCATGACAATTAAATGACATTTTGTACAGGATAATTGTAGGATTTACATTGTTTCCTTTTGACAATTGATCGAAAGCAAATGAAAAATTTTAAGGCAAACTGCCCCCATGCGAATCAATAATAAGTGGCTACATTTAATTTTCTTCCTAGGACTTTGGAAAGCAAACTGAGGGATATTTCCAGAATTTTCTCTTTTGCTTGACTCAGCTGGTGCTGTGCTATGTAATTCCTTCACTGCACAAGCCAGTGGGTTGTCATCTTCCACAATGCTTAGAGAATTGTATAGCTTCTCTCTAGGGCTTTTCTGCATTGTGACATTAAACCCCCGGTTAAAGAACAGAATGTTCTGAGAACACTGTTGAATTGTCTAGCATTTCAAGAACTCATCAGACATGTAAACATCCATGGACCCCTTCCGTCTTTCTAGAAATGATTTTTTCCCTGGGCTGTTGATGTTAAGAAAACCTGGGGAATGACACTCTTTTCATTTCCATTTGCTCAAAGTTTTGTCAGGATTGGCCAAAATTATTATTTTTAATATCATTGTCCTAAAGAGCCCTGTGAAGTTCCAAGGCAAGCCAAACCTGGGTTGCTGTTTGGAGTGATGTGCACCAGTGGGGAGGCCTTATAGATGGGAATTTAGGCTTGAAGGAAAAACACTGAAGGGTCCTTGTCTTTGACGTGTGCACTTCTTAGAGTTGACAGCCTTTTTAAACAAAGCTTCCAGGACCTAGTTTTTTCGCCAGTTCTGAGAGTGTTCATTGTCTATTTTTTTTTTGATTAAGTAGAAAATTGCATGACTTTGATAACAGCAAGGGAGAAATTCACATTCTACATGCTGACTGTATTTTTAATTTCCTAAAACTGTAACTACTTGCCAAAACGACTCTGCTGTTCTATGATGGGTTTCCATTTGTCTTCAGAAAACTTTTGAACTCGACATAAGTGCCAAATATCAAAGAACAGTTTTACATCCTCAAAAGGTGTGTAAAAGCAATTAAAGTGCATTTGATGGGCTTTGCTTTGATCGAATATGATTCTGGTCATCAGAAAGGATCTTCTCACTCATTTTTGTAATCTGAATAATTATATCAGTGAAGGTTTAATCAGGAAAACACAAAACATGTTAAGCTTCAAGGGACGCTTCAAACGGGGGGCTGAGTCTAAAGGTAAGAGCTGAAGAGACAGAAAGCTAAGGTGGGATAAAGGAGATCAGACAGGAGAGCTGATGCTGCCGCCGCTGCCGGGAGAACAACAGGGCGGAGGGGACACCCCGTGCGACTAGGCTTGCCAGCACTGCTGGAGTCTGCATCTGCTCTCAGCCTCCGGATGCTACTGCTGGGACTTCAGAGGCCACAGGAGCCCAGAGCCACCTGCTGTCACCGCTGCCAGCACTGACTGCCCTTGCCAGGCGCACAGCAGGCAGCAGAGAGAGGAGAAGAACAATGGCTTCTCTCCTCCCATCTTCCAGAAGCACGCCAGTGTCTCCCCCTACTTGGAAGTCAGTTGGCAGGATTCTGGAGAAGGCGGCTTGCAGGGTCCAGCTCCCTGCGAAACAGAGCTAAGCATGGAAAAGAAGAAATAGAATTGAAAGCAAACAGGCAAATGACCAGCTCATTTCTCTCCTTCACACAAAGGTGGAAAACATTCCCAATGAACCTGATGTGGAACAACGTCTCACATGCCCCGTCCAGCTTCGTGAATGAGTAAATGTTCAAGTGGCTTTCTCTTCATTTTCCAAAATATTTGCAATTTTAAGTAGCTTCCATTTATTTGGTAGTTAAGGATGAACTACGACGGAAAAACAAGCAACCCGTTCTCTAGTTTATCTTTTGTAATTAGTTTCTTTAGAAAGTTTTGGAGGAAGTCAGCTAACACGGACTTTTGCTTTTACAAACACTCCTCATTGAATACTTGCAGCAACTGTATGAGGGAGAAGCCTCTTTGCTTGAGTCTTGTTGTAGCACAGGTTTCAGTATATGTTTTGTAGTCAGTATTCATTTGCTTCCCTGACATTTCCTCCCAACAGATTGTAAGCACCTGGAGGACGCCAGTGGTGGTCCTGTTCATCTCTGGACCCCACACAGGACCTGGCAGAGGGCTAGCACTTGGGAAGGGCTCGAGAAATGGGTGGCTATTGAGTTGCCGGTGTTGGAAGGCCTGTCCTTCTTCAGGGACCACGCAGGACCTGGGCACAGGAACCAGGATCTTCAGAGACGGCTTGGCTCAGGGTGTCTTCACTGCTCACTGGCCGTGAGACCTTGGGAAGGTTGTTCATTTTTCTGTAACCTATTTTATAAAATGAAGATAATACCTACGCCTCAAGGGTCATTTTAAGAGTTCATTGGTTAATGTACATAAAGCTCTTGGCCCTGTAGCTAGAATAGACTAAGTGCTTGATAAATATTAATTTGCATTTTTATTGAAGGTAACAAACATATAAATCAATTTGATCAGGATTCAATAAACAGTGTGTTAAGTGGTATAAAAGAAGGTTTGTGAGTCAGAACTCATACATATATACACAAGATTTCCCTCTTATAAGCTGGGTATGTAGAAGCTTTCCAGATGGAAAAAACAACTGTGTGAATTGGAAATGATCGGGGTTTTCAAGTGTCAATGTAGGCGTCTAGTTTGTTTGGGTGGCCATTGCAGAATATCATACTGCTATTGATATTCTGAATCAACTGAGTGGCTCATAAACAACAGAAGTTTCCTTCTCACAGTCTGGAGCCTGGGAAGTCCAAGGTCAAGGTGCTGGCCTACTCAGTGTCTGGTGAGGGCCCACGTCCTGGTTCATAGGTGGCAGTCTTTTTCCTGTCCCCTCACGTGGTAGAAGGGGTGAGGGAGCTATCTGGGGCCTCTTTTATTAGAGGCTCTAATCCCACTCACGAAGGCTCTGTCCTCACAATCTATTCCCTTCCAAAGGCTTCCCCTCCTACTGCCATCAGGTGGGGGTTAGAATTTCAACGTAAGAATTTTGAGGGAACACAAACATTCAGTCTGTAGTAGTAGATATGTGAAATCCTGTGTACGTGTGTGTGTGTGCACGTACCTGTACACCTGGTGTTCACTTCCTCTGCAAAACTATTCTTTGGAATTTCACATGCAGATTCACTTACCGTGACTTTTTTATGTACTTGATGATAAACGTGTCCTCACTTGGTCTCACTCCCCTGTTGCTTTCCCAGTTGCTGGCCATTTGCCATTTCCTGTTAAAAAGGTGTTAGAGGGCTGGTGTCAACGAGGATAACTCAGATACTGGCCGTGTGTTTTCAAGTGTATTGTTTTGGAGAGGTTGAGGGTCAAGGGTTAAAGGTGGGCATATCCTAACATTTATAGCTTGGGTTTAACCAGGAAAAGTGAATTCAACATTAGTCTTTTCATGCATCATGAGTAGCCAGAATGCCTTTAGAATGCATCCCACTCTTTGGTGGAGAGTCCTTCTTTACCAGGGCACGTAGAAACTGGGTATCAATTTCCAGAAAACTCTAAATTGATAACAACTGGTTTTCCTTTATTTTTCACATTCTTAGATCCTAGTCCAAGTTGAAGACACCATACTTGAATTAATTCTCTAAATTCATATTATACATCTATCTATCTCTCTTTTGGGGAGTTTTTACCCTAAAAAATAAATTCACTTATTCACCTATCCACCCATTCCTTCCTCCCTCCCTTCCTTCCTTCCTTCATCCATTGAACAAATCCATTTTGAGCACTTACTATGTGCTAGGTACTGATTCATGCTGTACAGAGTGAACAAAACTGGTGTTGTCCCTGGTTTTAAAATGTTAAAGCTAAGTAATCCCTAAATTCTTAATACCTCAAACAATACCTTATACAGGGTCCCGCAGAAGTAAGGCCTCTGCTTGAGTGAGGTTGGTAGGGTAATAATATGGGCGTAATAATTTATAGTTTTAATTTGAACATTTTACCTAAAATGTCATAATGGTGCTTGAGTGTGATGTTATTATGTTACAGAATTACATGCTTATGATTTTGTAGTAAAAGAAGTTGTAATAAAAAAGGGGCATTATTTGTGCCAGACCCTGAATTTTGACGCCTTATTTTCATTAGTGATCTGTGTACAGGTTCCTGAGGCCAGCAGGATAGGGCAGAGGATGGCCATGGTCTCCCTGACAGCCCACTCAGCTTCGTATTTGAAGTCCCTCTTAAGAGTAAAAAATTAATCAAAATATTTACTTTTAAACTTATAAAGTAGATCATCCTACATCAGTTAGAATCTTTGGATTGCTGGTAACCTATAACCTAATTCAAAACGGTCTAGACAATGAAGGGAGTTCAGCAAAAGCACAAAATTAGAGAGGGGTGACTTTCTACATCATCCGCAGGTTCATGAGGTGAGAGAGGGACTTGACCCCATTTTCCCGAAAGTCTCATGAGATGTCATCTGAGTCATTCAGCTTCTCCCCTCACTGGGATGTGTTTCCAGTTGGAACCTGGGTTCTGTCTTCTCTGCTTCACTTGGGGAAGAGGATGCTGCGTCCTTTATCTCACCAGAAATGACTCATGGGAAGCCCTTGACCAGCACAACTGTGCTGACCTTGACCAGGTCATCCCTTCTTTAAGATCCAAAATCTTTTGAAGAATATACACAGATGTGCATGAGTAGCACCAAGTGTCAAAATGGCCTGGCACTGCCGCAAACTTTTCTGGCAAAGCCCATGGGATGGGAAGGGATTTGGATGGAGACGAGCACAGAGCTGATTCCCTCATTATCATCTCACTGTGTAGACTGGGAAGTGGAGAGAGAGAGAGACACCAGTTCGAGACTTTTGCAAAGCCATATTGGGTGCAGATCGAAATCTGGGTCTCTGTGGATAAAGGAGCAGAGGTCCTAAATATAATTTACAGACAAGGAGGTACAAATGGCAAACAAGTAGATAAAACAATGTTCAACCCCTCCAGTAGGTCAAGAAATAGAAATCCAAGTGATGACAGGTTGTATTTGGTGCTCATTAAACTGAGAACAATGCATATGGCTGCTATTATTGCAACTATGTATATCATACTTATGCTTGCCACAGTGCTGACATGCCCCTGGAGAGAGAGTGCATTCAGTTCTTGCTAGTGGCAATGAGAAAAGTCACAGTTCACTTAAAAGTCTGAAGAGGCTAGTATTGGCAGGCAGGACAATTTTCGCACGTAATGGCTTACTAATCATTCTCATCCGCCTTTTTTCAAGGTAACAGCTTAAAGGAAAAAAGTAGATGTATGAATATGTTTATGTGTTGCTGGTTCCCAGACCCCACAGCAACCTGAGTGTGGGTCAACAGCCTGGGTACAGCCATTCGCAGGAGTTTATGCAGCAACTGGAAAGGATAAATGTGGAGGCTTATGGAAGGTATTAGCCCACACTGAGTGGGGGAAAAAAGGAGAACCTTTGGCTTCTGAGATCTTTGGCTTCTGGTTTGATGCCAGCTCTTGCGTGAACTATCTAACCTCGCAGACTAAGCAATGGTCGCCCTTCTGAAACCCAGTTTTGCCATGTCTGCAGTAATGGTGCTTACCTCACGGGCCGATTGTGGAGTTCAAATAAGACAATTCACGTGATGCAGTCCACCAGTGCCAAGTGAAAAACAAGCCCCCCAAAATCATACCAAATATCATTATGGGAACTATATTTGTTGTCTTCTTTCAAATGAAAGTTTAGAGGAGATCATCATCCAACAATGAGGAAAAAGTCTCATGCAGGATCAGGGAGTGGATGGATAGTTTACTTTTGAGCATCTCATGTTTTAATGTTTCATATGTTGACATTTTAAAGAATGTGTTTCAGAGTTCAGAAGGCTCCCAGGACAAAGTCCTATGTCAGAACCCTACCCTTCCTAGCAGCTGGAGAGATGGATTCTGCAGCCTGCCACAAGTCTCAGAATGCAAGTAAGCCAGGGAGCCCATCATGCAGATTTTAAATGGATCGATTGTATCTTCCTCCTTTCCCCAGCTGTTTGTGGAAAGCCTCTCTCCTTAGATGCCTCATTATCTCACACCTGTGAGGCTACAGTGTTGCTCCCTGAGAACTACATCATGTGTGAAATTTTGGATGTCAGGGGTGTTTTAAAAAATGGATGGCTTAGCACTTCCTCAGAATGCTGCATTCGTGGGAGGGGTCTTCCACCTGACCTGCTGGGAACAATGTGTCTTTCAGGCCGCCTGCACTGTGAATGGGATGCTCCGAACGTCCTCTCTCTAGGGTTATTATTCTGAAACCCTCATTGTCCACATGCCCTCTTGGCAGCTGGACAGTAAAATGCATCGTTCTGTCACTTCAGTCTCTCTTCTCCTTCTCCTTCTCCTTCTTCTTCTCCTCCTCCTCCTCCTCCTTCTCCTTCTCCTTCTTCTCCTTCTCCTCCTCCTCCTCCTTCTTCCTCCCCCTCTTCTTCTCCTGTAGTTGATTGGCTAAAGAAGCAAAGGCCAGCATAGCTACATTTTATTTCTCTGCACCTGCATTATTTATGCTGTCAGGAATTCAGGGAAAGAGGCTGAAATCATGATTATTATTAGGCTGCAAGAACAGGCAAAAGAGATTTTTTAAAATATTGGTGGCAGGAAAATAAGATGACAATCCAGAAAGAACATGAGCTAAGGCATGAACTCTTTTTTAAAAGATTTTATTTATTTATTTTTAGAGAGAGGGGAAGGGAGGGAGAGAAACATCCATGTGTGGTTGTCTCTTTCATGCCCTTCACAGGGGACCTGACCTACAACCCAGGCATGTACCCTGACTGGGAATCAAACCAGTGACCCTTTGATTCACAGCCTGTGCTCAATTCACCGAGCTATAAGGCACGAGCTCTTAAAAAACAATCTGCGAATTAACTGTGAAGAGGACAACATTTTAATCAAGCACTTTGTTCCCAGGAGTCCCAGGAGTCTCAGGACTTGTCTGTCTTCTTCTGGCCACAAACTAGGAGGGACAAGTTGGTTCTGTTGGCCTTGCAGAGCGCCTTCCCAGGAGGAAGGACAGGGGCTTCTACTCTGGCACGTGTATCCTTATTGGAAGTGCTGATGCTGGGTTTGCACAAGGAATTGTATCTGCCAGCAGTGTGGAGAGGCAGCGACATCCTAATGGCTTTTGGGGTTGAGTGATAAAAACACCATCTTCTGATTTTAAAATGGTAAGAAAGTTTCTGAAGACCAAGCCATAAAAAGACCAGGGGATGGACACATAATTTTTCAGAGATACTTTTCTCAGTATAATCACAGGATGATCTGCAAGTCTCCAGTTTGATGCAGTAAAAAAACGGGCAGGCAGCTGATGCACGGGGAAGGGTGTGGGCTACTGTGTGTAATGGACAGATTTTCCATGAAACTAATCCTGAGACTTTCTTACGGCTCAATCTGGACACATCCTGTAATTGAAGGCATTCTAAAGATGTCTAGTTTCTGGGAGACTGGATTGGCGGAGGGTGATCACGTGATGCTACATCATGCAACGTGGGTGCTGCACACCTGGGGTCATTTCCCTAGTGGTCTTTGTGCCAAAGAAGAAATGTTTGCTCTATAATTAGCATGTGTCACCTTTAGAATCAGAACTTTTTAAAAAGATTTTATGTATTTATTTTTTAGAAAAGCAAAGGGAGGGAGAAAGAGAGAGAGAAAGAGAAACATCAATGTGTGGTTGGCCCTCACACTCCCCCAACTTGGGACCTGGCCTGCAACACAGGCAGGTGTCCTGACTGGGAATCGAACTGGCAACCCTTTGGTTCACAGGCTGGCACTCAACCACAGAGCCACACCAGCCAGGGCCAGAAAAGAAATTTTAAAGAGCATTGCTTTCAAAATACTAATTGGTCTTTGTATTAGAGCTCAGATGAGCTAGTGTCCAATCTGCCACCTACCCGCTGCATGTCCTTGAGCCAGGGGCTCAGTTGCCTTGTTACGTTGGTTTACAGAACCTCTGTAACCTGCCCCACAATTGCTTCACGCCCCATGTTCTGCTTATTCGTCTTAGGGTTCTGCCATCCTAGCCTTTGCTTGAGTTCCTCTCACATGCCACGCTGCGTCTCCTCTCTGAGGTTTTAAACCCTCCTTTTTCTCTGCTCAGTACATCTCCCACCTCCTCAGCTGGCTCACTCCTCTTTCTTCCTCACTCAAGGGTCTTTTTTTTTAAAAATATTTTATTTATTTGTCTTTAGAGGGGAAGGGAAGGAGGAAGGAAGAGAAATACCAATGTATGGTTGCTTCTTGTGCATCCCCTGCTGGGAACTGGCCCCTGCAGGGAACTGGCCTGCAACCCAGGCATGTGCCCTGACTGGGAATTGAACCGTGATCGCCTGGTTCACAGGCCCATACTCAATCCACTGAGCTACACCAGCCAGGGTCTCACTCAAGGGTGTTGTCTGCAGGGAGCTTTTCTATGAAATCCCAGACTGAGGTAGGTCCTTCTGGGCTGGCACCAGATAACGCTCCTTCGATATCACTCATTATGTATTAAATGTTGTAATTCTTTAACAACTCTAAATGCTGTGAGGCCAAGTTCAAAGTGTTTCTTATTCACTGCTATGCCTCCCAGCCTAGCACAGCACCTGACACACTCAGAAGGAACTCACTGAAGATTTTTAAGTGAATAAATGAATGAATAAACGAATGAGTGAACGAACAGGGCAAGATAAGCCCCGAGGTCTTTTTCAGTTTTGAGAATCAACAACACTAATTTAGTGCAGCACAGAGATGTGCTGATCATGTTTGCTTTCAAAGGATGGAAAACCCACCCCCAATGCCTGGGTGGAAAGGGAAGTTACTGATACGACAGTGAGTGGTCCCCCTGCCTCTTCAGAGAGAGATTAAATTTTGGTTCCTTGGTTGATACCGATATAAAAAAATGTTGTGACTTTCCACAGATAAGATTACAGGAAATTAAAATAGCCTCAAAGCTGGTTTGACAGGACAGATCTCCAGCACACCTTTGGACATGAACCATCGCATCCCGGCCAGCCTGAGAACACACCTTTTCCTGCCGTGTCCGGCCAGAGCTGAGTTGTGCATGGCAGCAAGAGAGCAGCGTGGTGCCTTGGTTTCTTTCTTGCTTGCTGTTTAACATGTTCTCTGACCTGAGCCATGATCAGGCCAGTTCTTGAAAATATTGTTATTGTAATTGAAGTCTTTTTGTAAACAGAAATTCCAGAATCAGAGGACTCCATAGCACTGCCAAAGGCCAACCAGGGCAGCCCTTTTCCTTCTGGGAGGCCTGCTGTGCAGTCTCTGCAGTAGGTTTTCCAGTAGGGTGTTTGCTTCCAGCTGAGAGGGACGCCTCTCTCCCCTGAGGCTCTGTCGCAGTCTGCTGTGCTTCTCTTAGCATATTTGTTTTCTCTCCTACTCTGCCCTGCTAGCTCCTTGAGGCTGGATTCATCTGTATTTCTTCAGTAAAGTTTTTCTAAGAAGACAAAAACAGCACACAGTTACGGCCTGTATTAGTCTCCCACAGCTGCTGTAACAAATTACCCCCATCACAGTGTCTGAAAACAACACGTATTTATTATCTAACAGTTCTGAAGGTCAAGAATCTGAATGGGTCTCACTAGGCTACACCCGAGGTGTAGTCAGGGCTGTGTTCCCCTCTGCAGGCTCTAGGAGAAGACCCATTTCCATCTTAGTCCATTCGAGCAGCTGTAACAAAAATATCATCCACTCAGTGGCCCATAAACAACAGACATTTATGTCTCATAGTCCCAGAGGCTGGAAGTCCAAGATTAGGGTCCCAGCATGAGGGATTGAGGGCTCCCTCCCAAGTCAAACATTTTTCATCGCATTCTCACATGGTAGGAAGGACAAGTAAGCTTTCAAGGGCCTCTTTTATAAGGCAGTAATCCCATTCATGAGGGCTTTATCCACTGACCTCTCAAAGGCCCTAGCTCCTGATATCACCAGGTTGGGGCTTAGTTTCTCAACACATGCATTTTAGGGGGATGCAAACATTCTAACAGTAACAATTTTCTTTCCCTTTTCAGCTTCTAGAAGTGCCTGCATCCTTGACTCATGGCCACATTCTCCATCTTCAAAGCCAGCAACTTTGAGCTAAAACCTTTACATGTTGCCATCTTTTAAAAAACGTGTTTACTTAAATCATTTTTCTTTTTCAATTACAGTTGAAATACAACATTATATTAGTTTCGGGTGTACACCCCAGAGATTAGACATGTAATTTACTAAGTGACCATCCCAGTAAATCTCGTACCCATCCCACACCATACATTGTTTTTAGAATATGATTGACCATGTTCCCTATGTTATACTTTACATCCCCATGATTATTCTGTACCAAGCAGTTTATACTTCTTAATCCCTTCACCTTTTCCACCCATCCCCTCCAATTTCCATCCCCTCTGGCAACTGTCCAAATATTCTTCATATCTATGAGTCTGTTTCTGTTCTGCTTGATTATTTATTTTGTTTTTTAGATTCAATCGTTGGTAGGTATGTATTTCTGAGAAATGCAATTCTTTAGTCAAATGTCTTCCTAAAAAGCTGTAATAAATCATTTCTTTGTAATTAAATTGCATTTTTCAGCCATCGTAGGAGGGAGGTGTACTTTAAATGTCCTAATTAATGTTTTTTGCTACATTAGAATTTATATACACTTGATTTTGTTAAAGCAAGACACACATCTTTGACAGTGTCAGAACATACGTTTTATATAAATCTGTGTAGGGTTATGTGCAAAAGATTTTGCGCACAGGTATTTGCAGTCCTTAGAGTATGTGGTGTGAATTTTTTCAGAAATGGATTTTTTAAAGAAGAAAACCTAATATCAACAAATTAATAAACTAATATTCTATTTCTCTCTTTTGTGAAGAATAAATCATAGGCTAAATATAATTCTATGCCATAGTTTTAAATGCTATTAAATCAAAATAAAAGCATTGAGAATACGTAGTGCTCTTAGTAATGAGAACAATTATTTGTTCTCACTATAACTTAGTACGTATAATTTATTTGCTAAATAAGTCAATTAAAACAGAAAATCATATTCAAATAAATTCGTTTTTAGAAAGCATAAATTCAGAGTAAACTTGGCCCTAATTAGCACGTTTCTGAATTATTCTTCCTAATTATAAAGCTTAGTGTTCCCTCTGTAACTCTACCAGAGGTATTGTTAAATTGAGAATTACTCTTCATAATCACCCTGCAAGGTGGTTATTAGTATTCCATTTCACAGATAATAAAATCAAGCCTCAGAGAGGTGAAATAAATGGCCTGTGAAGTCACGGACATGGAGGTCATATCTGGGGAGTCCACACGGACAGCTGCGTGTACCTGCCTCCAAAGTTTATATTCCTTACCTTGCAACACGGCAAAGAATCCTCGATGCCAGCCCTTCTCACAAAACCTCAGCAGTGTGCATGACTTTGGGCTGGAAGCGCATTTGCGATTCCTCTATGCGTGTTTACAGGAGCTGCACGTCTGATGCAGGCGCAAGGAAAGCATCAGATTCCTCATGCTTCGCGGGCCTATTTCTTTATCCTTCGGCAGTAAAGATGGGGCAGAATCCGGGAGGACCGGTAAACGTTAGGTTTACACATATGCAACACTGGCCGTCTGACAGCAGAGACAGCTATGGTTCTAAAACCACCTTTCACGAAAAAGCAAAAACAACAATCAATGCAATATTTGCTTGACTTGCACTGGATATTGCTGATGGAAAAGTGGCATTTTGCAGTTTTCCTTTTGTATGGGAGATTAAATAGAAAGTGGTGATGCATGGTCCATTTTCCTACAAAACAGCCTCCTTAGTTTCATGTGAGAAATTCTCTCTCTTTGAGAAAAGAATTTATTCTTCTCATTCAATCCATGAAAAGGCCGGCAGGGTGAAAGGAGAGGCCATTTTTATTCATTGTGCAGTTTTGTTGTCTCTTCTCCTTTTCCTTTATCTTCAGTGTGTGGGACTCCTCAGTGCCTAGAAAGACTCTAAAGAGTCCTTGAATGAGTCTTACCAACTATTAGTTAAAGGTGACTAATTCATTTACTCAGAGATGTGAGGGGCTGCTTTCTAGTGCTTCGTCTGCAAAGCTTTTGAATGCACTGCATTCTGTTTTCTTCTATAGGGATTCCTGAGAATTCCATGAAATTCTATAAGCTTATTTCACATGTACAAAGTTCCCAGTTTTTCTTGACGGTGGAAACATTAGCAGTTGGGAATAAATTTAACATATAACAATTGTGCCTTAAACAAGATTCGTAAACATGAACTTGGTCTCTTCCTCCTGGTGGCTGTACTCACCAGGAATTTAACAGCAGACCCGGAGAAAGCCTGTTGACTTGCCTTCCCCAGAGAGATCCCGCAGCCCCTGAGTGAGGGCTGGTGTGGGCAGGAGCCCAGTCTTTCAGGCCCCACCTTTCCGGAAGGAAGCTTCTGTGAACTGAGGGGCTGGGGAAGAAGTGGATTGGGATTCGGGAGCCACAGACTCTCAATGTTCTTACTGAGTTTTGGTTGTTTTCTTTCTTTAAAACAAAAAGTTTCTTCATTGGCTGTGTACCCTAAGGATGATTTTCAGAGAGTTTCTGTGATATTTCCAAATACTTTTCATCGCTAATGCTTGCTTTGCTGGGGAACAGGTCCATGGGGTTCCTCCATGTGCCCCCCAAAAGTGGGACCTTAGTGTCTGTTGTTTTTTTCTTTTCAACATACACATTTGGTTCAAATATTTCTAAATTTTAATGTGAATCTTTTTAATCCACGGATTACTTAGAAGCATATTGCAGTTTCCATTTAGGGGTTTTTCTATTTGTCTTCCTATATCAATTTCTAGTTTTGCTCTACACTATACAGGAAGTGCTCTTGTGGGTTCGGTTATTTATGTGTTGAGACTTTCCCGCGGCCCAGCATGTTTTCCTTTTAATTGGAATATTTAGTCAGTTTACATATTATGGTAGTTATTGGCATGTTTGAAATTAAATCTTTTATCCATCTATTTGCCCTTTCTGAATCTCTGTGTGATTTTATCTGGGATCATTTTCTTCTGCCTATCTAGTGCTGGTAGAAAGTCAGTATAATTTTGTGGGAAGAAATTCCTCATTTTTTGACTAAAAATGTCTTAGGTCACCATCATTTGAACATTTTTAACTAACCTGTTATTTCAAGATACACATAGATTCACACACAGTTGAAAACACAACACAGAGAAAACCCATATGCACTCTGCCCACTTATCCCTAAAGGGAGCATTTTGCAGAACTGCGATACAGTATCACCACCAGGCTCCCCACACGGAGGCCGCGAGACGAGAACAGAAGACGAGAGCAGTGCCGTCCCCACAAGGACTCTCCAGTTGCTTTTTCACAGCAGAGGCTTCCCTCCCTGCCCAGCTCCCTCTTTAACTCCTGATCAGTGTTTTTCATTTCTATTACTTTGTCTTATCAATAATGCTATATAAATGGAGTTATAAAGTGTGTGGCCTTTTGAAATTGGCTTTTGCACTCAGCAGAGTCCTTTGGACACTTGGGCAGATGTCTGTGTGCACCGCACCCATCGTTTGGCCCATTTTACCAATGTGCAGGGTTGTGTGGTACGGAGGTGCTGAGATTTGTCTCCGCACTCACTCATTGGACGCATCTGCATTGCTTCCACTTACTGGCCGTCACAAAGAGAGATGCTGTGAGCATTTGTGTGCAAGTTTGCATGTTAGCATAGTCTTCATTTCTCTGAAGTACTGAGGAATATAATTGCTGAGTCATATGGTACTTGGGTGGTTAATTTTTAAAAAACTGTCAAACGCTTTTCCATAGTGGCTGCCCCACTTACATTCCCACCAGCAGTGTCTGAGTGACTCGGTGCCTCTGCACCCTTGCCAGCGGTTGACATTGTCACTAGTTTTTATTTCAGTTATTTCAACGGGTATGTAGTGATATCTCACTGTGGTTTCCACTGTATTTCCCTAATGGCTAATGATTCTGAAAGAATCATTTTGTGTGCTTGTTGTCTGTATATATTTTAGGGGAAAATATGTCTTCCTGTATAGTTTATCGGGTTTTCATATTTGTTTGTTTTACTGTCGAGTTTTACTTTAAAAAGTCTTTCGTTGTTCCTTTAAAGTTAATATGAGTTAAAGTTAATATTTTTGTCTTGCTGCTTGAAGATTTTTGTCTTGTCTTCAGTTTTCAGCAGGTTGGTCATAATGTGTCTTCTTTGTGCGATTTTCTCTGTTGTTACCCTGTTTGGGGTCAGTGGAGCTTCTTAATTCTGTTGTTTTGTATCTTTTGTAAGTTTTGGAAATTTCTCAACCACTTCTTTTCAAATATGGCTTCTGCTCGATCTCTTGATTCTTTCCTTCTTTACTAAATACATGTTAGCATTTTATCATGTTCCAAATGCCTCTTACATTCTTTTCTGTATTTTCTCTTCTTCTTTTCTTCTTATACTTCAGTCTAGATATTGTCTGTGATCTATCTTTAATTTCACTAATTTTCTCCTTTGCTATGTCTTCTCTACTCTTCAACCATCTGTTGTGTTTTGAATGTCAGCTGTATTTTTCAGTGCTTTAATTTTAATATGCTCCTTTTTGTAGATTTTATTTTTTACATAAATAAGACGGAACTCTCCATCTCGTCACCTATTTCCTTGAATGCATTAATTACAGGTATTTTAAAGCCTCTGTCTGCCAACTACAGAAGACAAATCACATGTGGATCTATGTCTGTGGCCTATTTTTTCCCTAGATTTTGGGGCAGTTAGGCCTACCGGTCTCCTGGCATGATGACTGATTTTGGACTAAATTGGAAGTGATGTTTGAAAAATAGTAGAGCTCTGGACGATGTCATATCTTTGTAGAGAGGGTTAATTTTCTCTGGGGTGTAGTTAGGGTAGGGTCAAATTACCTTGATCTCATTAGATACTATAATAATAATTCTAGGATGGAAACTAGTTTTGGGGAAGGTGCATCTATTTCTTATGTTCTGTTACTGCCAGGGAATTGGCTTTCAGTTATGAGACCTGAAAACTTAGGATGCTGACCAACTCGAACTCCTCGGAGTGCTGTAGTCCGATTTTTGGCTCCGGAGGGCGATAAGATTGCTGAGCTCCCCTTTTATGTTTTTATCCTCTTTGATGTCTTTTTGTGCTTTACTTCTTGTTCTCTTGTCTAACACCATTTCAGAAGTGGCAAATGCTCCAGGGGAAAAACTGTTCAGAATGTTGGGATGACTTCTTCTCTGTGATTCCTTTACACGTGTGTGCGTGCACACACACACACACACACACACACACACACACTGAATTTTTATCCTTAAAGTCTTGGATGCTTTTGAATACCTGTCTCTGACATTCAAAAGCATCCAGGACTCTCTCCAGTCTGTGAGAATGCCAAAGGCCTCACACCACTTAAGAATTAGCCAGTTACTTGAGTAGAAAAGCAAAGATAGTCTGAGGAATATCAGGGTAACATCAATATATTTTTGTTTTATCTGGGCACTTAAAGATTTTTTCCTCTGCTACTCTGTTGCCTTCTAACCAGTTTTTTTTTTTAAAAACCCAGCTCTTATCACGATCTCAGTAAGAGTATTGGTTCAAACACATGAAACTACATCGTAGTGGGAAAGGAAAGTTGCCCAAGCCTGCGCAATCCACATACTGGCTTCGGTTAAGACTATAATCTGGACACCGTTTTAATTAGGTTATGTTCACTGTTTTACTTTGCCCATTTTCCTTGATTGAAATATCCCTGATTAGATTTTTCTTGCCATATTACTCCCTAGGCCTAAACCAGATTGAAATCATTACAGTTCCAGCAGGCAGAAAAGATAACATGGCTTTCTCCTCCTCCTAAGAAATGAAACAGAAAAACAACTCTCAAGTATACAATACACATAAATCATTTAATTCTTTCTAAAAATATGTCAAGTGTAAGTTATTTCCAACCATGTATGGAGTCAGGTCTCCTGGCTGTAGAACCTGGCTCGGCCAGGGACAAAGCAGACAGGTGCTTCCTTCCATGCTCAAGTTTCTCCAGCTGTGAGATGTGAGCAAAGATTCGTACTGCCCCATAGGGTTATTACAATAAATGCTCTAATATATCTATAGTATTTAGAACAATAGTCCATGTACAGTCAGCGCTCAACTGATGTGAAAGATTATACAGCATCCACAAGAACGGTCATAAAATATATCAGCATATAACTGAAGTACACTTATAATAAGTGTTTATGGTTTAGAAATGTTTGAATTACTTGGCAAGTTGACTTGGACTGATGCATTGCTAGAAATTTTTGTAATGAATCAAATTGTTTTTTTCTTTTTTTCCCCTTTTCATTTTTGGGGGGGGGGCAGCGAGGGGAGGCTTCCTAGTCTGTTAGTGAGGAGAAAAAGGAACTGTTTCTTTCTGTTACGCAGCCTTTGTTTCCCAGTGGTGGAGTCCGTCAGCATTTCCTGAGCACTGTGTTCCAAACTGTGTACTAACTGTAGATGAATAAGATTCCATCCTTTCCCTGAAGGACTTTCAAGACTTACTGGAGTCAAACAGATAAGCGAGAACATACACATTCAGTCCTGACACAGGGTGTCAGAATTTTAGAATACATTAACTTTACAATCCTCACAACCACCCCAGCATGTAAGTACTGAAGCTCAGAGGACTCAAGTAACTTGCCCAGATGAGACTTGAACCCAGTGCCTCCAAAAACCTTGTCCATGGCCTTCCCACCAACATTAGGGCTGTGAGTCAGAAACAGGGAACAAAGGCCGATTACAGTCACCTGCTCATGACCCCACCAACCTGTTAATCCAGGTGTGTAAACCCAATGCAAACTGATTTAGTGGCATTTACTAGTTATTTCCGGCAAAGTGGTCAGACTAATAACATGCAGCTTTGATATTTATATAGTAAGACAAAACCGTAGTGCAGAAGTATCTTTGAATGGGTATTTTTAAATTCAGTGAACCCTTTTTGCCTAAAAAAGTGAGTTGTCACTTAAAAACGAAAACAACATGTATTCCTTCAGTGTCGTGGTCTCAAAATTGTGAAAAGGTCCTCGTGTTGTTTCCTCTGATCTTTTCAAACTGCATTTGGATTAATGAGCCAAATGGGTAGAAAGCTGAGCTCCAAAGAGATCATCATCACGATTTCAGCCCTGCAAGAGATCCGTGGCTTTTTCAGCTGTAAGAGGGATCTCTAATCCTAGGCAGTTTGCAAAGGAGAGTAAGTGTGGCAGGTGGGAAGCACGCCGCAGAAAAAGGATCACACGCGCCCACTTTACATATTGGTCAGTCCGCTGATTATTTTAACTTATAATGAGTTTAAGCTCAAGTCAGTATATGGTAAAATATACTTAGTCTTAAAAATAACAGAAAAAAAGTTAAAGTGTTAGTTTTTGCTAAATCTCAAGCTAATTGACACCATGAATTTCAGGAATTTTTAGAACTGAGAGCTTCTGGTTTCAGATGACGTCACCTATCGGCAAAGAGTGGTACTGCAGTTTTACTCCCTTAGATGCTGGATCTGGGTAAAGAGAAGCCTTCAGACAGCCATGGATTTGGGTCAGAGAGCTGATTAAAGCAGGCAGCTCAGAGACGTGGGGTCTCTGAAAGTCTAGAAGGATATTCTTTCTCTTCTCTCTTCCCATCCCCTTCATTACTAAGATGTGCATTGCAGAACAGAAAACCAGTCTCTGACTGGAACAAACTGCAAATTTGTGAATTGTCGCTGTTACTGCAATCTGCCCCCAGTGAGACATCCTGACCCACTTAGGCAGACATTGGATTCAATGAGGCAATTGTCCCTTGTGCAAACAGGTAAATTCTCTGCTGTCATTAATCTGAAATTAAAGGGGAAGCATTGCAGTTTGGTTTTACTGTAGCCGTGCTACAGCTAATAACGTCATAAAACTAACTTTTGAAATAAAAATATATCCTTTCTTCCCACCGGAGCTGGGACAGAAGTAAAGCAAGAGAAAGATAGAAGGGGAAGATTGCATAGCCAAACAGTTTGGACATTAATCTTATCATTCAAGAAGCAATTTCTGTGACTCTGAAGAAATTGTATTCTTTTGGAGTGACAAAAATGTAATCTGCCCAGCTGGCTTGGTTTCCATTTATATTTTGCAACACTCCAGAGCTACTCTTTTTTTTTTAAAGAAGCCAGAATACAAATCCTGATAATGCTGGTGTGGAAAGGTCCTTAAGGTTTTAAGAACAATCTCTTCTTCCCTGCTTTTCCCCTTTGCCCTTTGAAGGAATATATGCTTTCTGAATGTATTTTTCAGAGCACCTTCCTGTGGATTTTATGTCATTGCATTCAGTTGGCTTTCTGTTATACAGAGGGAGAGGGAAGTAGGAAATAAGCACATATGTGGTGTTAGAAGTCAGCTAGGCTGGTCCTAAAGGAAATAAAGCTGGCGTTAGAAATCGTTCAGGACTGTATTTTTTATTCCTCTGCTCTAGGCTGCACTGAACTTTGCATTGACGGAATTCTTACCTGTTCACTCCATGCTGAGCCCCAGAGGGATGCGGAGGAGAGGGCATTTAGGAGGAGAGGATTTCGCACCTGTACCATGACCCCAACGCAAAGGTCCAAAAAAGCTATACTCTCAAGGTTGTTTTAAAGTAGCACTTATTTGACTAGTGGCCATCATCCTCACACGCACGTTTTATGGGGCGGGAAGTCTGAGCTCGTCTCACTCGACCTCCCCACCCTAGATGGTGTCAGGACTGTCAGGATTTCTCGTCCTACTCCGGCTGCCACCCTCTCTGTGTCTTGTTTTTCTCTCCATCACTAGCATGGCTCAGTGCATAGGTTGGATTCTTACATAGTTTAAAAATATCTTTTCTTCTGACTTCCCTTGAGCTTCTGTTTCTATCCATTTACTCCCAAATAGATTTCATCAGTTCAGAAAACTGCCCCCAGGATTTTTCAGTTTCTTTCCTTTTGTTCTGCAGAGACACACACTTCATGCTGGTGAAAGGGAGGCCGGTGGGAACTTCAGAGGGGCATGCACTTTCCTGCAAGTACCAGTAAAGAACAGACACGGAAGTCTTAAAGGGGAAAGTTGCAGGCACTCTTGATTCACCGCTTCTGGGGGTAGAGGGAGCTGTCCGTGATGGTTGTGGTGTGTGTGTATGTGTGTGTGATGGATGTGTGCACACACACACCCCCCACAGTGACAGATGACCTATTGAAATAATTTCAGAGCGGTTCTGTGGTTGCTACGACAACCAATGCTCTCTTGGCTTTCATCTGGCCATGTGACAGGGACTTTGACGTCAGCTGGAGGCAGAGTCTGTGGCTGAGTCCGCACAGTCAAAGGCCTGTGAGAATCTGGTGGATGCTGGCTGCTGCTGCTCCTGCCGCTGCTGCCGCTGCCGCTGCTGCTTCCCTGGGGCTTCGAAGCATGGACTGTTAAATTCCGCACTTCTTCTGTGTGAGGTAATGAGTCCCCTTTCTGCACAAGCAGATAGACGTTTCATAGATCCTTGTGGTTTTGCCCTCTCTCTTACCTACCACAAGTTTCTCTTCCTGAGCAATTACTGTTGTACCAAGCGAAGAATGTGAAGTGGCTTCTAGTTGCTAATTTTGTATGGAGTCTCTGGAATTTGGTCAAATTTGGATTACTGTTCAATGAAGTAGGTGAAAATATAATCGCTGTTCTTGCTTAACACTTGCTAACATGACATTATTTAAAGACACAGATTTTGCAGCTTGAGCCAAATATTCCCCATCGAATTCCAGGAATCCTCCCTTCAGCATAGCTTGGGGTTTCTGGAGTCCAGCCCTGCCTTGTAATACATTGCTAACTCTGCCTTTTTTTTTTTTTTTTTTTTGCAATTGCTACCCTATTCGGAATCATCCCAGAATAGTTTGGAATTTGGTTTGTATCTTGTTTGCAGCATTCATAATTAGCAACAACAGGCACAGCAGGAAAGAACATTATACTATGAAACAAAAGTTGGGTTTTTTTCTCGTAAATAGAGTATTCTGAAAATACCAGGGAAAACTGTCAACAGCTTCCTATTCAGAAAAACATAATCTGGACTGTGCCAAGGAAGTTGGGGTGGAAACTCTTGCATGCAGTTGCTTTTTGGTTGTTAAAGCAAAGGGCACATTTTCAATATCTCCCTCTAAAAATTCAGCTGTGTAAAGAATGACAGTGAATGGTCTCCACTAAGGAGTCGCATAAGCTATTGGTGTATTTAGAAATTGAAGTAATTTCTTTGGAAGAAAACAAGAGCCCCAAAACTAAGTTATTATTGGTAGATCTACTTTAATTCAAACACAAATATAGTCACTAAAAATTTGCTCTAGATCATGAGTGATTTGAAAACTGATTCATAACACCTTTTATTTCTTAATTCCTATAACATTATATAGTGCAAATTGGTTCATTTGCCTTAATGTAGCTCACTTCCTTCCCGAGTTTGGTGGTTTTGCGTTTTCCATCATTGTGCATGAGTTGGATTATTCTGTGGCTTGGAATTCCAAGGAAACCTGTGATATTGAAGTTAATCAAAGCCTAGATGTATAACTGCTTTCTACATTTTACAAATTTGAAAAGGGGAAAAAAGGCAAATTTAAAAGCAGCACGTGTAATGTACCTACTACTCTGATGAGTAGAAAATAATGGCTTTGTTGTGTATGTGAAAAATATGTATTTCATTGTATGTAAATTACATCTCAATTTAATGTGAGAATATATTATTCTTATTTTTTTATGTTCTTCATTAGTTCTCAAATTCTGATTGCATTTATTTTACTCTGGAGATGAGCATTTTGCAAAGTACTTAGCTTCAGTGATAAGTGAATATTCGTGGGTGCATTGGTAATTTCTCAATACCTTTCAGTGAGTGAATATTCATTTAACTTGCTGGCTTTAGAGATGTCTATTTCAGTCAGAGTCTCCATGGGGGATTTTCCAAAGGGCTGATGGGCTTGTACTCGGGGTACATCTCCTGGCACATCACTTCGTTTATCTCATAATTGTGACTCGGTGATGAGCGTGGATTGGACCAGCAGCACTGTTATTTAAAAGCACTGTTGTTGATAGAGTGCTTTGGTGCTGACTCTTTTCTTACTCAAAATAAGGAATTACCGTAGTTTTCTTGATGCTCTTTCTATGTTTCAAATTAAGGTTATAAAATGATTGTATTTGGTGCCTTTATAAAATAGGCTGGCGTTCAGCACTATTAGATGTGAGAACAATTAATTCAGGGTTGATGGCAAAATGTAAATGATAAATGTTATAATGAGGTGAAAACAACCTATGCTATGATAGCCTAGGTGTTCTTAGAATCTACAGGTCTCTTACGGCAAAATAAGGAGGGGCGGGAAATGACTGTCAACAGAATCGCCTATTTACAACAAGGAAATTATGTTGATTTCAAGGTCAAGTTTGTTTCAGCCTCAAAAGATACTAGCAAAGAATGATTCACTCTAGAAACCCAGCTGTTGCATTATTAAATGTTTTGTGTGCTGTCTCAGGAATTTTTAACCTTTTTGTTCCATGGACCTCTTTGGCAGTCTGGGGAAGCCTGTCGACTCCTCTCAGAATGCTGTTTTTAAGTGCATAATATAGGGATAGGGCTTCTAGATTACAAAGGAAACTGCTTTTACTGAAATACATTAACCAATTATTTTAAAAATCATGATGTGTGCTTTACTTAATAATGCAAACTAGCGGGTATAACTACTATAATTTGAAGTAGCAATGAGGGTAAAAGATATTTTGAGATATCTATAATGACTATAATATGATATGAGAACATCTGCAATTTTTCTTGTCAACAGAATCACAGGTATTGTGGTTTGCAGCCTCCATTTTAATGAAAAAATACTAAATTTCAGTTTGAGGTTAGTGAAACTAAAGATGTAGTATTTTTTTTCCATCTCAGTTTCTGGATCCCCTTGAAGTCTATCTACCCCTGAGTTTAATGGTTGTGAGCTAGTAATGCCAGAAGGTCATAGAACAGCATTAAGCAAAAACCACCACTGGGCATTTCCACATTTAGTTCCACCATATCTGATTTTATTCTCTGAAAGTGTGAATTTCCCAGAATATTCTAATTTCTGTGTGAAAAGGGATGATATATCCATACCACTACCAAATTGTGACTTCCTCTTATTTTCCTCCTTGAAATCCATAAGGAGTCTTATGTGACTTGGACTGAGAAACTCTTACTGGTTAGATAGGGGTTAAGCCGAAAAACTCATGGTGTTAACACAGGTTATGCAAGTTAAAACCATGGACCACAGAAGTAAGACTGTAGCCATTTACAAAGGGACCTTTATCCGCTCAGAAGATAAGCAGGACTACTTAGATGGGGAATGTGGAATGTTATATGAGATCACACCTTCAGGAGTAAGTACTCTAGAAGGTACTTTGTGTACAACATTTGAAACATGCATTGAAGAACATTTAGTGTAAAGCACCTGTGTGTATTGATGAGTTGCAATTTCAATTCCAGTAAGTCAGGATAGAGCCTGCAGGTTTATCTGCCAAAGGTCCCCAGGACAAAACACGTTCAAAATGAAGTGGGGAATGGAGACACAAAATGAAGTGGGTAATGGAGTCCAGATAACCTGAACTCAGAATCTTACTTGACGTATCAGGTATTTAAGGACAATACAGGAGGTGTGAATATTTAGTGGGACTGAATAGTTGTCTCATTCTCCAGGTCACATTGAATTTGCAGACAATAATGCCTAGTTTTCCTCTCCAACCCACCAGGTTGGCTTTGCAGCTGGTTGGCTGATGTCATGCAGCGTCGTCTGTCTGGCCTGGGTTTGGGGGGTCTGAGCCATCCTTTCTCGGTATGACTGAACTGGAGCCATGATGTTTTGCACAAGCTGTTGTTTAAGCTCCATCCAAATCCCTAACATTTGAAAGGGAAGCTTAGCAATTTCTCTTCGTGTGTTCTCTGGGAAATGACGAAATAGGATTTTCTCAAACATGTCTTATTCTTTAGACTAGAAAAGAGCACCTGCTTTGGGGGCCTTGATGAAGAAACTTGGAAAAAGTCTAAGATCTCTGGCTCCACACTGTACTATGTGCTTCTTTGATGACAGGTGTTTGGAATTTTGAGTTCAGAGAGGAATGTGCCATTTTTAATGAAATCAACTGCTATTTAAATGGTGCCCCATGACGGCAATCCAACAAGAATTATCATTCCAAAGCATGGCATTTTCTTATTGTTTCCAGAAGTAATGCCATAAAAGTGATGCTCATTAAGATTCTGATAGAACATTTATATGGTAAATATTTAAATTCAGTGGAGCCACATTCTCCAAACTAAAGACAGTATGTTCTTTTTCCCTCTGCAGCGAGCCTTAGTTTTTTTTGACACCTTTCTATAAATACCATTAATTAGAGACACAGCATTCATTAAAAATTTCATTTATACTAACATGAAATACAGTATAGTCAGCTAACATTAAAGTTCTGTATTTGATTTGCAGGAAAGAAATCTCTAGTCTGAAAGACATCCCAGCTGTCGCCTGTCCTAGTGGAAGGATTGCCCATAGTTTCTGAACTCTGTCCCGTTGACTGCGGGAAAACCAAAGGCAGCATCTTGCTTTTATGCAAGATGGATTTTTAAAGAGTGATTCCATAGTTTCTTTACTTAAATGAGTTTAAATCTCATCTATTAGAGGTAAATGTCAACAAGAGTGTTACAACATTTGGCTGGCTGCTCAGCTGACTCCCGCAGGCTTTCATGTGATTCATACATCTGAAACCACGACCAATTTGGTGATGACCATATTGACAACATCTTTGGAGATAAAAATAGCATCCCACCAGTTATCCCACCTATACCTTCCCACGTCTTAGCATGGATGAGGTGCAGCGTGCGGTAACACCACTCAGCCTGCAAGCATTTATTAACTGGCTGTTGCATCCACAGTAGTAGAGTCGGCATTTTGGGCTCCTCCCTCATCTGGTCTTTGAGTGATCTGTGCCACTGGCATAAAGAGCCCAAGTTACTCTATGGCCTCTGACTTTTGTTTGCCTGAGCTCGATTCAGACACACAGTTTTACGTGCATTCAATGAGGTTTACAGTGGGTGTGCTGCGGAGAACAGGCAGGTGTGGTCTCCCACCGCGACGGAACTCACGGTAACTATATAGAGAACCTGCCCATGTGTCTCCGTTATAGCCGTGCTAGCCAGTGGAGTCAAAGAGAGAATCCTCATTAAAAGAAAAAACAAACTGACATCAAATCAAAAAAAGAAAAGCAAACAGCCTGGGAACTATTTGATTTTGCGCTAGCATCAAACCTTAGAAGAGACACTTTTCAGCTGATGAATAGCCAGACTAATTTGTAAGTAATGTGCTCATATCAGTATCCAGGGTCCAGATCGGTGTGTCCTGTCCTCCTGCCAGTGGACCAAAGGCTGGCTGTCCTCCAGTTCAGAAGGAAATGAGACTTGTAGGTGCTGACCTAGAGAATGATATTTTTAATGCAAATACTCTTCTTATGCCAATAACAAGAGGCATTCCACCTTATGAAAGGAATTCTTAAGTTAGCGGGGCCCGCGGAGGTCTGTAACATCTTCCTGGAACTAACCTGGTCAGGATAGGCTCACTGCTGAAATAAATAGCGCCATTTATTGGTGGTATGATACAGTACAGTTCCGTTTTTGCTCTCCCACAAATCAGATTTTGGAGAAGGATTCTACTCCACACAGTCATCCAGGGATGCAGGCTCCTTCTGTCTAGTTAAACTGATCTGGGGGTAAATCCTGCCTGTCACCACCTGCAGATATTACTCTGGGCAAGTTCCCCAAGGCACAGTTTTCTTGCCTGCATAATAGTAGTATCTGCCTTGTGGGTTTTTAAGTGAACTCACAGTCACTGACAGATACTAGGTACTCAGTCATGTGAATGGTTATCATGAATTTTCTGCACAGTCACTGACAGATACTAGGTACTCAGTCATGTGAATGGTTATCATGAATTTTCTACCTCTGCTAGAGCTGCTGCCACCTCCGTCCCTGTAGGAACCAGGCAGTACCACTGTTCAAGCCGGAGGGAGTCTGTCGCTGGTGTTATGAGAACAGCTAACACTTCAATGGTCTTTCAAGCTCTTTTCAAAATATTTTCTTTTCTTCATGACATCTATTTTATACAGGAGGAAACTGAGGCACAGAAAGTGTAAGCAAATTGCCCAGTGTCACATGGTATATTTTGGAACTCTTAAGTGTTTGGCTCTTGACTCCTGGCTCTTTATTCAGCTGCGTCGTATTGCCTTCCAAGCTGGAATAGGCTGTATTTTTCCTGGAAGTCGTGTTATATGTTGTAGCAGGTTGTACTCCACAAAAATGACCACATCATTATACCCACTTCCACATGCTCTACAAGAATCTTGATACCCTCCATCAGGAGGTGGAGCCTATCGCCCTCCCCGGTGGCCCACAGGAGCTGTGATTGGCCCAACAGGCAGAGCACTGTGGAAACAATGTAGGTGACTTCCAAGGCTGGATCACAGAAAGAACACAATTTCTTTTTCCTCAGCTATTTTTTGTTTCTCTCACACATGACTCTTGCTCTTGGAAACCAGCTTCCATGTTGTGAGGAAGCCCGATCACGAGGAGGGGCCACAGGTTTGTGTTAAAGCCGACAGCCAGTGTCCACTGCCAGATGAGTGAGTGGGCGACCCTTCAGGGGACTCCAGGCCCAACCATGGCCAGCTAGACCAGAGATGAGCCATCTCTGCCCAGCCCTGCCCTAAATTGCAGGTTCATGAACAAAACAAAAATTGTTACTGTTTTAAGTCAAGTTTTGGATTTATTTCTTAGATGACCAGAGTAACTGGACCAGAAGGGGTTAATTAGAGATGACTAAAATACCTGTATAGACTAGATAGATTTTTGTGATTTGGTATAAATATCTAACCTAATTAAAACCATTTCTGAAGGAAAATGTACTTCAGCTACCAATCAATTTGCAAATAGGCTGCAGGTACACATGTGTTTGTGAGTTTGGAACGATGTCTTACACATCAATGGTGTTGCTGGTTCCAGGAGAAGATTTAGGCTGCACCGACACCGGCCTATACGGTCTGGCAAAACCTCCCTCGTCGCCTCCTGCTGGCCAGGACCCGCTCTGCAGCACAGTCCGTGGTGCATGGCAGTGATGGGCCGTTTTCCCCTGGCCACTGCTCAGTCCTCCTTTTCTGCCTTTGTTTCCCCCTCTCACATCCACTCTGTCTAATCTGCTGCTTAGTTTTCTATTGTTAGACCCCGTAGTCTCCCTGACACTCTCTTTTGTCCCATTTCCAATGCCTCTAACTCATTTTTTTCTCTCTAATAGTTTATAGTGAAGCTAGGGAATCCCTTGTGCTCAGGTAAGATTTAGCTCATTCAGCAAAGTCTTTTTTCTTTTGACAAAGCTGCCAAAATGGCAGCTGTCCAACTGGCTTGCAGCTCCATATGTTGGTCAAACCTAGCACTTGGAACACTCAGAAATGTGATCCTTGTGCCCTCACTCAAGGAGGCATCTCTGTCTCTTCTGCAGAGAATCCAATGGCCCTGACTCTCTTCTCACTTCCTTAAATGTCACCCCCTGCTGGTGGTCTTCTCATCTTCCCTTTAGAAGGCTAATTAGTTTGTTTGCTCATTCATATATATTCTTTCAATGTTTACTAACTTCATATAATAAGCCCTGAAGTTAAGCACCCACAAACAGATTTCTTGTGTGTCTAAAGACTGGTAAGGTCCGTCCAGTTGTCTCTTATTTGCTTACTGCAGACGTCAGGCAGATGTGGCCTAATCGTCCAGACCTTTTAAGGACCCACATATGACCCACCTTCTCCAAGACACGCCAGCTACATAGGATACTACGAGGTAATGTCGGTCCAGCCAGTCCTTGAAAAGGTTATGGTCCAGTTGGGGAGGCGGGACAGCATATGCATTTGGGGTCCAGAGCTATGTCTCCTTTATGGGTTGCGATTTCTCCTAGTGCCTAGTGTAGTGCTGCACACTTAGTACCCACCTATTAAATCTCTGGTAAGTGAGCAATGAATACGTTAGCCACAGAAGGGTACATGGCGTTGAGGTGACGTAAGAGAAGTGAGCAATGAAGAACATTGGGCATGACTACAGAGGTAAAAGGATTGTCCGCGAAGAAACATCTTAAGTGTATCTTGGTAACAGAAATAAGACACCCTATCTGGGATCAAGAAACTTGTTGGGAAAAGAAAAAAACTTACAATCCATAAGGTGGGTCTATAAAGGGGCTGGAACTGATCAATTTAAAATAAGCTGGATTTGACCTGATAGGCAGCAGGAAGCTAGTGAAAGGTTGAGAGCAAGTGAGTGATACATGAGTTGAGATATCAAACAGGGTTATACTTCAATGACTCTGTTTTCTTTTGGTTTAGACAATTTATTTTTAAAATCCTGAATATTTGTTAAGTGTTTTCTTCCTTTTTTCACATAGAAAAGTTCTAACTTTATTTATTTTTTTATTGTTGTTCAAGTACAGTTGATGCCATTTTTCCTCCACCACTTTCTCCTGCCCCACCCACCCCTACCTCACACCCTCAATGCTACCCCCCTTTGATTTTGTCTGTGGGCCCTCTATATATGTCCCTTGGTGATCCTTCCAGTCTTTCCCCCATTACCCCTCTCTCATCTCCCCTCTGGTTACTGTGAGTTTGTTCTTTATTTCAGTGTCTCTGGTTATATTTTGCTTGCTTGCTTGTTTGTCTTGTTGATTAGGTTCTTATAGGTGAGATCATATGGTATTTATCTTTCACCACTTGGCTTATTTCACTTAGCATAATGCTCTCCAGTTCCATCCATGCTGTTGTGAAGGGTAAGAGCTCCTTCTTTCTTTCTGCTACATAGAATTTCATCGTGTAAATGTACCACAGTTTTTTGATCCACTCATTTACTGATGGAATTTTAAAATCTGAATTCTCTTTTGCCCTCAGTACTGTGTGAGTGGCCATTTAAACTGTAGCCAGGTAATATCTGTAGGGAGAGCTAATTTCATAGTTTTATAAAATATAATTTGTTATTTAGCAAAGTCACTTGCATAAAACCCAAAGTAACTGAAAAAAATCAAGGCTTCATAATGTTTTCTATAAAACTACCCTATAATAGTAATTATGTAATTATAATTTATATTTATGATGAAACCACTGGAATATTTGCACCATTATTCTGACAAAACTTTTGATTAAGTCACCAGTGAAAGACTAAATTCTGTTTGGTGAAGTTTTAGTTGTTAAGTATATTTCATCATATCTGAAGTCTTTGAAAACTGCCCATCAACATATACGTTTGACAATTTATCAGAATGTTCTAATCAGTCCACTCCATTCTTAAGAAAAATTTTGTAAATTGTTCATGCAAAAAGTGTGATAATACATGTGTACAGTACAAAGAATAGTAGAAAATATATGCCTGGGTATCTAACAAAAACAGAACTTGTTAGTCATTTTAGGGAAGGTATAAGTTCACATGCTGCTATCGAGGACAGCTTCAACATGCAGCATACAGACCACTGCTGTCCCCGGGCTCCGACACCGGCGTGTTTGTCAAGCACTCGTGTGGCAGGTGCTTGATAAATATTTGCCAAATGGGTGAAAGGATGAATGAAACACCTGTGGAGAGGTTGGGTTTGCGCTTTCTGAAATTGGAGTTAAGGAGCGCACTAGCTGGGCATTATCTCGGGGCAGGGCAGGCATCTGCTTCTCCTAAATGGGCATCCACTCTTCCCGTCGCAGCCGCTCTCAGTCCCGTCATGTACTCCACATACCATCCATCACTCGTCTCCGGGGATCACTCACGCCAGGACGTAGCATGTCACTAAAGACATCTAAGCAGGGTTCTCTTATTTGTCTGTGGCACAGGACTGTCGGGGGAATACGCCACTCCCTGTGGGCTTGCTCTTCACCTGCCACTGCGGAGTCCTGCCTCACAGGGCATGTCTGTCACACCCCCAATGTCTCAGTATCAAATTGAGCTTGTTTTTGAGAGTGAGGCTCGACAGCACTCGACACTGTCATGGTAGATGTGGGACAGTAAAGAGCAGGGCATTCCCAGTTGTGTGACTCAGGGGCTGCCTTGGCAGCCATCGGTGAAATGCCAGGCCACACTAATAGGAAGACGAGGTCTGGGAATGCTGGCAGTGTGAAGTGACTGGCAAAGGGACACATTTTTGGCAGCCCATACTGTAGTCAGGGCTAGAGACACAGGGAGAGAAATGACTGCACGAATGTGGCACAGGAAGAGAAGCTAGAGTCCCCTTATTATTCAAAGTCCCAGATGGATCTGAGTTGCTGGGTCAGTGGAGAGGAGCGCCCACCCAAATGGACCCCCAAGGGGCTTTGGTTGGAATAGTCCCCAGAGCCAGAGAGGGCAGGTGCAAGACCTAAACACGGGCCTCCAACCACTGGGGTCAGAATCAAAGCGATGTGGTTATGAGGTAGATTCTTGAGGCTGAAGAAAACCTTGGAATCAGAATCAAATGTGGATGTCAGGGCTGGGGTTTGGGTTCTGCCTCATCATAAAACTTCCTGTGTGATTCTTAACTTGTACCAACCAGTCCTTGAGAGGCATCTGTACCTCCTAACCTTCTCACTCTGCAAGGACCTCCCACTGTGGAAAGATTGCCCCGCACCAGGAATTTCAGCCAAGAATGTGACTAGGCAGCATGTTATGTGAGGAGGCAAGTTCTGTGCCCTCGCCTTTAACCATTGATTCTAGAATACAGGCTTTTGGTCTCGAAGGCAGGTCTTGCCTTCTGGGGTCAGTAAATTACAAAGTCATGATCTGCACCCTCAACCCCATGTGTCCACCTAGCGTCACTAAACCCCCCTGCTGTGCATAGAGGCCCTGGGTCTTAAAGACCTCAAAGGCAAACAGGAAGTCATCAGCCCAGACCACCTCCACAACTGGAAAGCAGCTGCAGAGCCCAGCTAGTGACAAGCAACCTGAGGATAGGGCTAATTCACAAGCTCGTAACAGAACCTCCAGACGCCACTCAGTAAGGTGGTCAAATCTAGCAAATAAAAATACAAGACACACAATTAAACTTGAATTTCAGATAAACATTGATTTCTTTTCTGTGTAAATATGTCTCATGGGGTATTTGGAACATACTCATATGCTAAAACAGTATTGGTAGTTTATCTGGAATTCAGATTTAACTGGGCATCTGGCAGCCATACTCCTAATCCCATTTATGGACACTCTTCCAAGGACCCAGGCTGTCAAATGTGGCTCTCTGGTCACCACAAATTGACAAGAGTGGAGGGCAGGGAGCATACCATATTATCTTAGGAAGATAAGATATGCACCTTCCTTAGAAAGCCTAGCGCAGCTCTCAGCTTTATAATAGACAGGCCGAGAGTTCGTGTTAAACGATTCTTACTCAAAGCAGGCGAACCTTGGTGCTGGCCACATGGAAGTTGAGGAGGGGAGAGCCTGGCTGGCAGAACTAATGTGCTACGGGTAGACCTCCTCGTATCAGTGGTGATGAGTCCTCCGCCCTTACTCACGGTCCGTGGTCCCCATCACTTGTGATACGAGATGGTGATGGCAAGGGCTGAAAATTACATCTTGCAACCTAAATATGTCTCTTTCTCTTAGAGTTCCTCTAGCTTAATGGGTGCATGCCTCGCTTCCAATATCATGAGTTACTGTAAAGTTTTCATAAATTAAATTACATTTTCCCACTGGTTAATGAGATGATTTCAGAGGTACAACTCCATTTTTTTCTTCCCAGGGGTAATAAGTTAATGAACTATACTCAAAGGAAGTATCTATTTCAAGAAAGCTTATAAAATGAAAGAATACTTTGGTCGTTTCTTTCATTGCAGGTCCCCATTTATTTTTGAAGTAGGGGCACACCTGTTTCCAGGAAATGGTTTGTTAATAAGATAAGACTGGGCCCTGGTGGGTGTGGTACAGTTGGTTGGGTGTTGCCGGCAAAGGGAAAGGTCACAAGTTCGATTCCCAGTCAGGGTGCATGCCTGGGTTGTGCAGGTTTGGTCCCCAGATCAGGGCGGTTATAAGTGGCAGCCAATTCATGTTTCTCTCTCACATTGATGTTTCTCTTCCTCTCTTTCTCCTTCCCTTCCCCTCTCTATAAATAAATAAGTAAATAAAATAGTTTTAAAAATAAGATAGCATTGGCTTTGTGGGAGTGTGCCAAACAATCTTCAAGGTGTTGTGTTCTTTTCTTGTGATTTATTTTCCCAAATTGCTATCCAGAAGAAAGGTATTAACGAGAGGAAAGAGTAGTGGCCGCCTATTGGTAGTCAGTGGGCTGTGCTGTCTGCTTCACCGAGTTCCCCTCTGGCCCATAGCGGATGATTATCGGGCTTTCTTAGCAACGTTGAAGAGTCAAACCACCCAAATCCCCTTGCTTGTCATGGCAGCATTTTAACTTTGCCTAAGTGGTACCCCGTGGCCATCCGGATGAGTCATTTCTCATCACCTACCTTTGAGGTAAGTTAGCATTAATCCCTCCTAACTCGGTGAGAAACCCAAACCCCAAAGAGGCCAATTCTGGCCCATGAGGACATGGTAATCAGCCACGTCCATGACTACTAAACCTCTTTCCTCTGAGTAAGCACATTTATCCTCTTTCACTAGCCTCTTTGGGATATAAAAAACAAAGTTCAGAAAAAGTGTTTCCATTTCCATAGCCAGCCCTATGTTTAGGAAATGAATATTTATCTCTAATCTCATGTAAGAACTGCCTAGAGTGCTTTAATAGCATGCCAGTGATGAGGCCCCTTTCCTAGGCATCCTGAGTCATTTAGTTTGGGGTGCACCATGGGCATAGGTTTTTTGTTTAATAATAATAATAATAATAATAATAATAATAATAATAATAAACTACCACGATGCTCACATACAGGGAGGCAGAGAACGCAGGCCCAGGCAGAGTCAGCAGGGGTTCATGAGATGCTGAAGTTCTAAATGCAACCCAACAGTCTCCCCCACTGGTCTTCGCCATTCTATCACTAGAGCCACCTTCATGGGGAGTCTGTGGAGACATACACTTTTAGCCTGGGTTAAAGCATTTTGTTACCAGAAAGGAAACATTAGCGTGGAGTGGTTTACCAGTTAACCCCAGCAGAAGTGCATCACTCTGATGGAGGGACAGGGAGAGAAGAACAAACCCAGTGTATGATGTGCTGCTCAGACCGGGGAGGGAGAGATGGGGATGGGAACCCTGGGTGGCCCCAGGATGGTGACCATGCAGAAGTGCCATGCTCCTGGACAGTGATTTGGGAGAGTGAATGGGTAAGGGTTTGGGGTGGCGGCGGGGATCTAAGGAGGTGTAATGGTTCAGAGCAGCATGCACTCTGAGGTAAGACTGGCTCTATCACTTAAGCTCTGTGATCTTGGGTATGTTACCACTTCTTAAATGATCAGTTCTCCTAACTTGGAAAACAGGAAAATATTGCAACCTCCACCTCTTCTGTTGGGACCTGAAATAAGATGATATGTGTTATAATACATCAGTGTCTCCTGGCCTTTCCAGGATTCCTGGATCACTGTTCAGCGTTCCCCATTAAAGTGGGGATGGACCATTACCCCCTCCTACAAGGTAACTAATTCTCACAAGGAACCTCAGGTTAGATTTAAGGTGGTAGCCATATATTGACACAGAAGGAAGAGTGGATGGAAGCTTACTAGAGAATCCCTTGGCCTCAGAGTTGTAGGGTGAAGCTGTGGGGTCCAGGATCACGTTATATCCTTGGACCAAGGATGAGAACAAGCACGAGGAAGCTAAATGGGGTTGTGACAAGACTTGGCTCAAAGAGCACAGAAAGCCACCCAAGTCCGAGGCTATGGAGCCAAGTCCCAAGAAAATCCATGACCCAGAAGCCAGGAAAGGTGCCCAGGGCTGCAGGAAGTGATCAGGAGTAGCCTTCTAGAGCTCACTGTTTACAGCCAGCAGGGCTTCCTTGCTCTCTGCCTCCTCTGAGAGTGCCTTAAACCCAGGGGGTCCCAGAAGTGAGTGGCTCAGAGGCCTTCTAACAAGTGTGTGTGCTGCCAGGAAGGTGCACTTTCTACGCCAGAGCCCTCTGACTCTGCTCTACGACTGTGGCCCGACCAACACAGCGGGACCCACAGAAAGCTGGCCCTAGGGGATGTGTTCTGTGATGAACATATTTATTTTCTGGGTGAGTGAAATGTAATGTGTTTCTCTATTGGAGGATTTTTCGGTGCTTTTAATTGTATTGTAAATGGTTAAGAGGAAGATATAGTGTTATGTGTTTTCCAAACTAACTTGACCATGGAATGCTTTCTTCTTGGGAAGAATCTCTAACTCCTGTGGCTCTTTTACCACTTTGCTCCTGGAGCTTCTGCCTCGGGGCCCCTTCTGTGCTTCTCTGGGGTGTGTAGAGCCCTGGGAGGGCTGTGACCGCATTTCCAGGTCATTTTCACTGAGAAACAGTCACCAGTGAGGCTGTAAACTGCATGACAACAAGGCCATGACTGTCTTGTTCTTCTTCTCAATGGCACGTAGTTGAGCCTCCAATAGTGCCTATTTGTGGGATGATGACTGATTGACTAAATGAATGAAATAATCTAGATTATGCCAAACTCCAATTGCTGCCATGTATTGTGCCTTCAGTGTTGAATACTTTACAGACCTACTCCTGCTGGGCAAGTTGTGTAGGACTGAGAATCGAGAGATGTCAGTTGCAGCCCTAACTCGGTGTCTTTCTTTTTCACCTATTATGATTATCTCTATATCACACTAACCCTGCCCATCTCACTTCAAAACAGCAATGGGAACCATTTACAAAAGTGAAACTCCCCAGTAATATAAAATACAATCTTAATGATTCCCCTAGGAAATGGACCCATCTGTTGGTGTTCTGCCGGGCCTGCCGGTCTCTAGACTGAGCCTTCCTGAAAATCCAGGCGTGTGATAGCAGGGGCCACCCCAGGTGTGCTTTACAACCACAGGCTTTGCAGGTTGAAATGGAGGAGAGAGACGGAACCAGAACGGACAGATTTCTTTGACTGTTTTATGATGTTTATTTTAAGCAGTTTTCCAAATAAGAGAAGCCCTTCCTCTGTGCTTCATACTATTGAATTCTTGGAATGATGCATTTCGGTGAGAGTTTTCTCCCACCTCACCTCACCCCTCCCCTGAACTTCCTGATGTGGAGGTACTGTGGTGCTAGCCTGGTCCCCTCTCTGCAGAGGGTCACTCAGACACAGCTTAACCAATGCACTGCCTCCTGTGGCAGCCGGGGCTTGTTATTGGCTGTGGGTTCCATCCACCTGCACCGACACTACAGCACTTCACTATATATAGTGAATTTCTATGTATATATTCACTACATATATATGTAGTACATTCACTACATATAATAGAACATATATAGAAATTTAATTATTGGGGTTTAAGATATATAGATAAAATTATTGGGGCCTCATATATATATTAAGTGGAAGGTGAAACAGCAACATTGGCGAGGAGGAACTGGACGTTGTCTCAGGCCCACAGCTGCATGGACTAAGAATGAGAGCTCTTTTGTCTGAACTCTGTGCGTCATAAGTTAATGTTTGATTCGGGGGATTATATTTAGATGTTATTAGTTACACTTAATAATGTACAAATGTGTTCTGATCACATTTTCTTAAGCCTTATAACATAAGGCTCATAACATAGTCTAAAGATTTTATCTATTCTTTAAACATTTATAGGAATAGTCATCCACCAGCATAAGGATTAAGCCACATTTCATGTTGGATTAAATAGATTGCTATGGTGAAAATGACATTATTTGAAATCATGACTTTAAGGAAATATGGACAGTGGCCGACTCTGCCCTTTGCTCTGGGGGAGAAAAAGAGACTTGGAAGTTCACGCCTTTTGCCAAGTGGGTCAAGACTCCCTGTTGTCCCGATGACAGCTAGCATGCACAGACAGATCATTCGCTCTAATTTTGTTTTTTCCCGGTAAAGAAATAAATAGCAACTATTTGCCAGCCTACTTCTTTGCAGGCAGGCAACAAAGCATTTGCATAGGGAATCTTGCATTTTAAATCATCTTTTCTACGTAAACTGTTACTACCAGAGAGTAAGAAGCAGCCTGTTTACAAAGGGACTGTAACAGGGAAAATCCCTCAAAATAATAATTACAACACTTTTGCCTGATGACTATGACACCAGCTCCAGATGAGTTTTTTTTTTAAGGGAGTTAGTCTAGAGTGCCAGGCATACGCAGGTACCTGGAGCTCTTTGATTGGCTAAATGACTGATACAGGAGAGCAGACCGGTGTTCCCTGGCTGTCCCCACGCTGTCTAACATCTGCACCAGAAACACGGGTGATTGCGGGGTCCAGCGGGAGAGCCCAGAGACAAGTAGCAGGTTTTCTGAAAACCAAAGCTTTCTCTCTGAAATGCGTGGCCACAAAGGATGCATTTCTGGGATCTGAAGTTTTCTGGCTCATTCAAATAACAATAATGTTAGGAACCTTCCAACTACAGGACACCTCTTCATTTTCAAGGACAAGGACAACAAAAGCCCTGTCTGTCTGCTAATGATCTTTGATCCTGCTGTTTGAATTCTATTCCTGGGTTGCTGTGCTGGCTCTTCCATCAGCGTTGGCTGCCCTCCCTTTGGTCCACTGGCCAGAATCATCCAGACTCCTGTGAATGTGAGTGGCTCAGCCTGGGTTTTATTAGGTTATCTATTTCTCTCTGGTGGCTAATTTTGTTTGAGATTTCACAGTGCTTCTAAATTTGTGTATGTAAATGAAGACCATGCTTTTCTTCAAGAAACTCATTAGAATCAAAATGAGGATGAGTTTTTAACTTTCCTACAACTGAGCTGATGAAAGTTGCTGTTGTAAGTGGATGTGGAAAATGTTCACAAGTGTCTGAGCAAGAGAGGAATTTGCATTCACCTCCAATCAGGCCTGCCTGCCTTAGATTTGTAAAGCTGGGGTCTGTGCGTGAATGTGTGTCTGTGGAGGCATCCGGTCCAGGGCTTTTGTGTGCTGGGAGTTTTTTTATTACTGCTTCAATATCATTCGTTGTAATTGGTCTATTCAGGTTTTCTGATTCCTCCTGGTGCAGTTTGGGAAGACTGTATGTTGCTAGGAATTTGTCTGTTTGACCCGCGTTGTCCGATCTGTTGGCATGTGCTCCCAGTTGTTTGTAATGTGTGTCAGTCAGACGGCAGCACGCCTGCAGTGGTTTCCAAGGGGAGGGGGCACGGCCTTCTGTTAGGTTTAGGAAGTATCTGGAGTACACAGTGCAGTGTTCACCTGAAACCTCACAGGTGTGTTCATCTTCTTTATGAAGAGGGAGAAGCAGGTCAATCAGAACATCACTAATGGATTGTTTGAAATACCAAGAAACATTCGTCTTAGGTATTTAAATGAACTGGTTATAGGTCTTCAAGTTTAATACAAACAGTGTTGCTCTAAGATGCTTGGGATAAGACATTGCTTTGGTTTCCTGTGGCTGCTGTAACAAACCGCCACGAATTTAGTGTGTAGAACAAGTTTATTCTCTTGCACTTTTGGAGGCCAGAGCAGGTCAGTGGGGCAGAGCTCCTTTCAGGAGACACTGGAGAGGAACCTGTTTCCTTGCCTTTTTCCAGCTTCCAGAGGTTCCCTGCATCATCCCAACCCTGGCTTCTGTTGTCCTGGCTTCTGTTTTCCCGCCTTCCCCTCGGCCCGCAGGGCTCCTGCCTCCCTCTCCTAAGGGTACTTGTGCTGACACCGAGCCCACCTGGATCACCCAGGAGCCTCTTCCATCTCCAGATTCTTAGTTATATCTTCAAAGTCTCCTTTGCCATATAAGGTAACATGTCCACACGTTTTAGGGATGAGGATGTGGACATTTTTGTGGCCTGTTATCCTACCCACTACAGATAACTTTATTTATTCTTTCTGATCAGTTTTCTCGCTGCTCTTTCTGCAAAGTTGCAGGGGTTAATGACAGCTCCAATCTGTGGGCGAGGACTGTGAATTTGGAAGTGTCATCCTGCAGAAAGACCCCCCGATGAGAAGGTTGTTACCTGCTGGGGCTTCAGAATCCTCTCTGTCCAAGGGAAGATTCCGGTGGGCACCAAACTGGTGTTTCTCCTCTTCCACCAAAGTCTCGCAAGTGCAACACGTATTGGGTTGGCCAAATTGTTTGTTTGCTTTTTTCTCTAAGACGGCTCTAGTGGTGTTTAATTGTCTTTGACGTCACTGGAAACAAGATTGTGTTGTGACAGCTGTCATGTCAGTGGGCATTTTAAAAAAAACTTATCAAAATTGGTGAATTTTTGTACAGCCATTTTAATATTAAAGATGAAAGAAAATACACATTTTCAGCATAGTTGCTTTATTTCAAGAGAGGTAAAAAAGAAACTCAAATGCAAAAAGAAAGATTTGTGCATCTTCTCCATTTGTATGGAGAAGATGCTGTGACTGATTGAATGTGTCAAAAGTGGTTTGCAAAGTTTTGTGCTGGAGATTTCTCACTGGGTGGTGCTCTTTGGTCAGGTGCTGGATGGTGCTCTATGGTCAGGTAGACCAGTCCAAGTCGATAGTGATCAAACCGAGACCTTAACTGAGAACAGTCAATGTTGTACCACACGGGAGAGAGCCAACATACTCAAAATAACCAAATCAAAAAAGTTATTGGTGAAAATAAAATATGTGTCTTTTATTTTATGGGAAAAACTAAATGGACTTTTTGGCTCGCTCAACAGCTCACTACACAGAAGCCAAAGCTGTACAGGTAGCATTCCTAACCTTCAGGGCCCGGAATAGACTCAAATACCTGATCTGTCCCCTACTAAGTGTGTCATGTGGTACAGGTTCTTTGTTTTCATTAAACCTCAAGTCCTGTATCTGCAAAACAGAGATGATAACTTCCAGAATTGCTGTGAAATCACAAAAGTAAAATGTGCCAAGTGTTTAGCCCATGCCGGGGCTTAGTTGTGGCCCGGCGAGTGGAGGTCATGGCAGGGCCTTATCCCAGGCCGACCCTCGCTGTGGGCTGCCCAGTGTGCCAGAGGCGAAGAGTGGACACAGCAGGGCCAGTTCTGGCTAAAGACCCAAGCCACCCCTGTGTGAGTAAATGAAGCAGACCACCAGGAACACACGTAAGAAATGGAATTCTGCACTTTCATTGAACTTACAGCATCTGTCCATGCAACGTCTGAGAACTGAGTAACAAAACCCAGAAAGGGACGGCCAGTCCCAGCATGGAATGGTATAGACTGTGGCCTTCCCAGTGCCACAGGAGAGAACGGGAGTCCTGAGTAGGTCAGTCTGTGGCAATTCCCTTAGCCGTGCTGGTTGGGACTGACACCCGATCCTTTGTCGCATTTACAGCTGCAGAAACCATCATTTGTCTGCTGACTTACTCTTAAGCAGTGGATAATACTATTTTATCCCAGCATGTGGCGTCAGCTTTATTCTCAGTAATCTACTTTATTGTCATCCTAAATCCTGAGTGTAAAAACCTTCTCCAGATGTTATATATATGATTTTGGACCGAGTGCTTCTACCTACAGAAAGTACGAATGTTTATTGAGTATTCATTCTCTGCCAGTCATTGCATGTGCCAACTATTTAGTCCTTGCAATAGTTCCATTATAATTCTAATTGATTTCACAGATGACAAAACAGAGACTTCTACAGTCTGAGTAACTTGCCAAACTTACAGAACTTGTAAGTGGCTCAGCCTGGAGTTCAGTCCAGACTTTTCCGTCTCCAAGCCCCGGATTCTGGTTCTTAAAGACAGAAAAACCAAGTGATAAATGATACTAGGAACAACAAAAAATACTTCAAAAATGGAAAAAAGTTCATAAATGGGAAAAGTGAATTTTAGAATTATATGTAGATCACAATTAGATTTTTGTAAACTAAACAGGAATGTAAAGTTATATATACTTTACTATGGTACACTTTATATAGGTTATGTTAAATATGTAGCAACATTTATTTTAAACATTTATTTTATTTTATTTTAAAAAAACAATAAAAGGCATGGTCCCTTTCCCTTTAAAATGCATATACAGCCCTGACTGGCGTGCCTCAGTGGATTGGGCATCGTCCCACGCACCAAAAGGTCGTCGTCAATTTGATTCCCAGTCAGGGCACATGGGCTCCTGGCCAGGTCCCAACTCAGGGTGTGTGAGAGGCAACTAATTGATGTTTCTCTCCCTCTCTTTCTTCCCCACTTCCCCTATCTCTAAAAATAAATAAATATTTTTGAAAAAATAAAGTGCATATATGATACACAGGCATGCGAAATTTCACACCCAACTTCTGGAAGTTCATGTCAGGGATTGTTAATATATATGTATTACATGTAAAGGAAAATCTGGAAGGATAGACAGCAGATTGTTCATTATACTCTTTGAAGAATGGGTTTGTATGATATTTTTATGTTATCCTTTATGTTATTCTGTATGGGTTGAATCTATTTTCAGTGAGGGTGTATTATTTCTATAATGAAGAAAAATTTAAGAAAGGCAACACAAAAGAAAAAAGCACAAGAAAAGAATTTCAGATTACAAATCAAGTCCAATTGTTTCCAATTTAAAATGGAATTCACTGTTTATTTTTCTCCTGATGGCCAGGCTTCTAGTGTTTTCCTAAGTCATAACCCAGGGATGATGGATAGACCTCTGAAAAAATGTAAAGAATCCTTTTGTGAATGCACTAAATATGGGCTGGTGTGTCCAAAACAAAACTTTCTCTACAAGCTCAGAGTAACTGAAAATAAGGTGTGTCGAGGGTGGCGGGCTGGAGGGACCTTCAATAGCATTTTCTGAAAGCGGTACCGGGGCTTTCCTCCTTGGGGGAAGCATGTCCATGAGGCCGTCAGTGGAGTTCTTTATGTGAGAATTGAAAGGCCCTTTATGACCAGTAATACGTGCTCGGCAAAAACTGAACAGTAAACAAGGATAATGCCACACTGCAGAGGAAAAAAGCGAAGTATATTGTAGTAGCGCTCCGTATGCTAAGCAAATTATCCTTGGGCTATTGTTTAAAATGACCTCTTAATCCTCATTCCCAGTCAGCCTGGCCCTAATTGAAATGGCTGTTTCCAGGTTGCCCTGTGCTTAACTGAGGGCGTTTCCTCAAGCTCTTCACCTGCTCTCTTTTGCTGTCCCCCCTGCCACCCCAGCCCCAGGGTCAATCAACTCACACTGTAACCCTGGGTTCGGAAGACGCGTTCTCTTCTCATTCCCACCCCTCCCCGATATATATGTCTCTTGTCTTCCATGCAGGAAATTTTCATACAGCTTTATAATCAAATCTTATTTTGAGTGTAAGTAAAGATTATAGGAGCAACTTACTTTTCATCAAAGAAAAAAATTATGTATTTTAAAAAAGGAACTTGTAATGTTGCACTCTGATGTAATTTTGGTATATTGCATTTTTGTGCCTGTTGGGGTTTGACAGTGGCCGGAGACCCCCGGGAGCTCTCTTCCTGAGGATAGCAGTGAGCCTCTTCCTACTGCTGCCCATCTGTAGAACAGCGCCCCCCTCAGGTTCATGTAGCAAGTGTCCGAGCAGCAAATACATATTTATGAAACTCTTTGGATCGTACTAGTGTAGTAGGTAAGAAAGGGCAGGACTTCTTTCCACTGCCCTGCCCAATCTGGAGATAGAATGGGCACACGGCTGTTTGTTCTTCTCCCTAGATGTGATGCAAGTGCAGTTCACATGGAGTTCGGTGCATACAAGTGCACATAAGGATGTCATATTATATACATCCTTCTAAAGGTTGGGACCAGAGAAGGACACAAATCTCTTTGCACACTGCTCTATCTGATTAGAAGCTTCTTGCATGCTGTGATGAGAATCCTATAGTTAACACATGCCCAGGGCCATAGCAGGTCAGATCTCCCTGCGGGAAGCAGCCTCTGTGAGTAGCAGGCTCTGCTCTAGAGGCAATGAATGTACCGTCGTCATTACGAGTACCAGCTTTCAACTTACAAGCACCTGGGTTTCATCCCTGGCACAGCCACTTACTGATAGTGGTTTTAGCACCTGTCCCCTTGCATGGAAGATAGAGGTATTAATACCCACATTGCAAAATCATTTGGAGGATTAAATGTGTTGTAACATGTAAAGTACCTAGCACTGCAGTCAGGTGCTCCATAAATGGCAGCTGGTGATATTAACGTGCTATTAGCTTTCCCATTTTTAAAAAAAGCTTTCTTGTGACTCCCCCTTTCCCTGCCAACTGCTGTCCTTTCTTCTTGTGCCTCTTTTGAACAAAGCTCTTCTGGAGAGAGCCCACACTCCTGTCTCCGGCTTCCCTCCTTACTGGGGTTCCTAAACACTCCAGAGGGCTTTGAGTTCACTCTCCTATCCTACTTTTTTTTTTTGTCAAGGTCACCAGTGGCTACTGCATTGATGAATGCAATGACATCTGCCAATGGCAGCAACTAGTCATCAGCATTTGGTAGAAAAGATTCCTCCTTCCTCCTTGATTGATGTCCCCTTGGCTTCAGGACAACACATTTCCGTGGTGTCCTCCTGTCTCAATAGCTGCTTTTTCCCACCCTCTGTGAAACAATGTCCCTGATCTTTAGACATTCAGGGATCCAGAACTCGATAACAGTTCCTCTTTTCTAAAGATATTTTTTCCCACAATGATCCTACCCAGTCTTCTGGCTTAAAATACCATCTTTGCCGGTGATTCCCAAATAACTGTTACCAGCACCAAACTAAGTGCCAAACTCCAGACTTACATCCAACTGCCTACTGGACCCTTCACTTGAATATCTAATGGGCATCTCAAGAACCACGAGTTAGTCAGGGTATGCCAGAGAAACAGAAATATTTATCATAAAGCTTATGGATACAGGCAAGTCCCCAGATCTGCAGGGTGAATCAAGGAACTGGAGACCTGGAAAAGCTGCCGTTTCACTCCAGTCCAAATCCAAAGGCCTGAAAATCAGGAGAGCAGATGGTCCAGTTCTTGTCTAAAGGCTGACCCCAGAAGAGCCGGTGTTTCAGGCTGAGTCTGAAGGCAGGAGAAAAGCCAGTGTTCCAGTTCGACGGCAGGCAGGCAAAAGGAATTCTCTTTTTCTTAGGGGAGAGTCAGCTTTTTTGTTTTTTCCAGACCTTCAACTGATTGTTTGAGGCCCACCCATGAGGGAGAGCAATCTGGTCTACCTGGTCTAGCTATTCGGATTTTACCCAAAAGCACAGTATACTCAGAATAACCTTTAAGCAAATAAATAAATAAATAAAGTAGACAAGCAATACATGTTTGTGGGGTGAATTGCCATTGTAGAGATGAGGAAGCTGAGGTTTACAGCCGTTAAGCAATTTGCTAAAGTGGCACATTAAGAGTAAAGCTGTTCTGGCCCTGGCTGGTATAGCTCAGTGGATTGAGCGTGGGCCTGCGAACCAGACGATCGTGGTTCGATTCCCAGTCAGGGCACATGCTTGGGTTGCAGGCCAGTTTCCGACAGGGGCCAGTTCCCTGCAGGGGATGTACGAGAAGCAACCATACATTGATGTTTCCTTCCTCTCTCCTTCCCTTCCCCTCTAAAGATAAATAAATAAAATATTTTTTAAAAAAAGAGTAAAGCTGTTCTAAAGCAGCAATTAACAGTCACAGGCCAGAAGCACTGATGTTAGGTACGTTTCTGCAGTACTATTTTTGGGCAACTATTTTCCATCTATTTTTTTGTTAATTAAAAATAGACCTTACCCACATATCAGTGTAGACCAGTGCTAATTTATATAGTTCTGCTTGACCACAGGAAAAAGGTTTATTCTCTGAATCTTTTCTCTATGCTTTTCAGTCATCTGATAAAATCCCCTTCTTTTGAAATATTTTCACATTTTATAAACTAATGGATTAGCGATATGTTCTCTTTGCCTTTTTTAAAGCTCTTTAGGAGCCAGGCCAGATATCTCTTTGAAGCTTCCCTTCCAAGTTAATCCTTTGATCTTCTTATAACACTGATAATGGTATTAAATTATTCTATAAGAGCAAATGGGATTTTTAATAACTATATCTTTGTGTAGTCATCCACAACTATGAGGTGAGCACTTACTCTATGTGGGCTTGCTGATGGGTGAGGGTAATAAAGACACTTCCAGAAACTGCTGGTTCACATAGGGAAATATGTATGTATTAGTTGGGATATTAATTCAGCTGCTTTAGCAGAGACTAACAGTGGCTTCAGCAAAACAGAAAGGAACTCATTTTCTCTCTTTCTCTCTTCCCCTCTCTCCCCCTCTTCCCAGGAGATAAGCAATCAAGGGAGAAGAGATTGTCCCCTAAGGCCCTCCCGGGCCCAACCCCTTCCATGGTGTCACTCCACCGTCCCCTACTGTGCCGTTCTCGTGATGGTCGAATTTGGCTCACACTCCCACATATACATTCTGGGCCCTGGGAAGAGGGAGGAGGAAAAGTGAGCAAGTGGCTTCCTTTTAAGGACATGACCCAGAAGTTGCTCATCTCGCTTTACCCATACCCCATTGGACAGAACTGGCTCACATGGACATATTTAAGCCAAGAAACATAGTGTGTGGGGTAGCCACACGCCCAGCCTGGGGAATTCTGTTACTAAAAGGAAGGAGTGATTGATTGTGGGAGACAAATAAAAGTCCCTGCTTGGCCACATCTATAAATACTTCTGTTGCTCCAACTACATAAGGTCTTAAAGGACAAGGCTGCACCTCACCTGCTGAACACCTTGCACGTAGTGAGGGTTCAGTAAAGAGTTGTTGACTGGGTAGTTCAATTAATGTACTTTCATCTAAGAGGTTTTGTGGAGAAGTTTTATTTTAATGCCCCAAACAAACACTATTTAAGCCCAAGGTAAACACTTCGGGAAAATAAATACCGAAGGACATCACGGTCACAGGCGGGTTCTTCATACACTTACACACCCCTTTGTACTCACCGAGAGAGGCTGCCTGTGCTAAAACAGATGCGGAGATAGCCTCAGACTGAAAGGCTCATGTCCCAGCTGGTCAGCGGCCTCATTCATGCACCTAGAGATGACGCTACCGCTCCAGCAAATTTGCAGACCTAATTTTGGAAACTAACAGCCAGAGGTATGTGAGGCTCCATGGCGCACGCACTGCATTCCCTTCTCGATTCATCATGCTTCCTGGGGACTGGGATCCCAGGCTTCTCTTCCCCCACGTGGCCGTTAGGCTGGTAGCATTGTCCTCTCTGGTCCATAAGGAAATGCAGTGGACCCTGCTGGAGGAAGTAAGTACAGCAGCAGTAAAGCATCCCTCCCCTGAGACTGAACATCTGTTCAGACTTTTTGCAGCTCCCACGAGAAGGGGCCGGAACACAGGCTTAGATCTATAAAGGAAAAACTTCATCCACTGGTACACTGCTAGTTGGCAATTTATGATCATTCGACTTCAAGCGGCCCTGGGTTTATCTCTGTGATGCCTTTGAAGAAAGGCGAAGCTGGGTCAATAAGTACGGTAAACAGGAGTGTAAGCGGTGTTTGTCATAGCCATGAGAGCAACCTTTGCAGAACTTAACGTCATGAACTATTGAATTTAATGACTGCTGATTATGCCCGATGAGATACGGGTTCCATAGCAGAGGGCACAAACACGCCTCAGTTTGAAACCAGGTTAAGATAAAGTTGAGTTGTTCTATAAACTTGAAAGGAACAGCCTATGTGCTGTGGTTTTGGAATTCCACTAATGCACACTGGCCTTCTACGTTCACCTGAATTAGCAAGGAGTTTGCTGACTCTGGTTAAGGCAGCTTGACACTCTCCTGCAACCTCAGCTACCCCAATCCAGATGCCAGTTTGCATTTGCTTTAGGGTGAGTGGAGGTCCCTTTTTCTTTGTGTTGTCATCTGTCCTTCCCAGAATACGTAGCAATATGGCCTTGGGCCAATCCTTTACTTCTGGTGTGGAAAGTTCTGAGTAGCTGGCGGCTCAGCTGGGCCCCCAGCTGGCTCTTGTTTCCAGCTGCTTCAGAGCCCTCTGGCCTAGACATAAAGGGGCAGCGATAAGCATCGTAAAAATAAAGTCCCTCGCTAGCCAGGCCAGCCAGGCCCAGGCCCTGTGTTCTTGGCATGACAAGTAGTTGGTAGATGAGGTGTTCCACTGGGAAAAATGGGATGAGATATTCTGTAACCAGGCCTGATCTTTGGATTTTCAGTCAGTAGCTCTTGGGAAATCCCTGTCAGAACCAGGCTAATGGGACATGAGCCATAACCTTGGGTCAGTTTGTTTATCGACCGCCATCTTGACTAACCTCTTGGGGTCTGCTGCGGCCTTGGAAATGCTTTTTATTGAATTGCTAAGTGAGAGTAAATATCGAGCATTGTTTAGTCAGGCACCAGGCTGGCATCTCCTCCATATGCCCTACCCATGGCGTACTCTGAGTATCAGATATTGCTGCCCAAGGCAAGTGCTGGGGGTGGCTGTACATTTTCTCATTTCTGTTGTTGTTGTTGTTCTTGTTTCACATAAGAAAAGGAAATAATAGTGATGATAGCCGCTGAAAATTTAGTCTGATAACCTGGAGCTTTGATGACTTTTTCTCATCCTGTTTGGGGATTAATGTGTAGTTTTTTGGCTACCTTCCCTTCAGTCTCCAGAACTCTTCATTGTAGGGCTGACTTGAAATAAGAGTGGGAAAGAAAATATTGCCCTCCTGGGCCTGGAAGTGGGCAGGTCCCCAGGATATTCTCAAGAGCTACCTGAGATCCAGATGAGATCTCCTTCCAGAAAAAAAAAATATGTTTGCTTCATTTTACTATTTACAATTTCCCCAATGTACCAGGGAATTAAAGCCAATCTCTCTCTCTCCTTCCCTTCCACTTTTCCCTTCTCCCTCCCTTCCCCGTCTCTCTCCTTCAGTTTCCTTGTCTTTAAAGACACGACCTTCCTGGTGTGTTGCCTAGGCTTAGAAGAGAGAACCTTTGTAAAAATTTCTGCTGGCCATTGGCACGGAAGCACTGTGTAAATCAGCAAGGCGCTTTGTTGTAAAACTTCCTCATGATCAACATTCACTACTGTTTCCTTTTGTGAATGCTTCTTTGTCTTCCAAAAAAGCATTTCAGATTAAGCAATGCCCATATTGAAAATGCGGGAGGTATCTGCTTGTATTCTTGGCTGGTTGAATTGCAGATGGCCGTCATGAATATTACAACGCCAGGTTCCTACAGGTGAGTTAAAAATAGTAATTTATGCAGTGAGTTGGAGATGGAAGTGGAGATTCAGTGTCCTTATTATCCAATTGAGTCCCTGGATTTGTTCTTTTTAGGTAAAAGAGCTCTGAGATCTACATGTGGCTCAACTATCCAGTTTAGTTGGGATTGAGTTTTTTCTTATTCTTGGATGCATAGATTCAAATTCAGTTACCAAAAAATATTTTTACACTCTCTGTATGGCAGAGCTATGCTTAGCACAAGAGATACACAGATTATATAAGAACCAGCCTTGCTATTGAGGTGTTCATAATCCCTCCAGGGAACTGTTACTGTCTGTCAATAGCAACTCTCTTGTGAGGCAGTGAGCACTATAGTAAAGGTATATGCTAGAGACACGCGGCGGGGAACGAGGTAGGGTATGCGATATATGGTGGGTAAGAGCAACTGGTCTTTGATGGCAGATGTATGGGGTTAAATCTGGATTTGCCTTTATTAACTTGGTGAACACATCAGTGAGTGAATTAATACTCAATTTTCATTGTTATTACTGGAATTAAAAGAAATACTGGAATGGTAAATAAAGTGCTCAAGATAGAGTTTGACACCTAGAACATGCTCAGAGAAAGATCATTTGTAACTGATGAGTGAGCACTTGATTCGGGCTTTATTTGGTGGAAGTCTAGGCAGCATGAGGAACAGAAGTGGAGCTGAGACCTCTGTAGGAGACACCACGATGAGCTGAGAGAGCACGTGGCTGTTTGAGAGGAGCCTGTGCTCCTAGTGGCCGGGGCAGGAGTGACTGGGGAGAGGGTCAAGAACTTTAGAACAGACAGATAGGGGCCGGTTTGCAAAGCAATCTGTACTGTCAGGCTGAGATGTTAGACTTACTGTTGAATACAGTGGTGTGTTGTTAGTGTTTGCAAGCAATGAAGTGGCATAGAGATGTGCATTTAAAAAAATAGCCTCTCTCACAGCGGGGTAAGGAATTGTCTGGAGGGGAGGCTAGTCGGGAAATGAGAACACTAGTGCAAGGGAGAAGTTATGTTCACATTCACCCCATCAGTATTCGTCGAAGACCTCTCATCCAGGCATTTTGTGAGAAACAAATGAAGACAGAGTGTGGCAAGACATGGGGAGAAGAAAAACAATACATTTTTCTGAGATGCAATTGATCAGAACTGGTGACTATCTGGGACTGAGGGTGATGAAGGAGGACAAGTGAAAAACAGTTTTAGGGGGAAAGGAGATCTTTTGCACTGCTGGAATTCAAAACACGTTGTCAGAGGCAGGACAGAAAGAAAAACAGCCACTCCCCCTTTTGCCTTTCTCCTCCCCCTCTTCCTTATCCTCTGTGAAAGAAACCACAGGGGCAAGTCAGGGCAAGCCCTCTCGGAGCAGCTGGTCCACGGCCTTCTGAGGTCAGGGCACGCTCTGTGTTAGCTTCCAGAGAAATAAGGAAAATTGAGCGAACAGGGAGAAATTAACAAACAGCTCTGGACGATATTCACATGGCTCACCATTGCACCTTGAATGTTCAACTAATTTTCTTTTTCAAAGAGAGATATCCGTTGACTTTGGAAAGTTGTTTTCCTGTCAAAGTGGAAAGGTTATGAGAGACGATATTAAATAATGGAAAATGTTCAGTTATTTGATGAGAGGCTGTGGACGGGATCGGAAGGCCATCTTAGGTAAACAGTCGGAGTGAGTGGTGATGTGTAAATATTGACATGGAACCCAAGAGGAAACACGGAGAGGAAAAAGTATTTCAGCAGGAGACAGTTTTGGCTTGTTGGAAAGACGTACAGGAAGGAATAATCCAATCTTTTTTAAAAGACAGAGCTGTATGAGACAGAGTAGGGGGCCGCTAAGTCTCTATCAGCCACTCCCTCATTGGAAAGATGGCAGGGGACTGTGACCTAATTTATTGCCAGGGGTGATTGAACAAGAGTCAATAATTGACATATTGCGTAGTGGAGATTTTAATAGGATAAATTTAATAATCATGAAAGAAAACACTCTATGTATAGGGTGTGTTTGAACCAGATTCTTACCAGGATAATCTCATCCAGCCAGATTCTTTTACCTGATGCACTTGCAACTTGTGAGAACAATTCCACAAACTGGGGTACAGGTGATGGTGCATCCCTCCTGTGTTCTGTTTTAATCTCTAGAACCCCCGTATACCCTACCATATATCTCCCTTGATCTGATCTGTCTCCTTAATTGTTTAGCGCTCTCTAGGACTTATTCAGTTAAAAAATGGCCCTTGACTTCCACATGCCTTGCCTGGGTGGCTGCGGTGTCATTGGTCCGCCCGTACTTGCTTCTCACTGTCACACAGCGATGATAGTGAGCACTGGCTCTCTGCAGCTTGTTGTTGATTGCTCATTGCTGCAGGGAATCCTAGCTGGTCCTGCTGACCACTCAGGCCAGCCGGGATTCCAAACCAAGAGGGTTAACCTATATAGGCTAACCCTTCTCAGAAGCCCTTCTCAGAATCCCGCTTCTCTTGGGACATAAGTCAGACTCAGTTGTGCTGAGTCAAAGCCTCTTAAGCATCTGCCTCCTCATGGAATCTTTTTCTGAAGGTCCTTCACCCAAACAGTGGACCAACTGCTCTGTTAGATCCTCAGAATGTAGAGTCTTGAATCACTCCTCCCTGCAGGCAGTAGAGCCCTTAGCCCTGTATCTACACTCTTAACTGAGGCTACTTCTGATTGGATTTTTGCCATTTGTCTTACTAAAAATAGGGAGGGAGGGAACAAAAATTTAATCTATGACAGGTCCCCTATACTAAGACACCTCCGAATGTATGTTTGGCATTATCTTGCTTCTTATTCTCTTCACATCAACAGTAATTCCAGAACCCAAAGCAGTTCAAGCTGAGCTCACAATGGTATTAATCATCGGGAGTCTCTTGTTGCCATCACTATGTTTTTGCTGATAAAAGAATATTCTGCTCTACCCTGTGCCCCACATTCCCAAGCCATACACATACTTGCGTGCAACATAGAGGCCAAAAGGTAAATGGTTAGACATGAACGGTTAGCTTCATCCTATTTTGCTGCTTATAGATGGGTGCTGATCTTCCATTGAAATCCTGGATTTCAGCTAAGAGCAGCAGCTAGACAGTAACAGTGGTTTTAGAGTGTACTTCCCTGGCTTTGGAAAACCCATGACTGCATTGTTGCCGGTAAGCCTTAGGACGTGCGATGCAGGCTGGAAAGGGGCTGCTGGAAGGGAAACCGCTGATACAGAGGGTTTGAGAGAAAGGAGATGTGGGTGGAATGGTGGGCAAGCGGTGTGAGGTGTGCGTGGCTCTGTGCGGGAAGGCTCTCCGTGTCCAGTGTCTGGGTGGGACCTTGCTGGCTATTGGATCCACTGTCATCTGAACACAGCTGTGCTTTTGTTTACCATGATTAAGGTGACCATACAGCTCATTGTTCAAGTAGGATTACTTTTGAGAACATCAGTATTACTCCACTGATGATAAAGCCAGAGCAACAGGTGTAAGCCAGGAGCTTGCAGGCAAACCGGAAGTGATGTAATGTCATCTTAACAATAATAGATCTATAGTTGGAAGATACTGTATTGACAAACAGACCTCTTAGCCATGAAAAATACATTATTCTGATTGCTGTGGGAACTACAAAAAGCTGTGCCACCTGAAGGAATGGGCAATGTTGTTGTACAGAGAAGACTCATACATGAAGTGATTGCCAGGAACCACTCAAGGTGGTGTCCAACCCAGTGCCAAATGAATGTCAGTCCTGGGTTGCCAGTTACACCTCAGTAAAGCTGGTGACATCATGGGAAGGGGTAGGAAGGGTGGTAGACTTGGAGTTAGAAGACCTGTGTCCAGTCATGACTTTGTCTTTAGCAGGGTGACCTTATGCAAGGCACTTCATCTCTGAGCGTCCATTTACTTGTGTAGTGGATTCATGTATTTATTCAGTAAACATATGGCCTTGCCCTGGGCCATTGTATTGTGGGGGTAAGGAACGTAACCTTTTCAGAGAGACATGCCCGGGTTCAGGTTGCAACTCTGTCACTAACTTTGAGAACCTGAACTTACTGAACCCCTCTGAGCTTCAGTTTCCTCATCTGTTAAATGGTGATACTACAATCCAACTCAGGGAGTTGTTGTAAGCTATTGTAAATGAGGGACTACAGTGACATTTTTGTATATGAAACACTGAACGGTTTCTGACGCATAGAAAAAGTTTACAAAGTGATACCAATTGTTATTACTCTAGGCACTGGGCTAGTTGCTGGGAATGCAAAGGAGAATGGGGGAGGGGGTACTGTGCAGGCAAAAGCAGACAACAGTGTCTGCTTAAACACCTCCCAGGGCAGTTGGGAGGATTCCGTGAGGACAGGAGGCAAAAGAGCTTGAGCTGCTATAGAACGTGCTGAACAAAGGAAAGACATTACGGCTGTTAGCCACGGTGGGGCATTGTCTAGACTCTTCCCTTTTCCTGTTAGGGTGGAAATAAGAGATAACCTGCAAATAAGAGATAACCCATGTGTCTTCAATAATCCACACATGTATTCTCTCACAAAACAAGCAGCCCAGAGGTGAAATGTTTCCAGGATCGGTTATTTCTGTGGTTTAATGACATCATTGGGAGCCCCTATTTCCACTGCTTTTCTCAGATGTTGGTTGACTCACCTCAGGATGACATTGGCAGCAGGACTTCCAGACAGGACATCCTCACCACACCACACCAAGGCAGAGACTTCCTTGTATCATAGATCTAAGAAGCCCTTCGCAGAATCCCACCCCCACCCTAGTACACTAACCTGTAAGTCCCATTGGCCAAGGCTGATTCCCTGTCTCTTCCCCAGCCAGTCAATGAAAAGACAAAGCTACTATAACTGGCTTATGCTGATCAGGATCCACACTCCTGAGGCTGGGAATCCTTTCTTTCACCTTCCCCCAAACAAGGCATCATAGAGGAGACAGAACCCCTGAACAAAGTCACATTTCTGTTACCAGAGAAGAAAGAGAAATGGTTGCTGAGTGCTCACTTGCAGTGTTTTCTACCATCTCTAGCTCTAGTCAGTCACTACATCTAATTCTACCTCCAAAATATCTCTTAGATTCACCCTGGCCTTTGTCCAGGTCCCCAGCATCTCTTGCCTGGACTCCTAATTCCTTTTACTTTTGGCCCAGCTTTTAGACCTTCCCTTCGGTTTCCAGTCAGCTCTTTATATAATGCAAGTCTGAGTACACATGTCCTAACTCAAAACTCACAAGGACTGACTCAGAGGCAACCACCTCTTTGAAGGTGCCGCAGGTGTTTTTTATGGCTAATTTATAGCCCTGTTAAGGAACCGTCATGCTTTTGAGCTATTTGCATGTTTTCTGTGCTTCTTACTGTCTTCTTGGTCCAATACAGTAGCACTGGCTACCTGTGGCTATTGACCACCTGAGGTGTGGCTGGCCCCAACTGAGATGTGCTGTGAGTAAAAGAGACCCTTTGGCTTTCAAAGATTGAGAACAGAAAAGAAAGAGGAATTTAAAACATTTCATTACTAATTTAAATGTTGACTATATGTTGAAATGATAATGTTTGGAATACATTTTGCTTAAACATAGTGTATTATTAAAATTCATCCCACCTGTTTGTTTTTCATTTTTAATGTGATGGCTGGACTATTTAAAATTACCTCCACGTTGCACATTTGTAGCTCACGTTGCTGTGCGTGCACCAGATTGCTCATTGTCGCAGAATGAGGGCTGCGTCGTGTTTATCCATTATTCACTGCATGGCCCCCTTTTCCCACCTCGGGGTCCACTGGAGGTGGAGCCCAGTCAAAACACTCTAGTTGGTTAAAATGAAGTGCTCTGATTTCTTTCTGTGCTTTAACCAGGCTGAAGCTTCCATTTAAGTTTTACTACATTTGGAAATCACTCTTTGTTGTGGTTACTTCCAAGCACTAAATTTGTAATGAAGTAATCCAAATTGAAAGAGGAAAAGCTAGAATTTAAAGATTTTGATTGAGTTTGCTTGTCTCTGGTTAGTTTTCATTGTCTTATCAGATACTCCTCAACAAATTATATTTTACACTTTAAGGGTGGTGGTATCTCCATGACAACCCCCAGAATTTTTATTTTTATAATCATTACTAGTAATAGGAAACTAATGTAAATTATGCTCTTTGTATGCAACGCCACTGAATTATAGCTGGCAGTTACTTTTTTATGAATAAAAGAACTATATATATACTTAAAAAAACACTTATTGTATTCTTAGCCAGAATTATTTAGAAGACCAAGGAAATTAACATATTCTAGAAAACATTTAGGAAGAAATCTGTTTACAATGGCACAATAAAAATAAAAAATTTTAATATTTCATGAGCAGACATGAAGGAATTAAGTTTTATTATGGTAGCCCCCCCAAAAAGAAAATGCCATTGTTTGGGGGAAATCTTTTTTTTTTCAGAAATGTCTGAAGACTTTGCAGTTTGAATTTGGAAATAAATAATATGCATGGTCATTGCTTACAAGACCACAGCAGGTTTGTTGGGTCGCCCTCTGGTCAGAGGGCGGGGCGGCCTTTGAGAGCTGAGCACTGCCTGCCCCTCCCGCTGGCCCTGGGGTGTACTGTTCCCCTGAGTGAACAGAAACAATCAGGGAGGCGTTATGGTGTCAGCGGGACTGCTTTAATAAGTGCTCTTTGCCAGGTCTCGGGAAGAGCATTGTTTCTTTGGGCTTTGATCTTTTCTCAGTCGCTCCGAACGCTCTGCCCCAGTGACACGTGGAAGCCTGGAGGCCCACTGGGATTCAGGGACCCTCCCCTTTCATGGAGTCATTGTACTGGGAATGCTAGGTGGTCCTTTTTCTCTTTTTTTATCTTTTTTTTAAGTTATAATAAAATATACATAACAACAAATATACCAGCAACCATTTTAGGTGCATTAAGTACATTCCCAGGATTGTGTAACTGTCACGGTTATCCATTACCCCAAACAGCAATTCTGTATGAAGTAAGCACACCTCTCATTCACCCACTTTTCCCCAGCCCTGGTAACCTCTGTTCTGCTTTCTCTCGGTGAATTTGCCTTTTCTAGGTACCTGATGTAAGTGGCATCATGACATATTTGTCCTTTTATGTCTGGCTTATTTCACTTAGCACAGTGTCTTCAAGGTTCATTGCGTTGTAGCATGTGTCAGAATTTCACTCCTCTTAAAGACTGAGTGATATTGCGTTGTGTGTATATACAACGTTTTGCTCATCCATTTACCTGTCGATGGACATTCGCATTGTTTTGGCTATGTGTGATTTTCCAATAGAGCATGAAGACACGTAATGGCACTCTGGTCATTTCTGCATTTGGGTCTATTTCTGATGACAAAAAAATGAACTCAGAGGTTATCATCCTAAAATAATCTGACTTCCCTGCCAAACAGGAGAGCATGCAGTGTGAGATGGTGTTATCAAGTGGAGACCTCTTTATACTTCATAATCCCAAGGCCAGCTGCAGAACACTCCCGGAAGAGGCAGCCTGCTCGTGGCCCAGCCAAAGCTGAAACGCTGAAGGGCTCCAGAGCAACTGGCCTAGACCTCTGCCCCAAGGGCTGTCTGCTTGCCAGTGCAAGAAAGAAAATCTGAAAAGGGAGAGTGGACATATCTCTCTCAGAATCGAGGCAACTGGGAGGAGGCTTGCACGTGGCCTCTGTTTAGGAGAGCGAGGCTTCCTTTGTATTCTGTGAGGTGGTGTTAGTGGAGGTTGTAGCCACAGTCCTGGAAATCTCCAAATCCTCTTCCTCTGATCCCTTCTGCCCCAACTTGGGGTTTCCTTGGAAGCTATAAATATACAGATATTGGGGGAATCCAGGTGCCTCCTGTCATTAGCTGAACAGCCAGGGTTGGCCTGCTTCGTTGCAGTGGATGGTTTAGACTCCCAGCCCCGGTGAGACCTTCTCCACCCTCTCAACTCAAATCTCAGTGTTTCCACCATTTAGCTGCTAAGCTGGGAGGGACAGATTCACTGTACTATATATATAAGCTGCAAGGAGGAGAAAATGCCAGAGATTTCTGCATATCCCGGGAGCCAGGCGAAAAAAAGGAGCAGAGGGAATGTACTAGACTTTAATGAAGTATACGTTTCACTGTTGGTATATTAGTAGTCTGGAAACTCAGCCTGTGATGTCAGTGCTTTTTAGGGAGTGACCTACCTAGAGGGGGAGGGAAGGGCAAGAGTTTCTTCCCTTGTACATACACACGTTTTACGTATTTTTTTTTTATGACAACCGTCTGTGCCTCCGCACTATCGGCCCTGTTTCACAGGGAACGGTGCTGAGCCTCTGAGAGTGCACGCATATCCCTCCGCAGGCTCCACGGCGGAGCAGGATTTGGACCCAGATCTGGCAGACGTCACCACCTGCATGCAATGCAACAGGTTTTCTACAATATTCATTTTGTCAGACTTGGTCCCAGATGAAGTTCCACAAGGCCTCACAACACTTGCCCCGTCAGTGCCCTTTCTAACTCTGCTCAGCAAGTAGAACAAGAATTCTGCACCAGGTCGGTTTTAGTGATTATGTTTTGCTTCTTCTGTGATACATTCCTGAGCGTGGAGACTGTCCACTCTGCAGAGCCTTCTACGAGGCTGAGTACAGAAACCACTGCAGCAATTATAATGTGAGAACTGTTTCCAAAGAAAAAGATAAATGACCTTAATTTCACAATATTGTAATTATTTTAAAGGCTTTTTTCCTAATCCACAGTCAAACCTGGATTTCCTGATCCACGGTCAATAAATGTTCGAGAGCAACGTGGTGGCTTTGAAAAGCTTTTCTCAAGGGACTGTAGACAGACAGAGAGGTAAACCCAACCTGCACAACCAAGAAGATGCTTCTGCACCCATCGTGCAGAAAACAGGTGTGCACGCACTCCCAGGCGAGAGGAGGGCAAGGTGATTACACTGTGGCACCAACAAATTTCTCACGCTCCCTGGCCGTCACCCGGTTCTGTCCTTCAGGTTCCCTGGGTTGCGTGGTTGCGTCAGCACGGAGACTGTTAACGTGCTGGTTAGACACATGAGTTCTGGAGCTACAGCCCTGCACTTTAATCCTGGCTCTACCCCTGATTAGCTGTGTGACCTTGAATAGTTCACTTAACTTCTCTCTGCCATATGAGGATGATGGTAGGGCCTCCTTCCAATGATTGTTATGAGGATTAAATGTGTCGGTGTGTGTAAGGCTCTGGTTTATGAGGAATGCTTTACTGGAATACGGCAAGAAAGGAAAAGTGCAGCGACCAACCAGAGCCCACCCTGTGCAGGACAAGAGGCAGATGGGCAAAGGTGGGTTTTTTTAATATAACCTGAGTCTCATAGTCACAAAGGACCACACATTCAGACTTTTGTTATTATCTCCCCTCAGGTTTATACAGCAACTCATAGGGCTACACTGACGAGATTGACGGATGGGATGTTCCCATGTTACTTTAATTAGGTCCCTGGACCGCGGCTGCTATGGTGCACCATGACTGAATTTTTTTATTAATCCTACAATTCACTTGCAAATGTTATCGTTATAGTGCATTGAATTTTTACATCTATTATAAAAGCGTAAAGTTGCTAACCATGCATACTTAGAGTAAATCACAATTTTCGTAAGTCTGCGCTGGCATTTCTTCACTTCTGTTTAAGGCATGGGGATACAAAACAAGGAAGTTGGCCTCAGACCTCCTTTCCCCCCAGGATCAAACCCGTGCCTTTGGGACGTGCTCAAAAATGAATGTGTTTCATTTTGTTGGATGGGGAGGGTCTGAGTTCATGGTAGCAGGTCGTTCAAATCAGCTTTTCTCATGTAGTTGTTAGTGTGTAATTATGTGCCCCCACACTCAGCCTGCAAAGGGTCCTCGGCAAATAGACGTGAGGAAGAGATGATCCAAGGGGGCTGTGTGACTGCGGTGGATCCCACGGGGTCCCAGTTGGGATGCTGTCATATGTAGTTCCCTAAACTCCTTCCTCAGGAAAGACGTCATACCTCACGTACCTGAAAGTTATGGGAAACTGCCCAAGAGGTGGCTCTGTAACATCATCAAGGGTCTTCCTCACATAGCGTCACTTTGTCCTAATGCTCTGTGGTCGCAAGGACCATGACAGATTCAGCCACGACATCAAACTGCAGAAGAAGGCTGTTTCTTTCCTTTTCCCCAAAGGCTTCTAATAACTTTTGCATTTCATTGCCCAGTCAAATCTGTGCATAGGGAGTACAACTACCATCATTGGTGCAGACTAATCTGAATTTGCCCAACATACAATGGGGAGGAGGAGAAGATGCCAGAACCACATCATGGCTCTGCAGGCTTGTGCCTCCCATACTATATGTGACACTGACTTTCAGCAGCGGGCTTCTCCTGTGACCCTGTTGAGGCCACTGTAATCAGACACTGTGGAGTTGGCTACTCTGAGTGCCCTGTTAGATTGACATAGTTGAGGCTGGGTCGTATCTGTTCCTCAGCCCATATTTGTCTTCAATCAGAGCTCCCTTCCCGTTAACACCCACAGGAGCGAGGGCAGCCCTTCCGGATCCAGGTTGCATTTCCCTCGGTGTGTCATGGTATCCAGGCATCTTTTGGGTGGGATATTAGGGAAGGCCAAGTGAGAAAGGAATCCTTAGCTAAGTACAAGGTAATCATTATTACTGTTCAAAGATGTATCTAATGAAATGATATCACAGACATACCAGTAACTGTGATGGATTGTGAAACTCACATTAGGGAGGCATATGGTGAAGACAACTTGGGGTATTGGTTTTGGTGGATGAAAAGAGGACAAGGATGTCCTTTTAGCAAAAGTTCGGGAAAAATACAGTGCTTCGAATGTGAAGACCTGAATTTCAAATCTCATCGCAAGAATCGGAGTCAGCCTCAAGGTCTGCCTTGAGTCGCTCCTGTTTGCATCTTACAGAGATTGAAATGAACCTGAAATAACACTAACATACCTACATCACAACTTTTACTATTATTGCCCTTGCTATTATTAACACTTTAATAATAAAGGTACTGGTGAATAATAAAAGTATCCCCCACTTTTTGAAAGTTCACACTATGCCACAGCTTTTATGAAATATATACCTACATTAGCACCTATTTCTTCTAACCAATAGAAATCCAAAGATGATTTTCACTTAACCAAAAAAAGGTCAAAAATGAAAACAGCGTTTGGCATTTGCTTTGCAGGGAGCCATTCTGCAGGCAGCGAGCACCCCACGCAGAGAGAGTGGCACTACTTTAACTCGATGTCAGTGTTATTTTCCGTTTTAGGTGTGATTTGGCATAATTTTGTAGGTGGCTTTGGGAGTCTAGGGATGCTTAAAAATGTTCTCGTGCAAATTAATGGTCATTGCTTCTTTGCTTTACATCATTTCAGCTTATGAAAGGTTTCATAGGAACACTCCGCTTTCAGGTAGCAGACTCCTGGGTGTGCGCGGCACTGGGTGAGGGGCACGATGCTTTCCCATGCAGTACCCATTCGGATCCATACTTTGCAAGGTGTGGTTGTCATGCCCAACTTACATGGGCAAAACTGAGGCACAACAGGTGCCACTTTAAGTCAGGTTAAGTGACTTGCTCTGGGTCACTTAACTAACAAGTGACAGAACAGGAACTCAAATTCAAATCTTTGACCTCAAAGTCTACATTCATTTCTTATCGTCAGGTAACCTCATTGCATGTTGGTGCTTCTGAATCTCGTCTTTATATAGGAGGCCTGGGGTTTCTCTGCCTGTTTTGCTCCATGACTCCCCCTCTCTGAACCTTACTTTCCTCACTACAAAGTGGGGATAACTAGTTTGCAGAGTTATTGTGGACAGTTAAAGAAGGTAATGAATGTGCGAGTGCTTTGTAAAGCCATGAAGTATTGCACAAGTGGGGTCTTCATTTTCAGCCGCCTTTCTTTACCTGGGGTGCCGAGCTACACTGTGACGGCAGGGATTTGGAGTCTGGTGCTGCTGGATTCTAACCTCGCTCCTCTGTGTACGATCCGCTTGGTCTTGGAGAAATTGTCCTATCTCCCTAACCTCAGTGCCCTCATCTGTGAAATGGGGTGTTTTTCTCCTAGGGCTGTTTCAGGGGTTAAATGAGACAATGTGTGGAAAACATTGGTCACCTGGCTGGCGTGTGACTGTGATGAAGGAGTGATCACTGGGCGTGGGGACAGAGAGGCCCTCAGATGCGTTAGAGACTTATCACATGGCAGGTGGTTGCAGTTACGCCAAATAGCAAGGGGAAAAATGGACTTCTGGAAACAGAACCTACTCGCTAACTACATTGGGATGTCACTTTGTGATTAAATCTTCCCTCCCAAAAGCATTATTTTAACTAGGTCCCATGGAGAAAAGATTCTAATTAGCTCTAGCCAGTCCACAGGGGTAGAGAGTCTGATTTCAGTATTTCCGATTTTGTATGTGGAAAGAAAATTTGACACAGTGTGAATGAGGCTGGAGAGGAAAAGATTCTGTTGACTGATTTTCTTACTCTGAATTTCAGTGACCAAATCTTAAAGCTTATTTCTATGTAATTGGAACTACTGTTTGCCGGGGCACCATAACTGAGTACCGCAAGTGGGGACGTATGTGCGCTTTGTTCCGTGGGAGATGACCAGCTAACATGGGAAAGCAGGTATAATGGGAAGGAAAGCAATTGAGTTATTCTGAATCAGTGGGGGCAGGGGGGCATTCATTACAGAGTGGTGAGATTTTTCTGTTTTGTACAATTACTAAATTTTATTTTGGTCATTTAAGTCAGGCTTTCTCACAGAGGTATAGGGCCTTGTGAATGGGGTGCTGTCTGTTGATCCCTTGGCTTTCTGGGTGACAGGACCCCTCGGGCCTCCCAGAGCCCCCAGCACACGCATTCGCCTGCCCCGGGTGCTGCACGGATAGTGTCATCTTCTGCGTGTGCCAAGAGGTTGTCAAGGCCGGGAAGCACTGCTATGTCCTGCTACCGCAGTGGGAGCACAGGGGTAGTAGAAATTCTCATAGGTTATTTCCCGACTAGCTTAACCTTGACCGTGAAGATAAGTGGTAGATAAACCAGTAGTGAAATGGGATCTCAACCCAGCCCGAAACTCCAGCTCTAAGATTTTTAAACCTTGGTAGGGAGGAGCTTTAAAAAAAAATCCACAAACCGTATCTGTCTTGCTGGAGATGGAGAGTTCTCTACTACGTTGGGGCCATTTCTTTGACTAGGAAAACCACCCGAAGTAGAGTCATGATTGTCTTTGGACAGGGAGATGTCTAAAATGCTCTGTTTTCAGGAAGTGACTTTTTTTTGCTTTGGGAAAAGGTCTTGTTGAGGGGTATTCTGCTGGCAAGACAGAGCTGGAGTTCCCATCTAGGCCTGTCCCAAAAGACCGAGCTCCCCACTGCTCTGCAGCACTGCCTCCAACGGGTGAGACTTGGTGGGATGAAGACGACGGAGAGAAGGTTGAATGGAGGAGGGCTGGGTGGGCTGGCATCCTTGGGGAGAATCTGAGGACCCTGAATGCCAAGGATGGTGGGAGCTGAGGGGGGAGGAAGAAGAATGGAACTGGGGTGATGGCCTAGGGACTGGGCCTTGTTTGGTCTTTGGTCCTAACACCAGCGAATTGTATTCCCTTTGAAAGGCGCAAGGGGTCCTGCTTCCAAGTCAGTAAACTCTGCCTGTCAGTGTTTTCCCACCTTCTCTCAAGGGTCAAGTAAGGACACACACTCTGAGCCACCTCCGTGATTTCCCATTCGACACCTTGGGAAAGGTGGAAGGCATCCGAGGGTTGCTTTCCCACTTACTTGTTGTTACTCTGAGTCCTGGGGGATCTTCGTCTGCCCCATTTTCGGTCCCCACCCAGAGACAGAGGAGCAGGCTCCCACAAAATTTGGCTGGGAGATGCTCTACCCAGAGCTTCACTGCCCCCTCCAGCCTCGGGATCTTTTTATAATTCTGATCTCACATGATGTTCTCATAAATCTACAAACAGATTGGTTTAGTGTCCTGTTTCTTCCGGCGTCTGTCACTAATGAAAAGAGCCTCTGAATTTGTAGTGTCACTCATGGCCTGGTGTCGTTTGAGGGACTCTGAGGAATGGGGGGCAAGGAAGGTTCAGGAGAAAAGCATCGCCATCTCTCTGTGCCCACCTGCCTGCACTGTCCCGTTCCCTTGTCACAGGACCATAAGCCACCTTTGCTTTTTTGAAACATTGAATTTATTGAGGTAACGTTTGTTAATGAGATTATATGGGCTCCTGGTGGACAGTTCACCTATTTATTGTATTGTGTGGTCACCACCCCAAGTTCAAGTCTCCTTTTACACAGGTCAGGACATAGGCAAAACCCAACTGTTCTAACTACACCTTCCCCAAATCTCAGAGTGAAAACCCTACCCTCGTTGTTTCCTGAGTGATGTTCTCACTTTATCTAGATCAGTCTCCCTGAGTACAGACAGCCTGTCCCTGATGGGAAACGGTAGTCTCTCTGCTTCCGCAGCTGGTCACTCTCTCCCCCCTTCTACCCCATAGAATAGGACCCCACTGGGGCCTTTTGGACAGTTCTGGGCACACAACTCATTTTGAGGAAGTTCTTGTGGAATAATTCAAAAGGACCTGGAATGTCCTTGAATAAAGATACTACTCCAAGCTTCTCCTGCATATTATAGTGCATAGCTCACAGTTTCTATCTAGGTCTAATGTTTATTTTAACTTTTCAATCCCATATTTGATCTGTTGGGGATATATTTAAATAGTTAAGAAATATGTCTTTCTATGTACAAGTAAAGTCTGTATAATTTCAAGAAAAGAAATAATTTAAACTATATATGTACCACTATTAAAATTCAGATTTAAAACTTTTACTTTTGGTTTCCATGCAAAAATGAATTCAACTCCATTTTGATTATTGACGTGTGTTAATTCTTGGACTTTCATTAGGCTTCCGTTGTTCTTGTATTATCACTTTCTGTGTGAATATAATCAAATTCTATTTTGGCATAATTTCCTAATAATGGAAAATGCAGCTCTTAATGAACAAATGATTGACTCAGAAGATTGCATAATGTTCTGTGCTATTTTACACACGGTCGCACATCATAATTCATAAGTGAAGGGAAAGAGGCGTGCTGGCAAACTTATCTTTGCCATTGTTCAAATAGAATAGTTAACATAAAACACCACTCCTTCTTAATTTCTTTCTCCTTCAGTAAAAGTAATTAGAATTCATTCCAGATTTTTATCATTTTTTTACTAAATCATTTTTGTTCCAACCCCAACCATCCAGTCCAAGTTTTAACGTAGGAGTAAGCATGTTGGAACCTGTGGGTGTGTCATCAGTGAGAAGGTTTCAAGTTGGCAGCTCTAGCCATTTGTAGCATCATTATGTCAGTGCTTCTGAGTACACGCCGTGTGCCTGCTTCATAAACTGAAGGTGTCTACCAGCTTCACATGACAGTGCATGGCCTGAAATGTACTCTCCTTAGTTCATCTCTGCAGCTCCACGCTGTGGCTGTCTTTGCTGACACCATAGCTACCAAGCTATGTGTACAAATGAGTCGTTTGGTGTTGAAAGATTAAGTAAAAAGGCCAGAGTCACATTGATCAGGAAGAGGCAGAATCTGATGTTCTTTGCATCTCTTCTAATGAAGTCGGTGCATTTCGTGGTTCAACAGCGTGGGGACCCTGAAGCGGGGTCCTGCATGTGTGTGCGGGGACGTGCTGCAGGGGGCAGGAGGCCTCCTCTGCTTGTCCTTGTCACACTAACAGGGCTTAGGTTCTGCCTATGCTATCACCCCCGATGACCTTACCCCAGGTAGTGACATGTCAGAAAAATGCCATGAGCATTTTTGGACAGCTTTAGAATATTGGGGGAACATTAATTTTTATGTCAATTCTACAGTCTTTTTGCAATGTTTGTTGTAATGCAAAGATTTGAGAAAAGGAGGTAGCTCAACAGACGTGAACCGCCCCATTAGAAGGCAGGAGGAGTGGGGAAAGGGTCAAGTGGTCGCTGCTGGGCAGGAGTGGTGGGTGTGCAGCACTATAATGGAGTAGACCCACCGGGCACCCACTGTCTAGTAAGGGAGGTGCTTTGCTTAGCTGGACCCAAAACCTTCCCACAGAGCTGTACCCCATCTTTTTCAGAGACAGTGGGCATTCTTTGTTTGGATCTTTTGCATTTTGTGGCTCTATTTTCACCTTCCCTCTTAAGATTAAGGTTCCATTTTACTTTCTCTTATCAAGAAATGGAAATAGTAGCCAGAATGTAAACAGCTAGACAGGAAGTCTTTTCCTCCAGCACACACACACACATACACACACACACACGCTCCAGCACTCGGCTGTATCCTCCCTGAGCTTTCGCTCGGTTTTCTACAATCAGGTGTCCTGCTGAGTGGGCGGATTTCGAAGGTCTGTGTTCTACTTCCACCTTTAAAACTTGTCAGCCACGTAACCTTGGGAAAACCCTTAAATCTTCACCCTCAGTTTTAGTCATTAATCTTGCTGCTTCTTTTCTCACCATATGTCAAGGATCTGCTGAAAGGGTAGCATATGGGAAAGCCCTATAAACTCATGCAAGAAGAGACTGTACTTTCTTTCAGCTTGTGATATTGGGCAGCTGGTATAGTGCCCTGCAGACACGGAGTTCTGTAAATACTGGTGGGAAGGATGAGTGAGTTTAAAGATAAGGTGTACATGATTCCCAGTTCAGTGTTCTCTGTTTCATTTAAAACTTTTATAATCGGTATGGAGATATTAGGAGCAAAGGAAAAATAGATTGAATTAGAATTGAAACCAAATTAAATTTAACCATTCACTCATTCATTCAATCAACAGATTTTTATTGAGGAACTGTTATGTGTAAGGCCTCATTCTAGGCACTGAGGTTAGAACGTTGAGCAAAACAGGCCAAAATCTGTGACCTCAAGCGGCCTTTATTTTAGGGGGGAAGATAGACAATAAACAAAACAAAGTTGATAGTGTATTAAAAGTTATAAGCATTAAGGCAATCAATACAGTAGAGGAGGATCAGAAGTCAAAGTTTTCACTAGGGAGTGAGGAAAGGAGGCACTGAGAAGGTGACATTGGAGTAGATCTGAAGGACTCAGTCATGCACGAGTCATGAGGACCTGGAAGTGTGGGGTAGGGAGGATTTGAGCCATGAGGATAGGAGGGAACAGAGACATCCGAGGCAGAGGGAACAGCATGAGCGAGGCCAGAAGAAGGGAACGTGCCCAGTGAGTTTGAGAAAGGAGACCTGGGAAGCTGAAGTAGAGGGAAAAGACTTGAAGATGAAAGGATACATGGCCAAAGAGACAACAGGATGGTAATGATGAAGAAGATGCTGCCGAGTGCTCGGTCTGCCAACCTCTGTGGCATTATCTTACCTGACCCTGACAAAACCCCACTTTCCAGGTGAGGAAACTGATGCTTGGAGGCTCCTAAGTTCCTAGGGGTCATCCAACTATGGATGCATAGAGGTCTTGGAGACAGCATTGGATGGCAGGGCCCTCTGGTTCCAGCAGCCGTGACCTTAGCCACTGTACTTTATCACCTCTCCTGTGTGCACATAGACCAGCTCCAAATCGTGCTTGTTGATGCGTTCTGTGGGCCTTTTCCTTAGCCAGCTGGCTGTGACTATGCCAGCGTCAAAAAATCCCGAGACTACTTTCAGTTTCCTTGGAAAAACAATGTAAGAAAAAAAAAACAATACTAATACCATGTCTTATAAACTTTGACCCTAGACCAAAAAAAAAGCCCATCGATTCCCTAGATATTCACAGTAGAAGGAAAACTCACTGAAGAGAAGTCCATAGGCATTGACTTTGGTTACTATCTGCTGAATAATTGCCAGCTAACACCCGCACGTGTAAATATTTCAGCTGCACTCTGCTTCATGGAAATCTTTAAAATGACACAAGCAATATATCACCTTCTATGGTCAATAGGAAATAGTCTCAATAGAATAGAGCCACCATTTCTTTAGTGTCTACCACATTCCAGCATCTCCCTCAGAGCTGTAGAGAGAAGTAGCCACAACACTCCAGCAATATGCTCACTGGTCACCTAGAAAAAGGGAGAACACTGCATGGAGGAAGTAATACCCTCCACCTGAACGCCAGGTAAGATATCGACAGGTAGAGAAGGAGAGAGCCATAGTTACAAGACTGACAAAGGGTTTGAGGTTTACCATTATGGGGGCTGGCGTGACAATCAAAGTGCTTGTGCAAGTTCAGGGTAGAATTTGGTGATTTCTGTGAGGTTGGGGCGTGAGCTTGAAAGGCCCTGATTACCAGGCCATGAGGTTTAGCTTTTAATCTGCCCTCAGTAGGGGACGTGGAAGATCTCTGAGAAATAACATGACCAGGTCAGATGCAGAATCTTAAACGTGGAGAGAGTTAACATTTCTGAGTTCAGGTAGGAGTGGCAGTAATGGAAAATGAAGTTGAGAGAAAAAGATTTTCCTATGGTTATTTTTTTCCCTCACTGATAGAGTTTTGTTTTTATTTTTCAAAAAAATTATTCCTTTTTTTTTACCTCTGACCTTCATATGAAAAGCTGGTTTAAAAAAAAAACAATAAAACAACTAGAATGATTTGTTCCCCTAAGTAAGGAAGAACTGATTCAGTCAATCACTGATATCCTATGTCTGTTGGTGGTGTCCAGTTCGTCCTGAACAGACCATTCTCGGCCTGCCAGGCTCAGAGCTGGGTGACTGGTTGGCCACAGGACTTCTTTGAGCCTGCTCTGATTCTGCCCAGCCCCCAGGTAGCCGCCTCCACCCCGCCCCCTGCTCCAACCCAGCCTCTGGAAAAAGAAACACAAGAGAAAGAAGCACAGTGACCTGCTCTCCATCAACTGCTTCTCTAATGGAACGGATTTGCTTAATTTCAGGGTAAAATAATGACTTTCGTGCAGGGAAAACACTCAGCCAGGAGTCCAGCGGGAGTCCTCGCTGCCTGCAAACACACAAATACTTTCACATCTGGCAAGTGAACCCAGGGCCACAGTCAAGCTGGAAGCTCACAGTGGCTCTTTGGCTTGCCTGCCTTCCTGCCTTCCTTCCTTCCTTCCTTCCTTCCTTCTTCCCCTTCTTCCTTCCTTTCTTTCCTTTCCTTTCTTTCTCTGTGTCTCTTTCTGGCCTTTGTGCTTCCTAATTCTCCATTTAAGCAAAGGAGAGAGTGCTCCCAAATGTGGAGGGCTCATCTTGGAAACACCCCACTAAACTGAACCCTTATCTCATTCAGATTAATAGTCGGTGTTTATTGAGCACCTTCTAGATACCAGACCCAATAGTGAACTCTCCTCAGTCGCTGGGATTCCTTCTTCTCAGTTAGTCCTTCAAACAGCCCCACGAGAGCAGTGTTGTGAGTCCTATTTCACCATAAAAGAATGAGACAGAGTTTGTTCAAATGACGTTCCTAAGGTCCCATAAGGTGGTCTTATAAAAAGAACTTCAATTTAGTTCCTCAACTACCAAGTCCAATTCTCTTTCCACACACTTTCCTGGGGGACACAAAAGGTGCAAGAGGTTAGAAGAAGTTCCTTCATAGTCTCTCCTTGTTGGCCAGTTAATGGACCTTTCATTTGTACGCGTGGTTGATGGACAAATATTAGTATTTCAGCCGTGTTGGCCAGGGTAAGGAGTGGTTGACCAGTTAAGTCCCACCGAGGCAGCCATTCAAACACCAGAAGTAATGAAGCCAAAGATGTGAATGCGATCAGGGTGGGGAGGTGGCTCTGATCCTGCCCCCTGGGACCACAAGGATGGGACTGTGTCGTGACAGTCAGCTTCTCAAAGCCCCTCATCCTTGGAACAAAACCAAGATGTGCTATCCCTCCACCAACTCCACAGTGAAATTATGAAAGTCAAAAATTAATGAAAATGCTCCACACTATGATCAGAATCCCTTTCTTTCCCTGTCCCATGCAGGATACTATTTTTATAAAAATATTTGTTCGAAGCCAGGAAACAGTAGATGTTAAACATATGTTTGTTGAATAACTAAAAAAATTATGAGCTATTCTTAGACTCTGTGGAGGGGCTTGTATTAATTAACTCAATGCATCTGTGGCCCCTAGAGAATGTCTAAAAATGGGGACTCGAGCTGCTCATGTACCTCCAGCTGCTGGTTAAGTGGTGAGGCCTGGACCCACCCAGCCGGTCTGTTTGCCCTTCTCCTGTGACAGCTCACTGTTCTGCTTTGTGGTTGTATCAAAACCCCCAGTAATAATTCCTGTCTTCTAAATCAGAGAATATTTAGTACTGTTAGCCAAGCAGACACTTATTGCAATTGGATTCCCACAGAAGTCAGCCAGTCTAGGAAGGGTCCCAACCTGTGGCAACCTTGGGGAATTGCTGAGGGCCCCAGAGCTCCCCACTCTCTCTCTCTGTAGCCGGCTCACGCCTGGCATCTGTCCCCGAGGCCCCAACATGCAGCTCCAATGCGGTGGTCCAATGGCCAGGATGTCCAATGCGAGGGGACGTGAGTACTTCATCTGCAGCCCTTGACTTCAGGGGCTGCATTGATTTCTTTCTTTGGGATAGCCTCGTAGTGTCTGCAGGTCTGTAGGGTGACCATTTAGTATGGCCCCGTGCGTTTACTGAAGGACCCTATAAACTCACCTCCAGTTGCTGGCACTGTAGGAGGACGTGGTGGGGATGTCGGCCACCGGCTAGACTTGAAGTGGCGAGAAAAGGAGTGGACATGAAAAGTGAGCCATAGAGGATCAAGTAATAGAGGATGTAGCATGTTCTTCGGGTAAAGTGTCTCTTTAGGCAGAGAAGAAAGAGGGGGCACTTACGTGGTGACAGTAGTGCCCTCCCTTAAGAGCAAGGTGGCTGTGCCCTCCTAGGTGCTAGAAGTAGCAAGTGGCAATCTTGCATGTGTGTGCCTGTAACACAGGAAGGCCAGAGGGGGCAGAGTGGAATTCCAAGTCCAGTTTCAATTCTAATTTAATTCTGATCTTAGTTGGTGTGCAAACTCGTGCAGAATGCCTGATTAAGGTGTAAAGGCTCCAGAGCAGCCATTTTCAATGGGTGTGCCACAAGAATTTTTAAAACACACACTGCATCGTTTAGTCAGGGGCACTGACCTCCTTGCCCTTAGATGGCCAAGTAAGAAAATGAGAATGGCCAACACAGCAATAGCTGTCCAGTGTGAATAAATCAAAATGATACCTATTTTTGTCAGATTGGCATCAAATATGTTTTCGGTGTGCTGCAGTATTTTGGTAAATAGTTTATGTGTGCCATGAGATGAAAACACTTGAAAATCACTGCCCTAGAGGAAAATGGCTTGTTGAAGAATCTATAAGGGAGAATCTGGAAACCATACCAAGAACTTCTTGGCAATAAATACTCCCAGAAGAATCGGGAAACCAGGACTGAAGTGAATGCCAAGGGAATAAAAGTGGAAGCCACCTAAATGCCCATCAAGGGAAATTAGTTAAATAAATTTCATGCAAAAAAAAAAGTAAAAATAAATAAATTTCATGCAGTGACACACCAAGGGGCTGTAAGACTCATGTTACCAGCTTGGCCCTACGTCAGTGCTCAAACTCGATACGGTCTGTTGAATCAATGAAAATTCTGCAGCTTAAAAGGATGAGATACATCTATTTGTACAACATGGAAGAATAGCCACAATATACTTTTAAATGAAATGAAGATTACAGAATGGTATAGTATGATGCCACTTATGGCTAGGGTGAACAGATTTCATACACATGCATGTAAATGTCTGGGAGGATACACAAAGAAAGCTGGTAATAGTGGTGATCTTCTCTGGAATGCTTTTGGATCAGAGCGAGGGTGTTCATGTTCTAATTCCCCCATCCTTTTATTCCCTTTATTCCTAAAATAATGATGATGCTATGCTTTGGCTATCAGCGAAACCGAAAATGATACTCGCATTTTGAGGGGAGGTGCAAAGAGTTGTTGTTAGATAGGGTTTCTATTCAGATTTTTAACATAAATGTAGGTTTTGTTGTCAGCTACATAGTTGCACTTTATTTTCATGAAAAATAAAACTTGGGCCCAGCCCCCTGCAGCCTGAAGTGCAGGCGCTGTAGGTGAGGGCCCGGTGTTCCAGGTGGGCCCTGCTCTCCGTGAGAAGGGCAGACGGACTTCCTGGGCTTTCTCCAGCCTACGGGGGGAGGCAGAAGGAGGAGCAAGCTTGTTTCCCCAGAGCCTCCTGCTCACTGTGTATTTGGTACCAGTTCAGTTCTCATCTCAAACCCTGTCACCTCTCTGCAAGGGAGTGAGTGCCTGGTGTGTGGCTCCGAATCACAGGTGTGTCCTCTCGGTCAGGAAATGCAGGCCCCCATGCCCATCCTCACAGGGGAGGAGGCCTCCCCGCCAGCAGTGGCTCCGTGACAAACTCCAGCAATCGCAGCAAAGCCATTTTGTGATTCAGCTGAGCTTGTAGGGAATAGGTCTGGTTTCCTTACAACAGCTGATCTTACCAGAGGCTTTGGTCAAGAAAAAACTAAGTTCAGGATTGTTATACAACTTCGATTGTCCCTCTTTAATATTCTAATTTTTCCCTTTATGCACCACTGTGTTTTATTTCCTAAGTTGCCCATTATATTTAAATACGTCAGTTTATATATCTGGTCTCGTTTTTTTCAATCCTCAGCCTGAGGACATATGTCCATTGATTTTAGAAAGAGGAAGGGAGAGAGAAAAACATCGATTGGTTGCCTCCCATACATGCCCCAACCTGGGACTGAACCTGCAACCTAGGTATGTGCCCTGACCTGGAGTGGAACCAACAACCCTCCGGAGCACAGAAAAATGCTCCAACCAACTGAGCCATGCAGCCAGGGCTATATATGGTCTTTTTTTAGACTCCCACTGGGTGGCAAGTTTCCTTGATGAGAAATTTCTGAAGCAATGTACTCTTCAGGCTTTTATCTAGTGGTTACCCGCCCCCCCGCCCCCCCCCCCCCAATGAGAATTAAGAAGAACTGAAGCTAGAAATGAAGCTATTGGATTTTAGCCGCCTGTAAAACTCAGATGGCCACAGTGCCCAGTGTCCAAGTCTTTGTAAATGACTGCCCGCTCCCATTAGTCTGTGACCATCATCACTCCCCTCCCTACATTTTAGGAAGCTTTTCCTAGTTATGTTTTCCTAATTTAAACGATCGATAGGTTAAAAATGAGAGGACAAGTTTACGCGTTCCCTACAGGCAAGCATTGTTGATTGTCCTGATCTCATTCTGAAACCGCTGCGGGTTCTGTGTTCTTCGTTGTAGCTGAACTTGACTTGAGTGGCTAGCATCTCGTAAATTCCATTTTAGGAGACCTCAGTGCGGTTTGCGTTGAGACTTTTCCTCTGAAGCAAACCAGGACATCCAGGGTAAGTTGAAGGCTTTTCCCTGGGAAGTCTACCTCTGGGCTCTGAGGAGTTGGCTCCTGGAGTTTTTAGAACCTTATGAGGAATTGCAGAAATGAAATGCTGCAGACTGTTCTTTCCACAGAGACAAAAAAAAAAAAAACCAAAAGAAGGGCGCACAGGCGTTCCCAAAGGCTGTTCACCCCTCGCCATTTCCTCTCCTCGTGGCATCAGTTTTAGGAACTATGCCCTTTTTTTTTCTTTTTAAATAGAAAGTTAACTCATATTTTAAATTCTTGGTCATGGCTCTTCGTTGGTGGTTTGATGTCTTCTCTACTTGTAGATTTGGCTTTTTCATCTGTGGTCAATATTAACCCCAGATTTATTTTTTGGGAGACTGGAGGTAACCCAAAATAAGTTGGGAAATTCCATGCTACCCTGCTCAGAGCAAATTACTAAATAACAGAATGTGGATATTAATAGAATAGATGTGTGTTGCACTTAATGAAAGGCAGTACAGATTCAGAAAAACTTAATATGTTACATGTAATATACACTATATTTATATACTAAAGGGTGAAGTTATTTGCTATTAAAAGTACTCTTCAAGGCCCCTAAGCCAAGGCCTTTAAGAGGCAAAAGACGGACCATGCAGGAGGCGAGCATGGCTGGGTGAAAGGGACAGAGAGAAAAGTCAGAGATGGCTGACGCCCACTCAGACCAAGCCTGCTGGGCTGGAGGAGTGAGTTTGGGTTTTATTCAAAGTGTGCCAGGAAGTCCATGTAGAGCTTTAAGCAGAGTGACATCATTTGTTTTGTGTTTTTCAAAGGTAACTTTGGGGATCCAAGTCGGCCTCGCCACAGCCACGGGCCCAGCTTCGCCTTCTCTTTTCCCACTGCAGCAAATCTCAGCTTCATCCGGATAGTTGCTTAGGCCAACGCCTTGGAGTTATGCTGGGCTGACCTTTTTCACACCCTATGGCTGAATTGTCACCCCATCCTGGTGACTCCAAAAAGCTATGTCCAGAATCCAACCGATTGTCACCCCCTCTGCCACTACCACCCGGCTCTGGTGACCCTCATCTCTTGCCTGGATCACTGCAGTGGCCCCCTGACCGGTCTCCCCACCTCCACCCTCACCCCTCTTTAGCTTACTCTCAACATCACAGCCAGAGTGATCCTGGTATTGTAGGATATAAATCTCTCCTGTATCACCTTTCCGCTAAAATCGTGCTGGGGCTTCATGTCATTCAGAGGGAAAGCCAAAGTCCTCGTCACCTCCAGGTCCCACATCACCTGGCTCTCACTACTCTTCTGATCTCATCTCCTTTCCATTCTCATGCCCTCCCCTCTGGCCATGTCCTTGAGTGGTCTAAGCATGTTCCTCTTCAGACCCTTCTCATGTGCTGTGTCCTCGGCCCCGAGTAGTCTTTTCCCAGACATCCCTGTGGCCACCACCCTCACTTCCTCTGGTCTTTTTCAGATATTACTTTCTCAGTGGGTCCTTCCCTGGCTTCTTAACCCCCAGTGCCTCAGCTGTGCCTCACTCCTAGCAGACACTTAGCACACCTGTGTGGGATAAATGAGTTCCAGTAGGAAGTTGTCTCCTCTCTCATCACTTCTTCTTTCTGACTTGTTATGGGACTGTTATCTTAATCTCTAGCTGTCCTTTGTCCATGGAGCTAGCTGGGTGTAGTAGACAAAACCAGTGGACAGCCAAGTACAATTAGAGCTTACCATTTGGCTCTCTCATTCACAAGCTGTGCGACTCCAGACAAGTCGCTTAATCTCTCTGAGTTTTCATTTCTTTGCTTATAAAATAGAGCAAGTCTTCCTACCTCTTACACAGGATGGTTGGAAAGTTTCAGTAGAATAATGTATGAAAGATGGTCAAGGCGAAGGTGTGGTTTTCGTTTTTCATGTCTGGCCCTGCCTCAATACTGTAGCTTTACGTATAAGCTTGTCTCGTTTAACTCTCACATTGCATCGGTGAGGGATGAGTTCAGACTACTGAATTCGTTTCAAAGATGAGGAAACTGAGGTGTGCCAAGAAGGTAAGCGAATTACCCAAGAGCTAGGCAACCACAGAGCCAGTTTGAACCCCAGCAATTTTATCCAATGGCCTGAGATTTCCCGCATTGTGCTCTCCTGGCACAAAAATAAGTGTTTTAATGACTGAATAGAGCAATGAAAAAGATTTTACCTGAGGTGCAGCTTTTGTCTCCAAAGTACTTTTTTTTTTTACTGCCAATTAATGTGGCATTTCCCTGGCATTATTTTTTCCCCCTCTTCAACTTAAACAGACAGAAATTCCTATCTTTCAAAAGAAAAAGGTATTGTCCAGCATACCTCTGTCTCCCGCCGGCCCCCACCTAGGAGTGAAACTCTATCATATGCCCCCTGGTACTTTTGCCATGCAGTCTAACCAAGTCCAGATGGTCTTCACAAGTTCAGATGTCATATGTAGCAAACTATGGATAATTATCTATGGAAACAGCCGCTGGACTGAATTGCAGACACCCATATCCCAGAGAACTTCCCGCATGCTCTTCTGCCTTGTTTGTGTATTGGCCTTTCTGTGCTAATGAACTTGTAAATGTGGTTTAATTACTGTTCAGTGGAAAATAGTGGTATGCAGACCAGTCCCCGTGGGAGGCTCGGCCAAGATATTGAGGCCATTTGTTTCTAGTGCAAAAACAGCTAATAAATGAGAAGTGCTTTTTAAACGTTGGGGGAGGAGCTTAAGTTTAGTTTTGAAGAAACTGTGTTTTACATATTTAGGGAAATAAATCATTCTTTAAGAGAGTGGATTTCAATATTGGAATGGCTTTCCCCCCAAGGCCAGACACACAGTGATTTGCACAGAACCAGAATATAATAAAAAGTATAATAATGGTGATTTGATTGAACACTACACCAGAGAGCTGTGTTCCAAAGAACCCCCTACAAAGGAAAACTCAAAATTACTTATAAATTCCAGCAAATGTTTCAGGGCTCTGTGAGCGCATGTATTATGTATTACCTCGTGTTTCCGAATTCTTGCCTCAGGCAAATTGCCAACTTAGCAACTAAATGACAGTTTGAAAATTCTAATAAAAACCAGCCTCTCTAACTTGGCTTTTATTTCTTCGGAAAGAAAAGAACACAGGAGGGGAGTGAGAGTTATTGGAAGGTTCACTTTATAAATTGTCTGTGCTCCATTTGGAGTTGAATTTTGCTCTTGTATAACATGATGTTTGCCTGTTTCCGCATAAAGACGGACCCCTGAATGGAAGCTCCTTCCTGCAGCTGTTGGCCCGGCTATGAGGAAGGGGGCTCCCTCCCCCCTGCCGCTGGGAGAAGCTGGCCTGGGAGCAGGACGGGCCGGGTCTGTCTGCAGTGCAGAACTCCGAACACGAAATCAGTCACCTTGGCAGCTACGAAGGGTTGCTTGCCGTTTCCTGAACTGTGCATATTAGAAAAGAAGTTTGAGCAGTATGAGATGCAAATGCTGCCCTCTAGAAATTTATTTTTAGTGAGAGCTACAGATGGGTTTGCAGGCACTACTATGCCTTACAAAGTGTCCTCCGGCCGTGGTATTTCCAGTTCGCACCTGGCACCAGACATAGTCATCACAGGATTATGAACGACATTCCCTTAGGCTATACTTTTCATCCTTATGGCTATTTCGTAAGATGAATTTTGACTTCTTCTTTGTTTGTTTGGTTTTTTATTGATTTTTTGTTGTTGTTGATTCTTTTTTAATATATTTTATTGATTATGCTATTACAGTTGTCCCATTTTACCCCCTTCACTCCCCTCCACCTTGCACACCCCCTCCCACCCACATCCCCCCCCTTTAGTTCACATCCATGTGTCATAAGTTCTTTAGCTTCTACATTTCCCACACTGCTCTTGCCCTCCCCCTGTGTATTTTCTACCTACCATCTATGCTACTTATTCTCTGTACCTTTTCCCCCATCTCCTCCCCCCACTCCCCTGTTGCTAACCCTCCATGTGATCTCCATTCTGTGGTTCTGTTCCTGTTCTAGTTGTTTGCTTACTTTGCTTTTGTTTTCATTTTAAGTGTGGTTGTTAGTAATTGCGAGTTTGCTGTCATTTTACTATACATATTTTTATTTTCTTTTTCTCAGATAAGTCCCTTTAACAACTTCTTAATCCTGCACGATTTCACCCAGTTCCCCGACTCCCTCTCCCCTCTGGCAACCACCCTTCGGCTCTCTGAGTCTGTTTCAATTTTGTTGGTTCATTCATTTCGTTCTTTAGATTCCACGGATAAGTAAAATCGTGTGGTATTTGACTTTGTCTGACTGGCTTATTTCACTGAGCACGATACCTTCTAGGTGCACTCATGCTGCCACAGCTGCTAAGATTTCATGCTTTCCTATGGCTGAGTAACATTCCACTTCACGTATGTGCCACCACTTTTATCTACTTGTCTGCCGGTGGGCGCTTGGGCTGCTTCCACATCTCAGTGATTGTAAATAGCGCTGTAAGGAACACAGTGCTGCCTGTATTCTTCTGAATCAGCGTTCTGGGTTTCTTTGCATATACACCCAGGAGTGGGATTGCTGGGTTATGAGGCAGTTCCATTTTTAATTTTTGAGGAATTACTATATTATCTTTCATAGTGGCTGCACCAGTCTGCATTCGCATCAGTGGGGTTCCCTTTACTCCACATCCTCACCAGCGTCTGTCATTTGTGGGTTTACTGATCAGCTATTTTGACAGGTGTGAAATGATATCGCGCTGTGGTTTTAATGTGCATTCCTCTGACAATTAGTGACATTGAGCATGTTTTCCTATGTCTGTTGACCATTTGTATGTCTTCTTTAGAGAAGTGTCTATTCAGGTCCTCTGCTCCTTTTTTTTTTTTTTTAGATTTTATCTTTTATCTTTAGAGGGAAAGGGAAGGAGAGAGGGAGAGAAATATCAATGTATGGTTGCCTCTTGTGCATCCCCTGCTGGGAACTGGCTTGCAACCCAGGCATGTGACCTGACTGGAATTTGAACCTCGATCCTCTGGTTTGCAGGCCTGTGCTCAATCCATTGGGCTACGCCAGCCAGGACTCCTCTGCTCCTTTTTTAACTGGATTGCTCTTTTGTGTGTGTTGAGTAGTGTGAGTTCTGTATAGATTCTGGGTTATAGATTTTGTCAACCCTTTGTCAGATGTATCACTGGTGAGTATCTTCTTCCAGTCAGTAGCTAGTCTTTTTTTGTTGATGGTTTCCTTGGCTGTGCAAACCCTTTTTAGTTTGATATAGTCCCATTTGTTTGTTTTTTCCTTTGTTTCCCTTGCCCAAGGAGATACATCAGAAAAAAATATTGCTACAAGAAATGTCTGAGATTTCACTGCCTATATTTTCTCCTGGGAGTTTTATTGTTTTGAGTCTTACATTTAAATCTTTAATCTCTTTTGAGTTTATTCTTATATACAGTGTAAGAAGGTGGTCTAGTTTCTTTCTTTCTTTCTTTTTTTTGCATATGCTTGTCTAATTTGCTGGGCACTATTTACTGAATGGACTATTTTTTACTCCATTGTATGTTCTTGACTCCTTTGTCAAATGTCAGTTAATCATATAGGTATGGGTTTATTTCTGGGCTCTCTATTCTGTTCCATTAATTTGTGTGTCTGTTTTTATGCCAGCGCCATGCTGTTTTGATTACTCCAGCCTTGTAGTATAGTTTGATATCAGGTAGCATGATACCTGTGACTTTGTCTTCTTCTCAGGATTGCTGTGATTATTTGGGGTTTTTTTGTGGTTTCATATAAATTTTTGGATTATTTGTTCTAGTTCTGTGAGATATGTCAGTTGTATTTAACCGCTGGACAGCGTTAGTGTGCCAAATAGCATTACGAATTCCAGTACATCATCCTTTTATCAGAAAAAAAAAATGTCTTTTCCAAAGAGATTATCCCACACTTCCATGTTGTAATTATTTGTCCCTCCTTCATTAAATCACCAAATGTCATTTGTCGTGGGCCTAAGAGAGACTAAACCCAATGGAGATTCTGTCTCAAGGGCAAACTGTGCAGTGGGGGTGAGACGGACGCAAACAAACAAGCACAAAAAGCATAAAATCTCAAAGGAAATGGAAAATCGTAATTAAAATGGAGATGTGTTGTGTTTTATATATTCTGTAACTTTCCAGGTGTTACTTTCAGATTTTTCTCTAATATAAGAAAAATGAAAAATGTAAATACAGAGCCTCTTGGTGAGAAAGGGTTTACCTTGACCGTGCTCACGTGATAAAACTTCGGGAATAGGAACTAAGCTCAGATAACAGCTCCTCAGAGGAAGCTTCCCTGATTGCCCCCATTTGCCTTGAGTGTCTTTCCTGTGTGCTTTCTCTGCACCACGTCCATTCCCAGTCTCTTATATCATCCCCTCCCTGTCACCACCCTCCCTACATGCACAACGGGGTCCACCTTACAGAGGAGGGGACACGTCTCACTTTTCTTTGCATCCGCAACATCAGAAAAGCGTCTGGCATATGGCCCTCATAAACGTTAAAGGGCTGTGTGAATGGGAAGAAGGTAACTACTGGTGTCTTCCCATCTAATAAAAGTTGTCTTTATTCTTCACACCATATTAAGTTTACAAAATATATAACTAAAGGGATCATATACATATGGTCTTGTTTTTAATGTGAATGCATTAAAACACATATTTGTAGCATATTTATATAAGTGTGTATGGGACAGTGTGGAAGGACACACCCCCAAATGCTGGCAGTGGTTATTGCTAAGTGCTGAGATGTGAGGTGATGCTGACCTTCTCCTTCACGCATCACTGTGTTGTCTTGCTATCTTACTATGGAGGTGTGCTATTAGGGTAAGAAAATAGGAAACAATCTGTATTTGAAAAAGGAGAATTTGGCCAATTCCATAAACATAGTAAGACATAGTAAGACATGAACAACTTGATGAAGCATCATCTTTTCCATCCAAACCCTATGCTGACAGCAACTTGACTTTGAGAATTTAAATAACTGACCTAGCATGATAGCTAGGTTATTTCCTTACTCATGTCTGTTTATAATATTCAGCAGGTACCCAAGCAGCACTTTACTTGTAAAGATTCTCTCTCTTCCTCTTCTTTAATTCCCCTTCTCAAAGTTGGACTGTTAAAACCCATCTTCTTAAAGCCAGGCATGACCTCTTGCAAATAGATAAGGCAGAACTAAGTAGCCAGTTCTCTCCCCAACACATGCTCTTTCTCCAGCGTTCTGTCTCTCTCAGTGATATTTCTGTTCTGGATCATTTGTCTACTTGTCTTTCTATCATTTTTTTTTGACTGACTACAGTGTTGGAAAACCTAGATGATGTTATTGAACTAAAATAGAGTTTCTTTCTTTTTCCCAAAGGCACAAGCACAGATTAGAAAATGTGCCTCTGAAGAACAAGTCTAAAAATTATATACATTCTTTTCTATCTACAGCTGAATTCTTGCTGCCAGGATGGGAAAACAGAATAGCAAGTTGCGCCCGGAGGTCATGCAGGACTTGCTGGAAAGCACAGACTTTACTGAGCACGAGATCCAGGAATGGTACAAAGGCTTCTTGAGAGACTGCCCCAGCGGACATTTGTCAATGGAAGAGTTTAAGAAAATTTATGGGAACTTTTTCCCTTANTTCTGTGAGATATGTCAGTTGTATTTAACCGCTGGACAGCGTTAGTGTGCCAAATAGCATTACGAATTCCAGTACATCATCCTTTTATCAGAAAAAAAAAATGTCTTTTCCAAAGAGATTATCCCATACTTCCATGTTGTAATTATTTGTCCCTCCTCCATTAAATCACCAAATGTCATTTGTCGTGGGCCTAAGAGAGACTAAACCCAATGGAGATTCTGTCTCAAGGGCAAACTGTGCAGTGGGGGTGAGACGGACGCAAACAAACAAGCACAAAAAGCATAAAATCTCAAAGGAAATGGAAAATCGTAATTAAAATGGAGATGTGTTGTGTTTTATATATTCTGTAACTTTCCAGGTGTTACTTTCAGATTTTTCTCTAATATAAGAAAAATGAAAAATGTAAATACAGAGCCTCTTGGTGAGAAAGGGTTTACCTTGACCGTGCTCACGTGATAAAACTTCGGGAATAGGAACTAAGCTCAGATAACAGCTCCTCAGAGGAAGCTTCCCTGATTGCCCCCATTTGCCTTGAGTGTCTTTCCTGTGTGCTTTCTCTGCACCACGTCCATTCCCAGTCTCTTATATCGTCCCCTCCCTGTCACCACCCTCCCTACATGCACAACAGAGTCCACCTTACAGAGGAGGGGACACGTCTCACTTTTCTTTGCATCCGCAACATCAGAAACGCGTCTGGCATATGGCCCTCATAAATGTTGAAGGGCTGTGTGAATGGGAAGAAGGTAACTACTGGTGTCTTCCCATCTAATAAAAGTTGTCTTTATTCTTCACACCATATTAAGTTTACAAAATATATAACTAAAGGGATCATATACATATGGTCTTGTTTTTAATGTGAATGCATTAAAACACATATTTATAGCATATTTATATAAGTGTGTATGGGACAGTGTGGAAGGACACCCCCCAAATGCTGGCAGTGGTTATTGCTAAATGCTGATATGTGAGGTGATGCTGACCTTCTCCTTCACGCATCACTGTGTTGTCTTGCTATCTTACTATGGAGGTGTGCTATTAGGGTAAGAAAATAGGAAACAATCTGTATTTGAAAAAGGAGAATTTGGCCAATTCCATAAACATAGTAAGACATAGTAAGACATGAACAACTTGATGAAGCATCATCTTTTCCATCCAAACCCTATGCTGACAGCAACTTGACTTTGAGAATTTAAATAACTGACCTAGCATGATAGCTAGGTTATTTCCTTACTCATGTCTGTTTATAATATTCAGCAGGTACCCAAGCAGCACTTTACTTGTAAAGATTCTCTCTCTTCCTCTTCTTTAATTCCCCTTCTCAAAGTTGGACTGAGTGTTAAAACCCATCTTCTTAAAGCCAGGCATGACCTCTTGCAAATAGATAAGGCAGAACTAAGTAGCCAGTTCTCTCCCCAACACATGCTCTTTCTCTAGCGTTCTGTCTCTCTCGGTGATATTTCTGTTCTGGATCATTTGTCTACTTGTCTTTCTATCATTTTTTTTTGACTGACTACAGTGTTGGAAAACCTAGATGATGTTATTGAACTAAAATAGAGTTTCTTTCTTTTTCCCAAAGGCACAAGCGCAGATTAGAAAATGTGCCTCTGAAGAACAAGTCTAAAAATTATATACATTCTTTTCTATCTACAGCTGAATTCTTGCTGCCAGGATGGGAAAACAGAATAGCAAGTTGCGCCCGGAGGTCATGCAGGACTTGCTGGAAAGCACAGACTTTACTGAGCACGAGATCCAGGAATGGTACAAAGGCTTCTTGAGAGACTGCCCCAGCGGACATTTGTCAATGGAAGAGTTTAAGAAAATTTATGGGAACTTTTTCCCTTACGGGGATGCTTCCAAATTTGCAGAGCACGTCTTCCGTACCTTCGATGCCAATGGAGATGGGACGATAGACTTTAGAGAATTCATCATAGCCTTGAGTGTGACATCAAGGGGCAAGCTGGAGCAGAAGCTGAAGTGGGCTTTCAGCATGTATGACCTGGATGGAAACGGCTACATCAGCAAGGCAGAGATGCTAGAGATCGTGCAGGTACGTAGCCCCAGCCCTTCCCGAAGAGAAGTGTGTGAGTCACAGTAAGAATGGGAAGGTGCGCGGTACAGCTTAGTGCAAAGGTTGCAAACTGGTGGTCCCTCTGTGCACGGATTTGGCCTTCCCAGTGTTTTTGAGAATGTGGAACCCACCTTACTAAATGGAGAGATTGCACATAAAAATGCAGATTGGTTAGATCTCTTGAAAACTCGGGAGGTCTAACAAACTGGACCCCCATTCTTGCCTCGCATAAGTCGCCTGAGGCTTTGTGATAACTTCCACCCTGCAGATGGACATGCAGTCTTCTTCAGTTGATCATGCTCACGATGGCCTCTCCACTCATTCCGTGCAATGACCTGCCTTTGGTGTTGCATCTCCTGTAATGGTATTTAATGATTAAATTGTCACTGGGTTCAAATCTTGCCTCTTTCAGTGACCATCTCTGTGACTTTGACCTTGATCACCTAAGTGAGCTTCAGGGTTCTCATCTATAAAACGGAACTGCCAACAATGCCCATCCATATCAGGAGTTTATTTTAAGGTTAGATGTGACTCGCCATGTTCAATATTTAGCACAGTACCAGCCATTAGAAAAGCTCATCATCGTCTCCACCATTCATTTACAACTATTAGACTCAAGTAAAAAGAGGGATCCCTAGTTTAGGTTCTGTCTAGTCAGAGACACAAACGCAGAATTAAGGGCTCCGTCGTTTCAGGCACTCCACTTGATTTCCCCAAGTCATTCACCTCGAGTAAATTTTCTGAACAGGCCTGGAGAGGAGGCCCTGGTGTTGGTCACACTTTCCTTGTGTGACCTGGGAGGAAAGGTGGAAAAGGAAGATAAGAGGCTATGGTCGTGGCAGTGACAACTCGATCAGCAGTGAGTGGGACCCAGAGATAAAACTAAGGAGACGGAGACAGGGAGAGAGTCGGGAGCCTCAGCGGCAGGCAGTCAGGAGGACCAAGTGGGCGTGCGGCACCAGGGAGGGCTGGCAGGCAGTCGCTCGCCATCCTGGCAGGCGAGGGAATGCGTAGGGGAGCATCTGGCATTAGACAGCAGGGCCGGGAGAGTGGGCACCTGGCTTCCTGGGGGGCTCATCACAGAAGCCAGCACTCATACCGGGACATCTGGGTTCAGAGGTGGGGCTCCAGCCCCTAGGATAATGGGGGTGGTGGGAGGGGCTGGGGGAAGGCTCTGCAAGGGGGAGAGCAGGATGTAATGTGAGGAGACAGAAAGGATTCAGCTGTTGGCGAGGATGAGGGTGGATGTGTGGCACTTGCTTCCCAAGAACCGAGGAGACCTACCTGCTCACAGAAACTAAGGGCAGAGGCGGAAAGAGACCCACGAGACTGACTTGTTACTGAGCCAGGTGGCTGAGGCCTGGGGCCTACCCCAGGGCCAGTGGGACTGAACCCACATGGGCAGTTGGGGTGACAACCGCACGTAGTTCGGGGATCTGTGTAACCTCCCTGTATTAGGAAACACTCCAAGACTGGCCACTGGTTGGCTGCTCTCTGCCTGGGCCACCAGTGGTGAGTTATGTTAAATTAGCCCCTCAGAGACAGGGATCTGAAACAAAAATAAAGGATTTCTCTCCTCCTCCAGGGATAAATGCACGAAAAATATTGTATCTACTGTAAAAACATGAACAGGATAAGGAAACATAAAAGAAAAAGAAAAATTCCCCATAATCCCATCATACCCACAAAGAGAATCACTAGTTATTTTCTCAAATATCTTCCTAGTCCTAGTTCCATGCATTTAAAAATGCCAATTTCATAATGTACACGGAATTTTGTACTTTACCATTTCCACTTAGCAACACAAGCATTTTTCATGTTATAAAAACTTTTAATAGAGATATTTTAAAGGCTGCATAATAGTCATACACTTTAATATACTTGATTTCCCCTATTGTTGATATTAGATTGTTTCCAGTTTTTATTATTACACATAATATTAGAACTTTTAAAAATAAAGTAACAAATAATTTTGTGCATGAAACTTTTTCTATATTTAGGATTATTCCCTTAGAATAAACTTCCAGAAGTGCAATTACTGGGCCAAAGGGAATGAGCATTTATTTCTACAGTTCTTGATGCCCTCTACCAAGTTGTTTTTCCATGTATTCTCCCAAAGTGAGGGAGGGGGGCCCCATATTGGTGCATTTTTTCTGATTTGTCTTAATCTTTACTTAGTTTTTCTTAATCAGTTCGCCGACCACAGCACTTGAGTTCCGGCTAAGAAAGAATTGAGCCAAGACTCGAACTCTAAGAGAAACTTGATTTAGAAAGTCACAGAGGTAGAAATGAGCCTCAGAGAAAATGGGCCGGGGAATCAAGTCACAGAGGCGAAAGAAGGGCCCTTGCAGCTTAGGAGAAAGGGAGAGGCAAGGAGAACACCCTAAAGAAAAGGGGGTGGGGAAAGGCACAGGCAAGATCCCTAGAGAGCGGTACTGGACCCTCCGGATTGAGGGTGTCCATCTGGAGGTCTCAGGGGAGGGTCTCAATGGCATAGTCATCAGCTTTCCAGGTGTGTCCTTTCAAGGTCATGATTTCTACTGATTGGTTGGTGCCAAGGCAGGGGTCATTAACCAACGCAGCTGGCTCTGATGTCAGTCATGGCATCGCTTGTCTGATTTTGCTGCTTTTCAGGGCCTGAAGCTAAAACACAGCTGCGGCCTACATATTATCCCTAGAAGTTAATGCTTAAGGAAGTGGTCATGCAAGGGCCTATGTGAGAGTCATGTGAGGCCACTCTTTGGCTCCTTGTTCCTCTGTCAAAGGGGCCTACCACATGACTAGTGACATGCCAGGGGAAGAAAGGTCAGGGAAGGGTTTGAACCTAATGACAAGCTGTGATACGAAAGGTCAGGGTGTCTAACACACACAACCAGTTATGTGAAAGGTCAAGGGGTCTAAACTGTATGACCATCAATGTGCTAGCGAAGGAAAGGTTACCCCAGGGACGAGGTTCTTGTTTGCCCAACTTTGCCCATTGCTAGACACCTGGGGCTTTCTGCCCTGGTGACCCTCTGTACCTGACCCGTCCTCCTTGCTCTGCTCATGCCTAGCTAACTGCCTACTGAGTGCTGATGGGGATGTTGCCCCCCCCCCGCCCCGGCTGGGAGAACCCTCCCAACCACATGGGCACACGTTCATTCCACACCTGGGGTGAAGCACCTACTAAGTAGTAGCTGACACTGGGAATCAATAGTATAGGGAGGGAAAGAGACTCTCCCTGTGCTGTGGGATCCAGCTTGCAAGGGAGAGTGCGACCATTGCAGAGAATGAGCTGGAGGTGCCAGTAAGCACTCACTGAACCCTTGCTGACTTCCTCTGTATCCAATGTGGAATGTTAAAAGTGATCATAAAACTGAAGGACCATTCAGCCTAACAAGGCATTTTTTTCTCTGTGAAGTAGCTCAGTCTACTCACAGGCCCATGGAAAGCTTCCAGGTCATAGCTGGAAAGATACAGATTCCTTAATAAACGTTTATATACTCAGAATTTTTAAGAAACCTGCAAACGGAGATCTCAGATTTCCTAAATTGTTTTCTACATACCCTGATGATTAACATTTATTACAGTAACGAGAAAATATTGCAGCATCCTGAGGTGACTTCCAAATCGCCGATGAGATTAAATTAAATTTGGAATGATCTTCCTATTCAGGGCTCTGCTATTCCATTTTGCCACTTTGTCAACTGACAACTCATGTATTCTGTGTCATTCGTGTGCTAATCCCCAGTTTTCAGGGATTCCAATTCCGTGATAAATTGGAATTTGCTATAGAATGTTCTGGAACTTCCTACTGTATTCCCACCCCCACCATACCCCACCCTTTGAAAGCCCACACTCCAGACCTCACTGCTGTCCCAAAAAGGTGTGTGCCTTGGCAGGGACTCTCTTGTGTTTGGTTCTAGCTGGTTTGCACTCTTTAGCAGAACCTACATCCGCTAAAATATATAACTGCTAAAATATATAGATGCTGCGTTTACTTTGGAGGAGTCACTGTCCCTTGGGTTCTGCTTTGCACCTGTTAGAAGTGGTGAAGTGGAGGCAGGCCGTGGGCCCGCTGATCATGCACAAAGTTAAGGCTTTGTTAAATTGAGTAAAACCTGCAGCTTGATCACAAGTGTCAGTATATAAGTTTTTGGCTGAATCCCTGTCACTCCAAGGCTCAGAAATTCAATTTATTAAATGTAAATTCATAATGTTCACCTGCATACACTAATAACTGGTCAAGGTGAAGTTGGGGGTCTGAACAAGTTCCTAATTAGGCTTGACAATGGATGAAATTTAGTTTTTCTTTCTTGATGTTTCTTCCTCTAGTTTAGCTTTGCTATCTACAGAATATTGTTTACGACAACGAGTTGAAATCCTTTGTACTTCCTGAGATTGGTAGGAGGACTCTAATGTGGACTTTGTGATGCTGAAATACACTGTAGTAGTTTCCACTTGTTGCTATAACAAATTACCATAAGCCTAGTCGCTCAAAACAACACAAAGTTATTATCTTACAGTTTTTGAGGTCACAGGTTTGACATCAACTTCCATGCACTAAAATCAAAGTGCCCACAGGTTGTGTTACTTCTGGAGATTTTAGGAGAAAGTCTGTTTCTTTGTTTTTCCTCATTTCTGGAACATTCCTTAGCTTGTGGCCCTTTTCATCCGTCTTTAAAACCAGCAAGAATGTATTGACTGAGTCCTTCTCATGCTGCCATCCCTGTGGGTATCTCATTCTGCTTCTCTCTCACACTTACAAAGACCCTTACACTGCCAACACCAAGATTAGAATCATCTCTACATCTCAAGATCCTTCATGTAATCACATCTGTAAACTGCCTTTTACTATGTAAGTCTATTCATAGGTGCCATGGATTACAATGTACACATTGAGGGGAGACCATTTTTCAGTCTACCACACATGCCAAAATGCAGTTGTGTTCTTTTATAAAAAATAATTTTGTGCTATTGGAACATCTGGATGAACAAGCAAAACCATATGCAGATTTATTTTTAGAGTCTTAAATGAACATTTTTACATTCTTTTAAATGAACATGTTTATTTGTTTTTTAAGTGACAAATTTAGGAACACGATTTAGGCCCAGTATTTTGTTATAGCATCAAAACTGCCTCTTGGGAGTCTTAAGCCAGATAACAGCTCGGACCTTCCCCGTGTTGCCACAGATGCTCCCCTCGGGGTGGGGGCGAGGGTTGGCCCACTGCTGCAAGGAGATGGAGACTCTCGTCTGCCCTACTCAGTTCCCTGCCCCTCAGCCCTACTGGAGGCAGGTCTGAGTGCCCACACCCATTACAGCGAGGCCGTGTCTGGGGAGGGGCCAAGGGGTGCGTGAGTGGTGTGGCCAGTTGGGCCGTGAATGCTTAGATGCTCACTGGGATCTTGGACGTGAGGGAACACTGAACTTGGGGATCCATCAGTGGGGCCACGACACTCCCGGGGAGAGAATGTAGCAAGAGCATGGAGATGAACCGTCCCCCTTTCTGGTCTGAGAAAGTAACGGAGACCCTTGAAAGAAGTTTTTAACGACAGGACTGCCATTGGTTAGGAACGATCACCTGTGTCCAAATGAAAGATGACGAGGGAGCGAAGGGGAGAACCAGCATGTGAGAGCTTGCTTGGTCAGCATCACCTGGCCTCCCTCCTTTTCAGTCTCCCTTTTCCTTCTCTTCCTTGGACGAGTTACTGAACTTTCCTGTGCGTAGTTTTCATGATTTGTGAACTAGAACTAATTACAGCACCTGCCCCACGGGTCCTTGTAAGAGTGAAACAGTCATTGCAAACAGAGCGCCGAGCTTAGTGCCTGTCACGGGGTGTCGAGAAATGTCTGCTGCTGTTATTCCATAGAAGTTTCCCCAGCTGGGACAGGGTATTTTCCTGCAAAATAAGAGACAGTCATTTCTCACTCAAAGACCAAGGCAATAGAGAGAATCTTTTATTAACTCTAAAGTTAAATTTACCTAGTCATAAAGTATATATTCACAAAAAAGGGGGGTAATCCAGCTAAACCTCCAGTTGGTGGAACTCACAGAAGATCTTGTACAGATGACTTTAGGGGCTCCTGGCCTCCTTCACCTGTTGTCTTTCTTGCTAAACACCAGCCCCTCTGGGAAGAAGCTAAAAGTTACGGGCTGCTTCAATGTTCACAGGGCTCCGATGAGAGAAAGATCACCTTCCTGGGAGAGAGTATGGTTGGCACCAGAAGTTCCCCAAATCCGAACTGTGGACTTGAGCCCGCAGGTGCACTTCGTGCATTGGGACCGTGGGAATGGCCTGTTTGGATTTGTTCTCAAGTTCAAGTCATGTTCTCATGTACAGTCTGACGTAGTAGTTGGACCCCCAGCAGCTCTCAGGGAGTTCACTTTAAAGACTAGGTTGGAATAGTTTCTAATTATCCCATTCATTACTGGGATGTTAATGATTGCTTTGAAACTACTTAGTGTTCAAATACTGTTGTCTTGGAATCAGTTGCAATCCCCCTTAGTTGCAATTCTGGGTTAATTGGCACTTTTGATGAAGACAGAATGAACCTCAGAATGCCTTTTGTTTATCTTTTCACACCTTTCGTGTGAATGAAATCTGAAGGAAGGAGGTTGGACGTACCCTGGCGGTCCATCACAGATTTCATTTTTGAGTACAGGCTGCGAACCAAAGGGTCCAAGGTTTGATTCCCAGTCAGGGCACATGCCTGGGTTGCTGGAAGCTCCCCAGTGGGGGGCACATGAGAGGCAACCACACATCGATGTTTCTCTACCTCTCTTTCTCCCTCCCTTCCACTCTCTAAAAATAAATAAATAAAATCTTTTAAAAAAGAATTTAAAAAAGATTTCATTTTTGTTTCTTTTAGCATATGGGGAGAAGAATTTGTTTCTGATTCACTCATGTGGTGAATAAGGCATACATAGCTGTAGAGCAACCGGATGAGGAGGTGGCCATGCAAAGGTCTGCCCTGCGGTAGCACCAAACTCACAGGCTAACCCCGCCCAGTTGTGAGTACCAACTGGGACCATTTCAGGCAACCGGACTGTAAATATTTGTATCTCAGAGAACAAAAGTCAGGACCAGGGAGACTTCTGTACATCCTTTTTGGATCCACTTCCTGAGTGGCACTTGAATTTTTTTCTCCCAGTGATCTTTCTAAATTGGTGTCATCGACACTATAATCCTTGGGGGCCTGAAACACTGTGCTCTTCTGATTCTGAAATAAAAATGGGGCATGGAGGGAGCTTCTAGTCCATCGTGATATGGCCTCTGGGAATTCAGCTCCTAACTCTTGCCTAATTCTCAATTATAAATATGGACCACAAATGTCACTCTGGAATGCAACTTAGATTTCTTTCCTGGAGGAAACTCTTGAAAGCAATTACTTACACTGGTGACTTTCTCTTAGAAGGAACCTTAGCGCTTGCTTATTAGTCGTGTTTGGTTGTGCCTTTTCTTATTAGGGGATTGATCTTACCATGCCAAGCCACACTATAGTTTGAGTTTAACCCTTTGCATTGAGCACCCCACCTGGCAGTGTGAGTGAGGTCTACCCTCTCTGGCTCCTCCCTCCCAGTCTCCTCTGTGGACTCCTGTTCCTTCTGCTCCCTGCACACGGCTATTCCCAAGCAGTGTGCCAGCCACAGCACTTTTCTCCTTTCATTCCCTCCAGCAGTTTCATCTTCTCTGTGCGTGTTATGGGCTGGTCATGGTGCTAAGTCCTCTTCACACTGTATTAGTTTCCTAAGGTTGTCATAACAAAGTACAGTCAACTGGGTAGCTTAGAACAAGAGGAACTTATTCTGTCACAGTTCTGGAGGCCAGAAGTCCATAATCAAGGAGTGGGCAAGGTTGGTTTCTTCTGGAGACTTCCTAAGGGCTATCTATCTGTTCCATGCCTCTTTCCTAGCCTCAGGTGGTAGCTGGCCATCCTGGGTGACTTTTGTCTTGCAGGTGTATCCTCTCCTCTCTGCCTCCCTTGTCACGCGACATTCTCTCTGTATGCCTGTGTCCAAATTTTCTTCTTTTCAGGACACCAGTCATTGGACTGATTGGGGCCTGCCCTAATCTAGTGTGATCTCATTTTTAACCTGATTACATCTTCAAAAACCCTATTTCCAAATCAGGCTCACAGGTTCTGGATGGACATGGTTTTCTGCAGAACACTAGTCAACCTAATACACATAGGTGATTTCATTTGATCCTCACGACAACCTTAATTGGCCCCATTTTATGGATGAAAATACAGATTACATGCAAATCTTCACCTCTGCTAATTTCAACTGTTGATGGACATCGCAAGATGTTGTGCTGGTACCTCAAGGTCAACATTCCAAACACAAACTCATTATTGCCCCCCTACCCCCCAAACACAAACTCCAGAATGCCTGTTTAGGACAGTCCAAGGGTCCTTTGGAAGGGGCTGTTTGAAGATGCCTTTGCAGAACACTTCACATAAGATAGAAAAATATTAACTACCCGTATCTACATATGATGGGTACTACCAGTGACTTGAAATATGACAAGACAGTGGTAGAAGGAATAATGGATTTAAGAAAACATTAAGAAGGCAGTTTTAATAGGTCTGGTGACAGCCTGGATATGATGACAGGTGGTGGAGAGGTGCCAGGGCTCTCTTTGACTTGATTATAGGATGATGATAGGGCTCTTTACAAAATAATAAAGTTGGGGGGTGGAGAACTATGAGTTTGCTTCAAGTAAAATCTTGCATGAAACCTAATGTACGAATGGAGCTGCTTAGTTGGAAGGAGGCGGGGCCTCTATTTTTCCCCTTATCTTCCCTCCACCTGCAGACGTGCCGAAAGCGCCACCTCCGTAGACTGTTAGGAAAGTCACTTACTTGACATATTCTTCCAGCTCTACATAAGAACGTCCTATACCATTCCAGATACATAGCCATTCTTCCAATTTTGAATGTGTTTCCAGGAAATATTCCAGTGGCCTCCCTCCACCCCCTTTTCTGGTATGTGATAGCCTTCTAAGGAGGGGGCTGACCTTCACCTAGAATCTAAAAACAGCCCTGTACTGCCTCACTTCTTTTGTCCTTGGTTGGTTGTGGGGCCTCGGACGTCCTTCCTGTTAGAAGACCCTACATCTTCAGATGAGAGGAGTCAGTCTGGTCTCCTTAGAGGGGTGAGCTTTAACTCTTGGGATTGTACCTGCCCCCCAACAAATTTTATGGGTTTGGACGGGAGTCCTTCCTTTCCAACATTCCAAGAGGAAAATAGAAAGAAAGATATAGGAAGACCGTAAGGAAGCTGGCGAGGCCCCTGGCCACGGGGCCTGCAAAGGGCAGCCAGAGCTGGGCTCGTGGGTGTCCCCTTGCTCTGCATTTGTCCGGAGACAAGAATGGGGTTCTTCAAGTTTAATTAAAAACAGGATGTCCCCGCTGGGCCTCTCATGGATGTTGCTAAAAATAAAGTAGGGAAGTAGCCTGGCCTCTTTATGGTTTAATCCCATTAATTTGGGGGTGTGGAGGTGGGGGTGCAATTGGAGCTAGTAAAAGACGTGATTTGTTTCAGATTGCTGTCTGGAGTTGTCTTTCCCTCTTTGTGCTGTGAAGTCCTGGATTCTGAAGTTCTAATACCATCAGCACTGGGCCGTTGGTGCCATGGGAAGGGAGCAAAGGGACAGACAGCACCCTAAATGTGATTCTGCCAGGCTGTCATCGTCTTACTCTCGGGATCACTGGGACTTGTCACCCCAGCTCTTTGCTCACTGCTCCAGTCCCACCCACGTCATAGACATGGTTTTGTGTACTTCCTGTCTGCGAGTTGATGCACATTTGAAAAACAAAAACCATCTCATTGGAGTGCTATGAGAGCCATCTGTAAATGTGGGTCTCTTCACGGAGCCCTCACTCCCACCCCGACCCCACAGGGTACTCAGACATTAGCCTTTTGCTCCCCGTTTGCACATATGTTCATGTAAGGGCATCCTGACTTTGTTGTTGTTTGTCTTTCTTTTGTGTTGTATTAACCTTCTTATTCCTCTGTCCCAACCCCACTCCTTTTGCCTAACGGCTGACTCTTCGGCTGAGACTTCTGTTGAGTGTGAGAGCCTCATTTTCTGGTACAAACCCATTTGTCTCCTGGGTCGTTCCTTCATTTGTTCAACCAAGAGTTTTAGGGAGTAATCTGTAGGTTATTACACAGCTGACTTCCCATTGCAATGCCATAATGATAATTTTGTGAGCCCCAGTTATTAGAGGCTCAGAGCCACAAGGAATGCTTCGGATTGGTGGGTTTTACTTGCCACCAGAGGGCCCAGACATCGTGTAGGCGCAGGCTTCCATAATGATTATTAAGGCATTATGAGAATCACCATACCCATCTAAGTGCTTTGGTCTTCATTGTGGTGTCTCCCAAGCCCGGTGCCAGAGGACCGGTGAGATATAAAATAAAAAAGAGCCCCTCAGTCTTGTTAATAAATGAATCCCCATCGCCTAGCACACAGTAGGCACTCAGTAAGTATTAGATTATGAATAATCATTTTTCATTCTCTCAATACCACTGCCTACAAATAAGGGAATAGCAGTAATCGGAGAAGTAGATGGAGATAATACATTTGAACTTCTTAGCAGTCCCATCTGTGCGCTGCTCGTTGGAGAAACACCAGTACTGTGGTCTCTAAGTACACAAGGCCCAGGGGTCTCTCTCTGCCCGCTCTGGCTCCCCACCTTGTGCCCACTCCCCTGCACGCTCTCTCAGCCTTCTTACCGTTTCCCCCGCCTCCGTGTCTACACGTGTGTTTCGCTCTGTCCTTTACCTCTCTAAGCTCTATGTTTTGTTCACCTCTTTGCTCAGTCTTCACTCCTCAGGGCAGCCTAGACAGACTCTCCTGACGAGGCCCAGCATCCCCAACACATCACCGCCTAAAACCACACCCCTTCCTTTCTGGCACTGCTTTCAACAGAGGTTTTATATGCATGTCTTTGGTTGTTTGAATAATGTTGGTCTGCCTTATTTATCAGTAAACCCGTGATGGCAAGGATAGGGTAGATGGTAAGGCCTGGTATGTAGTAGTTGATCAATAGTGATTTGGTGCATGATGGAGTGAATGGGTGAGTGACTGAGCTTGGGCTGGGGCAGTGAATGAAGAGCAGGCATCCCCCTGACCTGGGGTCTGTGAGTGGGATCCTCAGTCCCCGGGCCCTGAAGTTGTCTGCAGCATCCAGTGTGTATCCAGGAGCCAATTTGAAGGGTTTCTAAGGTGAGAGCCCGTCATTTCCGACAGACTGAGAGTTTTCACATAAATATATATAATTATATGAAGAAAAGGAGAAGAAAAAGAAAAGAGGGTGGGGAAATGAGAAAAAATTATGAAAGGGTAAGGGAGGAGCTTGAGAATGAGAAGCATAAGAAAGAACATTGAGAGAGGACGAGAAGCATGAAGAAGGTGCTGGGATGGGGAACAGTTATTCCTGAATGAATCCGCTAAAGTTAGTGAGCGTAAGCCCACGCCAACCCCGTGTTCGGGACTCACAGGGGGTCGGTGAATAGCCAGAGCCGTTAGCCACCCTCACATCTGAAATGGCAGTGTCCTGGGTAACTACAAGTTGGAGTGAGGGGAATGAAATGATTCAGGAGAGGTTTAGATGGAGCCATTTGAGAGGAAGGAAAATTATGCATAGCAGAGAAGAAAAAAAGACCATAGAAGGCTTCCTGGAGGAGGGTAACATATCAGTCTGCTCTTAGCACACAGATAGGATTTCAAGGTAAGAGAAGAGAGACAGGTAAGCACTCAGATAAGAGTCTAAACAAAGCTGCTGGTCCAGGAAACCAAGGTGTGGGTTGGACGGGTTGCCAGGCTCACTACAACCTCTGCAAAGCCTCTGAACCGGGGGATCCGTCTTTTGGCCAGTTCCAGACACGCAGCAGGTGGCACCCAGAGGTACCAAGTGAGATGAGTTTCCTGAGGCCAGACCAGACTCAGGGAAGGAATAAAGAGCCCCCAAAGTCGAGGCCATGTCACACATGTATCCTTTAGACTTCGGCCAAAAAAGTTAAGTTACAGTTTGCTGCTCAATGCTCTTCCCATATCACCTCTACAACTTGTGAAGCTGGTCAGCTCCTGCTCCTTGAAAGAGGTCGTACTTACGTGATCTAGTGCAACACTAGATGCTGTTTTTGTTGTTGTTTTAAGACTCCTGTGCTTGTGAATTCACAGGACATTTAGATTGCTCGTAAGCTTGACATTCCTGTGAGGTATGTGTGTGTTCCTCAGCTGGTGTCCCAGTTCCCAGACACTGGGTCAACAGCTACGAGAAGAGCTTCCAGTAGGAGAAAGAACGCAAAGGAAAGGGTGCTAGGTCTCCAGATACTGCTGGCCTAGAAAGACTTTCTTCTGCAGCAGGGGGAAATGGGGACAACTGTAACTGGACAATTTTAAAAAAAAAGAAAAAGAATGAAAGACTTCTGCTTTCTACTCTTGTTACTAAATATTTACCTGGCCTGTGAAATCCAAGCATCTCTTTTTCCCACTTGGACAGCTACCTCTCTGTAGCCTTTTCTAGTTTCCCCAAGGAGTCAGGTTTCCCCAGCAGCTTGGCACGGGGCGCACTCACCCCAGCACAGATGGCGGTGTAGGCCTGGGCTGGAGGGGACGGCGGGTAGGAGTCCGTGTGTGGCTTGCTCCTTGCCTCCAGAGCGCGCTTTCATGAATGTTTCTTGGGAAAGTTGACTGTGGCCAAGTTTATCCCAGGGACACCCGTGGTCCCAGACAAGGCCACGGCTGTGAGCTTGACCTTCCTCCCAGACAGAATCGCTGCAGAGGCAGCGCTCAAGTTCAGTGAGAGTTTTGGGTGACTTCAAGACAGACTCAGGAAGCCTGGCCTGAGGGGTCCCCAAGGGGCGAGATCAGCCCAAGGGCAGCACACTGGTGAGTCCCCTTTTCACTCTGGTGTTACCAGTGAGAGTAGAATATTTACCCCCGCCCCCCAGAACATTTTAGGGACTCAGGGCAGGCTGATCCTAAATAAGACTGTAAAGCAGGTAAGTTCAGCCTTCAGTATCAGTCTTGCTCCCATTTCTCATCTGGAGGCTGCCTGCCCTTGGCTGTCTTGCTTCCCTCCTCCCTCCAACTCCACTGCACATGGAGTTCCAGAACTTTCTGTATTTTTGTGTCCATCCTCTGGCAAAATTCACATCTAAAACTCCTTCCCAGAGCTAAAGTTCCCAAAGTAAATCTGATTAGCACTCATGATCTGGGGATGAAAACAATGACTTTCCTTTTTTTTCCCCACATAAAACTGCATCTGACAACCAGGGCCCTTTCTGGGGGGAGGGGGGTGGTTCACAGTGGTGGGGAGGCTGGCTCAGTGCTGCTCACAGAGCTCTTTCAGGAGGGCCCCCTTTTCTCGTCAGGTTTCAGATGGGCCCAGTCTATCTGAAGCCTGACACTGCATAATTAGTTAGGCCAGACCGTGGATGGCAGGTTGTTCCCCTTTTGGGGACATTTAGGAACTTGCTGAGAAGGAATGTGAGACGATTGTCGCATACAAGGGGACAGGCACTGGATGGGTGGGTAACACCTGTCTGTGAGACCAGGGCCCCCACTTGCAGACTGTCAGGTGCATAGCTTCCTGAGTGTCCTAGCTGGAGACCACAGCCGACACCAACCTGTCCCTCTGGCCTGAGGAGTGTCACCTGCAGCCTTCTCCTAGAAGTGGGGTCCTCAGAACGGCAGCATCAGCATCACACAGGAGCTTGTTGGAATTGCAGAATCTGACACCCCCCTTTCCACCTCCCAACCCACCCTACCCAGTCGGATTCTGCATTTTCACAAGATTCCCAGGGCATTCATTTGCGCATTGAAGTTTCACACCCAGGGGTCTGGTGGGTCTCCCTGACAGCTGTCACTCCTGAAGTTTCTCAGTGTCGCAGCAAAGCTCTACGGCCATCAGAGACTGTGCATCTGTTTCCGCAACACATCAGCAGGCTCTGGGGCCAGGCCCCGTGTGAAAGGGGAGCATTCCCTCACTTCACCCCTGTATCGGGGAGATTTAATGACAGGGCTATTGTGGGCCGATGCAGCCCATGTTTTCCTCTTCCCACTGTGTTGCGTCTGTCCCCAGGCGATCTACAAGATGGTTTCCTCCGTAATGAAAATGCCTGAAGATGAGTCAACCCCAGAGAAAAGGACAGAAAAAATCTTCCGCCAGATGGACACCAATAGAGATGGTAGGTGGCTGAGGCCGCTTCACTCTGCTCCGAGCTGGGCTGCTGGAGGGGCTGGGGGTGTCCAAGCAGGGAAATGCCACTTGGGGACAAGATACTGGCCACAAGGACCTGGCTCACAGCCCTTTCTTTGTAAAAGTGGCTCCTCCTGCCTGCTCTGTGGAGCAGGCCAGAGAAGGAGTAGGGTGGGGACAGGCCCAGCCCAGAGCAGGCTGGGTCCCTGCAGGTGAGCTAGTGAGAAAGTGGGGAGGGACTTGGTGTCATTCTACCCAGGCCCTGGTGGCTTTCCCCTGGCTGGCTGGGGTGTTAGCAGGCTCTCTCTCACTCACTCTGTGTTTGGTTTCGCGGAGCCAAGTGGGCCCCCACGGCCTTGGGTGGGTGGATGGGGGAGGGGAGGGAGGGGTGGTACCTCAGGGTGGTACCAAAGTGGTCAAGGGACCACTGTCATCTCCTTTCCCTCATGCCAGCCTTTACACCTGAGGAAACTGTCACCATTTCAACCAGTGCCTGAGCCCGGGCATAGCTCATAAAACATGGCCAGGACACAAGGCTTAGGGCCTGCTCTGCATATTGAGAATCAATAGATAAATTAACTCCTGCCTTTTCCCTTCATGTAGATAAGGTGAATTTGGCTAACCAAGAACTAGGATCTGGGGGAAGGGGTTGTGGCTGAGGGGAAGACAGACTTTACTGGGGTGGAAGGTAAAGACTCCAATAGATGGCACCCCTCCGGCCTGGAGCTGGAATTAGTCGAGAAATAAAAGGCAATAGAGGCCAGAGGTCCGAGCTTCATTGAAGGATGCAGTTCAGTGGGCGTGGGGGCCAAACCCACAGCAGCTGGGAGCACACAGACCCTGGGAGGACAGAGAAAGCAGCAGCAAAGCTGAGTGGAAAGGCCTGGCAGCTCCTCCCAGGGAGGGGCCCTCTGCCAGCACCAGAAATGGAGGAGAAACTTTGCCTCCTTCCAACAGCCTGAGAGAGGGACCTTCTGGAAGGGACACATGTAGGAGTGATATCCCAGGGGGCTGTCAGGGTAGGAGAAAAGCACCCCAGTTGACAGGAGGGACTGGGGGCACCCCTCTGCCTTGCCCACACACCCCTTTATTTTCCTTACTGCATGTGCTGTCCAAAAAGGGCCGTCCCTTAGCTATCACGGTGGCCTCATGCAGAGGCCCAAGTGACCCCCAAGTGACCTGAAGGAGCCCGGAGTCTCCAGTGACATCTGGGCCCCCAGGCCCAGAGAGCCCAGCTCGGTCTCATGAAGGCCCGGGGCCATTCCTTCCACAAACACTGAGTGAGCCCCACAGGGTGGAAAAGTCAAGAGGGCAGGGGTCACATCAGGGCCACCCAGCACCCTGCCAGGCCAGGTGCACAGTGGGCTCTCAGGAAGAAATGTGTGTGGGTCTTACATCCAGAAGACACAGTGTGGGCCTCAGGGCAGGTGTGGGCCCACAGGCACAGCGGGAGCCGTCACTGCCTCCGAGATGCAGTGGGAAGAGCGTAGGTTCGCCAGCTGCCACCTGCCACCACTCACCCGTGCTCCATTCTCCCGCTGTCTAGGAAAACTCTCCCTGGAAGAGTTCATCCGAGGGGCCAAGAGCGACCCGTCCATCGTGCGCCTCCTGCAGTGCGACCCCAGCAGCACCGGCCAGTTCTGAGCCTGCGCCCCACGAATCGTAGAGCTGCTTGTGTTCCCTTTTGATTTTTCTTTTTAACTTTTTTTTTTTGGCCAAATATTGATGGTGATGCTGTTCCCTGTGCGGTCAGATGCACCTTCCTCATGACGCCTTCAGCTTCTTCTGTGGTGGACGCTTCCTGGGGGTGCCCCGAACCCCAACGCTTGTGGAGAGCATGTGCGACCTGCACAGACTTTGTGGTGTTCGTTGTTCTGACGACTTTTAATCGTCATTATTATTTCCTCTTGATTCTAATGTCTCTGTTCTAACACCGAAGACTTGGAGAGGCAGAAAAAGGGAAACCAATCTGGTGCCGGGATGGGACGGCAGGCTTTGAGGGGCTTGTTGGAAAAACAAAACTCCGCCCGGGTCTGTTGTCACACGTGCCTGAGGGGCGATGGCGCTGGACGTAGGCTTCCCAAAGTAAGAGTAAGGAAGCTTCTGGGGCCAGGCTGTTAAAGGGACCTGCGGAAGTCCCCCTCGCAGGCCTGCCCTACCCCATTCCCAGCGGGCTGTAGTTTTTAAGCTGTGAACATTTCAAGATAAATTAGTAGCAACAAGGAAAAGATGGCTCAGCTCTTTTTTCACAGGTTTACACTAGTTGAGCTAGGATGAGTTTCTTTGGAAATTAATCACAAATGGCAACATATATTCCAAGACCAGACCCATCTTGTTGCCTCTTGTGATTTAAAAAAGAAAGAAAGAAAGAAAGAAAGAAAGAAAGAAAGAAAGAAAGAAAGAGAAAGAAAGAAAGAGAGAGAAAGAAAAGAATGCTGTATATAAAATATTGGGTATTGCAGACCAAATTAAGTGTTTTGCCTTGTTTAAATAAAATGCATGTGTAGTAAGCACTAATCCGAACTTATTACAGAAGACTGTTTCTAGTAGCTTATTGTGAAGTAAGCCAACTATAATGAACGTCTGTGTCTTGTTTTACAGTCATATCTGTCTTTGCACAAATGCACCCATCAACAGGTATATTTTATATATTCCAGAAAAGTACCAAGTAACCATGACTAGGCCCCAAACTGAATTGTGAACGCCTTTCCAGAGTAGCGGTGCCTGGGGACAGAAGCAGAGCAGGCTGAAGGGGGCTCATCCATTGAAGCGCCAGAGGGTCAACCTTAGGAGAGAGATGAGGCGATGGCTTGACCGCCAGCCCCGCAGCTCATTGGCAGCATTATTTGGGGGGTGATCAATATTCTGGAGACCCGGTAGGGACTCCCCGGTGGTTGAATCCACGTGAACAGTTAGGGAGCTGCATCGGAAAGGACCACTTTCTGGGCCTCGGCTGGCCCTACCGGGAGTTGGAGGTTGAACCATCATCTGATTCAGCGTGAAGAAGCCAGGGGCGAGTGTGTCTGATTTCCAAGTCCTGCTATGGGAAATTGAAAGGTGTTTTCCGTCACCGTGTTCTTTGAATGCAGATCTTTATTTCCAGAAGCGACAGCACAAATTTGATTTGTGGTCCGTCAGGGGACCTCATACCCATTAATCGGAACGTAAAGTTAAGAGAAAAAATTGCAGGTCGCAGGGGAGTGACATTTTGGTAGGCAGTAAGCATGAGGAAACCCAAACACTCAGCTGCCCCAAGAGAAGGCAGTGAGGTTCCCCGGTAGGCCTGTCTGCTGTCCCAGAGAGATAGATGTCGTAAGCTTGAGAAAGATGACTCTGAGCTTCTTCCAACCTCCAGATTCTTGGATATTACTTGAATCCATTTCAACGGGTAGCAAAAATCCAAACTGGTGTGGTTGACCAAAATGAACCAATTGTGCAGGATGAAATTTTGAGACCTGGACTCAGTGAAAGAATTTTAATTCTCCTCTGAGTGTCACTTTCTCATAGTGTTTTATCCTGAGACTTGCCAAGTTCCTCTGTGGCCTGAGTGGTAAAATCTAGTTTTGAAAAGTAGGGAATTAACCTAAGACATGGAGTGCAGAGGGGGCAAGGTGACCCAGCACCTCTATCCACAGTGCTCAGGAGTCACGCCTAATTTTCACCGGATCTTGATTAAAGATCTAATCCCCCCTTTAATTCTCCTTAGATGCTGAAGCGAGTGAATGTTTGGGAAACCCACTGGGCTCTGCCCTTGGTCACCATAGCTTGTTAAGCCAGCCTCGTTTATTCCCTGGAACCTGGAGCTGGAGTGTGGGGCAGGGAGGAGGGTCTCCAGCTGTTTAGGAAAGAAAACGAGAGCCAGACGCATGGCTAATGAACGCCAACACACCCCGGATGTACGGAAATAGCCCTCATCCTGGCCTGCCATTGACCCTGTCTGTATTTTCTCGGGGGTTGTTTTTCTTCTCCTCCTTCTTCCCGGGAAAGCCTTTGCATGTCTAATCCAATGCACTCCTTTTTGGCCGAGGAACTCTGCAGCACCCAGAAGGCTGGATGCCTGAAGGTTTATGTCACTCCTATGCCGGGCTGCTCATTGTCATTGCCATGTTGAGGGACCCCTGGAAATGGATTCTGCTCTGTCTGAAATTGAGCCAGGCTGTGATGTTCAAGGGAGTGGAATAAAGTGGCTTATAAATTGAAGGATGATATAGAGTTCTTGACTGTTCATACCCTTGTTTAGCGGGGAAGGGGTGCCCAAGGTGCTGCCCCGCCTGTCCTGACGCCCCAGGAACACCTGCCACAGCGCACGGGATGATAAACCAACTCATCCGCTGCATCACGTGGAGCGGAGCCCACACCCGTTGACTCCGTTGCTCTAGCTCGGCAGTCGAGCGTGTTGGGTGTTGAACGGTTGTCTGCGTCGTGCAGTCTCCATGCTGCTCCAGCTGAATCTGTGCCCAGGGAGGGTCCAGGTGCTGGTCTGGTCTCCTCCTGGGTATGCGTTCTGCTCTGGAGAGACAAAGGAACCAGGGTTTGTGAAAGGGGGTGTGGGAGAGGCTGCGAGCCCCAGGCCCCATCCAAAAGCATCCTTGATCTCCACTTGGGCCTCCTTATGTCCTTCCCCTCGTGGCCCTCACTTTCTTTTCATCTCCTCTCCTTCCTCACAACTGCAGCTACAAACTCTGTCTCTCACATGGGGTGTGATGGAATGAGAAACTGAGGCAGCGTCCTCCTCAGTGGGAAATCAATATCCTCCTCTCCTTTCCCTCTTGGTCTGAAGAAGAGTCAGTAGAAAAGATGCCGTGACACAGAGCCCACACCTTCAAAGCCAATTCAGATCAACTCTGTGTTTGTTTTTTGCGGCCGTGGGCCCTGCCTCCAGCACAGAGGGCCATTCGTGTGGGAAACAGGGGGCCGAGTGCCAGCTATAGTAGGAGCCCCATGGGCCAGCTAGACCTCACGTAGGAGTTGAGTCAGCCGGGAGCAGACTCAACAGTTTCAGTTCAGGCCCAGTGATACAGTTTCTGCCCGATACAGTTTCTGTTCAGGCCCAGTGATGGCCTCGATGCCCAGGAGCACTGAGCCTGGATAACCACGTGTGACCCGTGGCAGTGATTGTGAGAAGGTGGCCGGGAGCCTCCACCCCGACTAGGAGGCTGCAGTCCCACTCTTACTGGAGGCCAACCTGGCCATTTCCAGCCAATTCCCAAGCCCAGGGCCCCTATTTTCAGGGTATTGTCCCCATACCTCAACTCAGCTGGCTCCCCTCACAGCCTAGTCCAGGCGTGGAGGGCACACGTCAGCTGAGGAGGAGATGGGGTGTGCTCTCGGCCACACAAAAGAGAACTGTTCACAAGAACTCTCTTTGGAAGAAATAAAGATGCTTCACGTTTGCCCTCCCATCTTTGTCAGGAGATGCTTAGCACTCTCCTGGAACTTTCTGTTTTTTAATGTGGCTTGAAGAAATAAGAGAAAGAACATTGAGCCCTGTGTCTTCCAAGCAGTAGAGTATCAGTGAAATCCATCTAAAATAGAAAGATTGTTGCAGAGTGAAAGATGCTCGGGCCAAGGGTATAATCAATGGTGTATTCATTTCAAACAGGCTTCTTGGTACTTGAGTGCCAACCATGTGTCGGGACTTAGAGAGGTCCTGGGCACTTGCCGCACCGGGTACTGATGTGCCCGGGCCTGGTCCCAGACGCGCCTGGGGTTGCAAACCATGGTACTCCGAGAACATTCCACAGTGTGGTGTTAACTCCCTAGGGCAGCTCAGAGAGGGGTCAGGGCCCCGAGAAAGCTTGTATCATGACTGCTTTTCTCCACACTATTCCAGGAAATGGATGGCAGTTTAACAGTTTTCTAGAAGAGACGGCGAAACTGCTTCAAAACTCTGGACGGCCCAGCTTGCCAACCCCATTAAATACTCATAGTCCTGCCATCAATGTCACACGCAGACAGAGGGCGCACCCTCTCTCCAAACGTGCCTTTCCAATATCAGTGTTTAGTCATGCTGCTGGGCTCCCATTGAGTGTTCAGTGCTGGACCAACACAGTACCAAGCACTACAGTCCTGGAGTTGTGTGTGTGTGTGTGTGTGTGTGTGTGTGTGTGTTGGGGGTGGAAGGCTTGGATAGGAGTTACTAGCAAAGAAGTAGGAGGTCGGGCTCACGGCTCAGCTGGTAAGTAAGTCTGTCCAGCACCTTAAAAATGACTATGAAGGAGCTCACGCTCTGTCTGATGGATGGCTGGTTCTTTCTTGACTGGTGCATGAAAGAGCTGTTTGCTACCCAGGGAATGAGCGGGTGGCATTTGCCTTTAGTGGCCTTCTAACATCCCCTTCCTCTCTTTTGCTACTTTTGAATGGTTAGAGCCCAGGCCCCACTGTTTCCAAAATACCCATGCGCCCATTTAGCTCAGAGAAGTGTAGGGATGAAGGACCCTGCAGACAGAGGGCGTGTTATGCTGAAGCGGTGGGCCAGGAAACCCACTCGGGGACTCTTTTCATGTAAAAGTAGAGCCCCTGCCTGACCAGTGTGGCCCAGTGGGTTGGGCATCATCCTGCAAGCTGAAAGGTCACTGGTTCGATTCCCAGTCAGGGCCCATGCCTGGGTTGTGGGCCAGGTCCCCAGTAGGGGGCTCATGAGAAGCAACCGATCAATCTTTCTCTCCCACATCGATGTTTCTCTCCCTCTTTTCCCTTCTTTCTAATAAAAAAAAAGTCTTTTAAAAAAAGAAAATAGAAAAGTAGAGCCCCAGTGAATCCCTGTTAGAGACCATTTTATTTTTAGAAAAGATTTTATTTATTTCTAGAGAGAAGAGAAGGGAGGGGGAGGGGAGGAGAAACATTGGCGTGATGTGAGAAACATCTATGAGTTGCTTCTTGCGTGTGCCCCAGCTGGGGACCGAATCGGCGGCAACCCAGGCGCATGCTCTTGCTGGGAATGGAAACGGCAACCTTTTGCTTTGCAGGACGATACCTAACCCCCTGAGCCACACCGGTCAGGGCCTATTGGAGACCGTTTTAGAAGGCGTTAGCTGTGGTGACCACCGAGGCGCCTGTTCGGATCTTCTGTTACAAGAACCTGATTCTGAAAGCACAGCGGATTGACAGGCTCCGGCTGCAACATTTGGAGCCACGTGTGCTCCCTCTGGGGCAACGCTCTTCCCCGGCTGCTCCCTCTCAACGCACAAGTTGGGGTTATTAGGATCCCAGACGGGATTCTTCCCATCAGTGACCTTTGCTCAGGGACTCCCCACCGGCCTAAGACAGTCTGGGGCTCCTCCTGCCCAAGCTTCCTTCCTTCCCTTTCTCCTTTTCCAGGGGACCAGTCTGCATGCTCTCCCCGTCTCCTCCCGCTTGTTTCCCCTTCGCATGAATTCCCCCAATAAGTCTCCTAAATATCTCATCCCATCTTGGCTTCTGCTTCTTGGAGGATCTGAACTGACGGCCATCCCTTCCCCATTGCTGTTGACCCTCAGAAACGTAAGGCCCAGACACGGAAGTTGGCAGCCTTCCCAAAGTGAGGTTCTCGTGGGTGACCTCCCATCACATTGTGAAAGGCTGAGGGTAAGGGGGGTTTCTGTGCCTTAGGACAGAGGGGATATTGGATCCGACTCCCCGGGGGGTAAACGGAGCTATTAGTGTGCTGATGACTCCAGGCTGTTATCACCTCACACATCTACCTCTGTCCCCAGAATGTCCCATAGCACCTGGTCCATAGTAACTCAGCTGAATTGGTACAGAGCAAGACCCTGTGGCCTTCACAACTAGTCATCCTCGCTACCCAACCACAGCCCAGTGCAGGGAGGTCGGAGGGGGCATTAGCACACGTGGTGAGCCAAGTTCACTGGGCAGCAGGGCAAGGACTGCCATGGGCCAAGGGAGGGACTGCTCCAGGGAAGGTGTGGAGGCCAGCCGCATCCTCAGCAGGANGGGTAAACGGAGCTATTAGTGTGCTGATGACTCCAGGCTGTTATCACCTCACACATCTACCTCTGTCCCCAGAATGTCCCATAGCACCTGGTCCATAGTAACTGAGCTGAATTGGTACAGAGCAAGACCCTGTGGCCTTCACAACTGGTCATCCTCGCTACCCAACCACAGCCCAGTGCAGGGAGGTCGGAGGGGGCATTGGCACACGTGGTGAGCCAAGTTCACTGGGCAGCAGGGCAAGGACTGCCATGGGCCAAGGGAGGGACTGCTCCAGGGAAGGTGTGGAGGCCAGCCGCATCCTCAGCAGGACCCTACTAGGCCAGGGAACGCGGACCACAGCAAAAGGCCTCAAGGCCCATTTCTAATCCCACGATCTCTCCAGAAACCTCCATATGCACTTCTCCAAACCTCCTCTGCCCTCCCCAGTGGTCCAGACATAGAGGCTGCTGGGAATGCCACTGGGGTCAGTCAGAGAAGGCTGTCTGGAGGTAAGTTTTGAGTACAGATTTGAAAGCTGTGGACAAGGATAGAGAGAGAGAAGGTACGATGTGGAAGAACAGCGAAGTGCTGTTGGTTTGGCAAAAAGAGGTTCCCGGGACATAATCATGAAGGACAGCTGAGGGGGTGTGGGTGGCTCGGCGGGTGGGGATTCACTGAGGAAACACCAATAAGCACCAGGATAGTAAAGCAGGGTGTTCACATTTGAGCCGACAGATACTAGCGAGCCTGTGGGTTCCAGGACGAGACTGTCATGACGGATTTGAAGTTTCACCCATGTGGTTTCGGCCTCTCTGTAGAGGTTGGAGCAAATGAAGTAAGGAACCAGCAAACTCTCTGCAAATTCAAGTCGGGGTGAGTGATCTGGGAGTGAGGAAGGTAAAGGTAAAGGGCAGAACCTCCCCTCCGCCCCGGGGGGAACAGGTCAATAGCAACCACGCTGGTGGCCTGTCACAGTCACGCTGCAGGCCTCTTGCTTCCTGCAGCCCCCTCTCACTTCTCCTTGGGGCGGGACACAAGAAGGCAACCAGAGGAAATGTCCGCTGTGTTGAGGCCCTGGACGCACAGGTGCCGAGGGGAGCCTAGCGCCTTCCCAGCTCACGCGCCTCCTTCCCCATCGAAGGACCCCCAACGCCTGCCTCAGGGAGCACAGAAGACACTGCCATTTACTCTTACTTTATGAATATTTATTTTTTTCTTCTTAAAAATGTACAAAAAATAAAATAACTGTATTTGTCGTTTATAGATTCCCCCTCTCCCATTTACAAAACTATTAAGTTACATTTGCCTTTTTTTTAAAACACAAGAGCAAATTGTCCATCTACCAATCTCCCTTGCTTGCCTTTAAGAAAGGGCTGTTCATAGAATTTGGCACAAACCCTCTGTTTTTGTTGCATTTCATGATTTTAAATAAGGAGGAAAAATAAATGTTTGATTCATTTCACGCTTCCTAAGTCTGTGGCATGGGACGTGCCTTAGCCTCTCGCGATCCAATTCAAGACAACATCTGATTGCATTTTTCTGTTGGTCTCAATTTCCAAAGACCCGTAAAGTCTGAGCAATTTGGGGTTTTTTTTTAAACCCTTGTTTCACATGTTCCTCATTTTACATGGATTTTTTAAAGCTTATTTATTTGAGTGTGATTAAATTAAGGGACAACAAAAGAAGAGGAGGCAAATTTTCCTTTCTTTCTGGAGTGTTTTTGCTCAGGAAATTTCCCTCATCAGAGCTCTGCTAACTTACACAGTGAAGAACACATCATAGCTAAGCCATGGGCACTCCAAGAATGCCGAGGGGACGTGGGAAACACGGGGGACAGATTACCTGGGCGGTGACACTCTGAACCACCCTCTGGTGGCACTGACCTCGTATTCTTTGTTCTGCCAGCGGCCCCCACCACTCAGGGACCTGGAACAAATGCAAAAGCATTTCCGATTCACCTGCTGCCTAGGGCTGGACCGGCAAGCAGCTTTTCCCACAGTCTAGAGAGAAGGGCAGGTAACCTGTGTCAGATTGCCAGAGTACTTTACCTTTCCCTTCACCCGAAGTCCCATGCCCTGTTCAATAGCATTTGCCACTCCGTCCGCCAGTGATGTTGGGAACCACCCCTAAGGCCAGGAGCGTGGGAAGTGCATAGTGTATCCGGTATTTCCACACTGAATGTGTCCATCTTAGAACAGAGCCCCACTGGTGCCCAGGAGGGTCCCAGCTGCTAGTCCAGGGCATGACAGTCACCCAGTGGAGGAGGAGGGGACAGACAGGAGCAGATCTGAATGCAGGATGCAAACCTTTGGCACCACAGGGAGGGTGAGCTGTCCAGAAGACACGCAGAAAGGTGCTCCCCTACCACCTCCCAAGGTCTTCCTAGGCATGACACCGGCTCTGCATCCCATCCAAACCCTCTGCAGCCTCCTAGAGTCCAGCAGGGCTGGGAGGGCAGGGAGCCCTTGGAGTGAGAGCCCCTGGGTAAGACGTCAAAGTGCTTTACAAACAAAGCTGGGCCCTGACATAGAGCCTGTTCTAGATCCAAGACCTTGGGTGGGGGGTGCATCTTGCTGCCAAAAAGCAGGTGCTTCCACCCACAAGGGTGAACGCAAACCCCTGGACCACCTACCTGCCCCCTCAAAGAGGACAGCGGCCCAAGACAGATCACGGTTTTGTGGTTCTTTAGGGAAGTGTGTTTTCTCTTCATCTCTCAGGGCCTGTAGCAGGAGGTGGAGTTCTCCTCTGGAGGCTGGTTTCAGAAGAGCCAGGGCTCTTGGGGCACTGTCCCTCCCACCCTCCAAATTCAGCAGCTGGAGCAGAAGCAAGTGGTCCCTTCCTCTCCGGCACCGAGACCCGGGAGGCCGTCCACTCAGACCCGAGCTGTTGGCACCACGCTTGGAGTTGCAGTCAGGCTTAAGGGGCCACTTGAGATGAAGGATGTGCTTGTAAACCGCGAGGCCCTGTACAAAGGCCAGGGTCCCCGTGATTGCCATGGAGCTCTGCAGTGGGCCCCAGCGGCAACCCCACCACGATCCCTCCAGAAAGCTCAGGCAGTGCCGACAGCAAAGCTGGAGAGGCCGGGGCCTCAGACATTGGACCTCTCCCAGGAGACAGCTCAGAGGGAGACACACAAAGCACATTGCCGTGGGGTAAAGGCGGTGGGCTCCAGAGCAGGCCGTGCCCGTGGAGAGAGAACGGGCTCCCTCTGCCGACAGGACCAAGTCCCGGCCGTGCCCACCAGGGCAACTGTCTTGGCACCCACCATAGTCACTCACACCCTGAAGGCCGCTTCCCTAGCCCAGCGTGTCTCCTGAACAGCAGAGAGGCAGAAACCTCTTACAGAAAGCAAAGTTTCCAGGTACGTGCCTCCTCCAGGCCAGCGGTGCAAACATGCCCGCATACCACAGGTAAAATATATTATTGCAATATTATAAACACTATGTACATGATATCCAGGCATGTCTTCCGTGTCACCTGCTAATTACATGGTAGCTGAATGTCTTCCTGTACAAGGCCTGATGGCCACTTGCTGGGAACCCCAGAAGGTATCTAGCAAGATGACCGTCCCCAGATCAACCTGAAGGATTGACCAGTACGGGGGTGTCCACCTCTTACCCGGCCTCTGACTACTATACCCAGAAGCGGCTCATCTTGTCCAGCCACTCGGGAGAAGTGGAGAGGTAAGACAGATGGGACGAGGCCTTCTCAGGGGCTTCGAGATGAATGGATTGGCGGAGTCGCCCTTGCAGGCTCTGGAGGGCATCCTCTGGAGCCGCAGTGGCCTGCAGAGTCCAGGCTGGGCCCTGGGCTCCCAAAACAAGTGGATAATAAATAAGGGTCTGAAGGGTGCAAGGCCCCTTCCCGAGGAGCTGGGGCCTCAGCTCCACAGCAGGAGTTAGTGGACGGGCTGGACACACAGACAAGCAGCGGGGCTTTGTGCTTCGTCCTGCTCTGCAGCACAGTCGTGTAACAGCAGTTCTGAGGTGGGCGAGGCGGGTCTGCGGGTTGCGGGGCCGGGCCCGCTCTTCCAGGGAGGAGTGTGCCAAGGGCTCCTGCCGCGGGAGCACCGAGACCGGAGCTCAGATTTCCATGAGGGTGATCTTGAAGCCTTCCACCATGCTCTCCATGTTGAGGATGAAGGTGTCCTCATTCGAGTAGTGCTCGATGATGTTGTCGTCCATGTTCACCAAGATGCTGCGGGGGTAGGGCGGGGGATGAGAAAGGAGGATTCGGTGAGCCACGTGCTTGGGTCAAGGACAGACTCCAGCGGGGGTGGGGAGGGGACTTCCCTCTGCCATTCTTTTGCAAGGGCAGCCTGGAGGGGTGGAGGGGAGGGTGCAAGGCAGAAAAGAAGACCCTCATTATATTGTCTTTCCCCCAAAACCAGTTTGAGGAAAGCAAAGCCTCGATTTTTTAGAATTAACTTCATGATTCCTTATTAAATAGGACATCAGAGATCATTCAACCCAACCGTCCTGCTATACAGATGGGTAAACTGAGGCCCCGGGGAGCTCGCAGAGCCTTGAACTCACAGACTTAGCTGTTGGCATATCGACAGCACTAGGATCTAAACTGCTAGGGACCCTATTTTCATCAAACCATATTGCCTCTTGAAAATGCATCTTAAAAAGTATTTTGCATGAAGGAGAAAGAAGAAAATAAACCAGAACCGCTGCTACCCTTCACTGAGTGTGCCCCACGTGCCAAGGTTTCTGAGACCTTGCACTTCATCCCCAGAGCAGCCCTGCAGGGAGTTGTGATTCGTGCCGTGTCGCAAATGAGAAAACTGCACTCAGTGGAGTTAAATCATTTTCCCAAGTTTATCTGGCTAGTTCATGGCTGAGGTGGGTTTCACCTCACGCTGAAGCTCACGCTTGACCACACAGGACCTAGTCCTTGACTAACTACGTGCAGTGGATTGAGTTTTAAGAAAATCAGCAACATCGAGGTCTGTCCATGACTTAGCAGTCCTTGAGCCAATCCCATCCACTGATGTCAAACAGCTGTTATTCTGAGGATGAAAAACTGACTATCATTTTACAGCCATGTGTCATCAGGCACGTGTTCAGACTTTCGGAGCTTCAGTTTATTCTTCTGCAAAAATAAGAATAACAACTCTGCTCTAGAGGCTTGTTGTTAAAATGACAGTGTTTAGCGCAGGGCCCGACCCAGGGCGCAGTGCAAGGGGATGTCTTCACCATGGGCTTGGGCACCCAGGGTAGCTTCCGCGCAGCAGCAAGGTCTTGAGATGCCCCTCATCTCACAGTCAGGGAACAAACCCAGACTAGGGCACTGACCTTGGAAAGAGCTGAAAATGCATTTCTGTGAGCTTTCCAACAAGGGCTCAAGTGGAAAGGGTTTCTTGCTTGATGCCCCTCAAGCAAGAGACCCTATGACTGAGAAAGCCTGCACTACCCAGATCACCCATTTTCTTTATGAAAGAAGCCCAGGGAAAAGTGTAAAGACCCAGGTGCTGCTTCTCATAGGGAAACAGCCCATACGCTGACTTCCTGGAGACCCTCTGGCACTAGGCCCCACCCGCTCCTGCAGTCTCTACTCTCAGAGCTTCAGAGGAAGCCCCAGGAAGACTGGCGGTGGTGGAGAGCAGAATGAGGAGCTAAGCATTTGATTTGGGGGGCCACAGACCTGGGTTCATATTTGTGTTCTGCATATTGTACATGAGACCTTGGGTAAGATTTTCAACTTCCATCTGGCTCACTTTCCTCCGCAGCACAGTGGGGATAAGAATCTACGCCATAGCACAGTGCTGAACGGTAGGTAGAGCAATGCGTATGAGGCACCTTGCGGGGACCCAGGACCTACTGAACACCCAATAAATGGCAGCTGTTGTTCTAAATACTGCAAGTGAGCAGGTTCAAGGATTGTTTCGTTAATAGTTACCTTGGGAGAATGAATTCTTTTTGTTTCTACCATGCTGTCCTGATGCTAACCCCCAGAGCAGCATGGGATTCCCTATAAACCCCACTCTCTACAGAAGGGTGGCTTTGCCATGCTCCCCACTTCTAGAGCCCTCTATTCCCCCCACTAATCCTGCCACTGGAGTGGGGTATCTCAGGTGATATCAGGACAATGCGCTATCGCCCTCCCTCCCATTCTCGCGAAAGGTCCTCAAAATTCACCACGCTTGCAGGCTGTCCCCTGGAAAGGAAGGCACAGAATTTTATAAAAAGGCAGACATTTGGAAATAACAAAAGCACCACCTTTGTTTTCAAGGCCTTATGTTGACTTGCGCAATCTGAAAGTTAATTTAAGGTCAGTTTCTTTCTTACCCTTTTTTGCTTTTCTTGTAGAGCTTTGCTATCTTCTCCACAGGCAGCCCGTATTTCTCAGATATCTGTAACACCAATGACAAGAAGACAGGTGAGCACGGGGGCAGTCCGTGCAGAAGCAAGGGCGAAAGCCCCAACTTCCTTCCCCTGCAGATGCTCCTGGAAGCCAGTTCCCTCACTCGCGAGTCTCTCAAAGGGGCCTCATTTGCAAGGCTCTCCCTTCGGACAAACCTTAAATCATTCAGCAACAGATTCAGCCACGTGGGAATTTAATCTATGATGAAGCTGTCATTTCAGATCAGAAATGACATCAGGTGTCATTTCAGAAAAGATGGACCCTTATATTAGGATGTTGTGGATTAAATAGGTAGCGATATAGAAAAAAATGAACACATTAAGCTGGATCTCTTCACCACTCCTGTATCAAAATAAATCACATCAAAATTTACTTGTGAAAAATGAAACCATAAAAGAAGAAACCCATGAGTCAGTTTTTTTTGTTACTCTCCTTCAAGTAAGAGTAACAAAAAGTTTCCAAGCAAGATATCAAACTTGAAGAAAAAAGATCAATGGTTAATACAACAACATAGAATTAAAAACCATCATAAAGAGCTGAGGCCAATTAATACACGGGCGAGCATTTTTGCAGCATAAATGACAGATAAGAAACTAACCTCCACAAGTTAGAAAGAACCCCTGCAAATCAAAACAAAAACAAAAACAAAAAACACCTAATAATTCAAGGAGAAAAAACAACAACACGAAGGTAATTTTCAGAGAAAAGCCAATAGGTGTATGAAAAAATGTACCCCCTCGCACATAATTTGAAAGTTCGCATTAAAGCAATAAGATACTACTTTTAACCGATCAGACTAACACACACTAAAACATTGGTAAAACAGTGTCAGCCAGGGCATGAGGAACAGCACCCCTCATGTTCCATGGACAAGAGAACAAGCTCAACCGTTCTGGAGGGACATTTGGTGTTAAGTTGCTGAAATTACAAATGCATATATCCTGTGACCCACATATTCCACACGTAGTCATCTGGGCTGCAGAAATGCACTCGGTATATGCCAAACTCTACAAAGAATTGCTGTTCATAATACAGGAACTGTGTACAACAAACTTCCATTGAGCACACATACCTCGGCTCACAAACCAATGGATAATAGTCGGAACTAGGAGATTCTCGCAAACCCTGCACTATTCCAGTTCCGACTTGGGCCTGCGGGGAGCAGCCACAGCAGGTGGCCTTCACTGATTGCTTAGTAAGTGCCTAGCAGACAGGCTCGCAGAGCTCCACATCTTTTGATTGGCTCTGTGCATTAGTGGAAGAGGCACTTCTATGGGCCCTGTGTCTCAGATGAGGAAACTCAGGCTCACGGGTAGGAAGTAACTCGCCCCTGGTCCCTCAGCTAGTACAGGGCAGTGACAGGATTTGAAAGGTAACAACCTAGCAGTCTCATTTCAGATTTACAGGTTGAGACTGCCTGGAGGGGACCTCATGGACCCCATCCAATACCAAGCAGCAGCCAGTAACGCTGACACAGGTGCACCAACGCTGCTGAGGAGGGCAGACGACCTCTAGGAGGACTGTTGTCCTCGGTGTGTGTGTCCATGGCAAAGCCAGCTCGGTAACATGCCACATGGACACGGCGTTCTCTGCCTCCATGCAGGGTGACAAAGTGCGTTTTGCCAAATTCAGAACCCTGGAAAGAAGTGAGACTGTGCAGGATATCACGGGAGGAAGCTGGCCACCTGTCGGGGGCAGGACAGGGGGGAGTTACAGCACCCTTGTGCCTGAGTTGGATGGTATCACCATACAACCCTCCCTGTATGCACAGAAAGCACGTGCTACACCACAGAACGAGGGGGACTCGGAGTGCTTGGGTTGCTTGTTTGTTTTGCTTTCGAAGTCATCTAAAATGAGCATACCCTTTCGTAATTTTTAAAAAGCCCATTATTGATATTTTAAAAGACTTCCTGGACATCCAGGAGGATCCTAGGTCTTGGACACATCTCATCAATGTGTTACCGGTTGTCTGACGATCTATAATTTGTAGATATGAACTTGGTGGAGAGTTCTGTTTGCCCAGAAACCTCAGGTGTGTGATAGGTAGAACTTAGCAATGTCCCTTGTTTTTTTGTTTGTTTTTTTTAAGCACTGGAGGACTTAGTCTGCTTGTTGTCAGGTCACCCAACAGAGCTGCCTGGTCTGGAAGCCAATGACTTTTATTTGGATTCAGAAATTGTTCCGTGTGGGCTCTAAGATGTATGTTTAAAAAGAAGGGACTCTGGCCTGCAAACAGGCCTGCAGAGAGAATCGGGGAGCACAGGCCTTGGCCTCCATGCCTGAATGACTCAACCGGGTAGCCGAGGGGCCTACTGGCCCGCGAGCAGCATCTTCCCTTGCGTGCACCGGCCGGCTCCCCGGGAAAGAAGTCCAGGAAAGCCCCTTTTNAGCCAATGACTTTTATTTGGATTCAGAAATTGTTCCGTGTGGGCTCTAAGATGTATGTTTAAAAAGAAGGGACTCTGGCCTGCAAACAGGCCTGCAGAGAGAATCGGGGAGCACAGGCCTTGGCCTCCATGCCTGAATGACTCAACCGGGTAGCCGAGGGGCCTACTGGCCCGCGAGCAGCGTCTTCCCTTGCGTGCACCGGCTCCCCCGGGAAAGAAGTCCAGGAAAGCCCCTTTTCTCCAGCCCTTCTGGCTCGGAAGAATCTCAGTTTGCCTCCCCACCTGCGAGCATTTAGTCATTCCATATACATATGAACATATATATATAGTAATTTATAAAGTATTTCTTTGTGCTAGATTAAGTACCTTATATACGCTCACTTAATCTTGGCACCAACCCTATTTTTCACCTTACCATTATCCTCTTAATGATATCCCATATTTCTATTGTTCTCATTTCAGAAATGATATAACTAGGGTCTAGAGAGGCTGAGTAACTTACTCAAAGTCACGCCCCTCCTAAATGTCAGAGCCAGGATTTGAACCCTGACTGTGTGGAACCAGCTACTACACATACTGCCTCTTGCCTGGTGGCCTATTATTGGCTGAGCTTCTTTCCTTTATGTGTTGTGAGCTGTGACTTGGAATGTTATTAACATTTCATATGTTGGCATCTCCCTAACTGGACTTCAGTTGGCTCTATCACCCTGTGGAGCTATCAGAGACCTTGAGAAACCCCCTCTGTGGGCTGCGGTCCCCGGATCTGGAACGTGGTGATGGTGTTTACCATGCCACATTCGCGGGGAGATTGTGAGAATCCGGTAAAGCGGTGTGCATCAGGTTGTACCACAGCACTCAGCACGGAAGCACCTAGGTGCTCAGGGCAGTTTATTCATGTTCGGGGACCTGGGATACACAGAAAACAAGAGAAAATGTCCCGGTGCTCATGAACTTTACATTCATTGAGGGAAATGAGAAAAAATAAATGTTCACAAAATGTGAACGATGTCAGGTGGTGATAAATGCTGTGACATAAAACAAAGCAGGACCAGGGAATAGAGAGATGCTATTTATGTAGGTGCTGTGGGAAGGCCCAGCTGAGAACGAGACCTGTGTGCAGAGGCCCGAAGGAAGGGAGAGAGTGAGCCTGTGGATCCGGGGGGAGGAACGCTCCCGAAAGAAGGAACAACAAACGCAGAGGCCCTGAGGGATGAGTAGCCTGGGTGCGCTCGAGGACTAGCAAGGGGCCCACAGCACCTGAAGCTTCTTGATGTGTAGGATTACCAGGTAAACTCACTCAGAAATGCACCCCCCAGAAAAGAGAAAGTTTGAAAACTCGTGTCACCTCCACTGCCACCATCATCACCACCAAATCCTTGTCTGCTACCCAGTTTAACACTCAGTTACATGAATGGCTTGACTGACACTACCGAACACGCAGGTGAAAAGAGAAGGATTCTAATTCACCCAAATGACACCAAGCACAGGGACATTCAGCAACCTCTGGCGGGCGGAGAACTTTTTTATTTTCCTGTTTGGGTGTCATCTGCATGAACAATGATTTCCTGGAGTGCGAAATGAAGGCCTGAGAGGTGCAGGACCAGTAAATGAGAAGAGTTACCCAGTCTGTTCTATAGAAAAGTGACCCAGTTTGACACAGACAAACAATGATTCCACTCCTGTTTGTTGCGGTCAAGAGTTCTCTCAAAGACAATGAGAGGTCAAGTACAGTCTAAACATAACTCTTCTGGAAGGTAAGCATGCCCCACATTTTGCAAGGAAGCCAAAGATTCTGAGAGCGACATGCAGAGTCATGGTTCGGGCCCAATCAGTCAAGCTCCCCACTCTTTTTCCTTCTATATGCGTCTGCGCATGTGCTTATGGTGGGACCTATGACCTTGGCCTTACAGGAGACTTTTCTAATTAAGGCCAACTCAGCAATGTTACTTCAAAGGAGAGCATAGTGTCTGCTGAGTCTAAAAACAACCCAATTTTCAGATAACACAATTCTCCATTTCATTACGTGGCCTGACGTCCAGACCCAGGAAAATCTGTGTAGGCCGTAGGAACCCTGCCGCCACCTACAAACTGCTCTCAGAATCTGCCCGCTGTGGCGCCTTCTGACTCCACCCTCAGTTCCCATCTGAAGGGCCACGGCAGTGCCATTCTCTTTTGTCTCTAAGACAGGTCAACATTCCACCACAATTGCCGATCATAATTTTAATAGGGAAAAAATACAAAATATTTTGGCTTTTCATCCCCCAATACAGACTTTCTTTTCCATCTAAAGAATCCCACCCTGAGAACAGGGAATTTGAAGCTTAACGGGAGAAACGAGAGCTGGTTCTCCATCAGAAAGCAATCCAGATCGTCCTGCTGTGGAAGCTGCTGCATCGTCGTTGTCACCGTCACTGTCACCCCCTCAGCCAATGTCTACTGAGTGCTCGTGTTAACTTGTTAACACTCTTGCTGACGTCATTTGGCAGAGAGGAAGTCGGGGCACAACCAACCTTCCCATAACTAGTTCAGAAGGGAATAAAAGAACATGAATACTGATACGAAGCAGGGGCTCCCACCTCAAAAATGACTGCGAGGCGCACACTCACACTTTACACACACACTTTCATGTAGGAATTGTGAGGTCCACCCCTGGAAGACTGTGAGTACCCCCTGCAGTGGGGAAAATATTGGGCCTTCGCACACCACTGATGGGAGCTGAAGGACACAGCCTGGACCAGGGCCCACAGGATGGAGCACGTGGAATGGCCTTCACCACCGCTCCCCTGCTCACAGCTACTTTTGCAGGGCCTTCAGCCCCCAAAGGTACGAGTGGGGTTATTCCCATTCTGAGTGAATGTGCACATCGGGCCTGAGGACAGAATCCGACCCTGACAGAGGAGTCCAACCTGCAACCCATGGGCCGCACGCCGCCCAGGATGGCTGTGAACGCGGCCCAACACAAAACCCTAAATTTACTTAAAACATTATGAGATATCTTTTTATGAATATGTGTCACAATGTATTTAATGTGTGGCCCAAGGCAACTTTTCTTCTTCCCAGTGTGGCCCAGAGATGTCAAAATGTTGGATACCTCAACAAATTCCCAGGTCTAATCAAATTCCCAGGCAGGGTTCACCACAGGTGCTGGCTCCTAAACTTCAGTGTACTTCAAGGTCAACCAGGGGGCTTGTTTCCAACGCTGATGCCTGGGCCCACCCCCAGAGAGCAGGATCCAAAGGTCAGGTGTGGGGCTCTGGGATGGCACCACTGAAAATATCTGGGGAGATTCCACTAGAATCTTAGGGCAGCAATACCCGAAGCCCGCAGCACCTGCTGGGTCCACAGTGAGTTTTTACGGAAAGTCATTTTTAACCAGTGGCAGGGTTCTAAGTGACAGCTCGAGGTCAAGTGTAATACTCCTGGATTAAACAGATTTCCTTAAGAGTTAGGAATTTTTAAAAATGTACCTTTTAGTTGCTAAAAGATACAAAGCCACACAGGTGATGATACTATTTTAAAATCAGAGCGATAACAAAGCATGGCGGTCAGAGTGCACCGCCTCTGCTTTGAAGCTTTGTTCAGCGTGGGGCCCTGATCTGTGGTGCACACAGATCACTTCTCAGGAGCAGCTTTCCGTCTCCGGGCACAGGAGGGAGCCCCGCATTCTAATTCCAGGGCTCCCGACGTGGCCACCTGCTCACACCCACAGCTCCGGGCCTCCTCGGCAGTGCCTAATTAGTGGAAAATTACATAATGGAATCATGAGCAAAAATAACTTTCCACCTTTGGGATTATTTGAGAAATCCAAAATCTGAGAAGAAGGAGGAAGTGCTCACTCTGCGACTTTTCTAGCTCTGATTCCTCCTCAAAACAATGGTTTAGAAGCAAAAGCTAACCTCCGGAGGGGACTCAGGAATCGGGCAGGGAGTTTTACATCTGTTTCATCTCATTTCATCCCCACAGTGACCCTGTGAGGCAGGTACTGTTATTATTCTCATTTTCAGGGGGAAGATGAGGTTAAGAAGTTTGCCCAGCTAGTGAGAAGCACTGTCAAGAAATGAACACGAGTTTCTGAGCCTTCACTCCATACACTGACTCACTAGGCAACACTGTCTCTACGTGTGTGAGTGTCAGGATGGTAAAATGGCCCTGGCTGGTGTGGCTCAGTGGATTGAGCACCAGCCTGTGAACCGACGGTCACAGGTTCTATTCCCAGTCGGGGCACGTGCCTGGGTTGCAGGCCAGGTCACCCGTTGGGGGACTGCAATAGGCAACTGATCAATGTTTTCTCCCTCTCTTTCTCTCTCCCTTCCCCTCTCTCTAAAAATAAATGAAAAAATCTTTTTTTAAAAGAATGGTAAAATGCTATACACTAGTGAGGTGCTGTTCCTCAGAAAACCTATACCCCAGAGAGAGCACTTTCTGGCCCCACCTGGGCCCCCAGATGAACTTAGGGTGCAACTACGGCGAGCAGAATCCAGTATTCTTCAAAATTTTGCCTTCTCACTTCACAGGGTGCTCAAGCCTTCACTTAAATGAGACCTGTCTCCCCCAAACTGCAAGGGCTGCTAGCGAATGCTGCTTCAGAGTTCGCCCCCACGTCACCTGCGGATCCCGAGGGGGCTTCTCCGCCCTGCTTTCCCACTTGCAGGAGACGGCTTGTGCTGGAGCTCGAACAAAATTTTTTCTTTCCCAGTTTAATACAGGTGAGGTGAAGTCAGAGTTGCTTAGAAATCTGACCAGAACCAGCCTGGGGAACCTGTCCCGTCTGTGGCTTACGAAGTTGGCAGATACTGTGCATTTCTCTCCCCACCCCCACCCATGCCCCAGCTGAGCAGAGCAAGGAAGGTGTAAGGAGCTCCCCCAAGAGGGATCAAAAGCTGGCTCTGCTGTGGTGGGGTGTGTAGGCAGGGACTCGCAGCGGTTTGGGTGGGAGGGGGGGTGATATTTCACCTCACCGTGGTCCAGCGAGACCACAGCTGCAGAACACTTGCAGAACTGGCCGGGTGTGGAGGAAGGAAAAGGAAGACACAAGGAAAAGGGGTCATGAATCGCAGCTTTGTGAGTCGGTTCGGAATTAGTCTAGACCAGTGTTTCTCAGGCCTGACTGGCCTCAGAACACCCGAGGAGCTTGTTAAAAATATGGACCTTCGATCCGCCACCACCATTCCACCTCCAACTTAGTGCCGTCAGATCTGGAGTGGAACTCCGGGAAGACACCCTTAAAAGTTGCTTAGTTCATGTTCGTATTTACCACTATCCTAGGTGAGTCGCTTTCAGCAATAAGATCTCAGAAGCCTGGTTGGGGCTAGGAAAACTGTCTGCAGGAACCCAGGCAGGTCTGAATATTTTATACGCTTCTCTAGCTCACAAGTTTACCTCCGGCAATTTTAGGTTCATTTTTAAAACCCTGGTTCACTTGAAGAGATACAGATTGTGTTTTTGTTGTGTCCATTTCTATTTTGTTTTTCCTTCAGGCGCAGCAGACTTGGTAATAATGAACCCCCTTCCACTGCAGGATCTTGTGGGTTAGAAATGATCACCCAGCCCCCATCAGTGTTTCTCAGAGGGTGGTCCCCGCTCAGCAAGGCCCGGGGACCAGTTCACAACACCAGCCACAGGGGCCAGTGAGAAATCTGCACTGGGGACACTGCTCTGCATTTCAACAAAAATTTCAGATGGACAGTGAAGACATTTTTCTACACATTATACAATTTGCCATTTTTACCATTTTAAAGTCTACAATTTGGTGGCATTTAGTACATTCACAATGTTGTGCAACCATCAGGAATTTCTAGTTCCAGAACTTTCCATCACCCCAAAAGGAAACTCAGCAAGCAGTTGCTTCTTATTACCCGTTTGCGTAGTTCATGAAGTAGTCATTTCTTATTACCCTTTTACCCCGCTTTCTATTTCTATGGATTTGCCTATTCTTGATATTCCCTATAAATTAAATCATATAGTATGTGACGTTTTTGTCTGGCAAGGAATTCCACTCCTTGGTGTAAACACAAAAGAACTAAAAATATGTTCAGAGACTTGTGCATGAACGTTCATAGCGGTACTGGTCACAACAGCCAGAGGGTGGAGAAACCCAAATGTCCATCCACTGAGGAATGGAACCCAAACATAGTCTATTGACACAATGGAATGTTACTCGGCCACAAAGAAGAACGAGGAACTGATTATAGTACAAGATGGTGAACCTCAAAAACATGCTGAGAACTGTGGCTGAAATAAATCAGCTACAAGAGACCATGTATTGTGATTCCACGTATAGGCATTATCCTATACATTTTACCATTTCACCCCATAACCCCCAAATTGCTGTTTCTGACATAGCCACTTCCCAACCCACAAATGATCTGGACTGTCCTGGGCAGTCCTATTGTCTCGATCACTATAAAAAACCCCACATCTTCTACAACACGGTTGTACAGGAGTAAGTACAGGTAACAGGGAGTTAGAAGTCATATTCAAAGTAGAGTAATGTTAAAGTCATATTAGATAAATCATATTGGAGGAAAAATAAATTAACTTTTCCTGAGCCCAAGTAAGGTAATCCCCTTTCACCCCAGACTAAATTAGGGGTGAAAGGGGAGGAAGAAAACTTAGAATTTTTCTTCAGAATTCTGTAATACATTTTTTCTTCTTAACCAAACAGAGGTCATACTTCTATTTTGGATTACATTATCACAGCTAGCAAGGCACTTCCTAAATGTTTTTGGTCCATGTGTATCTGGAAATTAAACATATCTAATTTGACTTAATGCAGAGACAAATGGAATCTCACAGTTAGAGAGAGAGAGAGAGAGACTCAGTTTAATCTTTCTTTATGGCATCTCACTTGGATTGGCCTGCCACTGACAGGGAATTGGCTGGTTTTCAAAGTTTCCTTCCCTTTAAGATGCTAATAAGCCCCGACAGCATGGAAATCAGTGTCTCCATAAATCTCTCCGCCTTTTCTTCTTCTTTGCAAAGCCATTGCAGAGCCATCTCAAAGGCTGCATTTTAATGAACGGATTCCAGCTCAGGAGACCACAAGCAGACTTCCTGCAAAGGAGCCCCCTGCTTACCGCCTCCATCAGGCCCTTCACTGTGGGCGATTTCAACATCAAGGCGTCGAACACGTCGTCGGTCTCCTTCCTCACGTACAAAAGCACTGAAAGAGAGGTGGGGGACAGCCGTGACTAAGGAGCCTGCGCAAGCCCCACAGCTGCCACAGGGGACAGCCTCCTGTCACACAGGCCTCGGACACTGACAGTGGCTGCTAATAAGCCTCGGACCCCTGAGCCAGGGGACATCCACGTCAGGCAAGGGTGGCAAGGCAGTTCCCCAAACAACCTGCTGCTAGGGACTGTTAGGGAGGGCGTGAACTGACCACTGGGTAGCAGCACCTCACGGGCTGTACGATGCTTTTACTCACTGTTCACCTTGGAATTTCTCAAGGTGGATATAGGATCTCTTTCAGACGTCTCTTTCTGTGACCTGTGCTTTCTATTTATTTATTTGATCATTCAACACAAGTTAATGAATTCCCATCTGGGCCCCTAGGTCCCAGGCTGTGAGCTGTGAGCTGAAGCTGCAGCAGCAGGTGAAAACACAGCCTGCTCTGAAGGTTGTAGTCCACTTAGAAAGGCGGGCATTCCTCAGATAAGCAGCTAGATGGAGTCTTAAGAGCTGTCAAGGAAAAAGAGGAGAAAGTGCTTCCAGGGGTCTGAGCTTTCCAGGGCGGTGAGGGAGGTGGGGCTCTTACCGCCCTGGAAGGTTACCTTGAAGGAGCGATCTGACTTATGAAGGGTGTATAGGCACTGGCGCAGGCAAGGGAGGTGGGGAGAGCAGGGAGAGGGACAGGACGGGGAGAGCAATCTCCGGCAGACAGAGCGACCGGTGTGAAGGCCCGGGAAGGAGGACACATTTCTGAGGCAAGTCACTAGGGGTATGACAGGTGTGGCTTTGACCCCAGTTCCGCCTGCCCTGGTCATTTAGCCCCTCCATGCTTTGCTTTTCTCTGTAGAACATGGATAATAATAATATCTGCCTCATAAGATTGCTGTGAGGGTTAAATGAAGTAACCTGCATATGGGATGCTTAACACAGGGCCACGCACACAGCAAGCACCCATTCCTCAAGCAGTGAGTGCTTTATCAGGAAGCAACTGTCACGGTTCTAGTGCCCTGAGTGAACACGAATGCAGCTTTCTGTTCATTTCTCTGTAACAAAACAGTCTGAATTTGGCAATGCACAGAAAATGGGAGATGATAAGCCCCCTGCATGTCATTAGAGAGGTGAAGATGCTCCAACAATGTGTACCGTTCCTCCCAGCTACTGCACAAGGGCTTAGCTCTCAGAACTGGGAACTGTCATTCAGATGCCACCCTGCAGCCTCAGTGAGCTGACTGCCCTTTCTCACTCCTGGTGACATGGCTTGTGGTTCTGCCTTCAGAGATCAGGAGGAGGGCAGGGCTGCAGCCTGGGGCACCTGGCCACCGTGGAAGCATGTGCAGGCCCAACAGCCCTGCGGAGCCCGGGCCCCCACTACAGCCAGGTACCTACTGAGCTACAGTCACCACCAGCCCGAAGGAAGGACTTCGGAGCTGGGACATGAAATCAGCTCAGACCCGAATCTTCCCCCGTCCTCCCCACCCCCCAAGGACTTCGTCAGAGCCGCTGTCTTAGAGAAGCGAGTCTGCACGGGTGCACGTGGGTTCTGCCTGGGTTTCCTCTCCGCAGCCGGCGCTGTCCCGTTTGTCCGGTCATGAAAGGAGGACGGAACCGAACCGTGTACCCTCAGTGCTGCAGTTTCTTCTCCTTGCCCAGTACAGAAACAAAATTGCAATTAAACAAGTAGACTGACTGTGTCTCCAAGGAGTTCCAAATTTAGTCCTTTTGAAAGAATATTTTATAGCCTCCATTTTGGCTAAAACGATTTAGTCACCCAATGACATGGTAAGAGAACTGAACGCTGATCGCACAATTAGACCTCAGGACCTTGATTACCACTAGATGAGAAAGTAAAACTACTAAGTAAATATAAAAACAAGCAAACAGAACACAATAAAACCTCTAACTAGTGGCTCCTACAGATGAACATTCTGTACCTTCTTCCCACAGCTTTCAGCAGAAGAATCTAATTTCTGGCAGTCTGAGCCTGAAGAAACCCCAAACCGTGCTCTGGGAAAATGAGTACTACTTCCCCAGTTCACAGATCCTTCTTAAAATTATTGTCTTTGAAATAATGTGGCTTCGGAAAGGGCTAAAGGTGGTGTGGTGGCACGTTGACAGACTTGTCCTGCTGGGCGTGTTGGCAGCCACACTCCGGCACACCCCGCAGGGGGCCCAGGGAGCCAGCCTTCATTAACCTGAATCCGGGCAGAGCCCTCCTGCGATCCCCTGCTGTGGACAGCAAGAGCAGCCGCCACCCAACCCAGGAAATGGACAAAGGCAGAAGGCCACAGGGACAGCCCCAAGCGACTCCAATCGAGGCCACCCTGAGAAGGCAAAACAACTAGTGACATTGGTGACCATTACACTCATTTGCTCTCCTGGAGAATGTCTAACGAATCCCCGAAAGGAACCGTCACTGATGCAGCTTCCTAGCACTTGTCAAAGACCATGAGCTCGGACGGACGGGGTGGCGGGGAGAGAGGGGGAGGTGGCTCTGGGCAGGGGCTCAGTGACCGCAGGATCCCTCCGCAAAGCCAAGCTGGCCTGGGGGAAACCACTTCCTCTGCTGCTGGTGGGCTGCAGCGCCCTCGTGTGTCCCTATGAGGCAGCAGTTTCAAAGGCCAGGTTCTTGCTTTCCATCCCAGCCCAACACAATTCCCAGTGGCAATTTTTGTCCTGACGTCACAATCCCAGAATAATCTGAAAATGACAACCTTTGAACTGGTCAGCATGCACTAAATAGGGATGCAAGCTACAGTGAATTTCGCCTGTGTGATTCTTTGATTCCCTTAGAGCTCTGCCCTCATCCTAAAGTACGAGACACAAAAGGCAGGCAGGCAGGCACAGAGCTCAAAATGCACTCGGATGTTCGACGGGGAGCCCGCGAAGCACGAAAGCCTTTCCCAGGTTAAATGCTGCTGATGGAACTACCGGTCTGCAGGCAAGTCTGGTCTCTCCTTTCTGAAACACCAATTACTTACCCACAATTATGACAGCAAACCTTAAGTAGATCCAGGCCTAATCCTAAAACCGATACTTAGAATATGGAACACAAGTGCTCACTATGTGTCAGGGGCATTCACTCAGCAGCCCGCACAGCAACCCTGTGAAGTCAGTACTCTGGTCGTCCCCATTGTACCAGTGAGGACTCGTAAGTAGCAGGCAACCTTCCCAGGGTCACACAACTCCACTTGGCTGAGGGGGCAACAGACGGCACGCTCTTGACCATCCCGTAAATCCCATGGAAACAAGTGGGAAAATAAAATCGAAGTTCTCAATAACAAAAACCTCGAGCCTGTGTGGAGGGCGGATATAGTTAACATGGTAAAGCTGACTCATTAAAACTCCAGCCATGCAGGAGTCGAAGGTCTCTGGAAGCCCTGGGTGTTGGCTGCAGCAAGTTATGGGGGGAACCGGCACCCCACCTGACTCTTTCCTCTCATTCTGAGGAAGGACAGCGAGTCGTGAACAGCATCAAATGCTGGGCAAGACACTGGCATGCTGCCTGGTTTCCGCCTCTCTCGGGGAAGTTGAGTGAGACCCTTGACGTGAGAGAGGATGAAAATCGTGACGTCACCGAAAACCGGTTTATTTCCTTGTGCGAGGTTAGTCACGTGCATCTACTGAACAGGTCTCCTTGCTGGCGCTTATGTTATTATCACACACACACCAAGAGTTTCTTCTTAACCTTGTATCTCACTGCTGGGTGAGTCAGTATATTTATTCCATTTCTTCCAAGGCAAAGCAAAGAACCAACGCCCAGGAAGAATAAACATTTGCTTACAGCATTTTAAAAGACAGAGTCTAAAGCAAAGGAGAAGACTGTGAACTGCCCATGCCCATCAAAACTCCCCAGGCCGGCCCTGAACCACAGGCCTGTTTTTCTTAGTCACACACACCCGCCCCCCCAACCCCCCACTCCTGGTGGGAGGGTGATCACTCTGGCGATGCCAGTGGAGTGCCCCAATGGGAGACATACCTCGCTTCATTCCTTCTTCTTTCATCTGTTTAGAAGGTGTTGGGCCAAACTCCTCTTCCAAGGGCCTGAACATCCGTTTAACCAGGACACTGCTGCTAGAAAAGATGAGCGGAAAGCATTAAGGAAAGCAGACGGGCCACTAGAACAAAGGTTCGCGCATGTTCAGTGCCCGGCTTTTCCCTTGGCTTGCATATCCCTAGTTTTCCACAACTGAGTCCGGTCACCAGCCTCCTTCTTCCCCCTTGCAGGTCCCAAGCCATCCCTGTTTGAGGCAGAACACACACCACTGCCCTTACGGCATGGACGGAAGATGTACTTCTCATGGCTGAATGTGGACCCACCAAGGTGAGACCTATGGGTTTTAGTCACTCTCTCCTGCCCCTAAGCCCTCGTCCTGCTGAGAAAGTAGGGGCTGGGAAACAGCAGGATGAGCTCGGTGTCTGTGTGGACTCCAAGCCACACAGCCCCCTCCAAACTAGCTAGGCCCCAGGCGCCTGCACTTGCCAGCCCCGAAGGCGCAGAGGGGACCTGTGGAAATGGTGCAGGCCAGCCTCACTGAGCCTCAGTTATGATGCTGCCCTGACTTCCTGCTGCTCCACGACTCCATCTGGTTGGAGCAGATGACCGTGCAGTGGAGGAAGTTCCCCGGAGACCCAGACCTCCGCTGCCAACCTCTCCCTCCGCCTTGGGAGAGGGTGTCAGTCCCCTTTCCTGAGAGCTCATGGTGTGGTGGCCCTGCATGTCCCCAGCTGGGTCAGTTCTGACAGTTCTGCGTTTCCTACCAAAGTTCCTGTTCTTTCTGGGCACTCTAAGGAAGGAAGGACTGTTCAAGGGGAATAGAAATTGGAAATATGGACTGTCTTTGAGAGGAGTCACTGATGC